>NC_054383.1:79777771-80496937 GCF_017654675.1 Xenopus laevis
GGGGCTATTTGGGCCTCTGAGTGGGCTGAGTGGGCCTCTATGTAGCTGAAATGCCAGGGCCTATTTTAATTCTCAGTCCGGACCTGGCTGCAGGGGCTTCAGGTTTAAGATGAACTTGTAGACTTCTGTATCGTTTTGAGAACTAAGAAACCCAGAGGTTGTGAATATTTACTGCTTCTGATTTACATATTACTGATTACATAAGTGTCAATTACAATTAATTTTGCTTATAAGAAAGTACTGTATGTATATTTAGAAAGTATTTTTATTTTTTTTTCCTTTAGTACCATTATCAGCACCAGAGGCATTAAAGCTCTTTAGTGAAAGCGACCACATACTGCTTTTTTGGAAAAGTCTGGCACTTAAGGAAAAGAAGTTTAGTGAAGATCGGGTGAGTGTCTTTTTATCAGCCTGTATATCCCACAATGTTTTGCATTGTATTGTACTGTTTTTTTTATAATGCAAAATCAGCAAGCAGTTTATTAGTCTTCTACAAAGTATATTTTAAAGTTGCTTCTCACACAGCAGTTCCAAGTTTGCCACCTCCAATTTCAATTGTGTGTGTGTGTGTGTGTGTATAACAACTAAATGGCTTCTAGAGCAAGCTGGGCATGCATTCCTTCTATATGCGGGTTGCTTTGCCTATGGGTGAGGACTGAAATCTAGGTTGACCTGCTGAATTAGGATGGGTGACTATGATCTCCTCCTTTAATGCAACCTAAACCATTATTAAATTTATATTGTTGTATTGTGCTTTATTTATATAGTGCTAGCATCGTATTCATGACCCTACAAAGATTGTTCATTGTTTACATCAGTCTATGCCCAGTGCTGTATTTTGGTCCGTAGCCACCTTAGGCACCAGATCTCCGTATGCTTAAACCCCCCACCCCAGTAAGAAGTGTGGGTATGGTATTCCGTCTCCAACTCTGCTGCTAGAATTAATTTCATTTTTTTGAAATGGGGGGGGGATTACCATATAAACGCCAGAGGGCCACCCCTCAAATGCTGCTGCCCAAGGCGCAGGCCCTAGAGTGTTTCTTTCCCTTTCTATTCTCTGTCCTGATCACTCACTGTTGATACAATGTAACACAAACCAACTGACAGACCTGTCTTGCTGGAGGAGACAGGCAACATTTTGCAACATTGTTTAAAAAGTAACAACCAGGAGTTAAGGAAATGCTGCTTTCAAAAGCTATTATATTTACATGTTCCCTTTAATTTCTCCTTGCTCAAAAACTCTGTCATTTCTGTAGTTAAGTTACTAAACATACCCAATAAACTAAGATAATTGCTATTATTGCCGATTCTTCTTTTCTTTCAATTAAAGGGTTATGAGATTCACATGGTTGACACTACAAATAATATAACAACATTTGTTGGAAACACAACTGAAACTTTCTTCAAAATTTCAAACTTGAAGATGGGCCACAATTATACATTCATAGTTCAAGCCAAGTGTTTGTACAGTGGACAGCTATGTGGTGATGCAGCAGTAGTCCTGTATGATGAACTAGGTAAGATCTCTGTCTTCTACCACCCCAGAATATAGGTGTCTTAACCCTGAAATCACAACTTAAATGATATTCTATCTTATGAGTCAGGAAATGCTGCAGTAACATCACTGTTAGTACTGAAGTACCTGCACTCTCAGGATACCCTAGCTCACGACTAGTGTTGTGTGGTTGTTTTAAACATTGCCACTTGACTTAAATAGGGTTTTAATTTCAGCTTCTGAATTTCTGGTGATTCATAATTTTATATGCCCATATTCATTGCATTATGATAGTAGGAGGGAGTTTCAGATATTAGTTTTAAATAGCTTTAAATTGCATTTTTATAGGTCTGTTAATCAACTGGCTTCTGCTGCATTGTTTTAATAGTCACATTTTCCAGTGCAGTGACATTGTTTTCATTAGCAATTCCAGATTTAAAAAAACTTTGAAACCACTGAATATTTGAAATGAGTATTTATTGAAAAGTTGCATAGAATGCATTGTTATTGGTGGAGTTATAACTACTTTGAAGGTCCTTGTAAACAGAAGAATAACCTTTTTCTTTCTGGAAAGAGATCTGTGAGAACTGTTCTGAGCTGAAAGGGTTATTTCAGATATAGCTTTATTTAAGCCATCCATTTTTGCTCAGCTTGATTTTTGCTCAAAGCCAGAAAGAATAGGTTTCCATAGGTGCGATTATTTTCACAGAAGAAATATGAAGAAACAAGGGGGTTTGCAGTGGGCAAGCATACAATATTTACCTTAGGAAGCAGAAATATTGGTGTTGCATTAATCATGTCTCACACCTCCTGCTAGTGGAGCTGTAGAAGTGGTGTTTCCCCAGATTAGTCTAGAGTCTAGTGAAATATCTACTGAATATACTACAGTTATGGGTCCTTTTATTAAGAATGCTCAGGACCTGGGGTTTTCTGGGTAGACTATCATTCTTTAATTTGGATCTTTATAACTTAAGTCTACTATAAAATCATTTAAATATTAAATAAACCCAATAGGCTGGTTTTGTTTCCAATAAGGATTAATTCTATTTTAGTTTGGATCAAGTACAAGGTACTGTTTTATTATTACAGAGAAAAGGAAAATCATTTTATAAAAATTCTGATAATTTGAATAAAATGGGGTCTATGGGAGATGGCCTTTCTGTAATTCGAAGCTTTCTGGATAACGGATTTCCAGATAACGGATCCCATACCTGTAATTGAATTCGGGAAGGCCATCTCCCATAGACTTTTAATGAGCATTTTTTTAAGTAGACTTAAAAGAGGTGGCTTTCAGATAACTTTTAGTATGATGTAGAGGGTGATATTCTGAGACATTTTGCAATTGGTTTTTGAGTTATTTGGCTTTTCATTCAGCCTTTCAATTTGCATTTTAAGCAATCTGGTAGCTGGGGTCCCAATTAACCTAGCAACCATGCACTGATTTGAATAAGAGACTGGAATATGTATAGGAGAAGGCCTGAATAGAAAGATGAGTAATAAAAAGTAACAATAACAATACATTTGTAGCCTTACAGATCATTTGCTTTTTAGAAGGGGTCAGCGACGCCCATTTGAAAGCTGCAAAGAGTCAGAAGAAAAAGGCAAATAACTATAGAACTATAAATAAAAACAAATAATGCAAACCAATTGAAATGTTGGTTAGCATTGGCCATTCTATAACATACTAAAAGTTACCTTAAAGGTGAACCACTCCTTTAAGGTATGGAGATCTAAATTATGAAAAGACTCCTCTTCCATAAAACCCTAGCATTCTGCATAACAGCTCCCATACCTGTACTGGGTTCAGCAGAAGGCTTAAAATACAAGGAGAAAACACTGATGTTGCACGTCAGTATTTGTTTCAGTATGCATTTACAGTATGTCCCAACTAAATTTGCCTTACAGGCCATTTTTAAAAATGATTTGTTTTATAGCTTTTTTTTCTTCTTTGTTTGCAAGGATCGGATCCATTATACTCTAAAAATGTGCAATCCACAGACGTGGCAGCAATAGTTGTTCCCATTTTGTTCTTGTTGTTGGTTGCAACTGGCTTTGGGTTTGTCATACTGTACACGCGGCACAGAAGGCTTCAGAATAGCTTTACAGCCTTTGCAAATAGTCACTACAGCTCACGTCTAGGAGCTGCCATCTTTTCATCAGGGGATGATATTGGTAAGTAAACATTTACAAAGCTAAACCCTTAGCAACTTCCTTTATCATCACTATATAGTCAAAGCTGACTATTTTGGTGCTCCTTTGTAATGAAAATGGTAACTGTTTTTTAGAATCTGCCTGTGCCTTATAACTTTATTCAGTCTTGATATATTCCATGGCAGTATTACCTACTTATGTATTAATATTCTCTCTCTCAATGTGATTAGTTGAGCATTACAGAGACCACATGATAAATATCTACCTATGTTCAACCGTAAAAACGTGGCTAGCTTTAATTTCAGAGTAGTAGTACAGGGCATTTCTCATATAGTTGTGTGGCCATGCATTATATTCGTAAAGTGGCAAAGGCTGTATATCATGCAGTATAGATATATTTAGTTTTATAATAGTTCTGCACTAATATTACAAGCTATTTATTATTTTCTATTTGGTAGAGGAAAATGCTAAAAATTGTGGTTTGAATTATGATAAATATGAAAAAAAAATTAATGGCCGTGCAGCCCATTCTAGACGTGTTTGAATTCAGAGTGAAATACAGTATTGTGCTATGTGATCATTTTTCCTGTTTCTTTTTTAGGTGATGATGATGATGCACCAATGATAACTGGGTTTTCTGATGATGTTCCAATGGTCATAGCTTGAAACTATTTTTTTTTTAATTTTAAAAACCAAATGATGTAAATATTTTATTTTAGAAGATTTGTGAATTTTTGTTTTTTTATTATATTTTAAAATGCACTTTGAGTTGCAATGTTATTTTTATAAGGGCCAAAAAAACTTTGTAGTACTCAACTGTGAAATGCAAAAATATGAATATGTTTATTTACCAAATAGTAACAGTGCTTGGTACTTTAATTACGTTTTAAACACTTCACCCCGTCTATAATTTCTATAATAATTTTTGCATATAGAGCTCTTTAAGATATAGTGCCAACTTCTTCATTATGCAACCAGATAAGTTATGTCTGCAATCTGGCAATACATACATACAGGGGCAGATCTTTTAAGGGTCGAATAGTAAATTTGAATTTTTGATTTTTTTTCTGCTGTCAAAATTTTCATCCCCCAACTCTAGTGTAAATTTGAATGTGAGATTTATCACACCTTGAACATGGAAACCTTTGTAATTCGAGTATTTGCCAAATTCATTTACAAGTCAATGACATTGGTCCATTGATCCAATTGAATATGTTAATTGCCTTCCTGAAATTCAAATTTTTTTGGAGGGAAAAGTCTATTCAAATTCTATTTGAATTTTCAGGTCGGGATTATTCAATCAAATATTAGACATTCAAATTTTTTCTTAAATAACTTCCCATTCGAGTTGTGAGTATAGTCGAATTTATTACAGTAAAAAAAATCCACATAAATTCGAAATTCGACCTTTGATAAATCTGCCCATTAATGCCCATATAAATTTTTAAACAAAAAAAGGTTAGAAATTGCATATGCAGTGCTTGCCTTTTTTATAGGAGGGGTGTTTATCTATGAAATACCTTTTCCCAAATAAATAATGTTTTCTTTAACAACAATAGATGTTAATTTCGGAAAGGATTATATTACATTTGTTAATTAATTTATTTTACCCATTTTTAAAGCCTTGGCTAGTGCAGTTCTATGATTAGATATTGTGTTGATAAAAGTCTAGATTTTAAAACTACTGTAATATCTTCTCTGCCTTTTGCTGTGTTTTCATATGTCAACCACTCTGCTTAGGAATCCTTTAATTGTCCCTTCAGACTGCAGGAATGTAAGCAAGGGCCAATGATTCTTGTGGCTTCAATGTTAGAACTTAAGGCATGGAAGGTTTTGGAGAGAACTTGGGTTGATGCAACCAACTCCCCTATGCAACAGTTAAGGGGATACAACATTCATAACCTTCATGATGCAATGGTTTTATTGTATCATGACTTTCCATTTAAGGCAGTGTCACACAGAATTTTGTCTGTGTTTTTTTCCCAAGGTGTGTGCTGTAAAAACTCTTAATTTTATTTAATAATGGTATCCCTTCAGATTTCGTGATGCAGTAGTACTTGCATATTACTAGTACATGTCTTTCAATGTCAGAGAAAATACCAGAATATAAGAGAAAAGGCCATACTCTTGTGGCTGTTTTTATTTTATATTTTACGTTTTGCCCCTAGCTTTTTTTGAAGAAAAAGTATATTCTGGATACTATTCAAATGTTTCTAGGAATCTAGTTAGCTCTGATGTTTCCTGACATTATGCCTGATTTATACATTTGTTTATCTATTTCTTCATTTCATTAGTTTGCCATTCTCTTTCTGTTACTATTCACTGATTTTCTTTTTGAGCTTTTATTTTTATCATGCTCTGTTACTTTACGCTTTTCATTTGCAAATGTAAATATTTGAAGTTAGGCTGCCGTTACACAGTAGAGAATGTATATATTTTGTTGTTGGGTATCCAAGACATTGTCTTGATCAATGACACATTTGCCTTCATTTAAAAAACTGACTGCCTTAATAATCTCTTTTAACTTCAGTTGATCAATAGGCTACAAAAGTTTGTTAATTTAAGGTACATTTACTTTTACGTCAGACAAATGTTCCTGGCAGGTCTCCATGACAACAAATACTCGGAGTAGTCCAATTCAATGAATATATTTGGGATGTTTGAGCCCAGCAACAGCACTAAACTCTAATCCCCATATATAATAAAAGGCACTACGTTTGCCCAATGATGTTTGCTTTTAAACAGACAACCATTAAATGCTACCTGCTGATTGCTATGGGTTACTGCTCCTGGGCAAATGTAATTATTTTTATATCATAACCAACTAACACCCCACCAATTCAGAAAGTTGCAAAAAGAACAATGTTGCAAACATAAATCTTTGTAGGTGCACCCCCCGCTGGCTTGCATCCCCCACTTACTGCCTTCAAGGCATGTAGTTTTGTCACTTTCACCATCTCTTAATGTCCCCGAAATGCTAATTATGCATACATGTATGTTTGATGGTACTATATTGTATGTATTTCTAGTTGTTAAATCTTTCCCAAAAAATCATGGGATGTGCGCAAACTAAAATGGCTTGAATAAAAATATTGCAAAAACATTGGCAAGAACATAATGCCACATAATGTGGAAATAAACTTATCTTAGAAATGTAGATTTACAGAATAGTTACAGCCCAGCTTTCTAGTCTTTGAATACAAGGGCAACTTTATCGAAAATTGTTATAGATTGATCAGATCTTGTAGATCTGGGGATTTAGCAAACTAACAAATCTGTAGGAATTATATTGATTTGCAATCATTCTTAAACTAAATTAGATCAGTCACTTAAAAAAATGTTTGTGTTTCATTTGATCGACAGCTAAAAACAACATTGTCCGGAGTCTACTATGGGATTTGACACCTGGAACTAGTGGTTTTGAGGTGAAAAATCCCCGAAGGCTGTGAATAGTGATAAATATCCGCTTTGATATCCAGAATGACCAGAATAGCATAAGAATTTAATAAGATTCGATTATGATCAATCTGTCATAAATAAGGAACATTACTGGAAAATTCAAATTGACATTAATTCTTCAGCAAACCCTGCTCTATTTCCAATCAACTTTGACACATCTGCCCTGCAGAAGATGATTGGCATTTTTAAAATACAAATTTTGCAATGTAAATCCTTTAATTATTTTACAGTATAAAAATGTAATTGTTGTAGTGGCTAAATTTTTTATAAATTACCACACATATGTATGACGTGATGATGATGTTGTTTTTAAGAATCCTTGTTAGTTTAAGTTCAGCAGGAGGCAGAAAGCTAATTGAATTAGCTTAAACCTATCTTGCCAGTTATTTAGAATTATATTTTGCCTTTGATTATTTTTAGCATCTATTCACAACTCATAGTGGATGACTGTTGGATATAGAGAATACAGGGGTCCTCGGGTTACATACACCCCACGAACATACAACTCGCACTTACAAAGGAAGGCTATTAAAGCAATGTACGGTGGTTTGCTTGGCCTTTATTAGCATTTAGCTTTAATAAACCTAAACCACCTGCCCTAATCCCCTCTGGTGTTTGTTGTTTACTGCAGAGCAAAGAAAGGTAAAAATAAATACTATGTGAAGACAAACATCTGTCTGTTGCATTTAAAAAGTAAAAGTATATGTTTCAACTTACATACAAATTCAACTTAAGAACAAACAGACCCTATCTCGTAGATAACCCGGGGACTGCCTGTACTATTTTTTTCACTGACTATTATACAGGACATAAAGTAACTTGTGCAATTTGTCCTAAGGTACTATTTCTCACTGTGATTTCATGGGAACTGCTTGCTAGTATTGCATGGCGATGAAGGGGCAGTGGGTGTTTTATAGACTTGAATTCAAATTAAAATATGTAAAAAAAAAAAAATCCTGTTACGTTTATGGTGCCTGGTACTCGGGTGTTTATCTTTTCTATACCTTTACGGAAAATCTTACTTTAAAATTCGATTTGCTTATGACGGTACAATGTCTGATTTCCTTGCTAAATCAGTTCTATAGTTGACTGAAGTAGCCACCTCTCGGATCCCTCTCTTGCATGATACAGAGAGGCCTACTAAAGGTGGTGTTCTTTTTCTCCCACTCGTGATTTTATAGAACTTAATCTATCTAAAGACTTATAAGATCTTCATGGTTTATATTTGTGACTTTGATGCTGCTATAGCTAGCTGCTGCTTACTGGACATGTTATGGTGGTGTGATAATTCTTTGAGCCTTTTTAATTGTTGTTTGATCTTCATGGAAAATATACAGTGATTACTTTTTTTTTTTCAGGGAACTCGTTAAAAACAACAGAACTGTTGTCAGTGTTTAATAAATCTGTTTCACAAATATAGTTTTTGTTAATTTTTTTTATATTCTGTACGAGTTTCCCGCAATCTCTCATTTTTTCCACTGTAAATAAATCATTCATGATGTCCTATGGTCCTATTTATAGAGGTGTGCTAAATGTTTTGCAACAAAAATGGTGTCAAAAGTGATGTAAAATAAGTCGTATTTATAAAGCTGTGTTTTTCTCCCTATAATAATGTTTTAACACTGCCCAGCACCAGTTCTGAGTCTATGACAAAGTTAAACATGGTGGAATATATAAAGGTGTGCTTTTTATTTGGTTTTCTCCGTAAATGACATCAGATTTAATCCCTTATAGTTCTTAGGACAATTTCATATAGAGAAGAAATTCTTGTGCCAGAATTTTACCCTAAGCTATACATTTATTACACAGCTTTATAAATACATGCTGATTCCAGCAGGAGTCTAATACCCAGATGTCAAACGGTACAATATAAATGATGTGTTAAGAGGAACACACTTTTCAACAATAACAAAAAATGACTGTTTATGAGACAGATATATTAAACATCCATGGAAGTTGTGTGTGCATTGCTGCAGCTGTGAAATTTCCCACATTTGAATTTGCACTGTGAAGTTCATATTTTTATTACTGTGTCCTTTTTTACCATATTATATGAATCTCTCCACTTTTATTTGACAGTATATATATATATATATATATATATATATATATATATATATATATATATATATATATATATCAACAATGATGCTAAATGGTGTAATTTGAAACAATATAAAATTGTGTAAATACATTTTTTTTTAAATCCGCTTTTTTTTTTTTTTTCTTACATCATTCAGAATCTTAAAAATGCCAGTGCTCCAGTTCTCAGGAATGTAATGTTAGTGCCAAGATAATAACAGGCTTTAGATTACCTGCATGGGGCAGAGCAACAATCCATATACTATTTTTGCTTAAAAGGCCTTGAACAGTTGTATTGCCCTTGTTCCTTTCATTCTGTTTTGGACTTTAAAATTAAATTGAAATTAATTGTGCTAATTTGGGGTTGTATAATTGTTGCCAACATTTATCAGTAACCAAATAACATAATATTGGGTTCTGCTTCTGATAATGTTGCACTGCTGTCGGGATTGGCTTAGATAGACTTTAAAACAAAGTAAATTTCTCCTGTAGATTATATTGTATTGCTATATAGCTTTTTGCAAGTTTTCCAAATATTGTGCTGCTTTTTTGTTGAGATCTTTCTTTTATTTTATTTTAGACATTTATAGATTTTATTTGTTGCTAGGGAAAGCAAGGTTCTGTGGGACAGTGTTTCTTGTGTCACCATAATGACTGGAATTATATACTACTTTGAAATAGGATATTTCATGTGTTAATATCTTGATAACTAATATAATTAGTAGAAGAGATTAGTTATGCACGGCTGGCCCAGACCCAGCCAACCATCAAGCATGTTGCAGCAGTTCTAATTCTGCCAGTGTGCCCCCACCCTAGTCTTTGATGCCCGACTGATGTTAAATACTTGCTGGCCACTATCTTGGCAAACTCATCCCTGCCGTGCCTCCTGCTATCGATATTAAACATGGGTGGGTTGTGTGTAGGCACATAAAGCATATTGACATAGAGGTTGCACTGGCTTCTGGTTAGCCCAGCTTAACCCACAAGGCACTGCTTTTAGTAACGTACAAATGTGAGGAACCACACACACAATACTGCAGCCAGTTGGCTTATTTGGGGCTTTGAAAGCAACTTCAGCCTTGTTTCTCTGTTCCTTTTATTTTCATTTATGTATCTCTGTGAGTTTGTCCAAGAGAAACGCTGCCATTAATGCTACACTGGCATCTTTTCTGGGTGAAACCTTTTTGGACCACTTTGAATCGTTTGTTACATGTGTAGTTCGTTACTTTTACATCCCCTTTTTAAATAAGATTCCCCCATATAAAATAAGAAAACAGAGAAACTGAAGCTGCTGAAACTTCCTGCACACACACTATTTATGGTAACACTGCCCCTTTAAACCTGCCAAATAGTAACCGTTCCTACTGTGGGCATGCCCATATTTCAGCATATACATGTGCAATGAAGACGGATTTATGTATAATAATCCCAGATTATGTAATATGGGGATGAATGTAGCGTTAGAAAACACTTGCCTTTTAAAAAGAGATACACAAAATATGTAGAAGGCTTATCCACTATTGTGCACCATTGTAAGTGGATACATTCTGCCAGTGCCAGCTGTATTATATAAAATGCGTGCCCATTAGCTATGCAACACGTTGAACCTGGTGGAATGTTTATATTATGTATGTATTATTTTGGCAGCCTGCTGTTCTCTCCAAACCATTCTAGTGGACATGCTTTTTCAAAGTAGCAAATAAGTCTGCTCTGGTTTATTACACTGCATGTAACAGAATCACATTTCCCAAAGCCCTTTCCACTATGGCAGTGATGCTGAAAGCAACAAGGCATATGCAAAAATACAGAGAAAAACATTCAAATATTTATAAAAAGCACAATATTTAGGAAATATTTACAGAAAGCTCTATGTATGCCAATGGGGTAAATTATTTAAAATATTATGGCAAGACCCTTTAGACTTAAGTCCTGAACACAGAGTAGGTTTAAGCTCCCCTTTAATGGTTTGCACATATTAAAGTGCTTCTTGCATTTTCATAGTATAGATACATAATACAATTACTATCCACAGAATTGCTTCATTAGTTTAACTCATTTTCCCATAATTCACTGTTTACATTTAGATACAGTATGATGGCCCTTGTTTACTACAGAGATCTAAAACTTTATCTAATGCTAGAATTATGTAAAGACTGTTGACTATATATCATGCTCTTGTAAATATGTACTGAAAATGGTTTTAAAAATAAATTTAGAGGCTTCTCCCCCCTCCGCCCTCTATTTTACCAATAAAAGTCCTAGCCATTTACTGCTTATGGATTATAAAGGGATGTGTTGTAGGATTGATGTGTGTGTGTGTGTGTGTGTGAATGTTTACATTGGATGTTTTATTTCAGCTGGTAAAAAAGCCAAATCAGGATTAATAAAAGCAGGCATTCAAAGAATTATAATTTATACCTGGGAATGTCTAACGTTACAATTTAGCTGGCCTATCTGCGTATTTCTGCTTTTCCAATTACCATTTTGCTGCTGAAATATAATTTCCCTTTTTCCACTTTCTTATTTGTATTTTTGTGTTATCTTACATTGGGCATTCATGGATTACAGTTTGATTCACAATTGATTTTGTTTTCTGTTTTTTTTTACATTTGTGATCACTAATTAATGTTTTGCACATTTTGAGTAGAAATCTGGCCATTCTTTGGTATTTCTTTTGTCTCTGCATTAAAGCAATCTGGTTTAAAACTGCACCTAGTGTTTGTCTTTTATCCTGCTGCACTTATGTTATGTTAGAATGGATATTGTATATGACATTCCCACACCCCACACATTACAATCGGCAACATTAATTTAGATTTTATTGCAAACTACTGTATATTAGAATGCAAGACTGGTGCATGCTGCATATTCAAAAAAACTACAGCACCACAATTTTGGTAGCATCATGACATAAATTGGCAAGTGCACAGCCTAAGGGCAGAGACACGCTGCTATTTCGGGAGATTAATTGCCTAGCGATAAATCGCTTCTTTGGGCGACTAATCTCCCCTAACTTCCCGCTGGCTACAATGTAAATCGCCGGCGGCATGGCACTCAGATCGCTTCGGCCTTCAGAGTCGCCCAAAGTTTCCTCATGAGGCAACTTTGGACGACTTCAGAAAATGAAGTGTTCTTAGTGCCGTCCCACCGGCTATAATGTAAATAGCCGGCACTTGGAACACTTAATTTTCAAAAGTAGTCCAAAGTTGCCTCACGAGGAAACTTTGGGCGAGTTCTGAAGGGAGTTCGGGGGCAATTTGGGGAGATTAGTCGCCCAAAGAAGAAGCGATTTGTTGCTGGGCGACTAATCTCCCGAAATAGCATTATGTGTCTCTGTCCTAAAGTGACACTGATGAAACCCCTTAGTATGAAGCCTTCAGAATAACTGGATTATTATTGTGCGAATAAATATTTAAGGGGACTGTTCTGTCCTCCCTACGTATTCTGGGGCAGTGTGTAGTTCGACATACAGCTAAACCTCTCCACAATCCGAAAAAGAGACTGAGCGTAGAGTCTGTAGATTTTACTGGATAGGCAAGTGGAATAGATGAAGAAGTGAAACTGTAATACAAATAAAAGGGAATGCAATCAATACAAAGAATAATAATGCAGAAACATATGCAGATATATATAACTTGAACATAAACACTAGCTGGCACAAAATGTATATATAGCAATGTCTCCAGAGGTGCTGGCAGCTTTAGTGATAGTTTAGAACAGTTTTAAGTCCGTTAGCTTACCAGCGACGCTACTGTAAAGGGAGAGTGGAAAACTGTGCTTCTTCCACAGCATGGCCTATAAAATGAAGTCTTAGCTCCCACAAGGCACTGTGCTGGGTCACAAGGTAGAACTACGGTAGCCAGATGAGTCCAAATGCAGTTCTGCCATAAGCCATGTGGAGGTGCAGAATAAACATGAAATGGCCCTGCGTAATTACTGCAAGGGTCCAGGGAGGGAGTTTGTCAAATGTGAGCAATGTAATGTAGCAGCATGATGACAGCCTATGTTGGAGACATGACAGGGACCATTAAATAATCTTACTCCCCAATAGATTTTTCTGAGGGCAGAGATTTATATTGAGACAGGTTCTAACATCCTACTTGCAGATACATGAAATATGTTTAAGAAGAGTTGGTTGCTACCGATATTAGTGTTAGAATAATGTTGATGTTCGAAGGAGAAAGTAGCAAAGGGATATTGTATATATGGTCAATAATTTGTCAAACATTGTTTGGTATAAGAACTATATTACTATTTTAAATGTTATTTATTTCATTAAGTGAAGAGTTGCAGGCAGTATCATGAAACCTTTCACACCGTTGAGGAATGTATAAGGGACCATAGGGCTCATTTACCAACACAAGTGCAGATACCAATAGTAGCTACCAATCAGCAATTTGCTTTGAACAGTCTTACATTGAAAGCAAAGATCTCATTGGTTACTATGAGTAACTGAAAAAGCACAAGAGCTGCCTGCAGTGTTGGCCCCACTTTTAGCTGTGTCTCTTCTATTTCCAGCATTCATCTTGCTAATCAGTGAGCTAGTGTACATATTCCTAGTTGAGATAAATGATGGGAATGGAAGACACATGGCCAAACATGGTGGTGCTGCTCTGAAATTCTGGCTGTGCAATGGGACACAGTTAAGTTGTGCAGGTGATGTGGTTGGGGAGATGGGATGGATGATCTATGCACAGAAAACCTAAAGGGATCCTGTCATCGGAAAACATGTTTTTTTTCAAAACGCATCAGTTAATAGTGTTACTCCAGCAGAATTCTGCACTGAAATCCATTTCTCAAAAGATCAAACAGATTTTTTTACATTAAATTTTGAAATCTGACATGGGGCTAGACATTTTGTCAATTTCCCAGCTGCCCCATGTCATGTGACTTGTGCCTGCACTTTAGGAGAGAAATGCTTTCTGGCAGGCTGCTGTTTTTGCTTCTCAATGTAACTGAATGTGTCTCAGTGAGACATGGGTTTTTTACTATTGAGTGTTGTTCTTAGATCTACCAGGCAGCTGTTATCTTGTGTTAGGGAGCTGCTATCTGGTTACCTTCCCATTGTTCTTTTGTTTGGCTCCTGGGGGGGAAGTGAGGGGGTGATATCACTCCAATTTGCAGTACAGCAGTAAAGAGTGATTGAAGTTTATCAGAGCTGGGAAATTGACAATATGTCTAGCCCCATGTCAGATTTCAAAATTGAATAGAAAAAAACCTGTTTGCTCTTTTGAGAAATGGATTTCAGTGCAGAATTCTGCCGGAGCAGCATATTAACTGATTCATTTTTTAAAGCATTTTTTTTCCCATGACAGTATCACTTTAAAAATCTGTTAGTGTTACTTCCCCTTTACCAGGAGACAACGCCTAATTTCAAGAGCAGATGAAGCATTACCTCCACTGCTCATGCTTATTTTTTTTCAGACTGAGAGAAGCGGATCTGCTCCTTTCCCCATCTACATCGATTTTAATAAGATCTCCTTCTGTGCAGTCACACAGCAGAGCGAAGGTTAGCCCAAATACGCAAACGCAGCCATTTTCAGGCTAACCCTCTGTTCCGCTGTTTGTGACTGCAACGGAAGCAGTTCAGCTGTATGGAGCAGATCTGCTGCTGTCACTTGGAAAATATATGCAGTCAATGAAATTAGGATTCAATACACTCACGGTTTGTTGTATAGTTTATTCCTTTGTGGTGCTACCTTCAGTTTACATGACTCTATGTGAGAATTAACCAGAAACTAAGAAAAAAGAATATGCACTCATCAAACAATCAAACGTTTCAGAGGCCTCAGGCCCCCTTTGTCAGTGTACTTTATCACTGACGAAGGGGGCGTGAGGCCTCTGTAATGTTCGATTTTTGTACTCCGCACCAATAAAAGATTGGAGTTACTTTGGGTACACAGCATCAAATTGGATGAGTGCATCTTCTTTTTTCTCCATTTCTGAAAATCTATGCAAGCTCAGTGAAATGAGTGAGTGGTGGTAGAGGAGAAGAATTGAGATTGGATAGTGCTGCACCATACACAGACGACAGAGTGACTTTATTTTGTGTGCTGGGGAGACTGATGTCTTAAAGTGATACTGACACTAAAAAATTTATTTTAGCATATGAATGTACATTAAATGTTACCTATAGGTCATGTTGATCATTTTTTGCTGAGAGGTTTGTTTTTGTATATAATTGTTAGTTGAAGTTCCTAAGCCTGACTCTCTGACACTCTGACTTTGCCAACCTGACTGTCCCATCTCAGCCTGTTAGTTACAGAACGGACTCCTGCTGCACAAATATGGCAGCCCCCTCATACAGGAACATGGGGTATCAGACAGGTAATGTAAAAGCATCATGCAAATATTTTATGGCAAAGTTAGAAGTAGCTTGCAAAGCCAATATTATAATAGATGTAAAAAAAAGTTTTATTTCAGGTGTCAGTATCTCTTTAACGGTACTTCACTATTGAAGGCTTTGTGCTTAGGTGCGGTAACAGCCAAAGTACAAGAAAAAAAGGGTATAAGAAGCAAGCCTCTCTGTGATGTGCACGTTTTTGTATACCATATGTAAGTAGTGGCCACTGCCTCCACTATTGGGCGATTCTTCACTTTTTACAGATTTCCCTAAGGAAGAGGCTAAGATTTTGGAGCACATAATTATGTGGCCATTTGATTTTTGCTGTGGCCGCATTGTCAGCCACAGATATTTGCCGTGCGGCCAACAGAATTTGGCTTTGACTGTATTAGCAGCCACAAGAAAATTTAATCTGAGAACCACTGACCTAAATATTTATAATATATTCACAAAATCATACACACAAAGTATTCTATGCTGTAGCATTACACGATACTGATGTTCTATGGGCTGCTGTTAGAGCTATTGAACAAAGTTCTGTTCCTAGAAGATGAAAGACTGGCACTGTCAGTCCAGAGCCCATTCATACCAGTGACCAGGTCAGTCTTTTGTGCTTCAGCATGTGCATGAGCTAAAGCCCATTGGAGGTCACTAAGTTGAAAGGTTGACCCTATTCTGTTCATCTTTTTTCTTATGCATCTCTTGTAATGCTACACACTTTTCACCTTTGGACCTTAACTTCTTTTCTTTTTAGGGAATTATTCTGCTTTCAGTGTCAGTAATTTTTTTGTTATATTGTGTAAACCAGTTTAGATGTTTTATGTTGTCCATTGATCCATTTAGTTTTGCACTTGAACACAATGTTCCCCAGTATCTCATTTGCATTACCTCTTTTAAGTCTTAAAATGCATTTCTCAAGTGCATCACAAGTGTTGCAGAAAGAAACAAAATGTATGCAGTTAACCCACCCATTGCTGTGCCTTTTATTAATCATTTCAGCATAAATAAACTAGAGAACTACAAGAAAAAATCGTTTTTGGGCTATTTAAGTTCAATATGCGTGTCACATAAAAGTTTTGTGGGAATTTGCACCAAAATTGGGGGGGGGGACATAAACTTTCCAAGGCTACTACTTCTACAATGTCTTTGTACATTAATTTGATGCATAAGTATTCCTGTTTTCCTTCTTGTTATTGGACTATAATACAAGGGAAGGTCTATGAAGTTGTGTCCAGCCTTCCAGAGATACAATGGCTATTTAGGTAAGGATAAATGTGCATGCTTAAAGGGATACTGTCATGGCAAAACATGTTTTTTTCAAAACGCATCAGTTAGTAGTGCTGCTTTAGCAGAATTCTGCAGTGAAATCCATTTTTCAAAAGAGCAAACAGATTTTTTATATTCAATTTTGAAATCTGACATGGGGCTAGACATTTTGTCAATTTCCCAGCTGCCCCCAGTCATGTGACTTGTGCTCTGATAAACTTCAGTCACTCTTTACTGCTGTACTGCAAGTTGGAGTGATATCACCCCCCCCCCAGCAGCCTTAGAGAAGAACAATGGGAAGGTAACCAGATAGCAACTCCCTAATACAAGGTAACGGCTCCCTGATAGATCTAAAAACAACTCTCAGAAATAAAAGCCAAGTCCCACTGAGACTGATTCAGTTACATTAAGTAGGAGAAACAACAGCCTGCCAGAAAGTAGTTACAAGTCACATGACTGGGGCAGCTGGGAAACTGACAATATGTCTAGCCCCATGTCAGATTTCAAACTTGAATATAAGAAAATCTGTTTGCTCTTGTGAAAAACAGATTTCAGTGCAGAAGTCTGCTGAAGTAGCATTAGTAACTGATGCATTTTGAAAAAAAAAAACATGTTTTCCCATGACAGTATCAGTTAAATTCTAAATATTGCCATATACTTAGTGGTTCTTTAAAGTGGACCTTTCATCCTAAGAAATAATTCCAAATCCTATTTTATGATGTTAGACAAACAAAATAAACTTCACTTACACTGTATTAATGATTTAACTCTTGTTTCTTTTAGTCTTGGAATTCAAAATCACATGAAGCAGGCAGGTGCCATTTTTTGGACATTGTTAGTAAGGCAAGTTTTTGATCATGCCAAAATCTTGTTTATGCACCAGAATGGGGGCACCTGATGTCAATGTCCTTGCACTGGCTAACATTAGATGGTGAGGAGTGCAGTGACATCACAGAAGTGCAGAATGGAAAATGAAAGTAATTGCCTGCTCCTCCTCTATGCTTCTGGCATACAGGAGGGATAGGCAATATATGAATGACAGCTGCGATTTTTAAAAGAGTTTATAAAAGGTATAGATTTTTGAATAAAGAAAGAATTTGTGTTTCATGCTTAATTTGAAAAGTACTTTTATTATGCAACTTTAGGTGACAGATCCCCTTTAACACCTCACAGAGGACGCCAAATCATATTTTTCACAGTTAAGCAGGAGCCTCTATTCTGGGATGGCAGTGGATGTGATTTACTTAGACTTTGCTAAAGCTTTTGATACAGGGCCACACAAAAGGTTACTGGTTACATTAAGGAATGTTGGCCTGGAACATAATATTTGTACCTGGATAGAGAACTGGCTAAAATATAGACTACAAAGAGTGGTGGTAAATGGAACATTTTCTAATTGGACCAGTGTTGTTAGTGGAGTACCGCAGGGCTCTGTACTAGGTCCTTCGCTTTTCAACTTATTTATTAATGACCTGGAGGTGGGCATTGAAAATATTGTTTCTATTTTTGCAGATGATACTAAATTGTGCAGAACTATAGGTTCCATGCAGGATGCTGCCACTTTGCAGAGTGATTTGTCTAAGTTGGGAAACTGGGCAGCAAACTGGAAAATGAGGTTCAATGTTGATAAATGCAAGGTTATGCACTTTGGCAAAAATAATATAAATGCAAGTTATACACTAAATGGCAGTGTGTTGGGAGTTTCCTTAAATGAGAAGGATCTAGGGGTTTTTGTAGATAACTTAAGTTGTCTAATTCTGGGCAGTATCATTCTGTGGCTACTAAAGCAAATAAAGTTGCATAAAAAAGGGCATTAACTCAAGGGATGAAAACAAAATTATGCCTCTTTATAGGTCCCTGGTGAGGCCTCATCTGGAGTATACAATGCAGTTTTGGACTCCAGTCCTTACGAGGGATATAAATGAGCTGGAGAGAGTGCAGAGACGTGCAACTAAACTGGTTAGAGGGATGGAAGACTTAAAGGAGAAGGAAAGCTACAGAGACATTTTATTGCCAATAGATTAGCTGCAATAGTGCAAGCTAGAATACTATATTTATTCTGTAGAATGTTTTACCATACCTGAGTAAAAAGCTCTAGAAACTCTCTGTTTGT
Organism: Xenopus laevis; assembly: GCF_017654675.1. Classification (NCBI taxonomy): domain Eukaryota; kingdom Metazoa; phylum Chordata; class Amphibia; order Anura; family Pipidae; genus Xenopus; species Xenopus laevis. The sequence goes on from NC_054383.1 coordinate 79,796,681, forward strand.
TTAGAATAGGAGCTGCAGTATTAACATGGTGTGACATCACTTCCTGCCTGAGTCTCTCCCTGCTCTGGGCTCAGATTACAGTAGAGAAGGGAGGGGGGTGGGGAAGAGGAGCAAACTGAGCATGCTCTTGCCCAGGGCAATGAGGTTTAAACTGAAGGCAGGAAGTCGGATACAGAAGCCCATGTGTACACAATAGAAGGAAAGAAATGCTGTGTTTCTTTTGACAGGGGACTCAGAGCAGCACTACTTTGGGGGTTTACTGGTATATTTAGATGGGCCTTTCTTATAAGGCTTACTTAATTTTAACCTTTCCTTCTCCTTTAAATTATGAGGGTAGACTGTCAAGGTTGAGGTTGTTTTCTCTGGAAAAAAAAAAGGCTCTTGCGAGGGGACATGATTACACTTTACAAGTACATTAGAGGACATTATAGACAAATGGCAGGGGACCTTTTTACCCATAAAGTGGATCACCGTACCAGAGGCCACCCCTTTAGACTAGAAGAAAAGAACTTTCATTTGAAGCAATGTAGGTGGTTCCTTACAGTGAGGACAGTGAGGTCGTGGAATGCACTGCCGGGTGATGTTGTGATGGCTGATTCAGTTAATGCCTTTAAAGGACCAGTAACATCAAAAACATTTTTAAAAAAATTCGTTAGTATACAATGAAAAATAAACATCAAGACAAATTAAACTTTAAAACAGCAAAGCCTTTATTAAGAAATAACTTACCGAAACTCCACTTCCTGTCCTCTTCAAAACAGGCGACACGGCGACCATCCATGCTGCAGTGTTTGATTTCTCCTCCCTGGCTACTGACAGCATGTGAAGGAGGCTGTGGGGGCTGCCGCTGGACATGCTGCTGCTGTCTGGCCTCTCTATCTGGGCACGGCGCTGAGTGCAGGAGACATAGCCTGCGGAAGAGAAGATATTCTGAAGCCGAACCCCTCTTTGCTTTCCCTTTAGCCGCACTAACAGCCGACCCCTCAGTCCTTGGAAACTGCAGAGCCGGATGAAGAAGTCACTCGATTCCTCTGTATCGCTGGTTCCGCTAATTATTTCGTTTGTATACTAACGAATTTTTTAAAAGATTTTTTTGATGTTACTGGTCCTTTAAGAATGGCTTGGATGACTTTTTTAACATACATAATATCAAAGGCTATTGTGATACTAAACTCTATAGTTAGTATACTGTAGGTATGGGTATGTATAATTTATGTGAAAGTATGGAGGGGTGTGTGTATGGATGCTGGGTTTTCATTTGGAGATGTTGAACTTGATGGACTTTGTCTTTGTGCAATTATATTATATTAATGTAAGGTTACCAGATCATGATGAGGCCCATTCTCCAAATTATTTTTCCATTTTTTCTTCATTCCCTTTTCTTCTTTCTTCTTTTTCTTCTTTCTTTATTATTGTAATCACTTCTCCCTACATATTATCATCCAGTCTTCCCTCCATTACCTCTCTTCTTTCTGGAGGAATGCCTGTGGTATAGACATACAAGTCAAATTGGGTGAGCAGAAGGGCCCACTGATATCTGGGCCCACCAGGAGTTATCCTGGTATCCCAGTGGGCCAGTCCGACACTGCTCACCCCCTGCTCCTCTGGTAGTTACGCCACTGTAAATCAGTTATATCTGGGTGTAGCTTTACTTTTTGCATTTCTATGGGCATGCTATGTAACCAGCCTCATTAGAAATACACTCAAAGGTATAGACCCTTCTGCAACTTGAATTGTGATAAAGAGTGTTTAGCAACTAAATTAAAAATCTGGGCTAACTTACATTCCTGGTTCCTACTTGGGAGGAGGTACAGTTATCTCGTATTTTCGCAAGCATCTTCTGTAAGCCTGCAAGAATCCATGCTGCTGGTTTCCCCCGATTATGGTAATATGTCCCTGTATAGCTGTGCAGCAATCCCATTGGCTGCAAAGTGAACTCTGAACTCCCTCTAGCCATTACCTGCATGGCTATATTGGGACTAAAACTTTCAGTGTTTCTGAACCAATGTGGGTGTGGTTGGCCAGAATGCTGCCCCCTAAAATCCTTCCGCCCTAGGCCCGGGCCTTGGTGGCCTCTCGACAAGTCCGGGCCTGTGCCAGAGGAGTTGCTGTAAGATGCTATTGACTGTCACTATTTCAAGGTCTGGTGGGGGCTGTTTGGGCCTCTCTGTACTTGATATGGAAGGGCCTATTTTGACTCCCAGTTCAGACCTGCTATGGCCCTACAGGGTATTTTGGTAAGGTGACGACAGGATTTTCAAACCTCCCTGATTTATACGGCCGATTTTGAGTCAGAAATTGAGCAAGAATTTTGTGTGGTCCATACACAGGTTTATAAGCTACTAACTGTGTCTGGAAGGGTTGAGTTGGCAGCTTTTATCGTCCTGTGTATCCCCAGCTACAGCTTTTAGTCCGTTGAAATATCGTCCCCTTATGAGACACTATCACGTGTAAAAAACCTCCTCCAGAGCAAAATATTAAATTGCTAACATGCAGGAGAACTAATACAGATCATAAACAAATTATTCCTGGTTGTATTATTACCAGCCTGAGATATCTCTTTAGCTGAAATTAATATTTCAGCTTGGCACCTGCAAAAGGATTTTGTGAGTGTGATTCACCTACATGTAAAATTCTGCTTAACGTGTGGGCGCTCTATTAATAAATGATGATGCTGTATACAGGACCAAAGCTGAATGCAGAAGCTCCGAGCGCCCATTGTTAGAAATCAGGCTTTCCAAACCTGCTTGCTTCTGCTGAATTCCAGACAAGCCTCAATTTAATACGTACAGGGCCATCAGTTAGATATTCCTACTAAATAGATGATTTAAAAAATTCAGATGTAACGTGAAGGTATGTGACGGTAATTTAGACAATTTTCCAGCAACCTCCCCCCCTCTTCCTTTGGAGGGAACCAGGGCAACTTCTTGTACACTGAGCCATTTCATACTGTTGCTGTAACGCATTTGGCATTGTCTGCCAATTTGCCCTTATTTGCATCATTATTACAAAAGAGTTGAACTCTCCCTGGTGTGCATAGTTTCTATGCAGTGCAGCCCCTCACTCATTATTAGTACCGGAGGAGGAGGGGGAAGAAAGAGCTTTTGCTCATGCTTTCTATTGCCCGTATACCATTGGCTGGTCAGGGAACACAGACGAACCAATCGCATCCAACTTTCCCTTCCATGTCCTAGCAACAAGCCTTACTCTAGTCTCTCTCGGCAAGCTGACACCTGAAAAATGACATCATGAATAATGGCGAAGCAACAAGGGCCAAGTTTCCCCCCCCCCTCCCTTCACTGTCTGCAGCTGAGTTCATGTAAGGTGTTTCAGTCTACAGTCTTAAAGTTACAGTACTGCAGGGATTTTAAAGGACACAGTCATGTTTCACTTCCAAACTGCAGAATGCATCAAGGCCTACATATTGCATCTTATTAAAAATACAGCTGCATATATGTGTGTATGTTGGCATATAATTCCATGTGTAAAACATGCAATCCAATAGCTACAGCAGTTTCCATGGAAGCTGCAGAAACGTACATTGTGTGAGCTTTAGAGCTCAATACAATATAGCGGAGGGATTTAAAAGACATGGATCAATGCTCCTAGTATGGCTGAGGTCAGAAAGCAAATTCAAGGCTAGATTAAATGGCAGGCTATATGCAGCTTGGAAGTAAAGGCAGAGAGGGGAAAGATACTCTAAAATAGAAGATATTAATATTATAACGGTTATTATCCTATATTAGGGCTAACATATTCTTCAGGGCTTTACAGAGGGAACAATAAAGATTAAAGGTGAACTTATATAACAAAAGAAGCTTGCAGTTGCGCTAATACATGAATATGTTGGGAACTCCTTGTACATATCATTTGGCCAGTGAAACAAGGATCTGTTACAGGGTAGATATAGTATATCAAGTGCTTTATGGAAATATCCGAGGAAACAGAGACCCAGTGGCTTTGCATCTTCAGTTTCTCACCAGCAAGTGCAGTGTATTGTGGCTGTAGTCTAATGCGCCTAACAAAGACCAAGCAGGACTTGACCTTATTAATTCAGGTGCTTTAACTCCTTCAGTACTGACTGATGTTTATTTTATTTAACCTGGCTAAATTTACAGTTGCTTTCTATCTACTGTATGTAGATGCAGTTCCTGTAAGAAGCTCTTGCTTTCTTTATGGAAGGTGTTTTTTTTTTTCATGATCGATATTTTTAAAAAAAATTATAATAACACTCAAAATTTGGGGGGATTTTTTTCTCTCCATGTTCTTGAATCAAAAACACTCAATTGCATTAATTCACTTAATCACAGTGACCCTAATGTATCAACCCTATTATCATGCGTTTTAAAATGTATCATTTCAGTACTTCTAAGTTTGAAACATTTTATTCCCTATGCCCCTTAATGCTCTTGTAAGAACTACCGTGGTTTTCTATACGTGAGCATGTGCAATACATAGGATTTCAACATAGGGGTCCTACACAGGTGTTATTATTTTTTTTTTTTTTTTTTTTTTTGAGATGCAGGTTTGAGAGCACCTAAACATATTTGATAATTGCTTGCTTTCATTATATTCTGCCTGTATGTACCCTCACAATCATATTTTCTTGCATCCCTTTGCCATTTTATCAATAGCAATAGGCTGTATTTTTTCATGCTCAAACACACGTTGTTACATTCATAAAAACACACATAATTGAAATATATGCATTTTTATGTGCTCAGTATTAAAACACAAAAACAGTAGTAGAATATAAAACGGCTGAGCGACTACTTCTACCTTTTAATCTTTCTTTCTCTCCTTACTTCCTTTTTCTTCTCTATCTTAGACTCTTCTTTATTTATATTACCCTTATCATCCTCGTCCGGTATCCTCATTTGGTATGTTCTATAATGTGTCTCTATCAACAAGATATAAGTATAAATCAGACATAGACTGTCCCCAGATTGTAAGCAGTGAACATTTGATACGGTACATAACAATCAATAAGCTTATTTGTATTGAAATAAAATATAATTGAGAATAATTTATGTTACAGTATGCTGCATGACTTTGGAAACTCTCCCACTGTGTACTAAATGCTCCATATCTCTGATGTCACATCATTTCATGGATGATACCTACTGTATATCTATGCTTTGTTATTCTTTGCTGCAGAATTCTTTAAATAAAAACAGAATATACAAAAAAAAGCCAGTCAGTGTGGCCCTTCTAGATGGATTTTCTAGACTTGTCCAAACATTATCTGGAACTTCATACTAGGAGTGCACTGTCTGTGTGACATGAATGAGGGTGCTCAAACAAATCTGGTTGCTTAATTTATTTATTAATTGTTCCATATATTTTTTTTTTTTTTCAAAGGTTTATTTGTCCCTTTTAGTTGTGCAGTATAAATTCAATCCACAAGACATTTTGTAGCGGCACTGTACCTGTTAGTTTGGTCTCCATTGCTATAGCTCTAAGCAGAATTATGCTTGAATAGACCACTTGGGGGTGTCTTCTACTGCTGTATTCTGCTCTGTTCATTCCCAAACAATGTCCTCTAAAAGGGTGCTGTAAACTCAGAACAGTACAATCTGAAATTAGCTCACATATCATAATATGAGGAAAAGCTATGAAGTCTGCAGTGCATTTGTTCAAGTATTTTCATGCATGGCTGCTCTGTACAGAATATAGTATTTTAACTTGAGCTGCTAGAAGGTGAATAAAAACAAATAAAACAGAATAGGTCAGCTATAGTATTAAGTTGTACCTACATGCATTCCTTTCTTTTAAAAAATATATCTTGACCTTGTATAACTGACTTGTGTTATGGTACCTGCCATATCTGAATCTAAGTATAGAATATTTATTAAACAACATAGCACAGAAACACCTGAACTACCTTAATGACATAATGCATTTATAATGCAAGTGTAAACTCTATATACATATTGTTCTCTCTGACTACTTCAGAGACAAAATAAGAAACTCCTTTGATTATATATCACACCTAAAAGATTTCTAAATCCAGAAGACTTTTTGGGTTATTTAATAAAAGGCACTAAGTTTGATTGGGTGCAGTAAACTATAGCAACCAATCAGCAGGAATCTTTTACTGATCACTTGTTTAAAATCAAACATCTTATTGGTTGCTATTGGTTACTGCTCCTGGGCAAACTTAGTGCCTTTTATTACATATGAGGGGGGTCAGTCCTTTGGTGCATTGGAGTGAAATAGCCATGCAAAACAAGTTAAAGTATTTACAACAAGAAGCCTAGTGTTAGGCAAATGACTATGCATGGGCAGACATAAGCTGCCAATTGACCCCTCTTAGTTTCAAGGGTAAAATTTAAATATCATGGTTTTTTTAAACTCCCATGAACTCGAAATTTGACCAAAATTCAACCAACTGCAATTTATTAAAAAAATTAAAATTTTTGAAACTCGGATGAATGGGATCGACCTGCAAACTTGAATCGAATTGGATTCAAGTTTTTTTCCGAGCAAAAACTTGAATCTAATTCGATAGAATTTCTTGGGAAAAAAGTTACACGATTTTCAGGAAGGCTGTAAACAACTCTAAATGAATCCCAGGATATCCCCCATAGGCTAAAACCGCAATTCGCAGGTTTAAGGTGGCAAATATTCAAATTTGAATTCGTAATGGGCCAGTACATGATAATATTCAAAAATCAAATTAGAATTTTTTTAAAAACTCGAATTTTAACTATTACCTAGTCAAATTTCACAAAAAAACCTTGAAAATTAGAATTTCAAAATTAGAATTCTAAATTCGAATTTTCACTTCGGCTCTTGATAAATCTGCCCCTTCTTGTGCATATTTAAGTAGCTTACAATTGCCTGTCAAGTACTAGTGCCATCACTTTTTGGGCAATAGTTGCCTTGAAAAATATTGAGATGTATGGCCATGATACAATTGGTCAAGCAATTGAAATTATTATTACAATCACTTATAAACCACCAACTGCAGTGCTGTATATAACAACTGGCGCAGACAAACTGATACAGTAGCTGCAATGTTCTGTCTACAAGAGCATATAGCACTCAAAAACAGTTCTTTTGTTATGAAGGGACTCTATGTAGTGCATATCCTTACTTACATATGTTCTGTGGGCTAGAACCCAAGATCATAATTTTCATGGGGTAAAAGAATTGGAGTACTGGGAGAGCAGGCAGATATTAGGTATTAAAGCAATAGGACGAGCCACCATTATTTTCTCAGAACTTCTTAGCGAAGGAGGTAAAATGTTGTCCAGAGCTTATGGTGGGACACCCCCAGTAAAATGAGAGCCTTGGACAGAGCTCAGAAAGCACAAGAGGAGCAAATTAACCCATTCATGTTCCTGACCATTTACACCAAATTGATGATGCACACCATCTTCCAAAACATTGTGATGGCTCACCTTGTATATAAGGGGATAGGGTTTTCAGATTTTCCTAGACAATGCCATCGATAGGTGAAAAAAAAATTACACAGCATTATTATAAAAATACTGTTTGTATTTCTGGCCAAAAAATGTTTTATGGTTATTGGAGTGGTTCTGGGAAGCAACAATTTACTTGTGTTTGAGGTAGATGTACTTTCATAAAGAAGGCATTGCAGTTCTGTTTTTACGGATGAGATTTTAAATTGTAACAACAGATTCAGGGTTATTGAGGATTGAGGTCCTATCTGAAAGCCTTTGCCACCATTAGATTCTGAGCCCATAGCAGGATTATTTACTGAATTACAAGAGACTAGCAAATGAGAAAACCACCCCATGGCAATTACATTCATTTTAAGAAAACCGGATATATTTAGCAACAGAAAGCTGTCCAACACTTATTAGAAGTGCATAAAAATGTCATCACACTGACTGCACGTATAATAAAAAAACAAAAATTGGATCAGAGGGCCCAAAGGCGATGGAAGAAATGTTACCCACTGACTTCTCTTGAAGTTTTTAAAGGCATTTTCCACTTGCCCTATTGCAGTTGTTATGTCATCTTTAATAAGAAATCTGAAAAGCATACACAGAGTTATCTCAATTTAAAACATATATCCATCAGCTTGTTTAACCCTTTCAGTGTCATTATCATTTGCTTCATTTCTGCAGAAATCTGTGTGCTCTTTCACTTTACCTTTACTTACCTTTACTTACGAAAACACTGTTTTTTTTCCAGGAAACCTTTGGTTTTTATGGCAGTTTGAATTGTAGAGTACGTTTATTCCTTAAAAAGATGTATGACATAAAGAATAAAAAAATGACAGAATGTAGAGAGACAGAAAAAACACCAACATATTGTTTTATTTGCACAAAAATACAGCTGACCGGCGAAGTTTCAGGTCTTACATTTGCATCAGTAACAAATGAGTCGTTTTATGGAAATTCTTGACTTGAATACATGGAAACCCCACAGCAGTACAATATTACATTTTCAAAGTACTGCAACGGCAAAAGGCTACATGTACGGGACCTGCTAACCAGAATGCTTGGGACCTTGGGTTTTCTGGATAAGTCGTCTTTCCTTAATTTGGATCTCCAGACATTAAAAAATCTGCTAAAAAATTATTTAAACATGAATTAAAACTAATAAGATTGCTTGGCCTCCAATAAGAATTGATTATATCTTAGGATCAAGTACAAGGTATTGTTTTATAAATGAACAGAGAAAGGTAATCATTTTTATAAACGTATTAGTCCATTGTTTGATTATTATGGGAGATGCTCTTCCGGAATTTGGATCTTTTGGAATAACGGGATTCTGGATAATACATCTCATATGTGTACTATAAGTATGATGGCTCAGTGAGTAGCAATTCCGCATTGCAGTGCCAGGGTCCTGAGTTTCATTACAGCTCATCTGCAATGAGTTTGTATGTTCTTTCCATGGCTACATGGGTTTCCTCCGGGTATTCCAGTTTCCTACCACACCACAAAGCAGACAGGCAAACGAATTGCTCCTGATACATTTCACCCAACTATGTTTAAATGTGATAGGAACCCTAGACTGTAATGTAAATAATGTATAATCCCTGTAAAACATAAATGATAGATAATAAATTTGCCTCATAAATAACAGTATATTTTGAAAAGTACACACTCACAATTTATTGGTAAATATAGATATATTTACCAATAAATTGTGAGTGTGTACTTTTCAAAATATACTGTTATTTATGAGGCAAATTTATGTGCACTAGGGGCACATTTACTAAGCTCGAGTGAAGGATTCGAAGTAAAAAAACTTAGAATTTCGAAGTATATTTTGGGGTACTTTGACCATCGAATAGGCTACTTCGACCTTTGACTACGACTCCAATCGAACTATTCAAACTAATTATTGTTCGACTATTCGACCATTCGATAGTCGAAGTCTCTTTAAAAAAAACTTCGACTACCTACTTCGCCACTTAAAACCTACCAAGCACCAATGTTAGCCTATGGGGGCCTTCCCCATAAGCTTTCTATGCTTTTTTTGATCGAAGGTCGAATATCGAGGGTTAATTAACCCTTGATATTCGACCCTTAATAAATGGGCCTCTAGATGTCCAAAGGTGTGCAGACACATGAACACCACACATGTGATATTAGAACATTTCATTTTAAAGCTGTAAGCACTAACTTGACTTGGTCCCCCATTCACCGCTATAACAACATCCACTCTTCTGGGAAGGCTTTCTGATTTTGGAACATGGCTGTGGGGATTGGCTCCCATTAAGAAAAAGTATTAGAGAGGTCAGACACTAATGCTGGACAAAGGGGTATAGCTCGCAGGTGGCATTCCGATTCAATCTAAGCTGTTTACATCTGGACCACTTAAGTTCTTCCACAAAGACTTAGTAAACCATTTTTTATGGACTTCACTCATGATGAAACAGAAAATGGTATCCCCAATCTGCCACGACATTTGAAGTGCTCAATGCTCTTTACATCTACTACCAAAATTTAAAGCTGGCACTATTCAAGAAGCGTTCTTCTGGCATCCACCAAACCTAGATTTGTCCACTTTGTAGCCATAGAAACCCATTAATTGGTGCTTTGAACAGTTCTTGTGCCACTTCCAGAGACGGTTTCAACTTAGTAGTGAGTGTTGCAATCTTGAAGAGATGATTTTTACATGAAACATGCTTCTACACATGGCAGTACCCTTATGTGAGCTTGTGTGTCCTACCACTTTGTGATTGAGGGGTTGTGCCACATTCAAAGTCACTGAGTTCTTTAATGTGATCCATTCTGTGGCTGATATTGCTAAACCCATTAACCAGAAGGGGTGTCCACATCCTTTTAGTCATGTAGCTTTGCTAAAATAAGCTGTTTTTATGATATTTTTAAACATTTTTCAAAACTTTTATTTGCTGCATATTATCCCCCACATATCATTAGATACTAGAAAAAAGTATCCTAAATATCATTATTCAAAACATTTTTAAGGAGGATATAGGGTTTATAGGGTTGCATTAGTTTATAGGGTTTTCTATAAAGGCACAAAGGTTTCTAGAAATTGGCATCCTATAGATGTTTTATTACAGTTTAATATTGAGTAGCTATACATATATATAGATATATAGATATATATATATATATTTTTTTTTTAATTCAAAACCTTTATTTATACTGTTGATTTAAAGGTGATCATTTAAATATTGTGGTGAATAGGTCTATTCATTTCCCTTCGTATGAAGGTGTCCAATTTGAAAGGGTTAAAAAGCAGGTAGATTATATTTACAGAAATATCTATATCTATTACAAAGCATAATGTGGAAATGTCAGTAGGAACAACCATCCCAAGATGCATTTAACTAGTTTTAGAGGGATGAAGTGACATTTTAGAGTAATGCTCCCCATGGAGTACGACTGAAATTGTATCCTGCTCTTTCTCTCTCAGTCAAAGTAAGAGAATGTTTTGATCTGGAGATACAATGACAGTGGCCCTGTATCCTGCAGTTCCCAGGCGGATGCTGCCAAGCACCATGAATGGCTGCTTTATGTTTTCTATCTTGCAGGTGTCCACAGTGTACGGAATCCTTAGGAAACACAAGAATTTTATGCAGGCTCTGGCTTGGGTAAATAGGATGCGCCTTTATATAGTTACTAAGACAATAGTAATCTAGCCAGTATATTTCATTTAATAATATTAATGTAAATTTGTATTTTTACAGTATTTATATCCCTTCTAGGGGAATACTACAATTGATATGTTTTTATTATTACTTGAAAAACATTTTGCTTACATTTTGATAGCAGGAATTATTAGATGTTAGGTGGTCCTCACTGAATAGACCTTATTGACAGCCAAAAGCATACACGTGTAACTACTACCCATGCGCTACAGTGAAGATGCATCTTGGAATTAAATCAAAATTTTTTTTAAATACCGTCTGCAATGAACAGACAACCATGGGTATGTTTCAAGATCAGTAAGTCTGAACATTGCAGGAAGGTTTCACTATTCCCCATCTAGAATTTGCCGTACAGTCGTGGTATCCAGCCCTCAAAAAGGACATTACTAGTGATGAGCGAATTGTTTTGCCAGCCATGGATTCACTGCAAAATTCCGCATTTTGCCATCTGCGTTTTTTTTGCAAAACTGCAGCAAAAATTCGCAAAGGATAAATTTGCTGCAACAAATAAGTCGGAGAGATAAAAAGTTGTCATAAGCAAAACTCCCATAAGAATAAATGGCCATTGACTAATGAATTTGGACAAAAAAGTCACCATAAGAAAAAACGCCCATTGACTTTAATACATTCTAACAATATATTTAGTAAAAAGTATGGAAATCTCAGCTATGTGGAATGACTGGCCAAGTTGGGGTTGTTCACGCTGGAGAAGAGGTGCTTAAGGGGAGATATGATAACTATGTATAAATATATAAGGGGATCATATAATAATCTCTCTAATGCTTTATTTACCAGTAGGTCTTTCCAGCTGACACAAGGTCACCCATTCCGATTAGAAGAAAAGAGGTTCCGCCTTAATATTCGGAAGGGGTTTTATACAGTGAGAGCTGTGAAGATGTGGAATTCTCTCCCTGAATCAGTTGTACAGGCTGATACATTAGATAGCTTTAAGAAGGGGTTGGATGACTTTTTTAACAGGGTTATAAAAGATAGCTCAGAGTATAAGTTGAACAAATGGGGTTTTTCGCCTTCCTCTGGATCAACTAGCAGTTAGGCAGGTTATATATAGACTTAAAAAGTTGAACTTGATGGACGTGTTCTTTTTTCAACCTACACTAACTTACTATGTTGCTATGTCACTATGTTATGATGTTATCAATGAACAGTTTGTAAAGTTGTATAGATACTTTCTTAAACTATCTGTAATTACCTTAAACGAGGCCACAGACCAGAATGCAGATGTTCATCACATGATTTCTCATTTAAATCAAGGCTCCTTCCTGTGCCATTGTACATTGAGGGATTTCTAAATCTAGAAAAATTGCGTTTTAAAAGCTCAAATTTGGAAAAAAAAGCAAGATTGCATTTATTTGTTGCAGTTTTCTTAAATTGTGGCAAAAACGTGATCTCAAATTTATATAAATTTGCCCACAAGTCTCCCACTTTTTCCAAGAAAAGTTTGTAGATTATGGATTGATTATATTACAGTTTTGCTTTTATTACACGTTGCTGTTTTTATTATCCAAATAAATGGAATCCTGCACTGTTTTAAGTTCATCTAGTTGGAGATACTTGATACTGAATTCCTAGTCCAAACATAAGAAACTTAAATGATTTGTTATGCTGAGAGAACTATTACATTTTTTGTTCGTCTTTTTATTCTGCAATAGCAGAAACAAAAAGATTCTGATGTCTTTCAGAAATAAGGGCTCTTACCCTGAGTGAATCCAGAATCAATGTAGTGAGAACCTTCCATAAAGCTCAGTCTTGGACTTCTAGAACTCTAAAGTATCTAGCTCAATAGAACAACTACAAGCCTAACAGTTCTATGTCTTCTTGCAATTATCTAACATTTGTAGATTTTTGTTCAGGTTTTTTTTACACGTTTAATCAGGTTTCCAATTCCTACTACTCCTAATGTAAAGAATGGGAATTTTTGGGTGGGACACTGGTCTGGGGGTGGAGGACTTGGAGAAAGTTTTATCATTTACCTTTAAGGTGATCTATTCTCTTTATATATGTCTTAATATGTATATTACTTTACACATCAGTGTTTATATCTTAACAAAAGTTATTTCTCAGTTGGGCATATTTGCACAATTATTTTATAGATCAATAATGCCTGAAGGTACCACAAGAGTCACAGGTTCTGTGAATTAACTCAAGTGAAATTCAAATTCAATATTTAAAGTTAAAACATAAAAATATTGATGAGGTAAAAATGTATATATTAGATAAGTGCTGGGTGAAGAATCATAATTCCCCCATAATTTGGTTTGGAGAACTAGGGGGCAATGGAAGAGTTTTAGTGAAGGTTTATGTCCCCTTTAATTATCATGTACCAAGTGACTTGTTCTTGCTGTGAACCATACATCTTTTCAAAACAAATGTTTTAGTGAAAGTGAATTGCATTGAGCCGACTCCCTTCAAAAGACTGATTCAACATTTCAAAAATATTAGGTAAAAAGGTACATAAAACACATTTTTTATCCTAGTCATATCTGTCAATATTCAATTACTTAAAGTACGTGGCACAATTTAAAGCGCACACTCTCAAAATACATTGAAGATTCCTGCTCATATTGACAACGAACACCCCTTTTTTAAATGCTGAGCTATTTTCAAATATTTGTAAAAGAAACATTCTTCAGAAACCTAATCCTGAAGAAGACTTTTCCCCTCACACTTTTGTACTGAACTATTAAAATAAGCAGTCATTCCTTGGCTTCTTAACATTAAAATGTGTTTTACATTGTGTGAGGAATTCTCCACAGTTTATTTTAGTTAACATTGGCCTTAAACTCTCTGTACATGACATGAAGAATTGTTCCGGGTCTTGTATTATCCATTGCTGAAAAGTGAATGAAGAATATACAGCATTTACTTCATCAAAATGGAAAGTAGTTGTAACTCTTCTTAGTAACATTTAACCACTGAACCATTGTTCTTTTCTTATGCCGTGTAGAGTCTCATTAAATTTGATGTGGCACAGAGAGCTTGGACATGTGAAAAGAGACTGTAACAGTGCGTCTTGTTGCCAGATACACTGTGGAAAAATGATTCATTACGGTTTTTCAGAATTAACGCCCCTCGGGCTTCTTTGCTTCATTGATTATAACAAATAAGAAGCTAAGGCCATTGTACAATGCGTTTCTGACCATTACCAGACTTGGTTATACTATAAAGTGAGTTTCATTAGCTACATCAATCATGTATGTACTTTCCTCAAGCAAACATGGGATAGTGGAAGAATTGAAAACATCTGAAGCCGAGCAAATTGCTTCAGTTCAACTACAATGGTCTCACAATTATTACCATGGAACATTTTATTCAAGTTTCAGATTTTCTTAAAGGATTATTTTATTTTGTCAGTATAGTTTCTAATTCATAACAATCCATTACAGGAATGTGAAAACAAGCCAAAACATCCAAACATCAATTTTCTTGCTGCCATACAAAATAAATAAATCACAGAAAGACATATATTATAAACAACTATTCTAATAAATAACCATAACTATAGATGCGCTTATCACCACTGCCTTCATTCCGACCTAGTGTACATTGATGCAGGGAAACCCTGGAGCTATGGTGTAGAACAAACCTCACGGCACTCAGGTCTGCGTGAGAATTTCAATCGTTTCAGGGCTAACCCCCTGGGTTTATTTGTGTAAACCTTAATTTTATTTAAATTAACATTTCTTGACATGTCTTTAACATTTCTAGAGACATATATTTGCTCCTAGAAATTCCACACAAGCATTCATACAAGTGAATAGAGAGCAGAAGAATCTCACTGTGGCCAGTTTTCACCTACAGATAACTATGCTCCATTGTGTTGCTTTAATAACTTTGCCTACAAGATGCTAAGATGCTAAAACTATAGAACAAGAATTTTAAATCTAAAAGAGTTCAAGGAACAAAGGATATTAATACAATGGGCCTGATTAAAGCAACATCACATAGGAGAGGTAGCAGACTGCACGGTATTACACTATCACTCTTATGAAATGGTGTCAGGATCAGCCCGGGACTTGAACTCTTGTTGTGCTGTTCTAGACACTTGTTGTGTTTGATTTTTCTGTTTATCTGCCTGTTCACAGTATGTTTCCACCCACCTCGTTTACCCTCATGTGTCTCCCATTCTTAATCACCTTCCCTTTAAAACCCCGTCCTGAGCTTTGCTCAGGGCTGAGTCATTGAATGTAATTTGTTTGTTCCTGACCTGCCGACCTGAATCCTGTTACCTGAATCCTGTTACCTGAGAACCTTGTTATCTGAAACCTGGAAACCTTAATTCTTGGAAACCTTGTCTTTGAATACCTTGTACTTTGTTCCTGAGTGAACACCGTAGTTCCTGTGTTCCCCATTTTTCCCCTCACCTTGTGGATACCCTGATTAGCCTTTTTTGCCTGTTACTGCCTTTTTCTGTGTTCTGGCTGCCATTAAATCTACAATTTACTTTCATCATGTCTTTGCCTCCAATATCCTATGGCTACTTCCCTGGGATTCCATCATATCCATTTCCCATGGAGTGGCTATCCTCGGTTACAGCGGTTCCCAGTTGTAAACCTTACAGAATGACTGGGAGGATTCAGTCTTCGATGAAGACTGGGAGGATCTAGACTCAGACGAAGATGAACTACAAACTGCTGTCTGGCCTGTGTCAGATCGGCCACCTCCAGTTTTTTGTCCATTGTCTCCTCGACAACCTTCTGCTCCTGTGGCAGCTGCCAAACCCAGGTCACCCTCTTTGTCTCTCAGACCTGAACCCCAGTTTATTAATTTTTCTACGGCTCTTCAGTCACCTGACTCTGTGCCTGCTCTTCAGTCACCTGCCTCTGTGCTGGCTCTTCAGTCACCTGCCTCTGTGCCAGCTCTTCAGTCACCTGCCTTTGTGCTGGTCTTTGCTCCTGTGCCGGCTTCGCAGCCAGTCTTTGCTCCTGTGCCGGCTTCGCAGCCAATCTTTGCTCTTGTGCCGGCTTCCCAGCCAGTCTTTGCTTCTGTGCCGGCTCCCCGAAAGCTGCCTGTGCCCGTTGCCATGCCAGTGCTTCAGTTTCCAGCCTCCGTGCCTGCAGCCCAGCCGGTTCGAGCCTCCGTGCCTGCAGCCCAGCCGGTTCGAGCCTCCGTGCCTGCAGCCCAGCTGGTTCGAGCCTCCGTGCCTGCAGCCCAGCCGGTTCCAGCCTCCGTGCCTGCAGCCCAGCCGATTCCAGCCTCTCTGCCTGCAGCCCAGCCGGTTCCAGCCGCCGTACCAGTCTCTGTACCTGTTCCTCAGCCAGACTCCATTCCTGTGCCAGCTCCCAGACGACTGCTTCTTCCTGAGCCAGTTTCTGCCCCTGTACTATCTGCCCTGGCCTCCGGGCCTGAGGACCTGTCTGCTCTGGATAGTTCCACTTTCCCTGCTACAGGATCTGGTACCTGTGCTCCTGGTCCGCCACCTGTGATGGGTACCTGGGCTCTTGGTCCGCCTCCTGTGATGGGTACCTGTGCTCTTGGTCTGCCACCTGTGATGGGTGCCTGTGCTCCTGGTCCACCACCTGTGATGTGTGCCTGTGCTCCTGGTCCGCCACCTGTGATGGGTGCCTGTGCTCCCTGTCCCCCATCTGTGATGGGTGCCTGCGCTCCTGGTTCGCCACCTGTGATGGGTGCCTGTGCTCTTGGTCCACCTCCTGTGAAGGGTGCCCGTGCTCCTGGTCCGCCACCTGTGATGGGTGCCCCTTCTCCACCACTTGTGATGGGTGACTGTGCTCCGCCACCTGTCATGGGTGCCTGTATTGGTCCTGTCTGCCTTCCTGTCCTGGCTTCCGACTCTGGCTGTGATGTTGTCCTGGCTCCTGATTCTGCCAATGATCCTGATCCCTGGCGACTTCTTTGATCTGGTTTCTCATCCTGGCGAGGCTCCTGTTCACGTTTCCGATCTTCAGTAATTGGACTAAAAAGCATGGGAGGCTATTTGATCCTGGGATCGCCCAGAGGTCGATCCTTAAGGAGGGGAGGTAATGTCAGAATCAGCCCGGGACTTGTTGTGCTGTTTTGGACACTTGCAGCATTTACCTCGTGAGCCACTGAGGGCTCTTGGGGCTGATCCTGAACTCTTGTGTTTTATGTTTATCTACCTTTTCACAGTATGTTTCCACCCACCTCATTTACCCTCATGTGTCTCCCATTCTTAAGCACCTTCCCTTTATAAACCCCGCCCTGAGCTTTTCTGAGTCATTGAATGTAATTTGTTCCTGACCTGCCGACCTTAATCCTGTTACATGAAAACCTTGTTATCTGAAACCTGAAAACCTTCATTCTTGGAAACCTTGTCTTTGAATACTTGTGAGTGAGTACCTTTTGTTCTTGTATTCCCCATTTTTTCCCCTCACCTTGTGGATATCCTTTTTTGCCTGTTCCTGCCTTTTTGTTTTCAGTGTTCTGGCTGCCATTAAATCTACACTTTACTTTTATCATGTCTTTGCCTCCAATCACCATTGGCTACACCCCTGGGCTTCCACCATATCTACTCCCCATGGAGTTGCTATCCTCAGTTACAGCGGTTCCCCATTGTAAACCTTATAAATGGCTTCTTTAGACTGGTAAAAGTCAGGATTAGACACTTCTATATAATAGAGTCTTGCCTACAGAAGTAGACACGAGATCCTCGTAAATACGGGGGAGAAAACTCCTGAATACTACTGTACCTTTTAGATAGGAAAAAAGGTAATGGAATCGAAAACATACAACTAGGTCATCAATAAGATAATTACTTATTAACAGAGATTAATATGAAGAGGTTATGTATAAAAAGATTTAAAAAGCGGGGTATAGATGTGAACTAAATGCGTAAATGAGTAGAAATATGCACAATTCACAATTTACAATAATTTTCGTTGGACAGTACACAGGGAATTTTTTTTCATTTTTTTTTTTTTTACTTCATTGCTTGAAGCTTTCTTTTAGGTAAAATGATTATTTACATATGTGGATAAGGTGTTACAGGTGCAAAACAAATATAGTGAATACATATTGAAAAATTGTTTGTATATTTTTTGTTAATGGCATTGCCCTACTAGACATCATAGCATCATAGCATTTAAGAATGGCAGAACAATATTGAGGATACAATATATAAAAATATTGGTCATTCTTCTGTGTGATTTAGATTTTATCAATCTAAATCACACAGCATTTGTTGCCATAGTGGGAAGTAATATTAGCACAAGTGCCCATTTTGGAAATCGATATTAAGCACATATGGATCTTCCTGTTAGTTTTTAGACTATTGCTCTTAAATGTGTTCCCCTCTTATAAAATGATAAATAATATTGTATGTTTTATTAAATATAAATAAATCGGAAATAAACAAATAATTGGTTTTTCATGCATTCAGAATGAAGCTGCCAAGTAAACAGGTCTAAAATCATTGGAAAGGTTTTATCGACTTTGGCCACATATTTTGAAAAATCTCCAGTGCATATTATTGGAGATTAATAATCTAATATCATTCTGAGTTGGATCAATTTGTTTCTCACTGTTGACCACAAGTGGGTGAATAATTTACTCAATAACATTATTTCTAAGCTGTTTTACTGCATAAAATATTCAGTGCAACACATATCTGCATTCTTTGGCATTTTTTTGCCTTCATTTCCATTTACTTTTTTGTAACTCTCAGGTTGCATTACACTTGACTCTGCACGAACAATTATTAAATGTATGAAGATCAAATAAGATGAATCCTTACAAGACTTGTCAAAATCAGTACAGCCAGAGATCTTTTAAATGCTTCTCACCACTGTGAAGGACTGTTGTGGATGTTCTTTGCACATAACTGGAACAAGGGATTGGTTGTCCACATCTGTAAAATGAGAAGGTAACATTGAAGATATAACCTTACTTTTCTCTCTCCTTTAAAATGTGTAAACTATAGATTCCATTGCAGAATGAGAGAGAATGGCAGTTAAAACCACAACTGTTTTAGCATTTGCTAAATTAATGAGTCCATGAATTTCAACCCCTCTAAATGACCCCCAATGCGCGCGCACACACACACACACACACACATAAATGCCGATCTGGGTTATCCACCCCACTTCACTTTCCATCTAGTGCGCAGAGCATGGGTTACATTGGACTCTCTCTTCAGGATCCGGGCCTTCGCTATGTGGAAGCTTTCCCTCTAAGGTGAAGTGCAACTACAACACTCAGGCTACTGTGCATACAAAACATACAAAAGATTGGGCGCCAGGAGGTTGTTATGATACAAACAAAGAACTGTTTATTAGTCAAAGACAATGTCCCCAAGTTTACTCACGTATACAGATGAGGTATTAGCACATGACACACAGTCACATCAGGCATTAGGCAATTTTGCAGATTCAGTACGCCATTCCCATACAGTGCGCTGTTCAGGAAGCCACCTGCTACCTAACATCCCTCCTCACTGAGGTCCCTGCACTGGAAGCATTCACACAAAGCCTCTGGGAAGCTACTCCCTACTGCAAATCCTTGTTGAAGCTTCAGCTGCTCTTTCTCTCTTGCCTCTCTGCCTTTCTCTCTATTACAAATCTACCCTGTTCTTGCTAATCCTCATTCACAGGATTTCCTGGTCCCCGACTTCTTCTCCAAAGCACATGGGCCTTTCTAGGCCTAGCTGTATCCAGGCCCCCTTGGGCACATCCAGTCGGATCACCATCCAGAGGCCAAAGAAGAAGAGGCCACTCCCTACACACACTATATTACAGTGTGGCAGGAAGTTGTCATTACCCCTCTTGGCCAATCACACTAAGAAAAGGGAGGGGCCTTAAAGCCATAGGGGCAGATTAACCCCCTACGGGGCCCCTACATATATATATATATATATATATATATATATATATATATATATATATATATATATATATATATACACACTACACTTCTGTTAGGAATAATTCATTCCCCGGACCAGCACTTCCCTTTGTGGAATTGTAGATTTTTATTTAAATACACATATCAGTGTTCTAACGTTTCAGTCCCTTCTGGAACCTTTTTCAAAAAATTGGGATGTCCCCTCCCCTCACAGCCCCAATACATTCCCTAGAAAATTTTGCTTTCTACATTTAGCCATTCATCGATCTGCCTGCTCATCCACTCAGTAAAGCACTCTTCATACCTCATTGCTTCACCATATTGGGAGAAAAAAATCTTGGTCACAACCCCAATTGAAATAACTTATCCTTCTTGTTAAACTACAATTTACAACTTTTTTCTTGTTTTTTAAACTATAAGCATACACCGCAACCAAGGAACAGTTACTTGATTTTTCTCTACAGGAAAATTGATTATCCACCTGAATTGAATCTATAATTGTTTTTATGTATATTTATTCTTAAATTATTCATTGTGTTTCCTGGCCGGCCAGTGTTTTAGAGATTATATATAAGTAATAAATTGTACATTTTTAATAGACTGGCTTTGTAATCCACCTTCTGTTTGCCTTTTGTACATTGTAATTTATCCTCAATAGGACCTTAGGGATTGAAGGTGTCTAACCAGTTAAATAACCTTTTCCTTTTTGTCACAAGACCATCATCTGCTATTATCAGTGTGTAATGTCCTTTGAGAACAATGTACAGATTTTTTAGAATGGTACTGCCTGCCTAAGATAAAGGACTGGTGGGAATTTCTCAGCTCACATATTTGCCTGGACTTGACCAGTCTTTTAGATACTTTGAACTAATTGGGGGATGTTTATGTTACCTTTGTGGTTTTATGTTACCTTTAAATGTCATGTGTTGGAATTTGTTGGATCCTAACAAAGGAAGGGAGTATACTCCCCCCCCTCCAAAAAAAAAAAAAGAAAAGTTGAAATGGTGCACTGGTGGCTTCAATAAATGGTGCAGTTGTGTGTTACTTCATATTGTCACCAGATATAACACCAGATATTTATTTTTAGTTGGCTTGTTAGTAGTTTAAGAGGCCTTGCAAAATATGGGGAAGTTGCATCTGTTGTTTATGTTTTAAAGAACCTCTTGTGGGGTGGACATGCATCTCCTACACACTATAACAAACTTTTATATCCCTCATAGCTCTCCAAAGTACAGTAGGTGTTTCCAAAACAGATGCAAGACCACTGTGTGAATATACAAACTCCATGCATGTATTGCCTTTCTCATGCTAACCTAAGAATACATTGTTTGGGGAAAATGATAATACAGTGTACAATTCTGGGCTTAATTGCAGCTTAATTCAAATGTTACTGTGCCCAGTAATGGCAAATTTTGATTATTTTTTTTCTGTCAAAGTGCTCTGATTAATTGCTCCAATTAATAGTTAATCCAACTAGTGTATCCCCCCCCCAAACGTTTTATTCTCATAATTAACATAAGCAGAGCCTGTTTATAAAACCATTTAGAATATTCAAAGCCCCAAGCATACCATGAAAAAAATTCACCCCTAACCTTATTCTATATTTAAAAACTTAGTATGAAAATAACAACCCTACTAACAGTTTTTGTGCCTATTTTTCTGCAGTCACCAGAATGGATTTCCCGCTATGCAGGAACTTTTGCCTGAAGTTTCTGTTAAACTCAGATATTAAAATATCTACAAAAATCTTGGCGCAAAGACTCAAACCTTAAATTCATATATAATCACCGAACCCAAAATGACAAGCCAGGTACCACACTTCTTATGAAACCTCATATAATGTCAGGATATATTTCAAATGTTCTATGCTGCATGGCGGGGATCTATGTCTAACTACTCCTTAACTAAAACCACAGTTCACTTAACATATTAAAGTGAGAATGTAGACAGATAATGTAATGTGTCTTGAAAAAATGGTAAACCACTTATTAGGCAAAACCCTGAAGTTTATAATGACCCAGGACACCATGAATTATATAGCAGACCCCTTCTGTAAACTGACTATGTTTCAACACAAAAATCTGTCCCACTGTACCCCCTAGTTCTATAAAAAATTTGATGAAAAAAATGTAATTATACATGGAAGACAAGTCACCAATCAGAATTCTAATGAACCCAAACTTATAGATGCAAGAGAATTCACCAATGAATTATATTACACTGTAATACATGTAGGACATGGGGATAAAGGACACACTTGTCCAGTGCTACAGAAACTGTGCTTAGAGCTTTAATTTCCAGTTGCCGGAACAAAGAACATGGAGGCAGATTTAGATAGATTCGGTGAGATTCTCATTGGATTCAATGCAAAGTGATTTTATGTCGCAAATATTATTAAGCAACTTCTTACAGCAGCGATGTGATGGCCTTTTGTCCAATGATGAAAAAAACCCACACATATTTGTATTTGGGTTATTGGATAATGTGTTGCACATATTTACATTATGAATCACAAATAAATGTGATAGAGGCTGTAATATCCTCCTCTTAGTAGAGGATTTGTGTTTCCTAGTTCTGCCTTGAAAGCCATATTTACCCCTTTTGAATTCTCCAGGGTATCTATTGTACAAATAGATACCTGTATTTTATCCATGTGTTACTTTACTTTTAGGGGTCTTTGGAATGACATTGAATTTCGTCTGGAGTGGCCAAACTGCTGTTCATGAAACTGAAATACACTATTCACATTTCGGGGTATCTATTTGCCACATAGTTCAGGTGATCCAATGCATAGGTTGTATCAAACAATAAGAAAACACATGGCATTCTCATTTCTGATCTTTTTTCCTTTTCCTAAAGGGTTGGAGATCGAAAAATATCTGGTAAGGGAATTTTTTAATTAAATTTTTTTCAGAAACTGTACTTTGAAAATTGTATAGTTTAGGGCCTACGTTACTATAGAGGCTTGGTCAAATGCATACAAATTCAGACATTAGGGTTCCTTTGTTCTTGCACTTACAAGGTCACAAGGAGCATGAAATTGCACCTTTAGGGCCCATGCACAAGAACATTTACTGTATGTTTAGTGCAATAATCTTGGTTCTCTAGTTTGCTCATTTAAATGTTGCACAAGCTAGATGGCATTCCAGGAGACACCCACATGGAGACACCACAGTCACAAACTTGTTTGCCTTCTTTTAAACATCTCAACGTATTTTGAAAGAAATTCACCACAAGTATGATATATTTCAGATATTATAATACTCGTCTGAATATTAAATGAGGCAAAACTAGCTTTAAAAAGTGTTTTTTTTTTCCTGGCCTTGTATGAGTGCTTTAAGCTTCTTTCCCAGTGAGCACTGTGCTGTAAAGCTCTCTAGGCAAGAAACTAACAGAATGCTAACTGATTGTCCTGTAAATATATTACACAAAAGAGTAAATATTGTTGACAAGTCTAACTAAAATGTAACACTAGGGAGCTAGGGAGCTACAATGTTCAATGTTCCTAGTGCCAACATATAGGTAAGAAATAAAATAAAGAGTAACGAGTGCATGTTTTTAGGAGATGGTATGGGTAATCTGAAGGCAAATCCATTTTATTTCATAAGCGTATTAATTTTCACTTGCCACTGAAGCATGTAACTATGGTTATAAATGAGCACCATCTTGTGATGCAAGCATGCATTACAGTATTTCATGTATTTTTATTCTTTCATACTTTTGTTTTGCATATATAGGAACACATTTAGAATGGATAAACACTCAATATTTCATACACAGGACCAGATTTGATTTGATGAGACAAATGCACCTACTAATCAGTTATAGTTCCCCATACATTAACATATTAAAACACAAATAGTATTTACATGTGGAGGGGAAACCAAAATTGCTGCCAGCATATAGGGGCAAATTCACTAAGCGCTGAAAATCCACTAGCGGCGTAGTTTCTCCAGGGCTGCTCAAATTCACTAAAATCCGAAGTTGCGCCCAGGGAGGCGAAAGGTAGAGAAGTTGCGCTAGCGTTAATTCGTCAAGCAAAGCGAAGTTACACTCGTGATGCCTAATTTGCATACGACGCCAAGTTAAAGTACAATGGACGTATATGCAGCATAAACTACATTACACTACACAAGCCTGGGAAACATTCATTAAATAAAATAGAGATCTTATATTTCCCTACACATCTGCCCACTGTATAGTTTACGTGCCATATGTAGGGGGGAAGGAGGGTACCCCAAAAATTATTTTTGATCTTTTTCAGCCCATCACCCTGAAAAATGTAAGACACCAGCGTTTTTTTGGGACTTAGAAAAAATGTAAACTATTTTTGAAGATCCTCCTATCTACTCTATTGCACTTGCCTGGTCTGAGCTGGCAAAGTCAAGTCCGGCGCAAGAGGTAACGTTCATTAAAAAGTTGGTGGATTAGCGTAGTTACGTCCCTTCGCCAGAGTGCAACTTCGTCTGGCGTTAGGATGGGAAGTAGCGCTAGAGTAAGTCTACTTCGCTAGCGAATTTATGCCAGCACCTGTTAGTAAATCGGCGAAGTGCCAAAATGTTGTCACGCTGGCAAATTTTCACTAGCGTTGGCAACTTCGCCCTTTACTAAATTTCCCCCTTAGAATATATTACTTTTGAACTATTAAATACAAATTCTATGTGGGGTGGTAAAAACACAAGGGTTACTGTACGATGGTGGTTTGAATCTGACTGTACTAATGCATCCTGTACCTTAGAAGCTGGGATACTGGGCTCGAGGGAGGCCTTGAGGCTTTTGCCTTATAGAGGGAGGGAGGCACACCCACAGGTTACCCACTCTATGGACACAACCGTCAAAGCCTGGCAGCTAGCTCAAAAGCTGTTGACTCCCACGGGTCTGACCTATCACTCACCTCATGCACCACTGTGGTGTAATAAGTTGCTTCCACATTTTCTCACTAACCTGGATTACAAATTTTGGGCAGGCAATGGGCTCAGATATGTGAAAGATCTGTATTGTGAGGGGGAGCTAATAAGTTTTCTGGAGCTCAAGATCTCTTGTCCGGCACAGCATGTTACACAGTTTCGGTATGACCAACTTCGTCACGCTGCTCAGGCGCAATTCCCTGATCCACAGGCTACTATTGTGGCTACCTCTTTGGAAAAGGCTTTACAGCTTCAGGTGCTCGCCAAACCTCTCTCTGCCATCTATCATATCCTGTTGGCGCCTGAGGAAAAACGCCCGCTTAAATGTTTCCAGAAATGGATCAGGGACATTGATAATTTGGATGAGGAGTCTTGGGAGCTGATTATGCGTCACATGTTAGCCACCACAACTTCGGCTAGAGACAAGTTGGTGCAACTGAAGTTTATGCATTGTTCCTACCACACGCCGATGCGCCTTCATCATATGGATCCTACCAGAGATCAGAACTGTACCAGAGGCTGTGGACACCCGGGGACATGGTTCCATGTGGTGTGGACGTGCCCCAAATTGACTCGCTACTGGACTGACGTCTTCTCCTTTCTCTCTACAGTTTTGGTTTTCCCTATACTGCCTCAGCCCAGCCTAGCACTGCTTGGATACATGGGTGGTGATGTGAGCTCAATTGGCTGTCGGACTTTGCTCCAGCTACTGTTGTTCTATGCTAGGAAAATGATTGTTCTTCGGTGGAATAAAAAGGAGGCACCCAAACTGGAGGACTGGAAGGACCTTGTTAACAAAGCCCTCCCTTATTATAAAGCAGTATATATGTCTAGAGGATGCACGGACAAATTCATAGCTGTATGGATGCTATGGGTTTTGAACTCTGACACTAATAGCCCACATGTGTTTTGAAATTGCTGTTCTATGCTAGCTCCACTAGATTCTAGTCATGTCTACCGTTCACCCCCTCCACACTCCACACCCTACTTGACTCTCTCTCTCTCTTTCTTCTCCCTCTTTTCTTTTTCTTTTATTGCTTTCACTGATTATGTATGATTTTTTTGTGTTTCTTTCATGGAACGCTGTCTGTTTTTGATTTTTTTTTTTTTCTGTGTGAAAAAACTAATAAAAACACCTTTTAAAAAAAAAAAAAAACACGAGGGTACCAAGCAAGATCAAAATCATTGCAGGAATGTTAATATTGCACAGCTACCATTCTGGACCCTGTGGTGCGAAGCAGGATTAGAATGACTCACCATATAGGTATCCTAATATTTTGATCCTATTGGTAACCTCTCCTGTAAATGCTCCAAATAATGTTTTGTTGACTCTGTACATGAAATAATAACCTTCTAAGTCATTTTTGATACAGTGTCGCTTGGGCACACTGTTCTGTCTTCTGTTCTGTTAATTATAACCAATAAAAACCTTAACAATTAAAAAACACTCTTTTTTTTAAACGTATACTGCTGGCAATAGATTCTGGATAAAGTACATGTAACAAACCGTAATATTGGAAGATTTATGAACCTGTCAACCTTGTTCCACATGTGATGAGCTGCCCCACCACACAATAATACTGGCACATAGTCTTCACAACAAGTAATGAAGTGACTGCTGTGGACTTTTAATTGAACACTTAAATAGCTCTCCTCAACCCTCTTTCCACTGACTTACACAGAAATCACAAAACCATCGTTTTTGTATGTGTTAAGTAGAGTGCTACTGCCAAGGAATTGAAAGCAGACCATGTTACCCTCGAATCAAATCATAATGGAAATTGCACAAAATGGAAATATGAGACTTTTTGCCCTTTCCACTGAATGCATTTAGTGCAAATTATGTAAATGAATCTAATTACTCAATCACTTATGTATTTTAGGGAGGTGTTATAAAAACGGTACTTGTGAAGGAAAAAAACCCCCACTTCCTTTGTTTTTAAAATTCCTCTATCCTGGGCAGTCTTAAACAAAGCTCCTAATTTCTCATGATACTTGATAGTAGTATCAAACGCTAAAGGGACATATGTGCTAACATCAGAAAGCAATCTCTGTGCCTCAGAAAAATAGTTGTATAACTATTCATCCACCTTTGTCAGCTGAAATGACAACAATCTACTTATCCTTCTGTAAAGATCTCAAAGCCCTCAACATTTATTTTTGTTAGATGGCTGTCTACTGCCGAATAAAACAGGATTGTGCAAATCCTCCTCAACAAGTTTTTAAAAGGCATCACCCCTTTGGATATCACCATTTTGTCCCAAAAAATGCCTCCCAAGAGTCATAGAACACACAAAATTGTTAATGTCAACATGTGGATGAAACATGTTCTGTGCCCCTGATAGACAGAGTTTTAGACCTTAATCCAATATTCAAACCTCACACTCAGTAAATACATTCAAAGAGAGCTAAAAACACCATGCTGGACCAGTTTATCATTAGAAACAACATTTTTTAATGAGGTTCCCCTCTTTCCTCCACAACTACCTCTGACTCTAAACTTCTAAAAAAAAAATGTAATCGATTGTCTCCTCTCCCTTTCTAAAAAAACAATCAATTTTTGTGTTTGATTAGCCCAATGTGATCATCCCCTCTGATTTTATGCTTATCTGTTCTAACCCACGGCTTCTTTAAAGGACTAATAGCCCTGGAGGCTGTATGCGGATTCTTTGGCAAGAAAGGAGAATGTCCTGTCTTTGAGGGCACCTGGGAAACTGACAACATGTCTAACCCCATGTCTACTTTCAAAATTAAAAATAAAAAATATCTGTTGAATTTTTTTGCAAAACTGATTTCAGTGCAGAAGTTTTCTAGATCAGCACTATTAACTGATGCATTTTGAAAAATAAATATTTTCCAGTACAGAATCCCTTTAAGAAAATGTATTGGTCTTTATTGCTATTATACATACAACTTCTATATAAAAAAGATATAAAAAAAGACATTTTATTGTATATCAATAAATAAATGACAGAACTGAAAGTTGTATTCTTTATTCCTTAGAGCTGGGCACTTAAAATTAGAATCAAATAAACTAACATTAATTATATTAAGATTTACAATATGATAATAATATAAACTAATCTAATTAAAATGAACACATTGGTCTTCAGTACATCTTCAGTTCAGATTGGTCAAGATCAATGAAAGGACAAAAACCCTGTAAACATAGCTCTTAACCTACTATGGAATTCAATAGCTCACACCAGTTTTTCTTTTTGGGGGTCTGGGATGTCAAAACCTTGAATAGACAATTCTAAAATAATAATTTTTATCAAATTGATTGAATTGATAGGATAATTTGATCAATGCAATCAAAATTGCAGCAACATTCCTGCAGCATTCCTTATTCAATCTTATTTGATCATCCCCTAATCAAATTATCTGTTACAGAATATTTTCTTTCATGAAAATGTTCAGCAGTGTGCTACAAAGAATTTTTCATACATACAGGGTGACACTATTGTTCTGTGCCATTGCCAATTCACATATACCAGGATTTGATGCTGCTTCAGCACTGAAATTCAAATTTTTCATGCAGCTACCCTGCCAAGATGCATAGTAAAGTGTCAACTTGGCAAAAATCCATAATTTTTGTGTGTTCCCATAAAATCTCATCTTTGTCACTGGAAGTTGCTATTAAGTTAGTCCTGCTGTTTTAAGTTGTATACAGAATTACTGGCACTTTAGAAAACAAGGAAGAAACATGCAGAATGCAGTACTCTCACTATTTAGCAAAATGTCTCATAAAAGTCTCTTTTATTAACATTTTTCTTATTTTCTAAAGGTGAACCATCCATAACCCCATCAAGAAATGCATTATTTCCTTTGGAAAGCAGTCGTCCCTGGCTCATTGTGGGTGGCCATTCATTGTTACTTGACTCTCAGAAATGTTATACAAAGCAAAAGGGGCATTTCTGCATGTGCAACATCATGACTTTTTCTTGCTAATGTAAGCAGACATAAAAGTGAAGTTTTTAGGATATAGTTAATATACAGTATCAGTGGCTAAAATTAGGTAGTTGTGATGGATTCATGAAAATAAGTTTACCTAAAGATTCAAAACATGGTGTTTCCTAAACACTCATGATTATATTGTTCCTTTAAACTCTCTTCTAAACCTGATATAAGTTTTAAGTGAAAATCTAAAATTTAAAGACTTGTAAGCTGGATTCTTTAATTAAGAAAAAAAATGCATCTCGAGTGCTGGCAGCCAACCAGCAGGAAACAAGGGACATAGTATTTGCCATCATCTTCTTTTAACGAAGAAAAAGGAAAAGTCTGTAATTTCAGGAGATTGCCTTTAATTAAATAAGCCTTTTTGTGCGTTTCAATAGATTCGTTGTTTGTATTCCTTTTTGCTTGGAAACCGTATCACATTGTATTTTATTCATTGCAGTTCTATTAAACAAATATTCCTTTCTAAAAATAAACTGAAGCTGCTAAAATACTTGAGGCAGTTTCCAGTTATATAATGTTCTATGAATTATATACAGTAGATACGTTACATAATGTATTGAATAAATGTTATTTCACAATTTAAAGAATAGGTAAAATTAAATTTTTTACAATGTCTTTTTCCATAACTGATATTAAAGGGAAAGAAAACATTCTATAAATCTCTCTCGCTCTTTAGCGTATCCTCTGGTGTCTCCCAATGTAAACTTCATAAAGGTGGGCCTGGTTAAGATTTTAGGTGCTAGAACAAAAATGTGTTTGATGATCTGAATGTTAATCATGTGGACTAATACTGTAAAGGCACATGCAGAGCAAGCAGAATCCCCATTAGAGGTTCTCTTGCACCATCTCTAAAAATGACTAATTCGCGCTCTTTATTTTTCTAAAGTAGGCAATCCACATGCAATTCCAGAAGTATAAGCATTTCCCTAACAGCACCAAGTGAGTTATTTCATTACTATTTAACAAAGTGCAATTTGTGCTTGCCAATATTACTCCATAATCAAACATCAAAAGAGCTAAAATTGTTATGCTGAGATGTTTGAACAAAGGGCTAAAGAGTCAAGTGTATTGAGGTTTATCTTGCATCAACTACAAGACCTGTGTAGTCTCAGTCTTATCATAAGTATCTCTTCTATTGCTCTCCTGCAGAGTCCTAACCCAATTTAACAGTTTTCCACTAGCTGTCAATGGACCCACTCCAGTCTAACACAGTTATCACTAGCTATCAACAGCACAACTCCAATGGTAGTTACCACTAGCTGACAATGTTTCAGTCACTATGGGGAATGTACAAGTACAGAACCAGTTATAAATGCTGTGCATATCCTGTTCATGTCTTAGATTCCCACTCTAGTAGACTGCAATCTGCACAGGGCAGAGAACATCTTCCACCTGTGTCCAATGCTTTAAAGTGGACCTGTCATATTCAAATCCATGCAATGATTTTATAGGGGTAGTTATGGAAAGTATAGGAGTTGAGGAAACATCTGAGATCCAACAGAAATATTACCATTATAAAACCATGCAATCAATGTAAAATAATCTCTGTTAATATCATGCTCCACTAAGATTTTCTACTGCTCTGAAGACAAAAGTTTGGGTGCTACAAAATCTGTTGTAGACTATTTTAAAGCATACATATTCACTATACACCTAAGTCCAATGAAATAAATGTGTGCAGTAATTTAAAAATATTATTTATTACAGTAGCTTACAATTAAACACTTGAAACCTGCAGGCATTGTATCTTCTAGAGGAACAGGTCCCAACTGAATCAAAATCCCACAGAATCCCAGTTTATATTTAGTGCCATGGAGAGTTTCAACTGGAGTGATATGCTGCTGAAGGAGCTGTAATAAACTCTTTGTTCAGATGCTAAATTGAATGGCCACTAAATCTTGTAGCTTGTACTCGGAGGGAAAAAAGTAATCCAAAAAAAAAAATCATATGACAAGAAAACCCCATTCTATATGTGTAATTTATAGGACACATGTACGTCTGAGTGCAGTGAGAAAATTGCAAGTTCAAGCTAAACTGGACACTTACGCTAATGTTCGGTTCAAGTAATTTCCACTGTTCAGCATGCACGTGATGTCTGTGCCAGATTCTTTAGATGCAAGTTTACTTCACCTAATGACGCTGGGCATGAAGGGAACCATGGAGCTACTGCTTGGTCAGGAATTCTGCTTGCTCGAGGGATCCCCTTAATCAACAGGTGCAGCAGTGCTCTGTTCAGCATGGACAGCAGGAAGGACTGAGCAGCACTTACTGTATATGCAAGTGCAAGGAGAGCATTTTTGTGCATGTACCTTTGATTAAAGTGTATCTAGTATAGGTAAATCTAAAAAAAAAATCCTGTAACAGTATACAGAATCAACACCTCTGTCAATTTCAGATGTCACCTCTTTGAAGAGTTACAATGTGCCATTGTGATTGGATTACTGGAAGAGTTTATATGCAGAGATCTTCCCACACCAGTCAGTTGAACTGAAGAAGATGCTCAGATGAGTAGTGAAACGTCTTCATTGATTACTCAGCAAGTCCAGTTGTTTTTAGATTGACCTATACTAGATATACCATGACCTGGATGAATGAAAATCTTCATAGTCATATTTAATTAAAGTGCTTTTACACTCAACAGCAGGGAAATTGTGGAGACTGCAACTGCTCTTGTGGACATACATGAGCATGCGTACATGAGTTTTGTTCTCTGGGCCTGTACTCCTTTTAGGAAAAATGCGCAGTTTAACTATACCATTTTACTGACCATTACTGACCAGGTGTCCTAAGCGCAAACTTAAACTTGAGCCTGAAAAATCATGTCAAATTAAAAAATTTAAAATAAGCAACATCCCTTGGGGATTTTTCCCAAAAGTTAAAAAGTTAACATAAATAAAAAAACAAAGGGTTATATGGTGACGCCAACTGATTATATAAAGGGTCTATCATTTCTGACAGACTCCCAAATCCTGATGATAAATTTAGATGACACAGATGTTAAGTCGAGTGACCCATTTTTGGGCCACATACAGTATATGGTTTTCTCATGGCTTTTATTAGCAAACCTACCTAACCACAAGTCAAACCACAGCACAACAAAAAACATAATTGGAGTGTCCATGCACAAATATCTCTTAACTAAGGAAACCTGTGCTAGACTTAAGTGGTGTCCTGAGACTTGAACACTCATAGGTTACATAATGTTCTTCATCATTCATTGCCAGATTGTTGAAGTTTATATTCTTATTTCTATTGGGCTTATTAAAACTTTGTAATGTGTTTATTTAAATGAACAATGCCTAGACTGCTGTGGGCAATTTACTCAAAGATTGA
The DNA here is from genome assembly GCF_017654675.1 of Xenopus laevis. NCBI lineage: Eukaryota > Metazoa > Chordata > Amphibia > Anura > Pipidae > Xenopus > Xenopus laevis. Next base: position 79,828,823 of record NC_054383.1, read on the forward strand.
GTTACTGCTTTTGTTATTGTACAAATTCAAAGGGAAAACTCTTCATAATTATTTATAGAAAACCAAAACTCAGAAATAAGGGATCATTCTTAGTGGGCAGTGTGTCGTAAGAGGAGCATTAATTATGTTAGGCAGCTTGAGAAAAAGAGGGAAGAATAGGGCTAATTAAAATGCATTCGCAGAATCTGTCACTGACAATTGACAAACATAAATCAACAAAAGGAACCCCAATTTCTCACCGATATTAATGGTATTCTACACAAATGAAATCTCTGTCTTAAAAATAAGGTAGGACAAATATGAGATGGACTGATGCCAAGTTCTATTTAGGCACTAACAAATCCTTTTCAGTGTCTGCTGGGAAACTGGCATACAAAGCACTACCAACACTTCAAGATAAACAAGCCAAAAATAGGCATTGCAAAAGTGCCTAGCCATTCAATAAATGCATCAATAAACAAAACATGAAACCCTTTAGTCATAATGCTAATAATATAAAACAATAACAAAATATAATACCAAATAATATTTCAAAAAAGGAGACAAATGTTATTTATAAACCCTACCCCTGTAGCAGCATAATTTTCTGCATGGATTTGCTAATGTTATTTGTTTCAGTGCCAATTAGTACGGACAGTACCAATTCCTCCCAATTAGATTCCCAATTTCTTAAAATACACAGGGAATGTTTATTCAAATTGTATTAAAAAGAAGAGAAAGAGAAAGAACCTCGTTTGAAATGTTTCCTTACTTTAAAAGAACCTCCTCCGCCTTCCGACAATTTTCTAGCGTTACTTAAGGGCAACCTTTTTGAGACCAGTTCATTAATTTGACGAATTGTACATACCACTTCTTAATTCATTTAATATTATCAGACATCATAGGTGTAAGTATTATGAATTGATTAATAAATTGTAAACCATAAATTAACTTAAACAATATTAACTTAACCCAAGTAATTGGGTGTAAGGTGAAAGTGCTTGATCTTTAAAAATACATCACAGTACAATATGCAACCATTAGTTGGTGACACTTGATTAAATTATTTAGTTAATGGTTACAAAGTGCAAGCGCTTCAAATTGGCTATAAATTAATTAATAATTATAACCACAATTATTTAGAACAAAGACAGGATAATTAATTATAAAATGCAAGTGCTTAGTCCTTAATTATCCAGCTCAATTCATATTCTATTTCCTTATATATAAATTGATGAATTTATAAAGTGATCTGTGCTTCAAAAAAATAAAAAATTATTATAAAATTTGATTCTCAGGTCACTCTTTGGGTAATAACCAGGAAATTGAAATAATATAGTTGGTGGAGTTACTCCCATAGAATCTAACTTCAAAGCTCCCCATCATCATGACCGCTCCGTCCTCTCCGTCCTCCACTCTCGCCTCCTTCTAAATACATAATAGAAGGGCGGAAGTGATGACCCGAGGAAGAGAGGGCGGAAGTGACGCTCCGAAGACCTGAAGCCGAAAAACCTAAAGCTGAAAACGGAAGTGACATTCCGGAGAATTTTTATTATATATACAAATTTTCTATATATTATGCATTATAAATTTCCATGATTTTACATTTTCCCTGATTTTACACCATTATATTCTGGTCCCCTGAACAACATAAAATGGGAGTTCTACTGTATGAATATCTATTTCTATCTAGCTATCCAAAATTGTATAACAGATAAAGTTGAACATTTTATGTTCTCTGCAACCTTAAAGGGATTTGTCATGATTTTTATGATGTCGCTTTTATTTCAAATGACACTGTTTACACTCTATAATATAAAATTTCATTCCTGAACCAGCAAGTGTATTTTTTTTAGTTGTCATTTTGCCTGGTCATGTGCCTCAGAAAGAGCCAGCACTTTAGGATGAAACTGCTTTCTGGCAGGCTGTTGTTTCTCCTACTCAATGTAACTGAATGTGTCACAGTTGGACATGGATTTTTACTATTGAGTGTTGTTCTAATATCTACCAGGCAGCTGTTATCTTGTGTTAGGGAGCTGTTATCTGGTTACCTTCCCATTGTTCTGTTGTTAGACTGCTGGGGGGAGGGGTGGCATCACTCTAACTTGCGGTACAGCAGTAAAGAGTGACTGAAGTGTCACAAGTCACATGACTGGGGGCAGCTGGGAAACTGACAATATGTCTAACCCCATGCCAGATTGAAAAATTAATTTCAGTGCAGAATTTTGCTGGAGCAGCACTATTAACTTATGCATTTTGAAAAAAAAATTCCCATGACAGTATCCCTTTAATGTATTATTGATCCAGAGGATTGCATGTGGGTGTATTGCATTCGGCCCAGTAACTTCACATTAACTTTGTTTTAGTGTTTACATTTTATATCCATTGACATGAGCCTTCCGTACTATTACAGAGTAGGTCCTCTAACACTGGCTTCTCTATTGTACATACTGCATATACTGAAGGAAGAAAAAAATTAAAGGGGCAGTTCACCTTCACAAAATGTATAATTTAGTACAACACAAATATGCGAAGACTCATATGTCAGATGTAAAAAAATAAATAAATAACTAAAAAAAGCTATATATGTTGTACTGTCTGAAAATGATTACTTTTAATTACTAGGTGACCTATCCCTTTTAGCATATTTGTAAAGTTTTTTAATGGACACATGATGAGAGGTTTAAATTACCCTTTAAAGCAACTTTTGGGGCAGTTTTATCAAAATAGTTTTTTCTTATTTTTGAACACTGACTTTTTAAGTTGTCTTGTGTTTTTTTTCTCTAAGCTTTAATTACTTACATTTAATATTTCTTGCATAGATTTTCTGCTTGTTCTGACTGCCCACTCCAGGTAAGTGTGCCCTCTAATGCTGGGGATTATTATGCTATATCATCCTGTGAATTGCTTTGCAATTTAAAGCTGTGGATTACTGTGTCTCATAATGCCGTAACTGTTCCATTAAATGCTGGTGGTCAGAATGGGGGATCATGGTGCCCTTTTTATGTTGTAAGTGCTGTGTTATTTAATTCTTCTATTTAATGTTGTAGGTCACTTGTTGCCTTTTAATGCTGGAATTTGCTTTGCTTTGTAATACCGAGCCATTGTGCCTTTTGATGCTATGAGTCATGGTGCCATTAAAGGAGAAGGAAAGCTCCAAGACAGTTTATTGCCAACAGATTAGACACAATAGTTCAAGCTAGAACGCTATATTTATTCTGCAGAATGCTTTACCATACCTGAGTAAACAGCTCTAGACACTGTCTTTGTTTGTTTAGGATAGAAGTTGCCATATAAGCTTGGTATGACATCACTTCCTGCCTGAGTCTCTCCCTGCTCACTCACAGCTCTGAGCTCAGATTACAGCACGGATGGGAGGAGCAAACTGAGCATGCTCAAGCCCTGCCCTGGAGGTTTAAACTGAAAACAGGAAGTCCGATATAGAAGCCCACGTGTACACAATAAAAGGAAAGAAATGCTGTATTTCTTTTGACAGAGGACTCAGAGCAGCATTACTTTGATGGTTTGCTGTTGTATTTATATAGACCTTTCTGATTAAGCTTACTTCATTTTAGCCTTTCCTTCTCCTTTAAAAGATGTTAGTCAATGTTCCTGTTAATGCTGGGTCTCAGTGTACCTTTAAATTCAAGGATGTCAATCTCCCCGGATATAAAAAGATGGCAGATATTTTGGGCTACACCACTTCATACCCAGGCCCTCAGACCACACCTTGTTTCAGCAAGATCACACCCACGCCATGCCCCCTGTTCAGGCTATAACTAATTTGTGACCCCCCCCCCCAAGAAAAATATATAGTATGAGTATTTAGGTCTGTAAATGTTTTTGACTGTAGCTTTTAATGCTGGGAGTAACTGCGCCTGTTAATTATGTTAGTTGCTTTTTGATCTCATGCTGTGGCTCACATATATTTAATATAACCTTGAGTTTCTTTTTGTAAGTATGTAGATCCAAAACTGCAGTTGGCAGCATCTGATGAACTAGAACTCCCAGAACCTTTCCACCGTACATTGTATCTGTTCATCGATTGATTTTGCTGCAGCCTCACCAACAGCTAAATATTCATTATTCAGCCGCCAGAGATTGGTTGTATTGGCAGCCACTGCAGATTTTTTTCTGAGAACCACTGAGTGGTTACATTAGTAACATCTTCAAATCTCTGGTTTCTATTGTTTTACAAAACTCTAAAAATGTAGCAAAATAAGGAATCTCTGAAACTTCAAACAACTGGGACCGGCTATTCTTCCAACAATCATTCTATCAATCTCACTCAAAAACGGCATGTGATTATTATAGGTTTAATCCAAAGAGCTGGTGTTTTGAATTCCTTGGTCCTTTTGTGGTGTCATGTTAGCTGGGCCAGTCTCTCATGAAAAGAATGTATTGTTGAATAGAATTGAGTCCGGATCTCTGCTCCATTGGGTTGATAAAATGGCAGTTGATTTAAAAAAAAAAAAAACCCATTTTGTCTGGCGAAAGGATTAGCAGATTAAGGGACGGAATGACTGTATTTTTTTTTTTGGTAATGTAACTTTTCATTTCATAGCTGAAACGGATCAAGTAAAACTGTCTTTTTGAAAGCTAAAATTTTACACTTCATTACATTATTTCTTTGCTAGAAGAATGCTGTAGGTAAAATGACATGTATTATGTATTATATTTTCCTAGCACTGGACAGTAACCATTCCCATAGTAATAGAAATTCTATTATTATACTTAAGTAAATACTGAACATAATACACTTACATGCTATTTCAAAACTCTTTGGAGTATTTTATAGGGGCCCATAGGTCTAACAGCTCTTTACAGTACATAACCAATTCATTGACCCTTAGGTTGGTGACCATTTCCTGCTGCTTCACTGTAACATGGTGCTTTGCAAGGGGAGGTTCTTCATCTTTGGCCTGCAGCAGTTGATCTGGGCAGATGTCCATTGAGCCTGGAGTCAACAAGGCCCCAGAAATGTTAGGCCCTAAAGTGACAACCCTTTAGAGAAGTCAGGGAACAGTCTTCTTCCACTTAGTGAAGCCCCATCTTGCTGAAAGAGGGTCCACTGTATGCTACTAATTGGCATTTGTCTTTTAAACCAAATAGGGTTACAATTCATTAATATTATAACCGTGTACCCTGTCTTTTAAGTAACCCAAAGACATGAAACACCTTTCATGGTCATTCATGCCATGACTTGTACTTCTGTCCCTTAAGGACAATGAAAGACTAAATACTTGGTGGTTGCCAGTTTGTGAGGGACACCCCAGTGATCCCAACTGCTAACCTGAAATTCTAGGCCTGTATATGTCTTCACATAATATTGAGCTTTTCCAACATTAGCCCAAAATGTGCCCAAATATCCTAACACTATTAGTATCTGATTTGCCTGGAAAACTGAACAGACTACAGACTTATGATACCAACCCAACAGTTCATTATTCCTCCTCTTCTGTTTTTACTTACTTATGACAATGGCATATCCAGAAGTTGCAGGAGTTTAACCTTATCATGAAGCCTAGAATTTCTTACTATGGGCTTAAGCTGTACTTATTTTGTGTCAAGTGACCCGTAGTCATTGTTTTCAGGTGACATAACGGAACCACTGTGATTGGATGTTATTGACTGTAGTACCCTCAAGGGTAAATTCTGGGGAATTTCCTACCACTCAGTTGACCTGAAGATGTTTCTCAGATGGTGGTAAAATGTTTAGAATGTTGCTTTAGACCTTCTGTTAGTTACTGTATATCATGTCCTGGATAAATGAAAATCTTCATAGACATACTAGGCCTCATGAGCACATAACTCACTTTGTAGGGTATTTAAGCTCTTCTCTATACTCTTAGTGGATAGCCCATATGCAAGTGGAGGCGCCAACTCCTATTCCTAAAAGAACATTTCTTGAGGCTCTCATGAATGGCATGGCAGATTATCTCAAAGTCCATATGGGCAAAAGTTGTTTATACCCATCATGGGGAGGCACATTTATCAAGGGTCAATTTCAAATTCATGTGAGCTTTTTAAACTCCCTAAAATTCGAATTTGAAATTCGATTTGGGGAGATTTATTAATAAAATTGAATTTTCTCAACTTGGACGAATGTAAACTAACCGAAAACCCGAATAAAATTCGATTTGAATTAGAACAAACTCAATTCGAGTATTTTCTCCAAAAAAACGCCAAAGTCAGGAAGGCTGCAAACATCTCCAAATTGATCCCTGGACCTCTCCCATTGACTTAAACTGTAATTCGACAGGTTTACGTGGCGAATAGTCAAATTCGAATTCTTAAAGGGCCAGAATATGATAAATCTTGAAATTCAAATGAAAAGTTTTAAGGTCAGGGTGACCATATCCTAAAGCAGCAATGAGTTGTAATTTGTTTCTTTAGCATAAATTTCATTTCCCAGACAATCATGTGCATATAACCATAATATCAAGAAAGAAAACCTGATGTAAACTGGCTTGTAAAAAATGTACATTCATTTAAACAAGTCAAACATCTATGCATGGACTCCATGTTGCCCCTTCAGAAGCAAACACATTATCAATATAACACCACCAAGTCAAACCATGGTTGGTGAACGAAACATCAAAGTACACATCTGTCCTCAAACAAACACATACATGAATTTGCGACACTGGTGCCTGTTGCAGCATCAAGCAAAAAAATAAAACCTCAAATTGTCCATTAAATCTTAAATAATTGACATATAAAATAAAATGTAACAAACCAATGGAAACCTAAATCTGAAGTGGTCCCATCATCCTGGTAATCCAGAAAAGGATTAAGGACCCTCTAATTTTGATCTGTGTGGATACAACACTCAAGACCTCAGCAAGAGCAGAGAGCTACATGTACAATTGGGCAAACTCAGTCAGTAATTGTGAAAATATAAATGGGAAGCTAACACTGGTTCTAGAAACCTATTGTAGGATCCTTGGACAGTTTGTGTCCAGGGATCCAAGCATGAATAGCTGGCATAGCGACACTGTGCAAATGTGCGTTCTGGCACCGTTTTACGTGGGTTTCCAGAAACTGGTACACAAAAGGTATCTCAAAAGGTAGGTTCATGAATCAGCCAGTAGTACCCATACAAATGTTTTTTAGATAACCCTATGTTTTGCTGTGGGGTAAAAAAAATCACTGTACATTAATTATGAATAGTAACTCTGCATTTGCTGTTTGCCTATAAAACCTATAGCAAAATACTGGTGTATCAGCCATAGTTCAGATAATATCTATGGCAATAAATATGTGTTCAAAAACTGTTACCATAACTGACCTTCTAGCTGGACTTTCATGGGGTATCTAGGAAGCAAATAAGCATTTTCCTCAAAATTTATCTCAATGGGCCCTTCAGACCAATGTTCCCTTTGGTTGAGTGCGCAAAAAATAATTATCATGTACATTTCACAAAGAGGTGGGTGGGTGCAGAGCAAGAAGTAAACAAAATTTATTATGCGCACCACAATTCACTGGCTTCAAAATTTCTGTAACCATGGGCACAGCTTAACAAGAGAATTGTTTCAGAATCCCCTCAGCCACTGATTTAGGCCCCAGAATTTGGAAACCACTTTAACTGCAGCAGGCATGGGGCAAGATTTTGTTTTTCAAACTGCACAATTTTGCAGCAGGAATTATTGTATATTGTTCCAAAATGTTTTATGTAATGGAGCAAATTCCCTAAAAGGGGAATTTTCTCTTGCAAAGGATTCACCACACTTCGAGTCACTTCGCTAGGTGCAAATTCGCTACCATTTTGCTATTTCACTAAATGAGAAGTTGCGTCTTGGTAGCGGAACACTGGTGAGTATTTTGCTAAAATTTCTTTCTGCCTAGCAAAACTTTGTTAGTACACTTGAGATTAGGGTCAATTTGAATGGGGCGCGTACATATAGGTCATATAGACGTCTTTATTAGTGATGTTGGTACAAATGCTTGAAGTGGCCACTTACAGTATATTACAAATATCCAAAATGAAGACAAAAGAGATCCTCTAATGACCTAGACATGAGCCCACCCTAAAACAAATGTGGCATGCCCCTCAAATGGTAAAAGGCAATCCCGCTTTAAAATAAAAATTTGTAATAGTTACAACTTTTAAAGACAATCCCGCTTTAAAATATGAATAAACACCAGAGGTTTTTTTTTATCATTATATTAATTTTTCGGCATACAGGATATGATGTCACTGACATAAGATTGAGGAGCATGAAGCTCTATCTTATCAGTTCGCCAGGTCTAAGGTGGTGAAGGAAACTCTGGCGAAAGAGACATCACTATGGAAAATGTGCACTTAAGTAAAATTGCTTAGTAATGATTGTTCATCTGAGCTGAAATTCACCTACCGATACGGAGCAAAACTGTGCTAGCGAAGGTTTCTTTCACTAGTGTATTGTCCTCTACGCCTGTTAGTAAATTGGCGATGTCCCCACGGATGGCCTTTCTGGCGAATTTTCTCTAGCTACAGCAACTTCACTCTTAAGTAAATCTGCCCCGTAATATTATTTCTTGAAAACTATTTCCACCACAAGTTGTTTTATACTATAAATACTATGCATACACACAAGAATGGTATATAGAGTGTCATAAATATACATATATAATTATGTGAAAAAGTTTGGAAACCCCTCTCTGCCTGCATAATAATTAACTCCACTTTCAACAAAAAAGATAACAGTGGTATGTCTTTCATTTCCCAGGAACATCTGAGTACTGGGGTGTTTTCTGAACAAAGATGTTTAGTGAAGCAGTATTCAGTTGTATGGAATTAAATCAAATGTGAAAACTGGCTGTGCAAAATGTGGGTACCCTTGTAATTTTGCTAATTTGAATGCATGTAACTGCTCAATACTCATTACTGGCAACACCAAATTGGTTGGATTAGTTAATTAAGCCTTGAACTTCATAGGCAGGTGTGCCCAATTATGAGAATAGGTATTTAAGGTGTCCAATTGCAAGTTGTGCTTCTGTTTGACTCTCCTCTGAAGAGTGACAGCATGGGATCCTCAAAGCAACTCTCAAAAGATCTGAAAACAAAGATTGTTCAGTATCATGGTTTAGGGGAAGGCTACAAAAAGCTATCTCAGAGGTTTAAACTGTCAGTTTCAAGTGTAAGGAATGTAATCAGGAAATGGAAGGCCACAGGCACAGTTGCTGTAAAACCCAGGTCTGGCAGGCCAGGAAAAATACAGGATCGGCATATGCGGAGGATTGTGAAAATGATTACAGACAACCCAAAGATCACCTCCAAAGACCTGCAAGAACATCTTGCTGCAGATGGTGTATCTGTACAACGTTCTTCAATTCAGTACAATTTGAACGAAGAACATCTGTATGACAGGATGAGAAAGAAGCCCTTTCGCTTGTTGTATGCAAAAGCTCATTTAGACAAGCCACAGTCATTTTGGAACAAAGTGCTTTGGACTGATGAGACAAAAATTAAGTTGTTTGGTCATAACAAAAAGCACTTTGCATGGCGGAAGAAGAACACCACATTCCAAGAAAATCACCTGCTACCTACTGTCAAATTTGGTGGAGGTTCCATCATGCTGTGGGGCTGTGTGGCTAGTTCAGGGACTGGAGCCCTTGTTAAAGTCGAGGGTTAGATGAATTCAACTCAATATCATCAAATTCTTCAGGATAATGTTCAAGCATCCGTCACAAAGTTGAAGTTACGCAGGGGTTGGATATTCCAACAAGACAATGACCCTAAACACATTTCGAAATCTACAAAGGCATTTATGCAGAGGGAGAAGTACAATATTCAGGAATGGCCGTCACGGTCCCCCAACTTGAATGTCATCGAAAAATTTATGGGATGATTTGAAGCAGGCTGTCCATGTTCGGCATCCATCAAGTTTAAGTGAACGGGAGAGATTTTGTATAGATGAATGGTCAAAAATACCACCATCCAGAATCCAGACACTCATCAAAGGCTATAGGAGGCGTCTAGAGGCTGATACGTTTGCAAAAGGAGGTTCAGCTAAGTATTGATGTAATATCTCTGTTGGGGTACCTGTCTAATATTTTCTGTTAATCCAATAAACTTTATGTCACTGCTGAAATACTACTGTTTCCATAAGGCATGTTATTTATTAACATGAAGTTGCTTCCTTGAAAGCTCAGCCAAAGATAAACTATATATACGTGTATATATAACATACAAGGGAAAGTTGTGCTCGCCACTAATTTTTAAAACCATTAGGCGGGGGTGCAATGAGGCTGTGACCACAAAATACATATAGTCAAATACAAGAGTCCTCTGCACTCAACCCATTATCAATATATGTAAGACAGAGACATTTTGTGCATACTGCTACTGAAAAATGCCTTACCCTTTAAACAAAACAGGGATTGTTTGTCCATATATTGCAATATATTCAAGCTGGCCAACTACGTCAAAGTCATCCCATATCTGGCCAGTCCTATGCTTAATTTTCATCTGATTCATTAAGAATTCAATTGCTTCATTATACATTTTACAAAGGGACTAAGTTTTACCTGCAACTTACTAGCTGCTTTCAAAGTAAAACTCCCAAACTTGGCTGCCCTTTTATTAGACACCAGTGGGATCACCTGACTATAGCTGGGAAGGGTGGGAGCTACAACATCCCATATCTGGTACCCCTTGAGGTACCGAAATGCGTAGATGTTTATATGATTCAGTAAAGGACTTCTAACAACCTTTATGCCGTGAATGCTTCCTTTTATTTTTGGACTATATATATATATATATATATATATATATATTTATATATATATATATATATATATATATATATATATATATATATAGATTGTATTTGTGCATACAGTATTTTGAATGTTACGGTTAAAGTAAGATATTTTATATATAGAGCAGTGCGATCGTACAGGCCAGTTTCAGTGAAAAAATATCTTGTCAATCAAATTAAATACAAACATAAACTACGCCATTTTCAGTCCATTGCAAATTCACCATAGGGAATAAAAGACAGGCTGTAAGGTAATGGAGACAGGCTGTGATGCAAAATAAGGATTTATTTTCATTATTCTTCTAAAGCAGTTATCTGTCTAAAATGGGTATGGTGAGCTGGTGCTTTGCAGGTATTTATTACTTTATTTATTATGTGACAGAAATTCTTCTGCCCTGCCAGCATTTACAAACTATCAGAATTTCAGTAGAATTCTGATTATGGTTTTAATATTCTATGCAGCTTTGCCCCTTCTGATTTCACGCTGAAACATTAACAAGAGCTGACACTAGAGATTAGACTCAGACAGCTGGAATGCCAGGTCTTTGTTGCAGCATGGACATGAGCCAACACCGATCAACAGCAGCCAAGAGGGACCTGGGAAAGTCTTCATAATAAGGGAGGGGGTGAATAAGGTAGTTTACTGAGAAGCATATGAAAGCAGATAATTGCAAAGTCCTTTCATCTATTGCATCCAAATTCTAATTAACCTTGAGTCATTAGCAGGATATGAGTTTTTAAAGGCAGGCAGGGCATTTGCTTAAAGACTATTTAACAGAACAGTTTTCCCCTGTACTTTTCACATTAAAAAAATATTTCTGTCCTCCTTAACTATTATGTTAGAGACCATTACAGTCTACTTAGCTCATGGGAAATCTAGACAAATAATGAATTGTCTGCATTCAGAAATACTGCAAAATTTCGGGAAAAAAAAAAAAAAATGAAGAGACTGCAGTGAGATGAAAGTGTATGTCATTCTATTATTATACTAGCAATTTAGGTGCTAATAATATTCTTCTGTGTATGAGAATAATGTAAGTATAACAAATGTCAAATAGTTCAAGCTCACTACTTTAGTAAATTTTGATTCTAGATTTTCTGGTCAAAGAAATATTTAATACAGTATCGAGACACAGCAACCTTAAAGGGGCATTATACCCTCTTTTTTAACATTGGTCTAACAAATAGGGCTTTTTCCCTATAATGTTGTTTAATTGAATTGATGGTTTTTGTTATTTGTTTGTAACAAATTGAGATATTTTCATGAGACCAAGTCAAGAAAAAAGTAAGTAAGAAAGAAAAGACAATATTAATGTAATGAATGAATGAATAATAGTATATTAATCATCATACATTAAGGGGCAGATTTGTCAAGGGTCGAATTTCGAAGTGCAAAAAACGTCGAAATTCGACCATCGGATTAAAAAACTTCGAATTCGAATATAAGATTCAAAGTTTTTTTCAACAAATTTGGCAATCCTGGGGTCGTTTAAAAATCGTTAGATCGAACGATTTTTAGTGATTGATCTAAGGATTTTTATTCGACCAAAAAAAACTAAGAAAAGTGCTCTAACATTGCACTTCGGTAGCTTTAATTTGGCAAAGTATGAAGTCGAAGTTTTTTTTAAAGAGACAGTACTTCGATTATCGAATGGTCGAATAGTCTGGTAAAACTGGGTTTTTTGCACTAAACAGTGGGAATACTTAAACTGAAAGTAAGAGTAATTCCAACCTCCTCGTTATACAAGCTGGTAAAAACAAATTACCAGTGCCCTGAGAAGCCCCATGTATTAACAAACCCCTCCCTTAAAACGACTCTAGTGTTAGACTTTGAGGTAGGGGCAGCTCATTATGTAGAGGGTTTCTTGGGGACCGGTAATTTGTTTAATTAGCTCATAAAAACCAGGAAGAAGGAATGACTCTTACTTTAAATTAGTCAGTCTTTGTCCTGTTCAGTGCAAGAAAAAACTTATTTCTTGTACATATTTATTAATTAAAACAAAATGCAAAAAGTATGTCCAGCAAAAACCCTATTTATTCTTCAATGAGAACTTAACCCCCCTCAACATGAACTGCTCCCCTAGCTCTTCAGAGTACCATCCAAACCATCCCAAACTTAATTACAGATGCAAAGGGAGAATCCTCCCTACTAGCGTTACATGGATCACTAAACTCCTGCTGCTCTTAACCCTTTATCATATTCTACAGAATGCTGGGTGTTGTATTCCACCAATAAGTGAAAAGTGCAACACAGCTATGGAAGGTTAAAGTCTATTTCAAGGAGGTGAAACACATTAACCTTGAATTATATTTTTATTAGTTACATTTTCAGATTTTGACAAAGCCCTGATTTTCAAGTCCCTTATATTACCTTTTTTTTCCCCCGACACCCCTGTTAGCAGATGAAAAGATTTTGTTGATGGGGAACAATTTTAGCATAAGGAACATAGAGTTTCCATTTTTTTTGTTTTTTATAACTTTTTTGTGATTTTCCCTCTTTTTGATTAACACTGAAACGATGAAAAAAAGAATAGAACAAGTTGCTTCTTTGATATAATGGGACAAGGAAAATATTCCTCAAATGCTACTGGTCCACTAAATAACATCCAGTAAATAGGTATGAGATCCACTATTCAGAAACCCTTTATCCAGAAAGCTCTGAATTACAGGAAGGCTATCTCCCATTGACTCAATTTTAATCAAATAATTTAAATTTTTGCAAACTATTTCCTTTTTCTCCGTAAGAATAAAACAGCACATTGTACAACTGAGATACAATTAAACCTTAATGTAGGCAAAACAATCCAACTGGGTTTATTTAATGTGTAAACTATTAAGGTATGGAGATCCAAATTATGGAAAGAACCAGTATCCATAAAACTCAAGGTCCTGAGCATTCTGGATAACAGGTGCCATACATATATAAGCAAATGTAGAAAATTCTATTCAACTTAGGAAAATAAATGAAATATAAGCACCATGCTCTATGCTTAGTCCACATGAAAGCTTATGCTTCTAATATTACCAGCCAATACTCGTCTGCCAATTGGGACCCCAATATTACGAGACACTTAGGGCCCTATTTATTAAACCTTGATTTTTTTTCTGGTTGAGTTTTTAAAGGGGAAAAACTTGAATTTTTATAGATTCATTATTCCCCAAAGCTGCTAAAAATCCAAATCCGAAAATACTCCAGCTAAACCCTGTCGTGGTCATGTAGATGTCAATGGAATATGTCCCATGTTTCTTGACATCATCATCATCATCTGGCTGTTTTTTTGTACAATAGTCTAAACACTAAATTGTTGCATGATTCGAACGTCAAATTCGAAAAAGATGTATGATACGAGTTGTTGCTCAATTTTGTTGAGACTTTTTTTTTCTATCGGAGTTTTTGATAAATTAGGTATGATCATGGTTGGGAGTTAAGTCGACTTTGTTTTATTAAAAAATGGTAAAAATTTGAGTCTGTATCTAAAGAGTGAATTGGTGGAATCATTAAAACCGGTTACATTAATGGGCTTTTTTACTATTTTTTTCCATGAATCAAATTTTTTCTCTAAAATTAGTTTTTGTTAAGTTCCATAAAACTCTAAATATGTGATCTTCATGTGTAAAACTCTTATACAAAACTTCATGAAGTAAAAGCAGTTGAGGTCTTATAGAAGTCAAGGGGAGCTACACTGATCCTATTGGAGCTTTTTCTTAGCCATTCAGATTTTAAAGATTTTTGGACTTTTTTCCCGCTAGCAATTGTCTAAAAAGCTTGAATTTTTAGAAATTTTAGAGGTTTTCATATTTTTAATTGGATTGTTCAGCATTTTTTTTCCTTTTTACATTTTATATTCAAATCTTTTAATAAATGGCATGGCATTCATGGTTTTTGAGCAAATTAGTATATTAGTTTCAAAGCCTGTAAAACCATTAAAATGAGTGTAAATCATCCATTAGTGCATTCAGAATATTTTGCAATATGTAGGATTCATTTACTATACAGACCAGAAACTTTGGAGTAGATTTGCTTACATTTTGCCACATTTTTCCTGTGTGAATCTGAATACAGATGATATCGTTACTTCATTTGAGTTCATTCTGGATTTTGAGTCGGGTTCTGGATGCAAAACGTTCTCACTTCTTTTGTGTGCATTTTCTTTTCACGAGAGCCAGTTCTCCAATTTAATGAAGCACTTTTTCAAATTTTTCATCAGGTTTGTTTTTCAAATAAAGGTTTTTAATCTGCTCTGAGGTGCCTTAAACGTTGACAGCCTGCAGCAAAATGACATCTTGCTTTTTCAGGACTCTATAATAAATTGAAAATCAAAATGAAAAAAATGATTTTCTTTTTTTTTTGTAAATAAATGTTCCTCTGTATATAACAGAAGCTTAGGAGGTTAGCCTTTGAGTATCAGAGACTCTTTGTCTTCATTTATAGTCCTCTCATGATCTGTTTTACACAGTAGAGAAGAGATATTTTCTCAACTGTTCTCATTCTGCTGCTGCAACACCTTAGCTAGGTCTGCTACTTATTCTAGGAATCCCAATATGACCCAGTTGCTTTTATTTAATCTACAGCCTCTTCATTTTTTCTTTAGAGCATATCTCACTAACAGCAAGCAATCTATAGAGACATGTCTACTGACAATCATTTGACATTCAGACACATTTGCATGCACTTCCTATATGATCCATTCACAGTCATTCAGCTACCCACATCTGTCACCAACACAGTCCTCATGAAAAGGAGATTCAGTTACTTGCTAATGAGCAGTGGTGTGCTCATTAAATGCCTTGTTGGCATGCTGCCTTGCCAGTCCATTCATCACCGTATAGGAATAGGGTTAATTAAATGATAATATGCAAATGAAGAATATTTAATAGGATGCAGTATTTGAATTCCATTTAATGACTGACTGTAGTATTTAAATGTATCACATGCATGCAATTGTTCTTATAGGACTATTATCATTGGGTGTATTTAAGAGAATTATTTTAGCTAGTTACCCTTTCACAGATGTTCTCAAAGCTTGTCAATTGCAAAGCTCTCAGTAGGTTGAAGACTGTCTGCCTAACGTTAATTTTTCCATGAAGTGGTGATTGTTGGAGCTGAATGACTAAGTAACAAAAAAATTAAGGCATATTATGAGATTTTTATATAACATTCAAGAGAACCTGTTATCCAGAATGCTAGGGACCTGAGGTTTTATGGATAAGGAATCTTTCATTAATTTGGATCTTATACTTCAAGGGGCAGATTCACCAAGGGTCGAATATCGAGGGTTAATTAACCCTCGATATTCGACTGGGAATTAAAATCCTTCGACTTCGAATATCGAAGTCGAAGGATTTTAGCGCAAATAGTCCAATCGTTCGATCGAAGGAATAATCCATCGATCGAACGATTCGAAGGATTTTAATCCAACGATCGAAGGATTATCCTTCAACCAAAAAAACTTAGTCAAGCCTATGGGGACCTTCCCCATAGGCTAACATTGAGTTCGGTAGGTTTTAGATGGCAAACTAGGGGGGTCGAAGTTTTTTCTTAAAGAGACAGTACTTCAACTTTCGAATAGTCGAATAGTCGAATGATTTTTAGTTCCAATCCTTCGATTCGAAGACATAGTCGAAGGTCAAAGTAGCCCATTCGATGGTCGAAGTAGCCCAAAAAACTCTTCGAAATTCGAAGTTTTTTTACTTCGAATCCTTCATTTGAAGTTAGTGAATCGGCCCCTAAGTATCCTAAAAATAATTTAACCATGAATTAAACCCAATAGGATTGTTGTGCATCCAACAATGATCAATTATATCTCAGTTGGGATCAAGTACAAGCTACTGTTTTATTATTACAGAGGTTTGATTAAAATGGGTATCTATGGGAGATGACCTTCCAGTAATTCTGATCTTTCTGTATAATAGGATTCCACATAATGTATACCATACCTGCACCTGGAAAACAAACTTTAATATCTTTTGGATAAAAATAAATAAGAGATAAAAAAATATCCAATACGACTATTTATAAATGCACATCTTCCTTTGTGCAAAATACTTGTTATTTTAGGCAAATTGAAGTCTGTGGGTTATGATCATTTGTCGCTCTTAGCACTTGCTATTGTAACAAATCCATAGAATTTATCAGCAGAATTTTTAAGTCAATGTTAAAGCCATAATAATTGGGTTAAATTAGCAGTTTTGAAGCAGTTAAATTGATAACTCAAATGAGTTAACATGTAATATTCAGCCTTAAGCATTTCATTATACAACAGTATTCTGATCAATTTCAACAATGGATAGCAGTTTGGGGATTTATCACAAAAAATAATGAATCTGATTGCGTTAGATGAAATCACTATGAAATATTTTCAATCTAATTCTGATCGATCACCTAGGAAAGGTTCAGTCTAATCAATATCAAGAATGAAGTATTTATATAGCGCCAACATATTGCGTAGCACTGCACTAGACACTTTATCAAGAAAAAAGAGTGGTTCTAATTAGTTTTATTATTAAATATTGAATACAGTGGTTCATTATATCAGAACATACATTTTAGAATCAAGTAATTACTAATTCAAAAGTGAGAATCATTAAGTTGTAATTAAGGAAATGGATTTCTTTATCTAGTTCATTCATTTTAATGAAATGAATTCATTGTCACATATTCATTATATATTCATTATGCCACATATTTATAATGATCTACTGGTCTGAATATAAAACTACCACAGTGCAAAAGATGCATTTGTGGTAAAACGATGTGAATGCCTTAAGGGGTTGCTCTGTGGTCTCTGTAAGGCTTTTTGGACATAATAGATCAACTACACCCTGGCCATAAAGAGTTTTCTCCAAGAGTTTTTAGGGGAATTTCCCATTGAGATCACTCCTATTTTTTTTTTATTTTTGGTTCATGCTTCATGCATTCACCATTCCCTTAATCCTCAATAAAAATCTTAATTGGAAGCTGGGCAGTTGTTCAACACCAACCAGCACAGGAGGGACCATCATCAACCTTTTCAACTAAAATATGTTTTGAATGAATAGACCTGAAGAAATGGCAGGTCTATCATTTTAATCAAATGAAGTTGCTCTCCAATTATTTACTTTAAATTTCCCCAGGTTAAATATGTGCATTAAGTAGAATGAGTGTAGTATTTTGTCAAGGGTCGACAAGTGCCTTAAGGTAGCCCTGGATGGAGTCTCTCTCAACTGTGCATTTCTGTGCCATAAAGGGATTCTGTCATGATTATATGGTATTACTAAATTACACTGTGTACATGGCACATCATTTATTCTGCAATTTAGAATTTTATTCTTCAACCAATAAATTTAAATTTTGTTGTGATATTGGTGTGTAGGCAGCCATATCAGTTCATTGTGCCTGGTCATGTGCTCCAGCACTTCACAATGGAACTGCTTTCAAATACGCTACAGTTTCTCCTATTCAATGTAACTGAGGGAGGCATGACTTGGTTAAGCCGGAATTTAATTTTTACTACTGAGTGCTGTTCTCATATTACCACTAGGTATGGCATGGAAGTATTTTTAGCAACGCAGTAGTCAGGGAGCAATTATCTGGTCACTTTCCGATTGTTCTACAGATGGGCTGCCAGGGGAAAAATTAAGGAGGGGGGGGTGATATCACTCCAATATGCAGTGCATCAGTAAAGAATGACTGAAGTTTATCAGTGCACAAGTCACATGACTGGAGGCACGTAGGAAACTGACAACATGTCTAGCCCCATGTCATATTTCAAAATTAAATGTAAAAAAAAAATCTGTTTGCTCTTTTGAAAAATGGATTTCAATGCAGGATTCAATGTTGGAGGAGCACAATTAACTGATGTATTTTGCGAAAAACACGTGTTTTCCCATGACAGAATCCCTTTAATAAAAGATAACAAATGTGGGCATCACTTCAATTTCCTTTCCCTTGTCGTATCACTGCTATTCTGAATATATTTGTGTAAAGATTTCTAGTTTTTACATCATTCCACCTTAAAGCATAAGCTCTGGGTTGTTTCCTCACTGCAAAGATTGCACATATGAATCACTCCACTAATTAATCCTAATAAGGCCTATAAATCTTGCAATGATGTCAACAGTGGGTTTTACATACTGCATGAGCTGTTTACATAGAAACAATTTCAGCCATTATTTTTATTACAGTGTTACTCCTGTCCAAATGCAGATCTAGTGGATCTCAACTTATGTTCAGTTAAACATAATATTTCCTCACTTGCAGCACACATACCTAGCTGGTTCTATAACTGCTGCATGTACTGTACATGCACACTTTTAAAAATTGTATAACCTATAGCACCACAATAGGTTAATTTTATACTTATACTTTATACTTATTTGTATTTTCTAATGGAAATATTAAATGAGTGTACAGTTATTTTGCTGTTGCTTTGATTTCCTTAGCTTATGTACTACTTGCTCTGTGTGTTGTTCAGACATGCATAAGCTGCTATTGTTCTCATATTTGTTGGCTGCAATCCTTTATTATTTCCCATAGCCTTCCGTAATAAAGACTGTAAGGGGGCATTGCCTATTGTGGTCTGATATAAATTTACAGAAAAGAATAAACAGATATAACCATAATCCAAGGTGGAATCTTTTTTGGGCCAGTTAGTAAACAGAATTTAGCAGATATTTTTCACTGAACACAGTACATGTCCCAATATCCAATGCAAATTGTTAAATTTAAAAAGGTGTGTGAGCTGTTATCTAGAATGCTCGGGACCTGGGGTTTTCAGTCTGAAAAATTTAATTTATTTAGGGTCCTGGACTTTGTACTGTTTGTCCATCTAGTTGGTGGACCGATTTTGGATATTGATCACATCAGGCAGTGTCAAAAGAGGACAGAATCCTGACAAGCTATTGTTCAAAGAGGCTGTCATGTGGGCCCCACACCTAGGTATAAAGTTGCTGTCTTAGTCAGGATGGTCAATTTGGCATAAAATATAGGTCATGGTATTTTCAGCTTTACTGGCCACTATCTCCATTTTTACACAAAAACCTTGAAATGCCTTCTTCTTCTGTTGAGCGTTCCTTGGCTCATTTGGCTCGCTCAGCTTGTGGCAGTGGCACGGTGGCAATTCAACTTTGCTTCGCAACAAAATGTGGCTGCCTCCATTGTCAGTGAAAAGTTTATCAGACTACTCAGTCCAACTAGCTGAGTTGATATGCAACACTGGGCTCCCAGAAAAACACATAGAATTCTCTTAGTTACTTCAAAAACTACCCAAAGATCTATCCATTTTCTATTTTTGAAAGTCAATTCAATTTACAAAAAAAAGGTCAAATTTATTTCATAAGCTACTATAGGAAGAAGAAAAACAATGCCCCAGCAGAATAGGGTATTCGTCTCAACCTCTGGCTGTATAGAGATTTAAATAAACTGTTGAGAGTATGATCTACATAAGACAAACTGAAAAACAACTATTTTTCTCATACATTTTTTCATTATATTTACTACACTTCACTGTGGAGGATTCTGCTGTATATGAAGGGACATGAGATTTAAAAAGGAATTTAAGTCATTCATAAAAACATTAGCATTTTTCTTTTTAACTCTCCAAATTTGCTGGCCCAAACGACATTACAAAAGTGGACTGATTCTTCATTGGGATCCTGCTTACCTGCACCATGTCAATAATCTTGCTATTCATTCACAACTGTAAGGGCTGACAGTGCTTTCCATAGTTCTGTAATATTCAGGAGGTTATATATTAAAAACTGAATTCGTCTCATAATTAATATAAAAAAAGCTCAAACAAACTCTCATGCCTGGTTTTGCCTTATTTATTAATAAAGTAACTTGACTAAATCATAACAGGAAAAAAAACAATAAAAATTGAGCGAAAACCTGAATCGTACTTTTTTGAGGACTTTTTTCACAAAGGGGGTTTTGCCCTATATTTTTGGATTATCAGGCTAAACCCAGCTCAAACCAAGATATAGTGTGATAGGGACATCTCCCATTGATTTATACATGAGCTCAACAGGTCAGAGATAGGGGATTTTCGGATTCAGGCTTTTTGCAACATTAGGGTATACTAAATCTCAAAAAAAAACATTTTCCATGAAATATGACTATGAAGATTCTCATTCATCCAGGTCATGGTATATCTAGTTTTTAGATTTACCTATACTAGATATTTTCCATGAAAATTTCTAGTTTTTTTGCAATTTGAGTTTTAGTAAATAACCCCCCTTAATGCTTAACATTTAGCTTAATGTTTTCAGCTTTATTTAGAGGGCTCAATGTATACAAAGAAGGCACCATTCTGTTTTAAGGGCTCACTTGCATAATTTGAGCTGAGAAAAAGTTTCTTAAACAATCCACCCTTGATGTTTTCAGACTCTGTGCTTTTTATCTTGATAATATATTGGTATATGCTGGTAGTTTGAATACAGAAACCTTTGGATAAGCTATTGTTGAACTCAAGTGGTGTTTATATCCCTTTCTAAAACTAACTTGTTGCAAGGCTAATCACCCCATGGGGCAGATTTACTAAAGAGCAGGGAAATCGCCAATTTACTAAAAGACAAGTAACACCTCAGCGCTGAAGAAGTTTTTCTCTGTTTTGCCAGGCGAATTTTTGCTCAGTAAACAATCGGTAATCTGCTAATTTATCAGTGTGACTATTTCTATTTTTACCCTTTTCGCCAAATTCTATTTTGCCAGTCAAATTCCAAATTTTGGATGAGTAGTAAAATGAAGCTACAGCCTCATCATATCCTGTATTCCAAAAAAAGTCATAAAAAAAGAAAACAAACGCTGTTGTTTTTTCATAAAGTGGGATTATGTTTACAAATTGTAACTGTTATAAATGTTATTTGCACTTTTTGAAGCTCATGCCACATTTATTTTAGGGTGGGCTCATGACCAAGGACAATAGAGGATCTCTATTGTCTTTATTTTGCTTCCTTGGACATTTTTAATAATAAGTGGCCACTTCCAGCAATTTCACCAACATCACTAATAAATACATACATATGACCTTTATATATCCACTGAATTTAAATTGGCGGAAGCGCAAGACGAGATGTAACTGTGCATTTTGATGAATACGCTTATTCGCCGCGAAATAACATCTGACATAGTTGCACGAAGTATGGAGGAGGCTTCCAAAGTAAAAATTTGAACGTAAGTAAATATGCTCCATGATCTTGCACTATGAAATCTTTCTCTAATCTAGTTAATGGTTGTTATATTGTTCTGGGTAGTGTACATTATGCCATGCTACTGTATATGTCAATGCTAAATTAATGCACAAACGGGTTAAGAATGATAGGTATACATACAGACTTCTCAAAGCCCATAGGAAAAGGTTAATTTTAGTGCTGTGGACTACAAGCATTTTGGTCTGACATGAGCCTCTCAGTCTTGATGAATGACAAAGTAGAATAATAGGCTATGGTTCCTATAGTAACCAGACAGCAGGGCTGTGCATTTTTTCCGAAAAATGAAGCTTGAAGAAAAAAAAAATGTGTCATTTGGTGAATGCAATATCAGCAATATGATATAGAAGCCAACAAATATATCCAACAGGCATTCACTGCACCTACTATTATTCAATTCTATATAACACTACACTCGCTGCACTTTACTATTTAGTATTTTTGTACTCTGCAATCCTATATACTGTATATAGTAAAAATCAAGATGTGTCTTACTGAACTATACTGCACAAGCAATTCCTTGACTTGACTTAATTTATTTTCTTTCCAGTAGTTACATGGTGTGAATAAAACTGCAAAAGCATTATGTTTTTTTTCTTGTGTTAATTTCATTTAATCATTAACATCTTTTAAAAGATAGACTACAAAGAGTGGTGGTAAATGGAACATTTTGTAATTGGACCAGTGTTGTTAGTGGAGTACCGCAGGGCTCTGTACTAGGTCCTTCGCTTTTCAACTTGTTTATTAATGACCTGGAGGTGGGCATTGAAAATACTGTTTCTATTTTTGCAGATGATACTAAATTGTGCAGAACTATAGGTTCCATGCAGGATGCTGCCACTTTGCAGAGTGATTTGTCTAAGTTGGAAAACTGGGCAGCAAACTGGAAAATGAGGTTCAATGTTGATAAATGCAAGGTTATGCAGTTTTGCAAAAATAATATAAATGCAAGTTATACACTAAATGGCAGTGTGTTGGGAGTTTCCTTAAATGAGAAGGATCTCGGGGTTTTTGTAGATAACACGTTGTCTAATTCTGGGCAGTGTCATTCTGTGGCCACTAGAACAAATAAAGTTCTGTCTTGCATAAAAAAGGGCATTAACTCAAGGGATGAGTGCAGTGCAGTGCAGTTTTGGACACCAGTCCTTAAGAGGGATATAAATGAGCTGGAGCGAGTGCAGAGACATGCGACTAAACTGGTTAGAGGTGTGAAAGACTTAAATTATGAGGGTAGACTGTCAAGGTTGGGGTTGTTTTCTCTGGAAAAAGGCTCTTGCGAGGGAACTGTCAAGGATTAGGTAGG
Source organism: Xenopus laevis (assembly GCF_017654675.1). Classification (NCBI taxonomy): domain Eukaryota; kingdom Metazoa; phylum Chordata; class Amphibia; order Anura; family Pipidae; genus Xenopus; species Xenopus laevis. The sequence goes on from NC_054383.1 coordinate 79,852,037, forward strand.
GGGCGCTGTGGAGACTGAATGGGAAAGGGCGAGTCCTTGAGGCAGGAGCTGTATGTGCCTAGGGAACACTTGAAGGGAAAGCAGGAACAGGTTGATGAGGGCGAAGAGTCAGTCTGGATCAGGTGCAGAGCAGGACGGAGAGGGCAAAGATCAGGACTGGACTAGACTAGGCAGGAAGAAGAGGGCGACGACTCAACAGGAACAGACTGGATGGGGCAGGAGTGGAACAGGAACAGACTGGGTGGGACAGGACGGAGCGGGCGTAGATCAGATCAAACTGGATAGCAAGATAGCAGAGGGAGACTGGAGCAGGATAGCAAGACAGGAGCAGAAGGAGACTAGAGTGGATAGCAAGAGAGGACTGGAGCAGGATAGCAAGAGAGGACTGGAGCAAGATAGCAGAGGGAGGACTGGAACGGATAGCAAGACAGGACTGGAGCGGATAGCAAGATGGGACTGGAGCAGATAGCAAGAGAGGGGTACAAGGTACAAGTCAGGGTCAGAAAGCAAGAATCAGGAACAGGCGAGACAAGGTCAGTACAAGGTGAAGTCAGAGCAAGTTACAAGGTGGAACAGGAAGCAGAAATCAGGAACAAGCAAGGCAGGGTCAGGTCAAGGTCAAGGCTGGGAAGGTGCAAGATAGGGTAAAGCAAGACAAGACAAGGACAGGCAGACAAAGAGGAATAATAAGGGAAAAGGGGCAAGAGCTAGAACTACCTAGTTAGGGGCGCTGCCGCAGTACTAGGGAGAAACAATGCAATGCTCTGGCAAGGAGTGGTCCAAGTGCTGCCCTTAAATAGGGAAGAGTCAGCCCTGATTGGCAGATTGCAACTAGGCAGCAGCTGGGTTGGGGCTGCAGAGGACAAACATGCTGCAGCTGAGCTGGGACTGGAGAGACCAGGTTACACATAGCGAGCAACTCTACAGGCTGCTCACCTGGCCAAATGGTTAAGGTATCGAGCCAGAAACCCAAAGGTCCCTGGCTTGAATCCCAGCAATACCTGACAGGAACATGATTACACTTTACACTCAATCTCTTTATTATTTTAAGTCACAAATAACATGACAAGACACGATACTGTAGGTTACAGAATAATACTTGAATTAATCTTACAAAACAAAACAAAACAAAAAAAAAAAAAAAAAGAAAAAGAAAAGAGGGGGGAAGGGAACAGAGAAAGGTGAGATACCAAGTTAACGTGACGTTACCATATTCCCCTATCTAATGACGTGATATGGAGCCTAAGCAATTATTATGGGTATCATAACAAAGTGAACCAGGCCCGGACTGAGAATTAAAAAAGGCCCTGGCATTTCAGGTACACAGAGGCCCAATCAGCCCACAAAGAGGCCCAAACAGACCCCACCAGCCCACTAAATACTGACTTTCTATGGGACCTTATGGCAGCCCCTCTGGCATTTGCCAGAACCCACAGATTGCCAGTCCGGGCCTGAAGTGAACCACAACTTAAGAGGGTCATATATAACTGACCCATATCTATATTAAATGTGATGATAGAATAGAAAGTGAAAGTGAGAAGGAGAAAAAAAAAAAAAAAAAAGTTTTTTTGCTTAGGTTCAAACTCGTGCCCAAGTGAAGGCCCGAAGAGGGCCCATGTTACTAACACCCGTGTCTCTAGGGTCTCTATGACCTTACTATTAAACTCTCGTTAATCATAGTGATCGAATCTCTATTAGTGCATAAAGAGGAGAAGAGAAATAAATAAACAAATACATAAAAAATAAAAATAAAGGAAAAAAAAAAAAAAAAAAAAAAAAGGGAGCCCCCAATACAGTACAGTCCAAAACTATACATTTCACCTCAACTACTTGCATTTACACATGAACAAGTATTTTTATACTATTACAATGATAGAAGATTGTCTGGCATTCCCGATCCATACCTGTATTCAATCCAAGGATTCCATACTACTAGGAATTTCGAATGAGTATCCAGGAGGATGCTCATCATTTTCTCTTGGGACATAATCCAATCTATTCTGGATTTAACTGGCTCTATTGGAATTTGTTTTTGCTTCCATGCACTAGCTATCGTTCTTTTGGCTGACAGTAAGATAAATCCAAGTAGGCAAAACTGGGTATTAGTGAGAGCTTCCGGTTTTTTACCAAGGAGAGCCAACAATGGATCTTTAGGGATGGGAACCTCGAAGACTGAGTAGATCATGTTGAAGATCCTTATCCAGAATCTCCTAACCTGGGGACATGTCCACCAAGTGTGAATCATTGTACCTGGCTCCCCACAACCTCTAAAGCAATTAGGGTCTGCTGAATTGACAAATTTCGCTATACGAGTGGGGACTAAGTACCAGCGAAATAAAACTTTATAGTTTGTTTCTAGTAGGGATACATTATTAGATGACCTTTTAATTGAACTCCAAATCTGATCCCAATCTTCCAAGGATATTTCCCTTGATATATCCTCTTGCCAAGCTGACATATAGGGCAGCATTGAAGATGGAGAAGACCCAAAATACTTGTTATATAGCATAGAAACCACTTTTTGTATTCTAGGGGATCGGGAGCACCAGTTTTCAAAAAATGTCTCCCTATTATCCACATCTTTTACCTGCCAATATGTTGAGACAAAGTGATGCAGTTGCTGTGCCCTGAATCTTTCTGTTAAAGGGACCGAAAACCTATCGATCAATTTCCGTAAAGACAGAGGTCCTGAGGAGTTACATAGTTGCCCCACTGTTCTAATATCCCTATCTAACCACCACTTAAATCAGAATATTTGTAACCCCGGTGGGAACTGTGGGTTCTGGAACAAGGGAGCCAATAGACTTCCAGGAGTTTTCAGCTGAATATGTTTACCAACAGCACCCCAGAGTTTCAGAGTATGCTGTAAGCATCTGCTTGTCTGTTTAAATTTCCCCTCTGGTCGATTCCAAATAAGTGCAAGAGGGGAGCAGGGTCCTGTGAATGCACCTTCCAGTGCCACCCAATGAGGACTATCTTCCCGAATATGTAAGGTAAGAATCTGTGCTAATTGGGCAGCCTGATAATAATAGGATAGCTTAGGAAAACCCAGCCCCCCTCCATCTTTAGGTTGAAATAATGTATTTTTATTGACTCTTGGTATTTTACTTGCCCACACAAACTTTAATACCTTGGATTCAAACTTCTTAAGATGTCCTGATGGGATTGGGATCGGTAAAGTCCTAAATAAGTATAACAATTTCGGCAGAAGTGTCATTTTTACAGAATTTATACGGCCTATCCATGAGATATGGTGGGAGCTCCATTTCTCCAGAAGAGAGGATAGGGCCTTAAAAAGTGGGGGATAATTGTATTTAAATAGGTGATCATATGATCTGGTCAATTTAATTCCTAATAGCGAAATATAATTAGGGTGCCAATGAAAGTCGAAATTTAGTTTAAGTAACTTTTCCATATCGTGAGGGAGATTAATATTTAAGACTTCAGTTTTGCTATGATTAATTTGTAACCCTGAAATTTTACCAAATCTATCTAGTAATCCATATAAATTTGGAAGTGACGTAAGGGGTTTAGAGATGGTAAGGGACAAATCGTCCGCAAAAAGACTAAGTTTGTGTTGGTGACCCATTACCTCAATGCCAGCAATATTTGGGTTGGAACAGACCGCTATAGCTAGTGGTTCAATTGCCAGGTTAAATAAAATTGGAGATAGGGGGCACCCCCTGGCGAGTCCCCCTGTAGATCTGAAATGGATTAGAAACAGAGCCTGCTATATTGACCACAGCTGAAGGCCTATCGTATAACGCAGACACCCATGACAATAAATTTGATCCAAACCCCCATTTTCTGAGGACGTAATAGAGATATTCCCACGATAAAGAATCGAAGGCCTTACGTATGTCCAATTTAAGGATCATAGATTTAATCCCTTTAGAAACAGCATATTGTGTAAGCAGGATTAAACGTCTAATAGCGTCTGAGGCCTGGCGCCCCGGAACAAACCCCACTTGATCCTTATTTATTATAGACGGGAAAAATGTGTTAATCCGTGTTGCTATAATTTTCCCTAAGATCTTAATGTCTGTATTTAAGACCGAAATCGGTCTATAGTTTTTACAGTCGTATAAGTCTGAATCCGGCTTAGGTATGGCCGAGATTTTAGCTTGCACAGATTCCGGTCGAAATCGTTGTCCCTCTCTCAGGCCATTGAACATGTCAGTTAGATATGGAATTAATTCAACTGAGAATTTTTTATAGTACATATTGGTAAAGCCGTCGATACCTGGGGCTGTATTAGATTTGAGCTGCTTAATCGCCAATGCTACTTCTTCCACCGTTATACTTTCCTCAATCAATGAGGATTGCTCAGGGGAAAGTTGAGGTAGCTCAAGATCTTTAAAAAATTTGGGTATTGCCCCGGGTCCAGACGGGGCCGGGCAGGCATATAATTTCTGATAGAACTGCTCGAATGTCTCAGCTATCTTCCGTGGGTTCCCTGATATAGGGCCTTGGGCAGTCTTAATTCTATGAATCGGGGATGGATTGTCCCTATCGTTTAATTTCCGAGCCAGCATCCTGCACATGATTACACTTTACAAGTACTTTAGAGGACATTATAGACAAATAGCAGGGGACCTTTTTACCCATAAAGTGGATCACCACACCAGAGGCCACCCCTTTAGACTAGAAGAAAAGAACTTTCATTTGAAGCAATGTAGGGGGTTCTCCACAGTCAGGACAGTGAGGTTGTGGAATGCACTGCCGGGTGATGTTGTGATGGCTAATTCAGTTAATGCCTTTAAGAATGGCTTGGATGATTTTTTGGACAGACATAATATCAAAGGCTATTGTGATACTAAACTCTATAGTTAGTATAGGTATGGGTGTATATAATTTGTGTGGAAGTATGGAGGGGTGTGTGTATGGATGCTGGGTTTTCATTTGGAGGGGTTGGACTTGATGGACTTTGTCTTTTTTCAACCCGATTTAACTATGCAACTATATAACTAACTATGTAACTATCTTCTTTGGTTATGGATAATTAAAAATATACATTACATCATCACCAGCGTCTCGTTCTTTGGGTACAGATACAGTATGCTTCCATAGTACTAAGAATTTTCTTTCTGCTCCTGTTTATTTGGTATAACATTATTAAATTGTTAATGTATAGAGAAGGTGGTTAGAAATTACAAAAAGGATAGATCATACTAACGATGACCATAGCAGTATTTTAATACCTTTTATGGGTGAAGTCATTTGAAAATGTCTCGGTAACGTGACAAGCTTACCTCTCATGGCCTGAAACAACTTATGTTCTCACCCAGGTAGTAGTAATGCAAATGCTTGGAGCGAATGGGGCTCTATTAGCTTTGGGAGCCCGTTAGACAGGGCCGGAACTAGGGGTAGGCAGAAGAGGCACCTGCCTAGGGCGTAAAGATGTGGGGGCGCTGGGCAGGTTCCTGTTCAAAAGTTTTCTGCCTACCCTTTAGTCTGGCTCGTTCGCTCCCCTGCTGCTCGATTCCCTCCTCTCCCCCTCCGCCACTCCCTCGTCACACCCCTCCCTACGTCACTGCCTTTCACTTGCTTTAAAGGAGGTGTAAAGGTTTATTTTAAAAATCATATCTATGACATTAGTGTCCACCATACTGTAGTATTCAGTAGCTTAAAATTTAACAAAGCGCTACCTTACTGTCTGTCTGCTGTCTAGGGACCGCACTTCTCCTGGGCTTACTGGTAACAGGCGCCATATTTAAAATTATTCTCAACGAGCTGCCAACACTGCCCACAACTATATGTAGGAGGAAGCAGATGGTGCAGATGCACGCTGACTTTGTAATGTGAGCGCGCACCATGAAGGAAATGTGCTCGGTCTGTGCCACTCCTAAGTACACAGAATGTGGCTTCTTTTGGATACTGGCTGAATGAGGGGTCAAGGCTGAGGGAAGAGATCAAGGCTAAAATGTGAAGGCTGAGTAACGGGACAGGGGCGGGCGAGATCTGAATGAAATATGCTGCCAGTATGGAGAATTAAGTGACAGGAGGGGGTAGATCTAAGTGATATATGCAGGCAGGACTGAGGAGTGAATAGAACCTTACCAGAAGAAACATACCATGAGAAGCCGCATACCATGTGCTGAGGGCTGAGAGGGGATAGAGGATATCATTAAAGCAGGAAAGGTGAAGGGGGAGATCATAGCAAGATAGATAGAAAAAAAAGGTTTACTTATTCTCCCCCTACAACACATGCACACTTACGAGTGCGCGCGCTCACATGGCAGAGGGCGGCGGTAGCCGACTGGGTGCCAAGGGCGCTCTGACGGCTTAGCCCAGCCCTACCATTAGAACTTGCCCTACATGTACTTGCACCTGTCAGAAATGCAGGTTGAACTGGTTTTAAGGAATCTAGATGCTGTGTAACTACTAGCAGACAAACTGAGGCTAGGCAAGGACTGAGTTTAAACAAAGATGAATGAATAACATAATAAGTTCCTCTTCATAAATGTATATACAGAGCAGAGTAAATCAAAATATGAATACAGGCACGAGATCAGGGCAGGCTGCAGACAAGAAGAAATCCAAATAGCAGGCTGGGGGTCAAAAACTAGGGAGTCAGAATATGAGTGAACAAGGTCTGGGCTGGAGAAGATTCATGGATCTCCGGATGCTCAGGAACCCAAGATAGGAACTCAGGAGGCTTGGTCTCAGCAAAAAAGTTAAATGATCCAGCGCACGTAATAGGAAGAAGCAGGTTTTGAATAACCACTTAATTAGGCTATTGTTTGCAGATGGATTGTAGGTGGTGAAAAGTCATTCACATAAGCTGCTATGCTGAGTCATATGGCTCAACCTGTAGAAATTGTGGCCAGTACCACTCGGGTCCCTGATTCTAGAGGAATTCCTGACAACAACCCTGGGAATGTTGCAGTCCATACCTGCTGGAAAAATTACCATGGCACTTTGGTAAGTACAGGGTCATTTGTGCCCTGCACCTAAATGATGTGCAAGTTAGGGGGCAGGTGGGGGGATACCGATGTGCCTCTTCCTTCACCAATAGATACTGTATTGAGGACAGAGGCTTGCGGCAATTCATAAAAAGCAGAACACAAAGTGCTGTTTTGGGAGATTGTGCCCTTTTTCGAACTTTTCACACTTTTCTGTTTTGTAAATCTTAATGGGAAAATAAACCCTAAAAATGAACATGGCTAGAATATTGTGACATGTATATGGTATATATTCAGTATATTGCATGTCAGTCCTCATTAATTGACAGCAGCACAGAATACGTGCAGTGAATCAGCAAAAAAGAAGATGGGGAGCTACTGGGACATCTTGGGAGACACAGATCTTTACTGCTAAAGGGCTGCGGTTGCCTTGGGTTGTTATAGAAGCACAAAACATAATGTACAACATTTCTGCTCTACTTCTCTATTTTTAGTTCTCCTTTAAGCCACATAATTGATTTGCCTGCTAAAGGAACAATGGGTAAGACAACTGGATCTTCAAATGTTCATTTCATGGTCTTTTTTTGTAACCACTTTGTATTCTATTGTTCTTTCATGCATGTATTTAATGCACTGATGTCGTTTCAATAATGGCGGCCATACACAGGCTGCCTGTGTTTATTCTCTGCCTGGTTAGCCCAGGGGTCGAATGGATTAAGAGCATGCAAGTGGTATGACCATGTGTACAAAGAGCATGGTGCATTGGTAGATAAAATGTTATAACCTACCTGATCTCCAAACTAACTGAAATAATTAGTACCTGACTATCAGTCAAGATTGGCGGGACTGCATACACCTAATAATAATAATAATCATACCAAACTTTGCTTTGTACAGTATCATTGGTATGACCAGCTGAAAGGCAATACTTGCAGAAAATATCATATAATTTTTGTTTACTAAGAACGTAAAAATACCCGTTTTTGTAAGGCACAATGACAACTGTAGTTTGAAATAAGAATAACAAGACCTAGAAATGTTCAGAATATTTTTATTACTGCAGTTATGTGTGTGCTTACTGTGATAACTAGAATTTGCTTCTCCCAATATTAAAGGGCCTGCTAAGAAGATAAATATGGGAAAGTAGTCCCTCTATCCAATAAGCAATCTGGAGATTACAATATTATCATAACTCAGTGCAATTAATAGAAATATCTGCAGACTCAGATGTAAACTTCAAGTTTAAGTTGTTACAGTTCACACACACAGACACACATCATTAAAGGGGATGTAAAGGCAAAAAAATAAAATCCCATTTTTACTTTCTTCAATGAAAAAGAAAACTACCGTATCTCCAATATACTTTTATTAAAAAAAAATGTGTTCTGTTTTTATAAGAAATCTGACTGTATGCAGTGAAATTCCCACTTCATTTACTTGCTCTGACTGCTGTGGATAGGAAACTTCAGACGTCCCTAACTGCTCTGCAGGGAAAGATCATACTTACGAACAGCAGGGGGCAACCCCCCTCCTTACTTCCCAGCAGAACTCAAGCAGCTATGTTTGTTTCCCTGTAGAGCAGTCAGCGACTGTGCAGAGATTCAAATTGGATTTCATTTTTACCTTTACATCCCCATTAATGTTACCTACTCCAGTAGAAAGACCATGGAGCCAGATTTAAACAGATAAACTGGGATTCTTATTGAAGGATTATTTTGCTGCAGCCACTGGTTCTGCAGGGTTGGAGAAAGTATTTATTAAACAATGCAAAAACTATAAAAAAAATTGGATTACATGAAAACACAGGACCCAGTGCAGTCTGCATATTCTGATTATTAATCAGTCTTGCTGTATCAAATTTCAGCAGATATAATTTGACTTGTGCAGTTTTGCTAATTTATGATGATCCCTAAGCAGCCCAGACCACACTGAGCATGTGCGTAGTCTTGGTCTTGCAAAGATGTTTAACAAAGTTACAACATGGTGACCCCCTGTGGCCAACTTTTGAAAGCATAAATCATTTGTTTAATTAGGCTTGTGGTGCAGTAAGTTCATGTTTATGTTTAGTATATAAAATACAGCACTTATCTTGCTAGACATACCCCTCATCGCTAACATCCTCTAGCATTTCTTAGCTTTCCGTTCATTATCCCCTTTTACCTTCCTTTTTTTCATACCTCTGCTTACGCTGCCCCACTCCCTCCCTGAACTACTATAGCAATATCCATTTCCCATACTGATTTTTTCTTACAAAACTATAACTCATTCAATGTTGGTAATATTTATATTTGACCCAGCAGTTTTATAATTTACTTATGTCTGAATGTTGAGTTCTTATTATTATATATATCTTTACTCTCTTTTCAGTCAAGAAAATGTAAAAACAGCAAAATATTTATTATTGCTGTTATTAACATTTTCCTATTTGTAAGAAAAAATGTTCCTGATGTTCAGGGGAACATCAAACTTCATTCTATAATATAAGGGTGTTATATATCTGCCCAAAGTGAGTTGGAAGTTTTTGACCCATGAATGGAGCTGATCAATATCTGGTCAAAACATTAAATCGCGCAGGTATAAGTTTGGGCAGCCAAATTGGTCCGAGATCTGCATGTTAGGTGACCTCTCTAAACAAGTGGATCTTGAAGAGGGTTATTTATCAAAGCTCAATTTTTTCTGGTTGGGCTTTTAAAGGGGGAAACTCTGATTTTTTTGAGATTTATTATACCCCTAAGCTACAAAAGGCTGAATCTGAAAATACTCCATCTCATACCTGTCGATGTCCTGTAGAAGTCAAGTGCAGATGTCCCTTTTCAAATTTGAAAAGATATTGTGCTCTGTGCTGGGTTTATATCTGATAATCAGAAAAGTTTGGGGTTTTGAGGCAATAACTCGAAAAAATCAAGCGATTCGGTAGTAAAATCTGAAAAATTCATACTATTCAAGTTTTTCCATGATTTTATCGAGACTTTTCCCGAACCAAATTTTTTTGAGTTATTTTATTAATAAATATGGTAAAATCGTGGATGGGAATTTTTTTCTAGTTTGTTTTATTGAAAAAAAATCAAGTTTAAGTAAATTACCCCATAAGTGTTTGGCCGCTTTAATGCACTATTTCTAACTTCCACTCTTAAGGTTAGATTTATCAACATTTGAATTAGAATTTTTGCAACAATTCAACATTTTTTGCAGAAAAACTCACAAATTAAAATGATATTTTTAAAAACTCAAATGTGTGGTGTTCATTAAGCACAAAAAATTTGAAAACTGAAATGTAAAACTTCATCATCTAAAAGTTTTTAAGTTCATATAACAGTTGCTGGCAGTTGTCCTAGACACAATTCAAGTTTTTGCTTATTCTGTTTTTTATTAAATAAGCAAACATTCAAGTTTTTTTTTTAATTGTGAGTTTAATCAAAATGGAACAAACCTCTAATACCTCACTAAATTCGATTTTTGAAAGATAAGCCCATTAAAGCAAAACACTATTCCATGTACCTGCTTTCTCAGATTTAGGGGATTATATACAAAACAGTGAATGCAAAAATTCCTGCAAAATTTGTGATTTTTTTAAATAAAATCTGACTTTTAAAAAATCATGAATTTTTCAGAATTTATTTAACTTCCGAGGATGGAAAAGTTAGAATTAGAAAATCTGGCATCTCAGACCTGTTGAGGTTGCATATAAGTCAATGGGAGAAGTCCCAATGATTTTTTTGATGTGCGCTGGGTTTCGTGCAATAGCCTGCAGTTTTTGGAGTATTTTGGCAAAAAAGCATAAGAAATCGGAGTTTTCGGAAAAAAAATTGAAAATCTGATTTTTTCCCGCAAAGCAAATTTTTGGGAAAATTTAATAATAAATAAGCGTAAAAAACCCAAGCAGATTTGATCAGAGTTTGTAGCAGGAAATGTTGAGATAAAATCGGACTTTGATAAATAACCCCCTTACTGTATGTGTCTCAGAGCAGAACCTCAGACGCTTCTCTGAATGATGAGGCCAGGAGCTATTATAGATGGAGCAGAATTTTCCCAAAATAATTCAGGGTTATCTTGATCCATCTGAATCCATTTAATATCTTGGAATAAAATAAGGCAAATGACCACAGTTTTTGATTTTCTGAGATACCAATTTGGAATAACACTTGCTCTATTATTATGATAAAAGAATCCACCAAATGAATGTACACATATACATAGACTCACTGCAATATTTGACTAAAATGCTGCAGTTTACTGTTTTATGCCTTGTAATGCTTTTTGGATACTGTAAATAGGATTATTTGGTTTAATCTTGCAATATGTTGCATCATGGTACATTATCTCTGGCCACATGTTCCAGTAACTCCTGCTCTATCTGTGTAATCTCATTTCTCTGATTAAGAGATTAGATAGTGTGAAGTTCTTATAGAAGTCCTGTGGAGCTTTAGTCTTTTGGTCCTTCCTTGTTCAGGTTTAATGGCAAACAATAAAGAAATCTGTTTTCACTATCAAGTGTTTGTTTTTCTGTAAACATGCAAATCCAGTTTAGCTTCCGTTTTGTACACCAACCACCACTTCAGATGATAAGTAGATAACTAGTCACCAAAGAATTCAGAGAATTCATTGGCAATATAGGAGTGTCCCAGAACTAATGGATTTTTTTTTAGCTTCTTGACAAAAAATAAAGTATATGACTTCAAGCATTGCTTCCACATGGAAAGATGGGCAGTACCCCTCCCCCACACACACTTCTCACTATGGTGATTTTAAAAAACAAAACGTTTTTTAGACAAACATGAAACTTGGCTAAGAACAACTAAAAATTCTGCATGATTGAAAAGCAGTGTTCCTTTTTTAAGGGCTCTTATCCCCACTGAAGCGGTTTATTCAGTGCTCTTCTTCTGAAACTAATGCTGTCATTGTATTAGAGTCGCTGTTTCAGAATGGCTGGCAGGGTCCCCCCTTTAATGCTTGCCAACAGGCATCACTTTTGTGCGCTTGCCAAGCAAATTAAGGCAAGGTCAAATGGGGTTACTTACCGATACCAATAATGGTTATGCAATTATGGTTATGGTTATTACTCCCTTGCTATATCACTTTTAACGTTATTTAAAAAGCTTCAGATGGGTTTCTTTCCATCTTCCTCTGAAGCAAATAGCAGTTAGGCATTTTTCAACATCATCAACTATGTACTTTGTACAATACACCCTAATTAATCTGCACAGAACACATAGTTATTATTAATGTGTTATGTAGCATTTACCGTTGTAAATTTTTGGTATCTGTGCCAAGTCATGCACCTATATTCTCCCCATGTTATGCCTCCTCTTTTCTAGAGATTCACCATTATAGGTGTCAGGAGTGCCCGTTGGCACATCCGTCTCCAGCAGCGTCACATCCAAGATGGTGGCACCCATGACCCACATGCGACGCTGGCGCCTTGACACCTGCGTGATGATGTTGCGAAATTTGAAAATAAAAGGACTTCCAGGTCAGGGTTCAATGCCCGATTATAGGAATTGCTACCTGGGTTTCAGGGTGTTCCTAATTTGTTTCTGATTGTATTCCTGGACTTTGACTCTTGCCTGAACCTGTTTTGACGATCCTTTGCTGCCTGCCAATTGAACTACTGCCTGGAATTGACTACGATTACTCTTGAACCCTTCTTGATTACCGTAAACTTGAACTTTGTCCTGAAGCTTCCTCCTTGGTCCGGACTACTCCACTAGGTGCCGATAGGCCCTGGACAGTATAATCGAGCCATGGACCCCATTGAGGAAGCTCCACTTGACGTGGAAAGAATGCTCCGGGGTTTGGTGTCCCGCATGGAAGCTTATGAAGCTCAGCAGATCCGCATTAAGCAAGTACTTGATACTCTTCGCTTCTGTACGCCTTCTGTGTCTCCGGTCACCGGAAATCCTCCCGCAGCTGTTACTCCTCCTTCAACGGCTTTATCGCCTGGTGAGCCCTGAATTCCTCCACCGCCTTGCAACTATGGGGATCATCAAGCCTGCAGAGGTTTCGTGACACAGCGCCTCATCCAGTTTGAGTCTCAACCCTCGCATTACTCCTGTGAATGAGCCAAGGCGGGGTATGTGATGTCCAGATTGGAGGGTAAACCGCTAGAGTGGACAACACCTCTCTGGGAGAAGAATTCTTCTTTGACCTTCGATGCCAAGGCGTTTCTTTAAGCTTTCTGAACGGTGTTTGTTGCCCCAGGTTGTGTCGCTAATGCCCCTTCCTACCTCCTACAGATCTGGTAGGGGAATCACAGTGCCAGTGAGTACGCTAGAACCTTGATGGCCAAAACCAACTGGAATAAAGAGGCTTATGGAGCCGTCTTCTATCAAGGGTTACCAAGCAGACTCAAAGATGATCTAGTTACCAAGGATCTCCCTGAGCAATATGAAGACCTGATTGCCCTCGCCTTCAAAGTAGACCAATCCGATAAGGAGCGCAATAGTAGATTCCCGCCTGTCCTGGCACCACCCTTCCAGAGACCCCTCCTTCCTGCTCCTCCTCCTGTCACCTCCCCGAAGGAACCTATGCAGATTGGTCAGACCACTCCGAACAGCAGAAACGGAGACGACTGGCTGGACTATGCCTGTACTGTGGCGGTAAAGCCCATTTTGTCAGCAACTGTCCCTTAAATTCAAACTATGGAGTCATGAAGGCTTCCCAGCAGTTCAGAATTTAGAACAGTTACAAAACTACTGTGAGCAGTCGAACAAAAGTCTGCTGTTTTGGGTGTTAGAGCTTTAGAAACAGAGATGATCCCAACACACCTCTTAATTGTTAAACTCCAATGCAAAGTGCAATAAATTAATAAACCTAAAATGAATGGCATAGGTATAGGATCCGTTATCTGGAAACCAGTCATCCAGAAAGTTCTGAATAATGGAAAGGCTGTCTTCCATAGATTACTTTATAATGAAATAAATCACATTTTTTAAAATGGTTTCCTTTTTCTCTATAATAATAAACAGTACCTTGTACTTGATCCCAACTTAGATATAATGGGGGTCATTTATCAACACTGGGCAAATTTGCCCAGGGGCAGTAACATATGGCAACCAATCAAATTGCAGCATCCATTGTTCAATTCTGATTGGTTGCTATAGGTAACTCCCTATGGGCAAATTTGCCCAGTGTTGATAAATGAGCCCCAATGAATCTTTATTGGAGGCAAAACAATCCTATTGAGATTAACTCATGTTTAAACTATATTTTGATACTAAAGGCATGGAGATCCAAACTATAAATTATTAAATAAATTATTAGAAAGATCTCTTATCAGGCTTTGTGATTCATTCTTCCATATCTCTCTTCTCTGATTTGATTTTTTTGCAAAATGTGTTATATTATTTCTAAAGTTAGTTTAAATGGGAGCACCTTCCATCAAAAGGAGAAACAAAAAGTGGTGTGCAGGTTCAAGTATAATTGGCATAAGTGAGAGACAGAAAAGAAAAAGAATGACCCATTAAAGCTGCACCTTTCCATGATATTTGTCCCTCGTTATCTGCCTAATGTATTAAACGTAACTTTTATTAATAGTATAAAACCAGGTATATTCATCTATAAAAACTCATAAATAACGCGCTGATAGAGAACACAAATTAACAGATCCCAGGTGCGTTATAAAGATTGGTATTGAGCCTGCCTGACCGTTAAATGAAACACTAAACTGTTGTAACAGCAACTGGCAGTGCTAATGGGAAGCTGCCTGGTTGACTGCACCATACGATTAGACATGCCCTCCCACCCGATCATTGTCTCATTTTTGCAAAAGTTCCAATGCCCTGCCTATAGAAACTTAAAAGAAGATAAAAGTGTGCCTGACAAGTGTTTCGCTCCATATCCCCAAGCTTTATCAAAGGCTCTCTGGTGCCACTGCCTATATAGTTTTTTGTTTCTTTATTCTGGACATACCTGGTTTTATACTATTAATAAAAGTTACGTTTTATACATTAGGCAGAGAACAAGGGACAATTATGGTGAGAAGGTGAAGCTTTAATGGGTCATTCTTTTTCTTTTCCTGTCTCATATTATTTCTAGTTACTTTGTCTGTGTGTGACTTACTTTTTTTTCCATTTGCTTAAACCATCATACCAAGCTAATTTTTCAATGCTAATATCAGGCTTTCTGCTTAGCAGCTCTCATGCAGGGTAATTTTATTAGCAGCCATAGGTGCAGTTAGTCAGGTTTTTCCCATAATGCAACATTCCCCCCCAGAATTCTAGCCTCATTGTGGATGCAACAGGGCTGCAACTGTTTCTGATATCTGCCTGGCAGACGTGTGTGCCATGCGAATGATGTCTGTGCCCATTTCTTTAGGTACCTCTTTCTGTTTTGCCTTAGCAGTAATTCAGAATGGATAAAATGGCTTTAAAAACATACATTTTGGGGGATAAATACTACTCCATCGATATCAGAAGACAAACTAGAATACATTATAGAGGTTATGTTTCTGTGAATATGTGGTGTTCATGCAAATGGCCTGTAGATGTCACTGTGCTCATACTTATACTGTGCATACTTCCTAGTAGCTTAAAAGTGAAAGTTACTGTTGTGTAATGCCTGCATGAGAGCCTGCTAATAAAGCACTGTTATACTCTGCTCATCCTCGGCTACCAAAAACATAACAAATCTACAGTCTATAGGAGCATCTGTAAAAGGACCGACAATATCAATAGCAAGTTTTTCCCATGCTGAATCAGGAAATGGTACTGGTTTTACATCTGGTCTCAACTTGGTCTCAACTTAA
This sequence comes from Xenopus laevis, assembly GCF_017654675.1. Lineage (NCBI taxonomy): Eukaryota > Metazoa > Chordata > Amphibia > Anura > Pipidae > Xenopus > Xenopus laevis. Next base: position 79,867,685 of record NC_054383.1, read on the forward strand.
CTTGGTGTACAAATGAAATTGCATTTGTTTCTCATATACCATCAGCTACAGTAATAACATTTCTGTCTACAGTCTTCAGCAGAGAAGGTAATCCAAAGGAGTTAATATCAGACAATGGACCACAGTTTGTCTCATATGAGTTTGAATTGAGAGAGAGGAATATTGTGCATAGGAAATCATCAGTGTATTACCCACAATCAAATGGAGAAATTCAACAGAAGTCTGAAGAAGCACTACAGACAGCAATTCTTACTGGGAAATCTTGGAAAGTATTTACAAGAGAGTTCCTACATAACTACAGAGCAACGTGCCATGCAACAACCCAATCATCTCTAGCTGAATTATTACATGGCAGACAGATGCGCACTAAGTTACATGTTGCAGACATCAAACTTCCACAAAATACTGTGCCTACAAAATCATCTACTGCTGACATTGTGAAACGTCACCAAGCCAAATGCAAGGCTTATACGGACAGAAAACATGGTGCCAGAGAAGTACACTTTCAGCCTGGATCTTTAGTCAGAATTAAGAAACCTGGAATACTGAAACAAGGACAATCTAAATTTACTACACCACTTGAAGTGAGACGCCAGCAAGGACCATACACATATGAACTGTCTGATGGACGCAAATGGAATGCAAGTCTTCTAGCTGCTGTTAGATATGACTTTGGAGCAGGCCTGGACTGAGAATTAAAATAGGCCCTGGCATTTCAGGTACACAGAGGCCCAAACAGCCCCCACCAGCCCACTAAATACTGACTTTCAATGGGACCTTATAGCAGCCCCTCTGGCATTTGCCAGAACCCACAGATTGCCAGTCCGGGCCTGCTTTGGAGAAGCTCCATTTGATGGACATTTTCCTACTCCTGATGTCAACTGCAATAGGCCTGAAGAAAGTGAACCTATAAGGCGTACTGAGAGAATCAGAAAACTACCTGCATGGACCCAGGACTATGTGATGTGAATAATGTATATTATTGCTTTAAGATGCGTTGTTGTTATTGCATTTGCCCAAATGCTTTCCTACTATAGGGGGAATATGTGGTGTTCATGCAAATGGCCTGTAGATGTCACTGTGCTCATACTTGTGCATACTTCCTGGTAGCCTAAAAGTAAAAGTGAAAGTTACTGTTGTGTAATGCCTGCATGAGAGACTGCTAATAAAGCACTGTTATACTCTTCTCATCCTCGGCTACCCAAAGCATAACAGATAAGTTTACCAATAACTTTGGATCACATGCAAAAAAAAAAATGTTGTTTAAAACATCTTATGAATGGCAAATATTAGTACTAGATTCAAAAAAGCAGGAAGGGGAGCCACTCAAGAACACAGTCAATAAGAACACAGCTGGGCTGCATCTCCTGATGCCTCCATACAGAGAGCAACATCCCTGGGGGGGGGCACAGGTTCTGTTGATTGAGCACTAAGGCATACGTTTATGCACCTTAGTGCTCTTGTACTTGCACACCCAGACTTGTAAATGAGCCCTCTGATGTATACTATAGAGAAAGTGCATTTGTAGGCAATCTGTTTTCCCATATCATAGCGTTAACCCTGTAAATGTAGGTATAGTGTCTTTGCAGGATTTCATTTTCTCTGTTGACAACATAGTACCTACTTAGTTGGTGGTTAAAATGGTTTAGTAAGTGTTGCCTCTCTGTTACATTTCTTAACTAGAAACAGAAAGAGGCAGTACTGATAATTCTCTAAAGAATAGTCCAAGTCAATTAGAGACTGGGAGAAAATCTGATGTGTGCCTTTCCTAGGTTCCTTTGTTGGCCGTTTGTGGACAAGGTAATAGCAGTTGTTTTTTGCGGAATGACAAAGGTTTCCAATGATTCATTGCTAGAAATTACTAATGTACTATGGCAAACATATTCCTATATTCCTCTATTAAATAGCACTGTGGCAGCGCAAACTAATTAAGTGTGGTTCGACAGTAGAAACTGCAGGGTACAATACCCTGAAATGCTATTTTGTTTCCAAACTTTCCAGCTTTCCCTAAAGCTATTGTTTCGCCTTATATTTGAGCATTGCATTTCTTCAGTCTTTAGTTACAATAAATATGGAAATTTTCCCTTTCAGGAGACTTTCTTGTTAGAAAGGAGTAATTTACTAGTTTAAATACCCTGATGGTTAGGCATCTCCACTGGCAGTTTCCTCCTGTCATTTGGACATCTAAAGTGATCCTTAGTGAGCCCTGGGTGAAAGATCATTTCTTGAATGTCATCATTAATCTGATCTCTTCCATAACTTGCCTAGTAGGTGGCAGTAATTAAAAGGGTGAGCATGCATGCTCAGGGCTCTCTTCCTGGATCCCACCTTGCAGGGAGGTAGGTACAGGACTGGGTTTGGGCAGGTTACGGGCCCTGGTTAGGGAAAGTTTATTATGTGTAGGGATGTAGCGAACGTCGGAAAAAAAGTTCGCGAACATATTCGCGAACTTGCGCAAAAACGCGAGCGGTTCGCGAACGGTTCGCGAACCCCATAGACTTCAATGGGAAGGCAAACTTTAACATCTAGAAAAGACATTTCTGGCCAGAAAAATGATTTTAAAGTTGTTTAAAGGGTGCAACGACCTGGACAGTGGCATGCCAGAGGGGGATCAAGGGCAAAAATGTATCTGAAAAATCTGCCTGTGTGTGCTTGGAAGAGATAGTGTAGGGGGAGAGCTGTTAGTGATTTCAGGGACAGATGATAGTCAGTTTGCTGGCTAGTAATCTGCTTGATACTGCTCTGTATTGGAGGGACAGAAGTCTGCAGGGATTTGAGGGACATTTTAGCTTAGGTAGCTTTGCTGGCTAGTAATCTACTGTTCTCTTTAAACAACTGCCATACGTTGACCTTGTAGGCATTGTTTGCCCAGTTTTTTTGGACGCAGCCACTGAAGCACAGTTGCCATAAAAAATATGCCATATAAATGCTGAAAATAGTAATTTTTCGCCATACGTTGACCTTGTAGACATTGTTTGCCCAGTTTTTTTGGTTGCAGCCACTGAAGCACAGTTGCCAGAAAAAATATGCCATATAAATGCTGAAAATAGTCATTTTTTGCCATACGTTGACCTTGTAGGCATTGTTTGCCCAGTTTTTTTGGTCGCAGCCACTGAAGCACAGTTGCCAGAAAAATATGCCATATAAATGCTGAAAATAGTCATTTTTTGCCATATACGTTGAGTCAACGTATGGCAAAAAATGACTATTTTCAGCATTTATATGGCATATTTTTTCTGGCCTCTGTGCTTCAGTGGCTGCGGCCAAAAAAACTGGGCAAACAATGCCTACAAGGTCAACGTATACACTACTACAGCGGTGGATACGGATTACGTAAAATATATTATGGCTGCTTGAAAAAAGTCACTCCGGTGTTTTTTCTGGAGACGGTAATATTATGGATATTTAGACAGAATGTGAACAAGGTCACACAGCTAGATGGCGGGTTGAAGAAAACAGTGTGCAAATAATGCCTACAAGGTCAACGTATACACTACTACAGCGGTGGATACGGATTACGTAAAATATATTATGGCTGCTTGAAAAAAGTCACTCCGGTGTTTTTTCTGGAGACGGTAATATTATGGATATTTAGACAGAATGTGAACAAGGTCACACAGCTAGATGGCGGGTTGAAGAAAACAGTGTGCAAATAATGCCTACAAGGTCAACGTATACACTACTACAGCGGTGGATACGGATTACGTAAAATATATGAATGCTGCTTGAAAAAAAGTAACTCAAGTGGTTTTTCTGGAGACGGTAATATTATGGATATTTAGACAGAATGTGAACAAGGTCACACAGCTAGATGGCGGGTTGAAGAAAACAGTGTGCAAATAATGCCTACAGGGCAAATAATGCCTAAAAGGTCAACTTATACACTACTACAGCGGTAGTAAAATAAAAAAAAGTAAAATAAAAAAAAAATGAATATTAAAAAAAAAATTAAAGTTGGTGCTGCTGAACTACTAGGAGCAGCAGATTAGCACACCAGTCCCACTCCCCAACACTGCTAGACTAATAGCACTGGGCTCTTATAGTAGTAGTAGTAGTAGTAGTAAAACAACAAAAAAATAAATAAAAGCAGTCCTTACAAGGACTACTGTTATTGCAGCAGTCAGCAGATGAGATCAGAAGCAGGACAGCTGCCCACTGCAGCTACATACAGAGCACTGCAGTAGAAGGTAGATTACTAGCCAGCAAAGCTACCTAAGCTTAAATGTCCCTCAAACCCCTGCAGACTTCTGTCCCTCCAATAACAGAGCAGTATCAAAACGATTACTAGCCAGCAAACTTTCAACTGTCCCTGAAATCACTAACAGGCAGCAGCTCTCTCCCTACACTATCTCTTCAGCACACACAGGCAGAGTGAAAAAACGCTGCAGGGCTTCGGTTTTTATAGGGAAGGGGAGTGGTCCAGGGGAGAGCTTCCTGATTGGCTGCCATGTACCTGCTGGTCTGGGGTGAGAGGGCAAAAAAAAAGCGCCAACAATGGCGAACCCAAAATGGCGAACGTCGCGCGACGTTCGCGAACTTCCGGCGAGCGCGAACACCCGATGTTCGCGCGAACAAGTTCGCCGGCGAACAGTTTGCGACATCTCTAATTATGTGGTAGAAGTTTGTGTAATAGTCACTTTAGGAGCAAAAGTTAGAGGCAGTGTATTTATTGAGCAGCTTTCTGGCTCCAACAAGGAGAGTAGTTGGGGTTAGCACCCTTGCAGTAATCAAGCCAGACAGGGACATGAGTGGGTGAATTCAGGAGCAGGCAAAGTGCAAAAAAGCAAGATACCCCATGGGATCCCTTGTGCTGGCTGTACTACCCTATGAGAGGGATCTACTTAATATCTGAAAGTGTGAAGGTTGTCCACTGATTGCTGTAAATGTATTTGAAGATTTATATTGCCTGACTGCTGTGAGACTGATCTTCTGCCATTGTTCAATAAATAAGTTATATGTTTGAAGCAACCCCTGGACTGCTGTTACTCTCAACCAGGTTGATCTGGGCACCAGGGGACTACCTACCTTACCTGAGGGTAAGGTGCTAAAGGGCCAACACACGCACTACTGGGAGTTGCCCGCAGGTTTCGGATGCCGGGCACACTGTTAGCAAGTCACACTCCTACTTGATTACTTATTTCAGACCCACCTATGGTATGCTACACTAGGATTTATTTGGAGGATCTGACAGGATTGTTTTTTCTCCACTTTTTTGTTATTCGGTCCTCTTAACTCTATTTAGCTTTTCTGACACAAACTAAAGACATGGTTTCTTTGTATTGTTTTAGTACTGCATTGTACTTTGTAGAAAAAAAAGTAGATCCCATTATCAAATTGCTAAACTAAAATCAAATGACAAAAAAGTCTCTTAAACCAAATACACATTCATTTTCCCTTGTACAGATGGAGAAAACTTTATTTCAACATCCAGATGGAATTAGTTGTAATAATGGTCAATTAAAACTGACAAGGTAAGAGAGTGTGTGTGTGTGGGGGGGGTTCAGTCAAATATCTAGATGCAAAAAAGAATTTGGATTTTCTGGCTATTTTGGTTAAAATGCCCTTTTCTCTTTTACACACTTACTTCTTTTCTGTTTAATTTCTATCTTTCCATCTGTTTAATATTGGGACTTTCTCTTTCCCAAGATATGCCAAAAATATGACCCTTCTATTTGGTTTTGGTTTATTACACAAATAAGGGTTGTAATCATGTCCAGTCATTAGTCATTGTATTTGAACAGACTGTAGCATTTACTAAATTATTACAGACAATTTATAGATGCGGTATTTCAAAATATACTGCATTTTCCTTTGAAGCTGCATTCACATTAAAAAAAAAAAGCTTTAACACTCACTTCCTGGACTGGGGCCAACTTAAATAGTGGTTTTATGACTCAAGACTTAATAGGGAAGTATGTGTCAGTTCACTTACTAATGTGACTACAATTATGCCCAGCCCTTATATTCATTTTTATGAATGGCTTGTTGGCATTTTGCTAGACCTGAATGTGTTTACAATATTAGGGTGTTTAGTGTATGTTGCCAGTTTTCACTTGGAATGCAATATACTTTCATTGAATTTTATACAGTCCTTAAATATATGAATTTTTTTTTAAACCTCTGAGAGTTCATTGTCCATACCTAGTTAATTATCCCATTGTTATATAAATATATATTGAGAGACATTGTTGATTCCAACTAAAATGGGATAATAATAATAATGACATTGCATAATAATACAATGTAAAATGTAAAAAGAATGGGATAGTTTGCAAATCATATTTAATTGCAACTAATACAAATGCTGAAACGGAGAAATGTTATTGTTTCAGTCAGGCTGTGGCTGTTTGACATGATTGTGCTGGAAATTTTCTAAGTCAATGTAATTTTCAGTATTCAGTGTGAAAGTGATGTGTGTACCCTGCTATTCTGATGCATGCCGATGTGGGGATCCTGGAGCTACCATCTGGTTTATAGGTGGGGGTGGTGGTAGCTCCAGGGTTTCCCTGCATGGATGGACTTGCTTGGCAGGACACTGGGAAAAAAAACAGTGGGCCCAGCCGACCCAGGTCCACTCCCTGCTAACCCCCTAATGATTCTGCAAATAAAAGGACCACTATGTGGCTAACGTAGCATAAGCACAAGTGGGGTTGTGAGGCGTGCTGGCGAGTGGAGGAGTTAATAATTAAGGTGGGTGGCCCAGAGGTTGCAGCCACTGTTTCCCTGTTTCAATAGGTGCAACAATGCTCAATTTGAAACAGGAGACAGGAGAAAGGCAGCAGCACCAAATGCAACTATTCTTCCACTGTATAGAGCACTTGTAAGGCCCCATCTAGAATATGCTGTACAGTTTTGGTCTCCATCACTCAAACAGGACATTATTGTATTAGAGAGGGTACAGAGAAGGGCAACTAAGCTGGTAAAAGGTATGGAAAATCTTGGTTATGAAGACAGACTGGCCAAATTGGGGATTTTCACACTAGAGAAGAGGGGTTTAAGGGGTGATATGATAACTATGTATAAATATCTAAGGGGATCATATAATAATCTCTCTAATGCTTTATTAACTAGTTGGTCTTTCTAGCTGAAACAGTGCAATACAGTGTTATGGGAGATAGCTCATAGTACAAGTTGATCCATGGACTAGTCCGATTGCCATTTTGGAGTCATGAAGGAATTTTTCCCCACTGAGGCAAATTGGAAGGCTTTTTGCCTTCCTCTGGATCAACTGACAGTTTGGCAGGTTAAAAATTTGAACTTGATGGACGTGTGTCTTTTTTCAACCTAATTTACTATGTTACTATGTAACTATATACAGTAGATGTGCAAACTGCCCTTATTAAAGTATTAAAGTAGTTTTTGCATGTGTGCCCCAAACCTGAATTCTTGCAAGATACATTTGCTTATAGTTAGGATGGAAGCTTGATATTAATTGAGAAATATTGCATTGAGATAAACTTATAACATAGTAATTTACACATGTGGACCAGTCTGACAGTACAACCACTTCAGTAAGAGATTTGCACAATTGCACAGCTGTATGAAGTTCACAGTATAATAGAACCTCCCTATTTTTCATCTCAGTGGAACCCATTGTGTCTGCTGGAAGGACCTTCTGGTGGAAAAAAGCTTATGCTTATGGTCCCCTTATATAATTATGGGTGCAGTAGTTAAATTATAGATCTGTGCCTTTCAACCTGGAGTAGCTGTGCAGTATGTGATATGTTATGGCATCTAATGGGTTACTTCTTACAAAGCAGCAATGCACCTCACAAAAAGCAATTAATGTGCTGCTATAATTATTACTATGCTGCTAGAGATGGTAATTATGTCATCCAATTATAGCATCTGTGATTAAAATGGGATTAGACATTATTCTAGTTCTCTTTTAGTCTGGATCTATCTTAATTGTTAAAGCAAAATACATCCATACTCAGAATGTCATGAGTTAATCGACAAATCTTTTTCATATTATGGGGAACATTTCAATTACACAGATACAACTAACGCTTGTATGTCACATGTGGTCTAACAATATTAGTAAATAATATATCTGTTGTGTCATAATTTATTAAATCTAACAACTGAGTACAATCTTAAAGCCGGCTTTTACTTACCAGCACTGCACCCAATTACATAATACGTGAACTGCATTTTTAGTAGTGATGGGTGAATTTCTCCCGTTTTCGATTTGCCGAAAAATTAGCAAATTTCCAGCAAAATTTGCGAAACAGCAAAAAATTAGCAAAACGTGAATTTTGACGCTAACGTCAAAATATTTTTACAATTCCGACTCCAGCAACATTTTTAATGCCGGTCACAATTCCGACGCCCATTAAAGTCAATGGGCGCCTTTAATTGTCGCCCATGTCAGATAAAATCCTTAGAATCGAACGATTCGAAGGATTTTAATCCAACGATCGAAGGAATATCCTTCGATCAAAAAAAGTTAGCCAAGCCTATGGGGACCTTCCCCATAGGCTAACATTGAGTTCGGTAGCTTTTAGATGGCGAACTAGGGGGTCGAAGTTTTTTCTTAAAGAGACAGTACTTCGACTATCGAATGGTCGAATGATTTTTAGTTCGAATAGTTCGATTCGAAGTCGTAGTCGAAGGTCGTAGTAGCCCATTCGATGGTCGAAGTAGCCCAAAAAACACTTAGAAATTCAAAGTTTTTTTACTTCGAATCCTTCACTCGAAGTTAGTGAATCGGCCCCTAAGTATAAGAATTTACATTATAACCAGTGTGTCTTAAATCTCAAGCATTGCCATGTAGAGAGAAAGCAGCAACTAAACAGGTTATGAACTGTTGTGGAAATTCACTTACCAGAGTCCACTTAAAATAAAAGACAAAGTTTATTAGACACAAACTCTCTCACAAAGAGATAGAACCCCGAACAAAGATATCACAGGAGGCGTGGGAGAGCTTAGAGATATTGCTTCACAGCACAGAAAAACAAAGAACTGCTTTTACAGCCAAACAGGTGGCTCTGCCTTCAAGGCCAGGGTACTAGTAATGAAACATATACTATAGCATACTATACCAAATATAATCAGAAGTCACTTTCTAAATGAAGAAACTGAAGTGGTTTTTATCCACATACAAGAATGTGTTCAGCAAATGCCAGAGCCTGTAGGAAAATGAATCATTAAGCAAATCAATGCAGGACAAAACTGTTTTAAAAAGTGAATCATATCCTATTACCAAAGTGCAGGCAAGGGAAGTGAATCAAGTCACACCCCATACAATGAGACTTCCAGTGATGAAGATGAATATACTGTACATCTGTTGTCACTACCCAGTGTAAAACCAAACAACCACATTTGTATATTCATTTACCACACTAGAATTACTGCTATAATAGACTCAGGTTCTGCTGTGAATCTCACTGGAGAATCTACATTTCAGCTGTTGAAACCACAGCTATTACAAATTAGTATTAAAATCTGTGCATATGGTGCAAACCGGCCACATGATATTCGCAAGAAATTCATCAGTGCATACAAATGCATAGACAGAGAAAGAAAAACTTGGTTACATGTGACCAAGGGAAGCATAGTTTGTATGTATTTAATTTTTTAAACTCATGAAAGCAGTCTTAACTACTTCACGCTCTGTCACAGATAACAATGTTGCAGTATGCTCATTTGTTTGAGGTCATTGGAAAATTAAAAGACTTTCAGATGCAACATCACATTCATCCTGCTGTGAAGCCGATAATACAGCCAGGCAGGAGAATTATCTTGCATTTATGGCAAAAAGTAAGTACAGAATGTGACAACCTTAAAAAGAATTTAATTTATTAAATCTATAAATGTCCTTGCAATCCTTGCAGAGAAACAGAACTGATAGTGGATGCCAGCTCAGTTGTCCTTGATGACGTACTAACACAGAATGCTCCAGTGAATGCTCCGCCACACTTTGCGCCACTTCGCAAGGCGTAAATTCGTTACCAGTATGTTAATTCACTAAAATGCAAAATTGTGTCTCCGCAGCCAAATGCTGGCGACGTTTCACTAACCTTAATTTGAGAGAGCGAACATTTCTTACTGATCTTTCGATAGCGTTCAATTCTGCCCATCAGAACTTTGTTAGTAATCTTTACACAATCTTACACTTAGCAACACCTGCAATTGGACCCAGTGCCAAAGGCTCAGGAAACAAAGAGAATAAATAGTGTGATATTGTTTGGTATATAACACCTCTTTTTGAGTTCAGTGGAAATTATTAAATGCACCACGTGTGTAGACCCCATCCACCTGCAATGCTACTAGGGAATAAAGATTTTACTCCCCTTACACAATATAAACTTTTAGGTGGGTACTCACAAACATTATCTTTCACAACTTGCAAATAGGAATCTTATCCTGCAACACAGCTCACTTTCTGGTATAGGCTGTAGGGTAATATGCAGCAGCAATAGTGTAAAATACCTTTTATTATTTAAAAGCAAATATTTAAAATAAATGCGTTCATGGTTAAAAGCATATCTATATAGACATCAAGAAAGAAGGACGGCACTCCGGTACATGGAATATACTTTTATTCCAAACTCATGCAAGGATCCAATGCCCTACGCGTTTCGGGAATCACTCCCTTAATCATAGGCCTCTGACGCGATGATGTCAGAGTGATGCCTGAGTAAAAATGCGCCTGGCGAAGGGCTCAAAACTGCGCTAGCGATGGTCTCTTTCACTACGAATTGGCATCTACATCTGTTAGTATATTGGCGATGTCCCAGCAAATTCGATTTCTGGCCAATTTTTTGCTAGCGAGGGCCACTTTGCCCTTAATTAAATCTGCCCCAATATGTCATTGCCATTCACTTAGTGATAAAGAAAAGTGATATTCTCAATCATTATGGAACTGTGAATATTTTCACCTGTATTTATATGGAAGTCGCTTCACTACAGCTGACCTGGAATAATCGTAAATCTAAACCACCAGTCAGAATAGGGGATGGGGTCTATGACTACAGCCATATCATTTTTGTGTGGTATACAAATCTTGGAATGCCAATCCAGTGGAATGTCACGCCACCCCATAATTCCGCATCATCCAAAAATACCCAAGTATGTAGAGTAGTAGAAGGATATGTCAATTCAAATTTGAGTTTTTATTAAGCACAAATAAATAAAAAAAAAACTTGAATTTAAAAGCTACCCAGTTTATGTAGAAGTTAATGGGAGTTGTCCTATGCAAAATGTAAGCAAATTTTTACTTTGAGATTTCTAAATGTTTTCTGAGCTGGTAAACTCAAACAGATTTGTGGTGTTTTTTTCATGATTTTATTCAATCAAGTTTTTAATATTTTTATTTTTTTTTAATTAAATGAGCAAACATTTCGAGTTTTTGTTGAGTTTATTCAAAGTAGAAAAATAAAATTCATGATAAATAGGCCTCTAGGTGTTGTCTAGGTGAAACATTCTCATGAGAATTCAAGTGCAGTTGCTTTAGGCTTATTTCTGTTAGGTACTGTAAAGTCTTGAACCCCACCCCACACACAGAAGGATTCGGTTGTAGAGTTTATTAAACGAGATGTAAAGCTGCCAGCTTTGATTCTAATTTTGCAATTGAGTTTGCTCTTTACACTTGCCTTTGTTAATGAGCTCTAATGAATACAAAGTACTCTTCTGTAGGGATGTAGCGAACGTCGGAAAAAAAGTTCGCGAACATATTCGCGAACTTGCGCAAAAATGCGAGCGGTTCGCGAACGGTTCGCGAACCCCATAGACTTCAATGGGAAGGCGAACTTTAACATCTAGAAAAGACATTTCTGGCCAGAAAAATGATTTTAAAGTTGTTTAAAGGGTGCAACGACCTGGACAGTGGCATGCCAGAGGGGGATCAAGGGCAAAAATGTATCTGAAAAATCTGCCTGTGTGTGCTTGGAAGAGATAGTGTAGGGGGAGAGCTGTTAGTGATTTCAGGGACAGATGATAGTAAGTTTGCTGGCTAGTAATCTGCTTGATACTGCTCTGTATTGGAGGGACAGAAGTCTGCAGGGATTTGAGGGACATTTTAGCTTAGGTAGCTTTGCTGGCTAGTAATCTACTGTTCTCTTTAAACAACTGCCATACGTTGACCTTGTAGGCATTGTTTGCCCAGTTTTTTTGGACGCAGCCACTGAAGCACAGTTGCCAGAAAAAATATGCCATATAAATGCTGAAAATAGTAATTTTTCGCCATACGTTGACCTTGTAGACATTGTTTGCCCAGTTTTTTTGGTTGCAGCCACTGAAGCACAGTTGCCAGAAAAAATATGCCATATAAATGCTGAAAATAGTCATTTTTTGCCATACGTTGACCTTGTAGGCATTGTTTGCCCAGTTTTTTTGGTCGCAGCCACTGAAGCACAGTTGCCAGAAAAAATATGCCATATAAATGCTGAAAATAGTCATTTTTTGCCATATACGTTGAGTCAACGTATGGCAAAAAATGACTATTTTCAGCATTTATATGGCATATTTTTTCTGGCCTCTGTGCTTCAGTGGCTGCGGCCAAAAAAACTGGGCAAACAATGCCTACAAGGTCAACGTATACACTACTACAGCGGTGGATACGGATTACGTAAAATATATTATGGCTGCTTGAAAAAAGTCACTCCGGTGTTTTTTCTGGAGACGGTAATATTATGGATATTTAGACAGAATGTGAACAAGGTCACACAGCTAGATGGCGGGTTGAAGAAAACACTGTGCAAATAATGCCTACAAGGTCAACGTATACACTACTACAGCGGTGGATACGGATTACGTAAAATATATGAATGCTGCTTGAAAAAAAGTAACTCAAGTGGTTTTTCTAGAGACGATAATATTATCAATATTTAGACAAAATGTGAACAAGCTCACACAGCTAGATGGCGGGTTGAAGAAAACAGTGTGCAAATAATGCCTACAAGGTCAACGTATACACTACTACAGCGGTGGATACGGATTACGTAAAATATATTATGGCTGCTTGAAAAAAGTCACTCCGGTGTTTTTTCTGGAGACGGTAATATTATGGATATTTAGACAGAATGTGAACAAGGTCACACAGCTAGATGGCGGGTTGAAGAAAACAGTGTGCAAATAATGCCTACAGGGCAAATAATGCCTAAAAGGTCAACTTATACACTACTACAGCGGTAGTAAAATAAAAAAAAGTAAAATAAAAAAAAAATGAATATTAAAAAAAAAAAATTAAAGTTGGTGCTGCTGAACTACTAGGAGCAGCAGATTAGCACACCAGTCCCACTCCCCAACACTGCTAGACTAATAGCACTGGGCTCTTATAGTAGTAGTAGTAGTAGTAGTAGTAAAACAACAAAAAAATAAATAAAAGCAGTCCTTACAAGGACTACTGTTATTGCAGCAGTCAGCAGATGAGATCAGAAGCAGGACAGCTGCCCACTGCAGCTACATACAGAGCACTGCAGTAGAAGGTAGATTACTAGCCAGCAAAGCTACCTAAGCTTAAATGTCCCTCAAACCCCTGCAGACTTCTGTCCCTCCAATAACAGAGCAGTATCAAAACGATTACTAGCCAGCAAACTTTCAACTGTCCCTGAAATCACTAACAGGCAGCAGCTCTCTCCCTACACTATCTCTTCAGCACACACAGGCAGAGTGAAAAAACGCTGCAGGGCTTCGGTTTTTATAGGGAAGGGGAGTGGTCCAGGGGAGAGCTTCCTGATTGGCTGCCATGTACCTGCTGGTCTGGGGTGAGAGGGCAAAAAAAAGCGCCAACAATGGCGAACCCAAAATGGCGAACGTCGCGCGACGTTCGCGAACTTCCGGCGAGCGCGAACACCCGATGTTCGCGCGAACAAGTTCGCCGGCGAACAGTTCGCGACATCTCTACTCTTCTGTCCTCTATTTTTAGAAAAAGCAGCCACAACCCCCTCCCCTTCCTTATGTAACATAAACATACTGTCTAAGAAGAAAATAGTCTAGCTTCTTGTTCCTGATAATGACGTACCATCTAAATCCACAGGAGAGGCAATACTATCCAATATCATTCACATGGGGCAGATATCAGCAAGAAAATCCTTGTGTCCTCTTTTAGGCCAAATTGGGGTTATAGATGTGTTTATTAAGTGTGTCTTTAGCCTAAATTGCTGCTGTATAATCACCTTTTTCAGCATTAAAGGAAAACTATACCCCCCAAACAATGTAGGTCTCTATTAAAAGATACTGAGTAAAACAGCTCATGTGTAAAACCCTGCTTCATGTAAATGAACCATTATCATAATAATATACTTTTTTAGTAGTATGTGCCATTGGGTAATCATAAATAGAGAATTGCCATTTTAAAAAATAAGGGCCGCCTACAGAGATCCTAAGATTCACTGTGCACACATACAAACCACATGTAAGGTCACATGAGCCAATTAACAGACAGAGTTCTGCCTTTTGCTTCCTCACTTCTTCCTGTTACAGTTAGTGTTGTAGTATTTCTGGTCAGGTGATCTCTGAGGCAGCACAGATAGAGTCACGAAATGGTGGTTCAAGGCAAGAGATGTAAAAGGGCAATATTTATGTAAATATATATTCCAGTTTGGTAAGATTCTTTAATATGTCATTTAATTTGATATGAACTATCTGTTGCTTAAGTATTCATTTTGGGGGTATAGTTTTCCTTTAACCACATATTCCACAGTTCTGTGGTCACCTTTTATAACAGTACTTACATTTCTTTGGTAGACATGCGTCAGTCACTGACTCAGTTATTTTAAATGTCATAAATGCTGCTGGAGTCCTTTGGGATTGCAAATAAGAAAACTCCAGTTCTTCAAAGACAGAGCATAGTCAATGGGCCAGTTGAAAGGTAGGAAAATAAGACCATAGTATCACTATATACCAAAACAGGAAGATGACAATTTTGCATCAATTTACCTGTCAATCTGGTGGGTGTTTGAGAAAAAATAGAGAAGAGCTTAATCTTAATAGGACCTACTTGAAGACTATAATTTAGCTAACTGTCAAACACTTTGTAGAAAAATATATATAGATATGTAAAAATATAGCATTTTTAGAGAGTTATTATAGAGGTATGTGAGTTACATAAGTAGGCTAGAAATGTTACACGTTTGGGCTTCTTAAATTCCCTTAGCAGTAAGGATCTGTGATTAAGCTCATGCCCCCTACAGCTCTTCTTCTCTGCCAATTTTGACCTGAGCACACAACTTTTATAAACTGTGCACAAATGTTTGGAATTTGAGGGAACATTACCTCCCACATTTTTTGATATATATATCTATATATATATATATATATATATATATATATATGGATTTATTTACTGTATATATATATGTATGCAATTAGGTCCATCAATATTTGGACTGAGACAACTTTTTTTCTAATTTTGGTTCTGTACATTACCACAATGAATTTTAAATGAAACAACTCAGATGCAGTTGAACTGCAGACTTTCAGCTTTAATTCAGTGGGTTGAACAAAAAGATTACATAAAATGTGAGGAACTCAAGCCTTTTTTTTATCACAATCACTTCATTTCAGGGGCTCAAAAGTAATTGGACAAATTAAAAAACTGAAAAGAAAATGTTCATTTCTAATACTTGGTTGAAAACCCTTGAACTCTTGAACTCATGGACATCACCAGATTCTGGGTTTCCTCCTTTTTAATGCTCTGCCAGGCCTTTACTGCAGCGGCTTTCAGTTGCTGTTTGTTTGTGGGCCTTTCTTTCTGAAGTTTAGTCTTCAACAAGTGAAATGTATGCTCAATTGGGTTCAGTTGCAATATATGGACAAACAATCCCTGTTTTGTTTAAAGGGGAAGGCATTTTAGTAGCTTAAGACACAAAATGTTTCAATGTCCTTAATATATTGATAATGGGTTGAGTGTAGAGGACCTCTTGTATTTGTCTATGTCTTTGAACACCTCAGAATTCATTTGGCTGCTTCTGTCCTATGTCACATCATGGATAAACACTAGTGTCCCAGTGTCACTGGCAGCCATGCACGCCATGTGTGCCTCCCTCATGTTTTACAGATAATGTGGTTTGCTTTGGATTATGAGCTGTTCCAAGCCTTCTCCATACTTTTTACTTGCCATTATTCTGGTAGAGGTTGATCTTGGTTTCATCTGTCTAAAGAATGTTTTCTGTGCTGGCTTTTTTAGATGTTTTTTTTTTTTAGCAAAGTCCAATCTAGCCTTTTGATTCTTGATGCTTATGAGTGACTTGCACCTTGCAGTGCACCCTCTGTATTTACTTTCATGCAGTCTTCTCTTTATGGTAGACTTGGATATTGATACGCCTACCTCCCGGAGATTGTTGTTCACTTGTTTGGCAGTTGTGAAGCAGTTTCTCTTCACCATGGAAATGATTCTGTGATTATCCACCACTTCTTGTCTTCCATGGACGTTCAGGTCCTGCGTTGCTGAGTTCACCAGGGCTTTCTTTCCAGGATGTACCAAACTGCCACTCCTAATATTGTAGCAATTTCTCGGATGGGTTTTTTCTGTTTTTGCAGCTTAAGGATGGCTTGTTTCACCTGCATGGAGAGCTCCTTTGACCACTTGTTGTCTGTTCACAGCAAAATCTTCCACATACAAGTACCCCCCTCAAATCAACTCAAGGGCTTTTATCTGCTTCATTGATAGACATAACGAAGGAATTACCCACACCTGCCCATGAAATAGCCTTTGAATCAATTGTCCAATTACTTTTGAGCCCCTGAAATGAAGTGATAGTGTTAAAAAAAGACTTTAGTTCCTCATATATATGTATATATGTATGTATGTATGTATATATGCATATATCTATATATATATATATCTATATCTATATATATATATATGTATATATACCAGTCTATCCTGCATTAAAATTTAATATCAGGGTTGATTATATAATAAATTCTAATGTAATCTAATAATCGAATGTAACTGAATGTGCTTGCAAGTACACAGGTCTAAAATATAAGTGCCTATGATTAAGTACCCGCGAGGTACGAAACTCATAAGGCTATCCATAAGATGTTTCTTATATAAATAAAATGACTTTTTAACTACATCCGTTTTTATGTATTGAAGAAAGCAGCGTCTTAAATATAAGCTCAGCTCCAAATAGGCAAAAGTATGTTAAGTCCAAACCCTATTTACTGCACTGTTGAACAGGTCGCTTCAGTATCAGACTGGAGGTCCAGGGCCCACTGGGGTTGCCATCTCAGGTTGTGGTGCGCACAAGGAATTTTGTGGGAAAATACAAAATTTTGTATTAATTCTGACCTGAGCACACAACTTTTTGAAAACTGTGCACAAAAGTTTAAAATGTGGACTCAAAATCATTTTTTGTGCACGTGGCCGAGAAGGAATTTGAGGGAACATTGCCTCCCACATTTACATATATATCATGGATTTATATACAGGTATGGGATCCAGAAACCCGTTATCCAGAAAGCTCCAAATTACGGAAAGGCCGTCTCCCATAGACTTCATTTTATCCAAATAACTCAAGTTTTTAAAAATGATTTCCTTTTTCTATGTAATAATAAAACAGTAGCTTGTACATGATTCCCAACTAAGATGCCATTCATCCTTATTGGAAGCAAAACCAGCCTATTGGGTTTGTTTAATGTTTATATGATTTTCTAGTAGACAAAGTATGAAGATCCAAATTACGGAAAGATCTGTTATCTGGAAAACCCCAGGTCCCGAGCATTCTGGATAACCGGTCCCATGATTTCTATGAATCAGCCTTTTACTTCTGCAATAAACTTGCTGCTGAAAGTGAATAAAAAACAACCAAAGTGAAGCTGTGAGTCACACACCACACTATTTGGATATGTTTAAACTTTGTGCCTTCATTTTTTTTTTTTTTTTTGCCTTACATGCTTTAATGAGTAATTCTGCAAATTGTTCTGTGACTCAAAGGGAAGTGATATTTTACATGAAAATATTTTCCACAAGTGTTTTTAAAGCAACAGTCATGTTTGAAAATATTCTATATAAATCGACAAAATCCTAAAAAAAAAACCACACTTTTCTAAAATATGTTTTCCTTAACTATACTAATTAAGCAGTTTTCCATATTATTTCATACTACTCTCCAAACAATGAAACAGGCTTGTTTTTTATCTGCCATTAGGTAAGTAAAGTACAAAACGAAACATATATTTTGACAGTAATTGTATTCAAATAAGCCAGGAGCCACACTACTACTGGGCTGTGTTCAACTCAGATCTTGCCATGCTTATGTGTAAAGCAGAGGTTGTGCCCATGACTTATATAGATGCTAGGACAGGCTCTGTTGATAAATAGTGTTAGTCTTCCTGCAGACTTCCAGCATTGCTATACCACCCTCAGCTAGAGTGACAAAAATGAAAAACAACAACAGGTAAAGTTTTTATCCTATATAATAATTAATTATGATGATATTGTAGCAAGTAGTTTTATGCAAAGATCCCCTGCTATTATTGCTGATATTATAACAGACAGCAGTAGACTGTTTAAGAAATGATGTTATCATCATTGGATGCCATGCTGGTTTCAACATAAAAGTAGACGGTTATTAATACTGTTATTTTATTCAGTACAGGACATGATTTGTGTCAATCCCTCATCATATCTGAGGCAGGCAGTCAAAACATAAGTGCACTGGGTATAGCAGTTTTATTTCATGCCGTTATATCTTCCTCTGATCTCTCTCTTTCGTCTGATATTGCTGTTTCTTCATCTACATTGGCCAAACCATAGTCGATTTTGTCTTGTGTTGCCCATCTCATATAACAGTAATAAGGTGTCCAATGTGATTAACCAGCCTTAGAGAAATAAAATAATTCTGAAACAGAGATTACATACTGTACATGCACTTTGGCTGTCCCACATCTATGTATAGAGGGGTAAAATCACTTAAATATAAAAAACAGAAAATAACCCTATTTTTGGCAAAATGCACACCTAGTCCAGCGGATTTGCGAGACAGCTTAGCTTTCCATGCTGAAGTCCCAGCAGCTTGTGCCGAGAAAACATATACCGAATGCCTGGAACAAAAAGAAACGATAAGTAGTACAATATACAGTATAAGCATGTAATGATATGACACTTTTTTCTGTTCTTTGAATATTTGTTTATGGATACACTATTATTTGCTCTGCAGTTTTGTGATTAGTAATGCGTCACCATTCCAGCATATGCATTTTTTAAAAAATATGCCTCCAGGGAGCCCCCTCCTACATACATAAGCAACTCTTGATCTTTCAAGATGTCTGTATGTTCTAAGATTTTCTATGACAAATTCAACACAGTGGCCACTATCTAATGTTTCCTTGGGTGGGCAGTGTCAGATTATAGTGGTCAGCATCAAATTACCCTAATTTTGATTTCCTTACACTTTGAAAAATCCTTTAGAAACAAGCAGAGCACGGAACACATTGCTTAGGCAGAACAGAGGTGTCTGTGGGTGGAGCAGGTGTCTTCAGAGAAATGTGGTGCACCCATGGGTGGAACAGGTATGGCTTGAGCTGAACAGGCATGTGGCTAAGATGCACCACACACGCTGACATCTCTACATTTGTTTTGTTCAGACTAAAAAAATGTGCCGATACATCTATTTTGGTCCACTGGCAAATAAGATGCCATAGCTGCCCCACAAAGTCACATACATATCCAAAAATCATTCATTGTGCCTGAACACAAGGGGATTTATCAAGGGGCAGATTTATCAAGGGTCGAATTGAAAACTCTAATTTCAAATTTTGAATTTCAAATTTTCAAGTTTTTCTATAGTGAAATTTGACTAGGGAATAGTTAAAATTTGACTTGAGATTTTTAAAAAATGTTATTCGATTTTTAAAAAAAGGAATCATATACTGGTCCTTTAAAAATTCAAATTCGACTATTCGCCACTATAAACCTGCCAAATTGTGTTTTTCAATTTGGAGTTGTTTGCAGTCTTCCTGAAAATGATATTCAAGTTTGCAGGTCGATCCCATTCAACCGAGTTTGAAAAATTCAATTTTTTTTAACAAATTGCAGTTGGTCAAATTTTGGTTGAATTTCAAGTTCATGGGAGTTTATGGGAGTTTAAAAAACTCCCATGAACTCTAAATTGGACCCTTGATAAATCTGCCCCCAAGAGTTGCATGTAGAACTTTCCCTGAATATTAGCCAGTTACTGTTCTGTTTGGCCTGTCTCAAGTAGGTAAGAGAAATGGTATGTCCGTGTACTAAAATCCCTTGACCCTAATGCTTATGCTGAAAATACTTTTTGACTATTGTTTTAATTATAAAAAAATCAATGGTTTTGTTGTCTAGTTAAATGCCTCGCGAGGGCCAAATATGGAGTAGCTACAGTTTCCTAGTTTCTCCAGTTTAGCTGAATAAATAATAAAAACCATAGATTTAATTAAAGATTAAAACAATAGACAGAGTACGATCATCACTAATCCCTAATCATTTAACTCAAGTTGAAAAGACTGTATACTGCTCATTTAATCCCTTACCGTGTACCTTCCTGCCCAAAGTGCCCTGTTAGAGTGTGTTTATATTTTGTTTAACTTCATAATGTTCCATATCTGAAGGGGTTGACCATGATTTATCTTGTGTTCTAAAGTACTTGTTCTTTCTTCTTTCGCTGACACTCAAATAGTTAAAATGCAGCATTGCAGGCAGTGTTTCTCATGGTGCGTATATAGTGCTTGTTCAACATCTAAGAATAACATCTAAAAATTAAATATAACTGTTAAACTAAAAGAAAAAGAAGAATGAAATTCTGGAAATGTCTTCATAGTCTCTAAAAATACTACTCCCAAAAGAAAACCCAACAGTTTAACAGATCTATATCAGTGAATGTGCAGCTGAATGAAATGTTTAAGTGTTGCTATTACTGAGGATCCTTACCGCAATACTGTAAATTTTATCTATGGATGTGTCTACAAGGTCAGAACATTGCAGCAAATTATGTGTGTGAGAAAAGTATGAATGCTTCTAGTTCATTGTGTGAAGCCTTTTGAAATTTAAATTGTAATTCCCATTTAACTAAATGGTAAGTACTGTTTCCATGTCTTTACTCCTTTTCATTGAGTCTAATCCCTGATTTTGTGCTTGTGGAAAAAAAAAGAATTACATGCTATATATTGAATGCATTACATGCAGGGAATTTAACTTCTAGAGATAAAAGATAATAAGAGTCCCTTTTGTGTGCGCTGAGTGGCTGTGAAATCGTTTTCGGCTACCGTACAGATTTCAAACGTTTAAATCAGCAAGGAACACATTTATTGTGATGAGGAAGAGGTAAATTATGATAATGACTTTGACTGGTTGGGTCATTTTTAGCATCACCAATTAGCATGTATTGCTTGAATTATGAAACAATGGGAGTGTTGAAAAGGGCAAATTACGATTAAGTTGCTCTTTTGTATTAATCAGTGGGAAAAGATGGTGTGGGAAGGCTTTATACAGGTGCCAATACTCTAATATAAAACACAGTTATGCAAGAGCAAGATTAACGAATAAACACATTATAAAGAATATCTTAAGAAGAGTTAAAACATTTTTTTTTTATTATCATTGTTTTCTAATCCTCTTTTATATTCAGAATGTGCTCATATATTGAAAATGGAGGTTTAAGAGTAACTTTTGTCTTGTCAATTTGTTTATTTCAGCAAGCTTATCTTGATGACATGCAAGCAGATGCTACATTTTGCTCCATTCAACATTAACTGGGTCATTTTGGAAACACAAGTGCTTTTGGAATCGACAACATAAAGATCCATATCGTTGGTTGTTTCCTAGGCATTGTGTGTCAAGGTGCCCTGGAAAGTGGTACTATCCAAAGGTGCGAAAACGAAAGGAGGAATAGGCACACAGGATCATCAGCAAAAAGGGGTTAACCCCTTACGTGTTTATTACGTCAAATGATGCACAACGTTTCGGGGGCACGCCCCTTCGTCAGGTGATGTTGCAGACAGTCTATACATCCTTTAAATTGCCTGCTAGGCCCTCCCACCGTGTAAACAAAATTACAAAAAGTACAAAAAATACAAAAATTAAATAGTACACACCAGTCCGAAATTCACCAAAAAAAAAGAGTCCAATATGGTGAATGAAAAAATGATAACTTGCAATTTGAATTTTATCAATCATATAAAATATTACCAAATCATACAGGGTACAAAATTATAGGCTATTACCTACTGCAGAAAATTCAATGCAGTTGTTATCTGCAAAGTAGAGAGATACATAGTGAAATATCAGGACTATCATAAACAATGTATCTATAATTGTTATCAGCTTAGGTACATGGCAACAAAGTACTGTATTATAAATAGCAAGTTAAATTGAAGTCTTCATTAAGTCCCTTTGGTACTTGCGTATGAAGCAGCCAAATCCAGTAACTTTCACGTTGTAACAATTTTTGTTTTACATTCTGTCCACTCTTAACTTCCACTTTCTCTAAAAATTGCCAACGTAATTGTGATGTCTTATGTTTATTTTCATAAAAATGTTTGGCTAATGTGGTTTCATATTTTTTAGATTTGCTGGAAGAATTTTTATCCTCCTCTGCCGGTTGGAAGTTCCGAATCGTGGGTTTATGTTCGTTTAAGCGTGTTTTGATCTGTCTACTTGTTTGACCTATGTAGGCTAATCCGCATGGACATTTAATGCAATAAATTACATTAAAGGAGTTACAAGTATGAAATCCTTTTGTGTGGTGTTTTGTTCCTTTACAGGGATGTGTAACAATATCTCCTTTAGTGATGCCATTACAGTGCCCACAACGCTCACTATCCAAATGTGCTCACAATTGAGTGTGTTGGTTTACGTTCATTAACCCCATAAAACAACACAAGTTTAGTAACCCTTTATTATAAACATGCTGTTTGGAGATCACTGTGGCAAATTTAATGGTGAGAGTAAAGCTGGACACACACTATAAGATCAACTCTTTTGGTGAGGTCACCATATGAGTGGATCTTCCCCTATATGCCCAAATAAAATGGGCGATATCAGGCTCAATCCAATAGTTGGCCCTAGGGCCAAACAACTGGATTACAATTGCAGGAAAAGGGGCTATCAGAGGTCCCCTTTCGTGTGCAGATTAATTGTTCTAAATGACCTGAATCAGCAGCTTAAAGAAGAACTAAACCCTTAAAATGAACATGGCTAGAAATGCCATATTCTATATATTGAACTAGCCTAAAGGTTCACCATCTCTATAGTAGTAATGACCCAGGCCTTCAAATTTGGTGTTTCTTAGACTGTCTGTGAAAGGTCCTGCCACGGCCACTCCTTGCCTCGTGGCAGGAGTGGCCGTGGCTTAGCTTAGTCTGTGGACCCGAACAGGCATCTAAAATTAAAATAAATTCTGAACCTACTGGTTGATAAAAAATGGTAGAAACTGTCACAGTTACATATGATCAGAGATGTCTGAAATAGAGCAAATACAAATACAATGAAACCTTAATTTTATGTCTCCCGATCTTAATTTTCTGTGATTTTACACAGTTTTTTAAATTTTACACACTGTCTTTCTTGTCCCCTAAAAAAATGTAAAATGCTACTGTATCCTAAAGAAATTCTAAGAAATATTTTTAAATAATCCTCATATCTAATAAGGTTTTGCTTTAGTGATCTCTTGATTATTATTAATTATTACAAGAATATATATATTACAATGATTTTTATTTACAAAAAGCTAGAAAGCCAGAAAGCATTGCAGCTTTGAGAAATGGGGAAGCTCTCAAGATGATCAGTGACTGGACTAGTTGGCCTTAATAAAATGCTTTCTTTTCTATTGAGTGTTTTATAAATGGCCTAGTAGCTTGGGGAAACTAATGCCAAATACAACATAAAGTAACATCAATTCAAAACTTGAGCAAAATGCTAGAGGGAGAGGATTGTTGCTTATTGGTAAACCAGCTCCTCTGTCCATTTACATCATCAGTCTGCCATAGAACCGTTTTTAGATAATCGTTTCATAATACAAGGTACAAAGAAGGTACTTGTGTCCATTCCTACTTCTCTGCACTTTGCATAGAACACAGAATGTGAATTGTTTGCTAACGCTGTTGTGCTGTTCTCCAAAGCAATTCCATTCAAACACAAAAGCAGACAAAAAGTGTAACCACAACTGGCTTGAGATTTTCTGAAAAGATTGCTAATCTGCTGAAATTTATGCTCATCACCTAATCATGATATCCAGAGATTCAAAATACTATAATCATTTTTATTGTTATTGTTCTGAACGCTGTAAGGTTCTTCATCAGACCTAATCTCTTCCACCTCCTCCATCCATTTTATGTTATTTGCTGAAATAATTGCTTTATAAGTGGGTCTGAGGAGATCAAGGTGCTATGACTTAAGTAAGAACATAGCTTGTATTTTGTTCTTGTAGGCTCAATGACATAGGGGCAGATTCATTAAGGGTCGAATTTCGAAGTTAAAAATACTTCGAAATTCGACCCTCGAATTGAAATCCTTCGACTTCGAATATCGAAGTCGAAGGATTTAGCGCTAATCCTGCGATCGATCGATCGAAGGATTTTTCGTTCGATCGAACGATTAAATCCTTCGAATCGAACGATTCGAAGGATTTTAATCCAACGATCGAAGGAAAATCCTTCGATCAAAAAATCACAGGCAAGCCTATGGGGACCTTCCCCATAGGCTAACATTGACTTCGGTAGGTTTTACCTGCCGAAGTAGAGGGTCGAAGTTTTTTTTAAAGGGGAAGTACTTCGACTATCGAATGGTCGAATAGTCGAACGATTTTTCGTTCGATTTCGTTCGAATTCGAACGAATTTAACCAATTCGATGGTCGAAGTACCAAAAAAATACTTCGAAATTCGAATTTTTTTCATTCGAATCCTTCACTCGAGCTTCATGAATCAGCCCCTCAGTGTCAGGACCAACTGGGATTTGAACTCTGATGCTTGAATTTTTGGGACTGTCTATTTACCATCCCAGTCACTGGAGACATTTAGGGCTGCATTTATATCTTTACGGCGGGTTATCCAGTATACAGACTCCCATCTGATTGCTTCTCTGCAGTGTCAGATTGTAACACATAGATCCCACATATCATAAGAAGGTCCAAATTAAGTTTCATTACCCCTTTCCCATTTTTGAATAAAATTAATTTTACCCATTTGCATGTTTTCTTTTGAAATGAGTTTAATATATACATATGCTAGTCTGCTCTATATTTCTCTTAGACTCGACATATTCCTCGAGCCTGATTGGAGTGTTATTGTCTTCTGTATTTTGGTTTATTAATAAAGTCTTGGAAATATCTCCACTCATCTCTAGGATTTTTGCCTATACTGAATTACTGTCAAGGATAATATTTAATTTACCTGGAGTATATTTTTTTCCTCATAGATCTACAATCAACTGGTTGCCACCTTTAAATATTTGTGGGTCCAGGCCAGGAGTAAATTCTGTTTTTTTTCATAATTATAGTTGAAATGGATAAAAATCTACCAAACAAAGATAATCTTAGACTCCTCTATCCCTCCAGTTTAGTTAAAGAGATTGTGACACCTGAAATATAAACCTTTTTTTACATCTATCATAACATTATCTTTGAATGATATTTATAATTTTGCCATAAAAGTATTTACTGATGACTTTACGTTGCCTATCTGATCCCCCATGTTTCTCTGAGGGGACTGTCATATTTGTGCAGGAGTAGAAACTCGAATTGATAAACTGAGTCAGGTTGGTAAATCAGCCAGATTTAGGAACTTCAAGTAAAAAACGTACAAAAGCAGACAAATTAGTGAAAAATGGTCAACATGACCAATAGGTAATGTTTTGTGTACATTAATATTTTGAAAGTTGTTTTTTAGTGTCAGTATCACTTTAAATTCTATAACTATCACTCCAGTCGGTATGTTTGTACTGTAGATTTTTCTATGGTCTTTGGGCAACTGTCATTTTCTTATGTTCTTTCCCCCACTTTTATGCCAGTATTTTATGTTATAGCTTATTATTAAACTTCCATTAGTTAAAGAAATAAAAGTGGGTATAGTAGACACTCCTGTCTCACTCCATTTTTTAAATTTCTATTCATGGGGCAAGGATACCACTTTTTACTCTGGTATTTGGGGAGAAATATTCTTGCTGATCATTGCACTTCAAAAAATAAATTGAACTGAATCTAGCTTAATTGTACTTTCATAAAGTTTTTCACCCTCAAATGCAGAGTATTTGGAAAAATATATTTATTATTATTCAGCTAATAACATCCATAGATCAGGAGGAAACTGATATCATAATTCAATTCCCAAGATTTCAAATCTAATGCAATACGTGCAACTTGTTTTCCTGCACAACACTTTGCACAAAAAGGTAAAATTGAGAGTATATGCATTGGTGCTTTATGTAAGAGTTAAGGAGCTTGAATTTGTGCAAGTAAAAATTAAGTGCATGTAAAATAGTTACCAATTATTTGATTACAATGAAGTCTATGGGAGACAGGCTTTCAGTAATTCTATACAAACTCACGTGCACACTCAGGCCCTTTCAATCCGATCACGCTAGGTGCACAGCTCTTCAGGGAGACGGCCCTCCCAAAATATACTTGAAGAAAGTAAAACAGGCTGGCACACAAAGCTATTCAAACCGGGGTGCAACCCCTGGTACGTTTATTGCGTCACAACGTTTCGGGGGCGTGGCCCCTTCGTCAGGTGATCACCTGACGAAGGGGCCACGCCCCCGAAACGTTGTGACGCAATAAACGTACCAGGGGTTGCACCCCGGTTTGAATAGCTTTGTGTGCCAGCCTGTTTTACTTTCTTTCAGTAATTCTAAACATTCTGGATAACGGGTTTCCGGATAATGGATCCTATACCTGTATTTGTAAATGAGTCTTACAGTACGCATTTGCCTAGCAGTCAACCTGTAGGATGATCCATCAGAACAATGTGAAGTTGAACTCAGTCAGTTACAGTTCAGCTCCTGACTTGCCAAGCCACTTATTGGGTGGTTGGTCATCATGTAGGCCCTTATAGTTCACATAACAATGAACATCAGGAAAGACTTGCTTGCTGCTTAGAAGCTAAAGAGAAGTGAGGTAAGCGGGCCATAGATACAAAGACACCATTGTACAAAACAAAGATTTGTATGATTTTCAGACTGTGTGAAGTGTCCTGACATTTTCCATACCATGGTGATCGGTCGTTCAGTCAATGGGACAGGTTCAAATATTTATATCAGCCAACGATAAGATCTCTGTATGTGTTGCATATTTGATGATATCAAAGGGAGACTGTCACTACTATTTTTGGGACATAACTTTGGTACAATTCTTGTCTGTCACTTTATGGCCCGAGGATCGTGTGATTTGTTCTCTTTATTACTTTATTTTAATCTGATTGGTTAGTTGTAGGTTGGAAGATTGGAACAGGCGTGCGTTCTTCAGATATAGCCTAATCTGCACATCTATGGCCAGCTTTTTAGAAGGTCAATTTCTAAATGTTTTAAATGTCTATGAAAAAAATAAATAGGAAAATTACATATAACTTCAAGATTTTTCCTCCTAATTTTTATTCAATTAAGGCAAATGATAGATGTTTAATATAATATGTATTTCTAGAACAGGATGGAAAGGCTATTTGTATATATTTTCTTTGCTTTAGTAAGTAAAAGATGTTTATCTTTCTTTGTTTCTGGCTAAAAGGTTTTCAGTGCTCAATTCAAGCAGAGAGGCTCAGCAAGAAAAATATTTGACGAAAACAACCTGTGTCCTCAGTGAACCCACTAGTAGTGAAAGCAACTGAATTCTATCTAAGACATTATCCTGAAAATCACAACCTCTTTTTCCTGCTGGAACTCTGGATTTACATATGGAATGATCAGTATCAATAAGGACCATCCTGTTTTCTCTCTTTTTAAAAGAGGGTCCCCTTTAATTGATGTCTCAGCCAGTCTAGACATGTACTGATTGAACCAACTGCCAATTATGTTATTCATTTCACCAAAGCTTTGCTTGCTGCTGTTTTTAGAAAGCAGAGAGGCAAGGACCAGCCTTTGCAGCATACACAGAAACATAATGGACAAATCGGAGAGGTGACAAGCTTTGTCTCCTTTGTGTTATTATCACTGTATTTCTAATCATGCTAGCCAATCAGTTTTATCCATCGACCAGCCACATGCAAGAAAAAAAAAGTCAATATGGACAGATGCGTGATTTCATTCATATTCACTAAGCTAAAGTCTGGCAAAACAAAATTCTGAGCCATAGGAAGGCATAAAGACAGTTCATTCAAATCTGCTGCTGAGCCAAGCTGAGCCAAGGAAACAGTGCACTGCACACATTCATAGGGTACACAATGGATGCGCTTTGTTTTACTGGTTCATATCAAATGCAAATATAATTCACAGTGTACGGTATATATAATAGCAAAATAAATGGACATGTTTTGTGTTACTCTAATTTTCTTTGTTAATATACAGTATAAAAATATTATTATTTTATGGATAACTGAACTAGAAAAGGGAAATGTTGCCCAATACTAAAATTGAAGGTGGCCATTTTTTTGCTACACATAAGGTCCTATTCAATTAAACGTTGCAATCTTTGCTAAAGGCCAACATTATTATGGTTATGAGTTATGATTAACATTTGTTGGTATACATATCACATGCTGTAGTAATTAGGATTAGAACTGGTGACTAGTGAATGACATACCAATGCCAAGGTCAGATCAAAAACTATGACTAAATACAACATCATCAAATTAAAAATATCTAAATGTACTAATAGAAGAGTGCCAGGAATGGGGGACTTGTAACAAATTGAAATGGTTGAAATCAACACAACATATACTATGACAGTGCTTGTATGCATATATGTATATTAAATCCCAGTTTATGGATACCTGGCTGGGTCCTAAGCAGAACATACCACACAAGGTCACTGTGGTATTCATATAAGTAGAATGATTTCTTATGTTTACCCAAAATAAATTCTATGTGCCTCTATTTCACTGGTTAATGCCTATAATAATAAGCATTATTGCTTGAGAGAACCATAGGCCTCCACAATAATAAAATGCTACCCCTTTTTAAAGTGAACCTAGAGTTATTTCCTCAGTTTAAAGAGACTGTAATGTAAGCATCATTACTCTTCTTTGTATGAGACACACAGTTTTGTTGAACACTGTAGTGAACTGTGACTGCATAACTGCACATACTATCAACCAATGAGTGTCAGCTTTTGCAATAACATTTGCGTGAATTCTCTATTTATAGAGACTATTTGAGAAGGACCAAATGAGTACAGCAACGTTTTTCCAAGCTTGGGCTGGTTTAGGAGAGATGTAAAATTATTGTTTTTAATTTTGTTTGTTAAGAAAAGGGCAACAGAAAGCTTGACAGACATATGGTCTCATCAGAAATGGGTTACAAATACAATGGGCTGCAAATACAATGGGGGATCTCATCCTTCTCTTGACAATTAAACTTTATGAAATTTGAATTTGAACTATTGTTGCAGTTTTAGAATGATGTCCATAATTTTCATTTTCCTCCTGGCGAAAAAAAAAACATTTTAGAAAAAAAGCAATTAAAAGAAATTTAAAAAAAAATTACATTTTTTTTTTTTAGATCTGCTGTAACCTAAATTCTGAAGGGCTTAGACAGCTCTGAGACACCAAGGTCACTATAACTGCTACAAATATATCTCAATATTTTTAACAAAGGCTCTGCAGAGATCCAGTTCCATAAATGTCTAAACCTCATAGAAACCACGGAATGATAAAGGTTCATGCCAAGCAGACACCACCAACTATATAGTATCTACCTGTTATCAGGCAGTGGAGACAAGGTAGGGCTAGAGTCTGAGATGATCAACAACATGCTTTTGGACCTACCCTATCCATATTGGTTTAATGCATTAAAGTATATTAGTAGTGTAGGTATACATGGCACCTTAAAACTTTTACACCGTAGCTATATGGTTCATCAAATTCTATTTGTAAGTAAATAGAATACATCTACCATTTTTTATCCATCACAGCTTTATTACTTCCCATTAACATTGAAAACACAACAATTGTTGGCCAAGTATATCAGCATTTTTACCATATGACTTTTTTAAAAATAAAACATAAATGCTCAATTTTGCTCAATAGAAAAAAAAAACTACTCAACCTAAAAACCTACTTAAAGACTCATGCATGAGCTGTATAAAATGTATTCATACAGTATTATGTGACAAATATAAAGATAAAACTGTCTACCCTGTTATTACAAAAGCACAACTGAATGAGCAAAAAAACAAAAAAGAGATACATGTTCTACATCTACATGTTATGAATGCATTATTTTCTATGTAACATCCTAAGTTCTCTGCTGAATTTTAATTCTGCATAATTACTCCCTGTATGAATTTAATAAGTGGAAATTCTTGAATGTATATTTCAGAATTCCTACTACACTAATTAGCTACATATTCACCATAACTAGAATACAAGCACACACCATGCACTTTGCATATATAATGCCTCTTTAATAAAATGAACAAGCTTAACAGTAGTGACTTACACAAGGGTCTTCCTGTTTGGCAGTCCCTGGCTACAGCACCTGCTCCCTACCCTACTAACCATGCTGAAGTTTACAGTTGCAAAAATGTAAATGATGAAGACATCTCCAAGGAATCATATTAGGCGCATACTTCAGGGGGTGATTTATTATTACTTGAGGACTGGGATCGGGTATGTTGATGTAAAAATACATCATAATTTTGTTTTGTTGCATCAATTGCTTTTTCCCCCCTCCTATGCTTTGATTTTTTCCCCCCATAATCTCGTTGCTTTAGAAAATAAGAAGATAGCCTAAAACCTGGCAGGCTCTTCTTTTCTTGAAAAAAACATGATTGTAGAAAAAAATATCCTAAACATGGGGAAAAAAGCAATCAATGCACAAAGAACACAGCCTCATTTTTTTACACCGATATTCGTGATGTCAACCCTCAACTAATAATAATAAAGAAGCCCTTAAGTATTGAGTTTAACATTAAAACATCATTACATGCTAGTTCCCCTGCTGGGTTTGAAGCTGTGACCTGGTACTCTGTAGCCTTCTGTCCTTACGTCTGTCCTACAAAAGCATGCTATAGTTATTGTCTTCCTTTGTATTGAAGCCTACCTATTTCTGTTTGTATTCCTGATTTTGCACATACAGTATACTCCTATTCCTAAACTTGCATTAAACCCTTGCCAGTTCTTTACTTTACTGCTAGAGCTATAGAACAGTGCTTTTGTTCTATAGCTCCTTGTGTTGACCCTTGCCTGTCTGACTCTGCCTGAACACTTCTAGCCCTTAAAGGAAAACTATGCCCCCAAAATTAATAATTAAGCCACAGTTTATATCAATTTAAGTGGCATATTAAAGAATCTTACTAAACTGGAATATATATTTAAATAAATATTGCCCCTTTGCATCTCTTGCCTTGAACCACCATTTTGTGATGGTCTGTGTGCTGCCTTAGAGATCACCTGACCAGAAATACCGCAGCTCTAACTGTAACAGGAATAAGTGTGGAAGCAAAAGACACAACTCTGTCTGTTAATTGGCTCATGTGACCTAACAAGTATAGTTTGTTGGTATGTTTGTGTGCACAGTAAATCGTACAATCCCAGGGGGTACGCCTTGATTTTTAAAATGGCAATTTTCTATTTATGATTACCCAATGGCACATACTACTAAAAAAGTATATTATTATGCAAATGGTTTATTTACATGAAGCAGGGTTTTACATATGAGCTGTTCAATGAAATATCTTTTTATAGAGACCTGCATTGTTTGGGGGGTATAGTTTTCCTTTATGAAGATCCAAATTACATAAAGATTCATTATCTGAAAAACCCCAGGTCTCAAGCATTCTGGATAACAGATCCTATACCTTAGATATCTAAGGTACAGACAACATGATAAATGGCATTGGCTGATAATATAGTTGTAATGTAGTATTAGACACAACATTTGATCCGGAATAGTAACCCATATCAGCATTTACTGGTCACCTATTTTAAAAGCCAGCATTTTATTTGTTGCCAAGGGTTTCAAAAGCTGGTGCAAGAACTGTGATTTGTATCACTTTGCCCCAAGAAATTGGCTATTGCCGGTTTAGAGCTGTTTGATGCTGTATGTACCTTGTGCTGTTGTGTATATAGAAATGCTAACTGGGATCCAAGGTGGTTGCTGTTGTGTTGTGTGTAAGTGAAAACTAACATACATGCTTACTGGTACCTAAATAGCTCTTTCCTACAGCATAACAGATGTGTAACAGTCATCTACAAACAAAAAACAGTTTTTCCAGTATATCCCACTTCTTACATGAAAACAATTTCTCGTATGTTGTCTAGCGAATAGAAACTGTGCGTTATGACTAACCAAATTATTTAGTAAGAGTATTTTGCTACTGACACCTACACAAATGCATTATATTAGTTGGCTGACACATTGTTTTGTTTCTGTAACCCATGATAGAATATATAGAATATATGACAGAATATATGTTTTTTTTTTGTTTCCATGTGACAGCATAACACATGCCATTGTTCACCTTCATTAACTCCGAGTATGATATATAGAGTGATATTCTGAGACAATTTGCAATTAGTCTTCATTTTTTATTGTATTATTCAATAAGCACCGTCTTGCCTTTACCTGGCTACTTGATATTATCACAGCATATGGGGGGAGGGGGTTCCCCTGTTTCAATGAAAGTTATATACTATGTTAATTGTTTTTAAAATCCATAATTGGTCTTTGTAATATACTTTTAATGGGGTTCCTCTCTTTCAAATTAACTTCTAGTATGATGTAGAGAGTGGTATTTTGAGACAATATGCAATTGGTTTTCATGTTTTATTATTTGTGGTTTTTGAATTATTTAGCTTTTTATTCAGCAGTTTGTAATTTTTAGTTATCAGGTTGCTAGGGTCCAAATTACACTAGCAACCATGCTTATAGTGCACTTGCACAATCCTACTAGTGTCAATGCTGAACACTCATGTAAGCCCTATAGGAAGTTACAGCCAAGGGAGAGACGTTACTACCAAACAACTACAGGAGTCAGGATTTAGACAGCAGTATATGAAATACACTAGTTAATTCCTTACCTGCCCTCAGCTACAACAGACTGCAAAAATCTAAATTGTATTTAAAAAGCAAGATGTAATCTGCAAGAAAAAAAATAAAAAAGGAAAACTAATCAGCAAACTGAATAAATATTACCCCTTCCTCTGTCCTTATGACTCTCCCTGATTCAAACAGCAAAGCCAGCCAGCCAGCCAAGCACATGTTGTCCTTAGCTTTCAAACTGGGCAGAGTCCCAAGTGAGTACCCTTGCAGGAGCCTCCGTCGAGAAAGCAGAATCTAAAAAGAAAAAGTAACCTGCCAAAGATAGCAAAGGCAGAAAAAAGTCTCCAAGGAAGTAGGGGGCTTTCATAGCTTTATTGGTATTTATGTCATGTTCTTTCTGTGGCAGGAAAGTGAATTGTATCCATCTGTTATAGTGTCGTGGGGGAACTAGAATAGTTATAATATATCAATATAAATACACATGCTAAGAAATGTGAAAAAAGACAGAATCAGTAAATAATTACAAAGATTTATATTCTCTACTTAAAAATAAAGGTGCTGCTACACGGCAACAGAAACAGAAAGTAAAGTGTAAATCTGCAGAGAAATCTTTACACTTCGGTGTGGCTGAGATTTCTTCCCATAGTGGGAAATATGCATTGCAGCCATTACAAAATGCCAAGTAAAACAGTTATAGGAGTAGAACTGTGGCAAATATTACGCATCCCCCTAGTTGTAAATAAATATTGAACATTTTTTTTTCATTTGGTTTTATGGCCCTTCAAATATAGCAAACTTGGAATGTTCTTTCCTTTTCCTTACTGAGGGAGAAGTCATTTCACAGGGTGCAGGCTGAACTCAAAGCTTCCACATAAACAAAAATGTATATTACCAACCTTAAAATATAATTTATTTATTGAAGCTTATCGAAAATACCCACAACCCCATAAAAACATTTGTGGTTACCACTTAACCCAATATATGCATGTGACTTAATGTACAGTATATGAATGTCCAGCATACTGTATATTAAAGATATCAAAACAATAATGTTCAATAGTGCTGTACACATGTGTTAAAGGGGGCCCTTCCTCTGCTCAATAATGATTTGTGGTTACCACTCATCTAATTAATTAACTCATCTAATCTAATTAAAGGGGTGGTTCACCTTTAAAGGCATCCTGTCATTGGGAAAAAATGTTTTTTTTCAAAACGCATCAGTTAATAGTGCTATTTCAGCAGAATTCTGCACTGAAATCCATTTCTCAAAAGAGCAAACAGATTTTTTTATATTCAGTTTTGAAATCTGACATGGGGCTAGACATTTTGTCAATATCCCAGTTGCCCCTGGTCATGTGACTTGTGCCTGTACTTTAGGAGAGAAATGCTTTCTGGCAGGCTGCTGTTTTTCCTTCTCAATGTAACTGAATGTGTATCAGTGAGACATGGGTTTTTACTATTGAGTGTTGTTCTTAGATCTACCAGGCAGCTGTTATCTTGTGTTAGGGAGCTGTTATCTGGTTACCTTCCCATTGTTCTTTTGTTTGGCTTCTGGGGGGGGGAAGGGAGGGTATGATATCACTCCAACTTTTTTCCCATGACAGTATCCCTTTAAGTTAACTTTTACTTTGTTATAGAGTGGCTAAGTCAAAGCAACTTTTTAATTGTCTTCATTGTTAATCTTTTTAGTAGTTTTTTTTAATTATCTGACTGCTGACTCTTTCCAGTTTTCAAATGGGGGTCACTGATCCGATCTAAAAAAACAAATGCTCTTTAAGGCTACAAATTTATTGTTATTGCTAATTTTCTTTACTCATATTAGATTCAGGCCTTCTTCAGTTTCTTATTCTTATCAATGCATGATTGCTAGGGCAATTTGGACCCTAGCAACCAGGTTACTGAAACTGTAGAACTGGAGAACTGCTGAATAAAAAGCTAAATAACTCAAAAACCAAAAATAATAAAAACATATTCAGAACATTACCCTGTACATCATAATAAAGGTTTATTTAAAGGTGAACAATCTGCATTTAATGACATCACTGAAACTAGAGGAGGCAAACGTGAAAGTCCAGGTATTACTAAAACCACACATGCTATAGAAAAGTATCCCTTGGGTAGCCAATAGACTGCAAATACTGCATGCAAACCAGTCACCAGCCTGCAGAAACACATTATCCTTTGTCATTTTAAATTGACAGTGGGTAAACAATTGTTGGATTTTAACAATTCAATTAATAGACTTGAGTCCAAAATTCCTGTCTGACATAATTGACATAATGTATTCGTTAACTTCAGTAACTCTGATCAGTCAGGTATGGGACCTGTTATCCGGAATCCTGTTATCCAGAAAGTTATGGCTAATGGGACGACAATATCCCATATCCCACTCCATTTTAGGCAAATAATTCTAATTTTTAAAAATGATTTCTTTTTTTCTGTAATAATAAAACACTACATTGTGCTTGATCCTTACTAAGTCTAATCATTCCATATTGGTGGTGGTTTGTTTAATCTTTAAATGATTTTTAAGAGTTAAGGCATGGAGATCCAAAGTACAGAAAGATTCTCACAGTCCTGAGCATTCTGGATGGTAGATCCTATACCTTATGCTTTTTAGTACCATATACAAAGGGTCCAAGTCCCTGGGCATTCTTCCTTTAAGCCTCCAGTGGACACTCTAATGACCAAACCTGCACAGTCGAGTCGTAGCCAATGTATGTGCACAAGCCAAGTTTTCTTGGATAGTGTTCCTTAAAATATATTTAGCTGTGGTACTCATATTATGGTGCTCATAGTGGCAGTGTGATAGGTCACAGTAACATCATATCCTACTCTTACACAGACAGACATTATAGCTAAGGTTTTTTTTTTCCTTCGAAATCCTCAGTAGAGCCAAACGGCTTATGGAGGGCACTTATTTTCATCCAATGCAAATGACACTTTTCATCCAAGATTTCTCACGGATTAAATGCATGGACAGGAAAGGGACCTGCTGGGCATATTTTGGCAAAGCTGCAGCTCCGTTTACCCCATCTAATCTAGTGCAGAGTAATAAGCAGGCTAAACTAACAATATGGCCAGTGCTTTATCCTGCTCTGAACTATAGTATTAAAACACCAAACAACCTCTGCACTTCCAATTTTGTAATAAAAAATATTTTATTTATTTATTTTTAAATCTATTTTCCTACAGAGCTATGGTATGCAACCCTGAAACATGCTGAGATTATTCATGCAAATAAAAACAAAGCTCTTCAGTTTGCTAACACTGCAAATTGAGAGTAGCTGTTGGTTGCTAGGTATCCTCTGTTTCTATGGCTGTTATCGCAGACCTGTTTTAGCATTGCACGTGTTTGTTTTAATACCTGTTTGTAAGATGTTGTCTGTGTTAGAACGTTATTCTCTACATACATACTTGCATACTATTCTCTTGTTATTTCAGGAAAGAACAGATGTCTTTTTCTGTACTGTATATAATATATATATATATATATATATATATACACACACTGTATATAGTGTATATAGACAGCAAGTGGGTTTGATAAGAAGACATCAACAGTAATTCACAAAGCTCCTTTGTTATGTCACCTGATCAAGAAGGCAGAAAAAAGGGTATAAAATAAAGGAATGTAGGTACAGCATTAACAGCTTTGCCTGATTCCAGACAATATCAATATTCTTCCCATCTTCACACTGTTTTTGCTGCTCGCTGAGACATACATTGTTAAACAGATAACCAAAGCACTGCCTCAAAGATCTGCTTGTTAACACTAATGGTGGGTTTTGTATCTATGTTGCAGCCTTTCTGCTGAGTTCTTTTTATTTGAAACAGAACCTAATATCTGTCTGGCTCCAAAAGAAAGCACTTATGCAGTTCTTCTAGCAATGGAGAAATACATATTTATTTACAAGTAGGGATTAAGTCATTCTTTGTTTCCAACAAAATGAAATACAGTAGAACCCCCCATTTTACATCCCCTGATTTTAAGTTTTCCCTCATTTTATATATAGTATGAATAATACATTTCCCTTATTTTACATTTTCCTGGATTTACACCATTTCTTTCTGGTCCCCTCAAAATGTAAAATGGGGGTACTACTGTACATAAAACAGGGTATTTTGTAAAATAAATATTTATACTGTATTTAATATAGTTAATCGTTGTCCCCACTTTTTTCTGTTGATTGTTTTTAGGCTTTAATGAACCAGTGTCTCAAGTGGCTAAACCAGCATAGTAAAGAGTCATATGCTTTGAGAGTTTTAGTTTGATAAATGACTTACTCATTACTGTGTATGGCATTTTGGGTTTTTAATAAGCCATATACAGTATTAGTGGCACAAATTTAAAAGAAACCCATCAGAATACAAAGAGGACTATTTATAATAAAATCAAAGTTGTTTTCTTTGCCCTACACCACTCTACAGAATGGGGGCCTATTTACTATCATTCAAATAATTTTTTTTAAAAACTTGTTTTTTTTTAATTCTGAAACTCAAATTTTTTTAAAAAAATTTTAAAAAAAAACACAAAAAAACTCTGGCAAGTAAAAGCAGTGCAAGTCCTATAGAAGTCAGTGAGTGCTGCGCAGATCCTATTGGTCTATTTTCAGAGGTTTTACAGGTATTTGTCATTTTTTGCAGGTTGTGCAGTTTTTTTTCGTTCATGCTTTTTAAATTCCGAACATTTAATAAATTACATTCTTGATTGTAGAGAAATGGAGTTTAATAGCACTTTTAAGAACCTCTAAAACCCCTAAAATGAGAGTGTTGATAAATGGGTCTCCCTGCATCATTATTGCTAGGTAAAAAGAATACAATTAAAAAAACAGCCACTTAATTGTATTTTCTGTACATCTAGAGGCACATTTATCACAGGTTGAATTTCAAATACATGTGAGTTTTTTTAAACTCCTTTAAATTTGAATATACACGAAATTATTTAATAAAAATATTGAATATCTAGAAACTCACACTAATTTTACAGATTCGAAAACTCGAATCAAATTCAAACCAAATTAGACTAAACTCGATTGAAGGCTAATAATATGTCCAAATTGGTCCCTGGACCCCTCCCATTGACTTATACATGAACTATGTAGGTTTTAGGTGGCGAATAGTCGAATTTGAGTTCTTAAAGGGCGAAAGTGTGATAAATCTCGGAATTTGAATTAAAGCTCGAATCAAGTTTGGATAATTCACTATTCAAATTTGAGAGTTTGACCATAAAAAAAATCGGAAATTCTAAACTTAATAAATCTGCCTCCAAATTTTCTTTAATATACTTCTATACCTTTACATGCCCTATTCCTTCACCTTATTTTCCCCCGCCTATGTGCTTGATTCAAAGTCCTTGATCGATAATTGTTTGTTATAAAAAGATTTCTGTATGTAAATCTAAATTTTTGAAAGCCATAAACAAATATAAAAGCCAAAGCTTTCAGTGAGTAAATAAACATGATCTGTGCCTTCGCTGTATACAAGGTGATGCGGTTGTGTTGAAGGCTTACAAATAAATACCAGATGGCAAGAATAGCCAACAGTCACAGAGAATCTTAATACTTTTCTGTAGATAGATAGGTAATAATAATAATCATATGGCACCATTATCTTTGTGATCCTTGTCCTCCTAGCATAATTACATGCTTAATTAGAAAATCAAAGGTAACACATTTGACAATATTATTCCCCAGTGCTTTTGTTGACAACTAGGTATGGAATGACAATTTATCTATTAAGTTAAATGTTTGAACAACCACCCATATTATGGGTCAAGCTCAAAGCTCTGGTAAGAGAGTATTCATACTATTATGTTTCTGTTATATTGGTAATATTAACTGCTGTATTAAAAGTATCATATACTGCTTCCTGCTAGCAGTGGATGCTTCTCCATAAGTAGCTATTTGGGAAAAGGGCAGTTGATAGTCCAGATCATCTTGTTATAACCTTATCAAGTGATCATCATTTCCCTGCTTATAGCCAGATCAAAGTAGTCTTTTCAGTGTCTGTGAGCTACAGTTCCAGACAACAGATGTCCAAGTCCATTATTTCACTCTATGCTCCAAGGCTTACCTGAGTTCAGGAGACATGTTCTGTGTAGAGCTCCTCTTATTTCAATGACTTAGATATGAGTAGTTTACTACCAAACCCTATGGCCCAATATCGAACTTCACTCTAAAGACCAATAGTGAAAATGATTTAAAATTGTCTGTAGGTGGGACACATTTAGTTTTATTTATCCCATCATGAATAATTTGGGCTAAGAACAATTAAATAAATAATATAACAACAAAGAAAACTAATGGTGTACATTCCTCAGAAGATCCCAAAGTAATATAGCTGATACTCTTTCCCTAAACAATTTAGACCTTCAGACTTCATTGCATAATATCATTACAGTGCCAGTGCTGGAAACCTGTTATCCAGAAAAGTTGCATATTATGGGAAGGCCATCTCCCATTGACTCCATTTTAATGATATAACTTAAATTTTGGAAAATGATTTCCCTTTTCTCTGTAATATGAAAACAGTAGCTTGTACTTGATCCAACTAAGATATAATTAATCCGTACAGGAAGCAAAATTCGCGTTTCAATGTTTTTCTAGTAGACTTAAGGTATGAAGACCCAAATTATAGAAGGATCCCTTATCCAGAAAACCCCTGGTCCTGAGCATTCTGGATAATAGGTCTCATAACTGTGTAAGGCGATTGTAAATGGAGCGGCACGGTTACTCTCACTATTAGTTTTACCCCTATATCTGCTCTGGATGAGAGCTGTTATTCTCAGGGTTTGAGCCCTTGCAACAGTCTGGCGGCAGGGTACAATGCACTGTAAACTGTAGAATTTCCAAAGAATGGGCGCCAGTGGTTCTTGGGACATTTAACAGAACTGATTTATCAAAACAAATTCACAAAGGAGAATATGATAGGAGTATAGGGCACAGTCATTGAGTAGTCAGTACATAAGGACCATTAGCAGAGTGATCCCTCCAACAGAGCTTGAGAGAGGAGTATCATATAGTCCACTTGGAGCTTCTCTTGCTTCCTTGGGGGACACCTCTTAAGTGGAACCTAGAAGGGAATCTATCTAATCCCTGTAACCTGTCACTGGTTCCCTGAATGGGCCACAATGTTCATGGAAATCTTACCCATTCTATACTCCTTTATGAAGCAAAGAGCTGCTAATCTAGGTAGCTTTAAACCTGGCTATCTCTCCTAGAAAGACCTGTAACAGGATCTAGCTGCCCCTTACTAATCCTTTACTAAGGATATGCTCTACAGTTGACTCCCTTCCACTTAGGAGAGTCTCTGGCAAAATCCTCTGTCAAAAAGCCTCTATGCCAACTAGTGGCCTAGGGATCAGGCTTTGATCCAGAAAAGGAAGAATTACTCCCTCCAAAGATTGAGGGCCCCTTTAGTGACCAAACCTTAGGGGAATGCACAGTAAACGAGGATACCATTTATCAGTCCCCTAATTTTTATATGGTAGGGATGAGCCCTTAAAAAATATAAACTCAGTCAGTACATTGCTTAGACTAAAGACAAATGTCATCAGATTCACTGGAATGCCCTCTTACCACTTATTATCAGATTCATTTCCCTGATACAGTATATAGTAATGCACTAATATTAATAGCTAGCAAGAGCCCCAGGGAAAGTGCTAAAGGTTTAATCCCTTAGTTTTCTGTTGATACCTCTATTTTACATTTATGCTTCCTCTGTGACAGGCTGAACTTACATTGCACAGCAACAGGTAGCAAAATATAAAATAACAGGTAGCAAAAAATAAATAATTTTTAAAACATAAATCAATAGAACAAAAACTACAAGAAAAATCTTGAGAAAATGTGTCAAAATTATTGCATGTGTCAAAAAAACCTGCCACATTTGGGGTGATGTAGGGAGTTTTTTTTTTTATCCACAACACAGAGACACATCTATCTCAGCTGTCAGGAAAGAATTCTAAAACAAAGAAAAAATGCTGAGGCAGACCTGTCTTGTTAAATACAAAGCATTCCTTATGACTAAATAAGGCAGTTGCTAGGATTTTGCAGAAAAGTTCCTTCTAAATAAATGTTTTCCTCAAACAACATCTTCAAATGTCATTGTGCCAAAGAAAGAACCAATACACCATATATTAAATGTGTCACTGGCACAGACTAACAAGAATCCTAGTGCAAGTGTTCTTTATGGGAAAACAAGCAGAAACAGTGCACTAGTGCTTTATTGATGAAATGATTATCTACCTGCCTGTAAAGTACTCAAGGGTCCAAAGAAAGCCGCAGTCTGGGCAAGGGGGTACAGTAACTGCAAGTATTGTTGTTTAATATATTTAATGTCTTTTTTGGGGGAAGGCTATGTGATAAAGCAATTAAAAGGGGTTGTTCACTTTCCATGCACATTTTTTCACATTGTTCTCCAGAAAAAGTTTTTTTCCAATTGCTTTCCATGTTTTATGTTTTTTTACAATTTTTCCAAAACTGAAGTTAAAAGTTGAATGTTCCTGTCTCTGGTGTTTCAGTCTGGCATCTCGGTAATTCAGTTGCAGATTCTGAACTGTTACAATTTGCTATATTTAGTTGATACATTTCTCAGCAGCATCTGTGGAGTATTAGCAACTATTGT
Source organism: Xenopus laevis (assembly GCF_017654675.1). Taxonomy (NCBI): domain Eukaryota; kingdom Metazoa; phylum Chordata; class Amphibia; order Anura; family Pipidae; genus Xenopus; species Xenopus laevis. Next base: position 79,909,363 of record NC_054383.1, read on the forward strand.
ATCAATTCTAACAGCTGCCTGTAATGCAGGGTTCCCCAACCTTTTTCACCCGTGAGCAACATTCAGATGTAAAAATAATTGGGGAGCAACATAAGCATAAGTTCCTGGGAGTGCACTGCCAAATAAAGGCTGTGATTGGCTATCGGTAGCCCCTATGTGGACTGGCAGCCTACTTGAGGTTCTGTTTGGCAGTACAGCTGGTTTTTATACAACCAAAACTTGCCTCCAAGCCTGGAATTTAAAAATCAGCTACGGCTTTGAGGCCACTGGGAGCAACATCCAAGGGGTTGGGGAGCAACATGTTGCTCGCGAGCTACTGGTTGGGGATCACTGCTGTAATGAAACTCAGCAGGGACAAAGATAAGAAATGTATTAACTAATGTAACAATTTAGCCAAGTTTACAGATTTGGTGACCCCCCCCTCCCCACCCGGAGCTGCCTTAGAAAGACATAAGAAATGAAAAACTGTCACAAAAACACATTTCTGGTGAAATACCTACAAACAACTAAAGCGAAAAAAGCGTTGGAAGGTGACCACACATTGTACCATACACTGATTCAATTTGATCAGAAAAATGCATCTCTTTCTTTAAGTCTATTGGAAAATCTAGTCTATTCAAAAAGCTTTCTATTTGAACTGAATCTGAACTAGGAGTTACAGTAGCATATTAAGATATCAAGCAACAAACAGTATTAATAAGGGTACAAAGGCATGTTTTGTGTATTAATTAACCTGTAAGATATATTTTATTTCTATTCAGAATCTTATTGCAGGAGACGCTTTAGAAAAGATAGATCCTTTAAGATATGCTTTAATGTCTAAGACCTGTTTTGTAAGAGATTTCTGGAAATAATTTCCCTGTGTTGTTGTTGTTGTCTGCAATAATAATATCATAAAAGAAAGCAATATTAAAGTTTTCAAAGAAAAGTATCAAGAATGGGAAATCACTTCTTAACACGACAATTAACACAATTAACAATAACAATAACAAACCAATTTAGTGTGTGTACAAAGGAAGTGGCAAACATGGCATAATATTGGCAGAATTGTTACTGTGCCTGTGTGGGCCCAATAGTGGGGTGAGTACAACACTTCTGGATGCAAATACGGGGCAATATTTAAGTATTTAAGGTAGTTTTCTGCCACATGCTGTTTATTTGCAAAGATTAGAATCTTGTTGATTGCATAACATCATATGTGTATATATATATATATATATATATATATATATATATATATATATATATATATATATATATATATACACACACACATATATTAGTAGCCCCTATCTGAGGCCTACTAAGCCCATCAAATTAGCTGCTCAGAACAATGCAAATGGTGCTGATGCTATGTGTATAAAGTGAATTGTTGATAAATAAGACTAGCCTGGCACTGTAGAGATAGTAAGGGGATAAACTATATACATTTTAAATGTGTTATTTGCATGCAATGTTAAAGGTGAGCTGGGCAGCTGAAATATATTGGGTTACAGTTGTATATTTATGCTAAGTGAGTAAAACCAGTACAGTGTATCTCTAGTGGAGATAAACTGACACGAATAAACCAAAAATATGCTTTGTCAATCTATGCTTCAGTTAAACTTGCCCCTTGAATTTTTAATGTATTCCTTTTCCTATTTAACAGGTGACCAAAAATCACATTTGAAATGATTACATGTTTAATAATAAATTGTATTGATTATATTTATGATGAAAAGGGTTTCACGTTGGCTATAGTACTGGTAAAGTGAGTAATAACCTGTGTCATTTCTGCGAAGGCTTGTCGAAGTCCCTTTAGTGCATGTGTCTAAAAGGATATACAGTAGAACCCTCGTTTTAAATTTTTCAGGGGACCAGAAAAAAATGGTGTAAAATCCAGGAAAATGTAAAATCAGGGAAATGTATTATACATAATATATAGGTGGGACCACAAAACAACACTGTAAAATGAAGGAAAACTTAAAATCAGGGGATGTGAAATGGGGGTTTTACTCTGAAAATAACTTGCATATTTTGGAGTAATATGACATACCTATTTATAATGCTGCAAAGTTTAACTAGCACTGACCTTCTCCAATGTAAAGGCTGTTTATAAAAGCACATATACATGAAATTTGCACCAAAACGTTCATTTCAATGGACCTAAACAAGAGCATTGATGTGTATGAAAGGAAATCATAGTGAGACATGATGAAAGAACACTAAGTTACACTGACTCATCGGATGGTTAGCATACAAATCTGTGTTGAAAATTGTATTTCTGGGCTACGTTTTTGCATATAGTTATTAACATGGCCTATCTTCCTGTGCAAGTTTCTTAATCTTCCTGTGCCTCAGGCAACACAATTGAATTTGTAAGGGACCCACTAAGCCCAGAAAGTTATTTATTTATGCATTAAGATTACATTATTATCTTTAAGATGCATATACTGCTTTTTCAAGGTAAACCTGTAAAAGGAAAAGGAACACTGTAAAATACAAGCAGAAGTACTATAGACATTTGGGTGTTTGTATGTGCTGTTGTGCTGCCAGAAAACATGTCAAGATGAATATTGCTAACATTTTTTAAAAAAGGCCTGGTTATTCTCTGATTTAGGAGGGAAAGTCTTTAATGATAATTTGCCACAACCAGAGACTGAAAAATAAAAAAATTATTTAGAAGCATGAAAGGAAATACATTACTCCCTGGGCAAGCTCCTTCTGCTGTCTCCCCAACACATCACCCCAACTGGCCACAAGTTCCTCTCTATCAGTTCCAAAACTACTGGTTTTGGCTGTTTTCCAAGGCTCCATGGCAGCAAATGTTGGCCAGGAGCATGCACAATAGAAGCCAACACATAGTTCTAGCCCAGTGCTTGCACTCCTGCTTGCTGGTCACTGTCATGGTTACATAGTTACATGGTGCATAGGAACAGAAGTAGGATGATGGGGTCATAGAGGAGACAGGAGGTCCTGTGCACTGGTGGTAAAAGCTAAAAATCAATAGGGAGGTTACGTTCCCCTTTAACTAATGCACATAAAATAATGTATATAAACAGTGCACCTCTGTTAAACATTACGGCCGCATTAAATTCTTCACTAAATTTAATAATGCAACGTTCATGTTGCAGGTTTAATATTTGACCAGTGTAAAATAGCTACCTTGTTCCTATATTGAGCAACTTTTTTCTCCAAGTTTTGCAGCAGAAAACCCCTATCCACTCCAGTGTATTGTGCGCTGTCACTGCAAGAAAATGCCCGTTGACTTATGCAGTTTCGCAAATTTCTGGTGAAGCAACTTGGAATAGATTTGCTCATCACTATCATTGCATATTATGTTGTACTATTATCAGGTTATCAACAAAGATGATGTAATAATTGCTTTTTAGCTGCCTTTCTAAACGGTCATCTTTAGAAGGTACCTTAAGAATACAATGATTTTGGCATCTTTGCTTAAGGCAAATTGAAAGCATCTGCACCCACGCTCCCCACTTAATTGACTCCCAAGAGACCAATAGTTCTGTGTCTGTATGCAAAGTCTTAGAGATACAAGTCAGGCTCTATGTCTAATGCATGGTTACACCTGAGATCCACCATAGGGCTTGGGCACCAATGTATGTTCATGTTCATATCACATGTACCTTTCATAGACCTTTCCAACATTTAAAGTACCCAACACCTTTAAAATATGCTTAAGATGAAATCTACACATATAATGATTTCTAAGTTATGCATTTATGCATATCAGTACACTGCCGCCTCATGCTTTTTAGTAATACATTCTATTTCTTCTCTTATTTTCAAAGTCTTTTATGACATATGTTATCCTCCCTTTTCCAATTTACACATATTTTCCAAGCCAACACCTACATTCCACTCTTGAGCATCTTGTATCAACATCCCTCTTAAAGAAGATCTCATGACCATAAACTTGAAACTTCTAACCTCACCCCACCCAATGTTCTTCTTCCAGTCCTATTGTCAAAACATTTTTAAAACCATTGAATTATCATGTCACTCCTAACTTAAAAGAGAACTGACATGCGTAAATAACTACTAAACCATGTATTTCAGCCCATAGGGCTACAAAAGCCAATTCAAGTTGTGTTTTAAACTTCCCTACTATCAGGTGCCAGCTTCCCTGACATCCTAAATTAACCACCTACCAGCATTGTAGATATATGGAACCTCCACTGAAAGTGATAGAGGATGTTTGGGTTGGCATAAGTATACCTGCACATGTCTGATTTATACAAAATGCACAATGGACTAATGCACTGAAAAAATACACTCCTCGTGAAAATTATTATCTTTTTTCAGTATTGCAAATGGTGTGAAATGTAAATCCATTAATGTACAATATGATTTTGTTCCATGTATTATATGCCTTTTAATCCATCCAGTAATGCAAAAAATCCATAATATTAATAATATGGACAAGAATGATATTTGCACAATGCAAATGCAAAATGCACCATCATGTTCAAGAAACCTTTAGCCTTACTCATTAGCCCACATGTCAAGCTGTGCCATCTTTATCTACTGAGGAATGTTGTGACTGTGTTATTGGTGGGGAAAGACATGCCATTTGGTAATAGTAATGATAACCATATTGCTGTTGTTAGTAAACAAACATCCATTGAGCTGTGAAGGAACCCCCAGATTACCTGTGTCTTCTTGCAGTGCAGTTGTTTGGTTTTATACAGTATAATATACTCTTATTTGGAGTAACTGCCTCTGAATCTTCTGAAAGAGGAAGAATAAGGACAATGTGCTTTTAGAGGTATGGAGCCATTACACGGAAACACATTATCCAGAAAGCTTAAATTATGGGAAGGCCATCTCCAATAGACTCCATTTTAATCAAATAATGACAATTTTTAAAAAAAACTATTTTGTTTTTCTCTGCAATAATAAAACAGTTCATTGTACTTGTACTTCACCCCAACTAAGTAATCTTTACTGAACACCTAACAATTGGGTTTAATTAATATTTAAATAATTTTCTAGTAGACTTAAGGTATGGAGATCCAAGCAAGACTCTTTATCCAGAAAACTCCAGGTCCGGAGAATTCTGGATAACAGGTATTTTCTATCATACAGTATACCTTTATAAGCAGTACAATAGGCCTTACACTTTCATCAGCCTGCACTGTGATGTCACAGACTGTTTCCTTTAGATGCAGAAGATAAAAGTTAATTGATGTATTCAAATATCATCTCTCATGTCTGACTGTATTCAGCTGCATTAAAGACGTTCCATATTGAATGCTGATTTATACAAAAGTAAGCAATATACAAAGCAGCAGAAGACAAAGCATTCAATAACGGGTATGCAGTCTCAATGAAATTGTTTGAGTTTGAAACTAGAGGTGTGAGGCATGCTGGGAATTCAGAAGAGATGCTATGAGGTCAGGCAGCAATGTACCGAGCTGTTTGTGCTACGCCCCAGGGTACTCTGCGCTGCTCTCAAAGAAAAGGATGATTAGAAAAAAAAGAGGTAAAGTGTATTCCCCGGCAGCCAGTCACTGCAGCCTGTGTCTATGCACACACATGTAGCCTCATTTTTGAACATTTTTTCACATTCATCCTATTGCTTGTTTGCATCAAAAGAGGTGGGGCTCAGCAAAAGTCCAGGACAAGTGAATGGAAGTCGCATGGCGTTTGCGCACAGCACTTTTTTTTTTATCATGGAGAACCTTCCACATTGTGATCTGTATTTCTTATGACTTCAAAAAAAAACAAAAAAACAAATATAGTACCTTAATGCTACCATTGTTCCAAATAAAGTTTGCTAATTGCATTCACTGTACTCTATATTAGTTGCAAGGGCACAACTCACAGCTCCCAAGAGCCTAACCCGTGGATTTTTAAAGCTAAACATCACAAGTTAGGGTCTCAGGGATTGAGAGGGGTGCAAAGCTACCGAATGCACCAGCCAGGAGATGTAAAATACAGAGATATATAATGACATTTTACCATTCCCAGCATAGAATACCTAGAAATGTTTTCCTATGCAGTGCATTGTTTCCCCCCTCCTGGCAGTGAGCGGGTAAAACTCGAATGGCATTACAAAAAGAAAGCCGTGCCAGCATTATTAATACACAGGTTTTTATATTCTCACAATTGTGACATCAACACGCAAAACAGCAAACCCCCTTTTTTATGCCGTACAAAATTCAAAAGGGTATACACAAACCAGATAGACTACTGCTTTATTCATAGAGGTCTCGGCAAAATTCATGAGTAGGAAATATTTATATTAGAACAACATAAGGTTGTTCAAAATCAAATTTCAACTCACCATTATGACATGAGGGATTCCATTCTTCATCGGCTGCATTTAGCACTAGTCGGAAATGCGAACAATGAAAAGTGTCAGGGCTAATTTTGTATACTATATTTTCTTTTTTTAAATAAAACTGACTTTTAAAAAAATATATATGTATATTTAGGAATGTATATATTACAAATACATGTACTTCTTTATATCTAGGATACTGGGGCCTCTCTGCTTCTTGGCTGAATGTCAAGAGAAATGATCAAACCAAGCTCCAGTCTGTCATCTGGTATCCACTAAACTCAAAAAGAAACAGAAGGGGGAAGGGTTCAAGAGCGGTGCAACTCCCCACCCACTGTTTGCAGACACCTATATTCTTGCTTGCAACCCCCATGCCCTTAAAGCATGCAACAGAGTGATTGCCAGTCTGTTGGGCCACCTCCATGTATGTTTGCAGTGTGGCGCGACTTTACACTGCATTTCCTACAACGAGCAGCCCCCCGCTTCTCATTATACTACAGACAAGGCTGCAGATCCCAGGTCTTCTTACTCCCAGGGGCCCAGGGGTCTTCATGCTGAAAATCCTTTGAAATCCTGAGTGAAAGAAAAATCTGAAATGGCCAGCTGAAGAAATCAAATGCAGGATTTCTATAATAAACAGACAGAAGTAGCAGCAGCAGCAGCACAATGGTGAAAGCTGTTAACTGAGATTGCAAGCTTTCCGAGTATTATGGTCCTTTCCATGCCATTTTCCTTTCTGCAGCTGAAAGCAATTATAGCCTGCAGTGGATACATAAATCTGCACAGAAAATAGAATTATACAGGGACACCAAGTTCTACAGTCGTATATGATTCCTTGTTTTTTTTCTCTGCATCCCTGACTCTTGAAAATAGTAATTTTCTTACCTCTTCTTCATCCACTAGAGATGTTTTCTTCCCACCTGGTATTTCTCCCCAGATCCTTTCACTTTCTTTTATTTCCCTCACCCACTCTTTCTTCCCGGCTTTCTTCCTTCTTCTGCATACAAAAAAGGGCCCCATAGACATTAGCAGCATGAAGTGACTGCCTTGTAGAAAGCACATTTAATCTTTACTGGCTCCCCTATGCTTCAGCAAAAAGAAGTAGAGAGGGTGGGGGAAAGTAAAAGTAGTGAGGAGGATGGTGAGGGACAGCAGCATTGGGCACAAATCAACGACAAGATGAAATTTCCTTGTACACACTGCCCCCTTTCTACTTCAGACTGAGCTCCTGGAAAGCTGCAGGGTCTAATTACATTCACTGCCTCTATAGCTAGTCATAGCACAGATTCCATGCATGCCTGCAAATTCTCTAACAGCACAAGGAATTCATATCTACCTTAAGTTTCCCATGTCCAGACCCCCGCCGTACCCCTCTGCAAGGTATTTAGCATTGCTACTTATCACTGTCTACCACAAATATGAGAAAGTCTATGAAATCAGGCTTAATCAATTATGCAGTTCCTTTAAGCTTTAATCACCCCCAGCTCCAGGTTAGACCAAAATATACCAGTTGGCCAGAAATAATACCAAATATAATTTACAAATATTTCCAGGCTAGACACTGATCATGTGTCTACTTTAAAATAAGCTGACGGTTAAATCAAGTAGCAGTTCAGGGCAACACAGTGTCTGTATTCAATTCTATTATTTTGCCTTCCTCACTACACACTGTAGTAAATGCCTAAAATATAAGAACACTAACTAAATTAGCCTGTCTAGCACCTCGAGGTTAAACCAATCTCGTTGACATTAGTAACGCTCAAAAAAACCCTACGTTTATGTTCTCCATAAATAAAATGCAGCCAGGGTGGAAATAGCGCATTACCGACTGGTGGTATCAGGAAAAGAAAATAGGAGCAGCATATTAAACCTGTGAAGCAGTGGCACAGTTTGGAGCCTTTAACAGAACAAGCAAATTAAAATAAATCAGAAAATAAAAAAATAAGCATAAAAAAAGGCATTCAATGTCTGCTATGCTAGTTATTAACTAAAAGGCAAAATACATGTAATGGAGGTATGTTTCTAATGATATATGCAGTATTAATCAGTTTTGGGACTAAGGTTAATAAGGACAGGAACAAATTCATTTTTATTGCCAGATTCAAAGTCAATACAGCAAGCAGCAACAGTCCCCCTCACTCACTCACTCACTCACTCACTCACTCTCTCTCTTTCACTCACTCACTCACTCACTCACTCACTCACTCACTGGTGTTCTCAGCTTTGTTCCAGCTGCTGCTTAGGCGCTAGATTGACCTTCTTTGTTAACTACATGATGTTTAATTGGCTTATAATGAATTGTACCAGTTCCATTCCCTAAACGTTTTTACCAACATTTTTGGTGTTACAGTTGAAATAAAGAACACCTAGTTATGGCCTACATTAATTGGTTACTTTTTGACCTGTGCCCCTAGGTGGCATCGCTTTCCCCCCGATAGGAGGGTATTTTCATATCCTGTTTAAAGGAGACATTTTGGGCCAGATTTAATTCAATGAGAAAAGGTTTATCATGTGAAAACTTATGGACAAGATTCAATTTGAGATGCCATTCAATTCAGAAAAATGAATCTCACTGTTCATCACGTTGAAGTCTATTGAAGTCTAACTGAATTTTGAGAAATGTTTTATTCTCCTCGAATTGAATCTCCTCCATGAGTTCCATGTGATAAACCATGAGATTTTTCTCACTGAACTGAATCTGGGCCAAAAAAAGTGGAACTTAATTTGGAGAAAAGTTTTTCTCCTCGAAATTGAACTGGACTGAATCTGGCCCATTGTGTGAAAACCAAGAATGTGTTGGTACATTATACTATTTTAAATATAGAAGGAAGGTGCTTTAAAAAGTAGTGTTTCGGGTTGATTTATTGAACTTTTCTGCAAAACCCTACTAGTCCAGCCCATCTGTTCTACTTCCTGCTACCTGCTTTCCCAGGCTGTGCAGTTTTGCTGAAGGAGCTCAATTTACTGCACTTCAGGATAGGAATCAGCAGCTAGGCTGACAAGATAGGGAACTGAAGCCTGTCTTTGTTTACATAGTTAGTTACATAGTTAAATCGGGTTGAAAAAAGACAAAGTCCATCAAGTTCAACCCCTCCAAATGAAAACCCAGTATCCATACACACACCCCTCCCTACTTTCACACAAATTATATATACATATACCTATACTAACTTTTTTGTGACTGCATGGCTGTGATTGGCTACCCACCTCCTACTATGCTTCTCGTAGGGATTGTTAGAACACGCCAACCCATCATTTGAAACAATGACAACTATAGCAGATTTATGGGGAGCCCCTATACAGGGGCTATTTTTAAAGACAATATAAAAATGTTTTAGCCCTAAGTAAAACCAACACCACATATTATTCATTGCCCACAATATTAGGGGGGTTTCACTTATTTCCTATGTCTCCTTTAAATAGTAACTGGGATAACATGGCTCTTCCTCTTTTGCCTCCCCCTGCTGAATATGGTGGATGTTGGGAAGCTTGGGAAGCTTGGGACAATAAGACCCTGGTAAAGAAAAATGCCCTGAAGGAATAATACCTTTAGTGTAAATAAGGGAACAATCACCCCACAAATTAGGTATTAAGAAAGGGCTATAACTGTTATAGTACACTTCAGGAGTGTAAGAGAGGCCAGAAGAGCCAGAAAGAGCAGCACTGAGCTCCATCCTAAGATTGATAGATTGAAAGTATCTCTCCCACTGTTATCATAAGATGACATTTTCTTTCTCACTGAATTGAACCTGGCCCATTGTTTTCAATAGTGATTCCATTTGCAAATAACTTCAAATTCAATGCAGATTTGTGATAAAATATATTGTAGCATTGGTCCAAATTATATTTTATTAAGCATAATTTTTATATGTATATCCCTTTAGCAAACCCATTTGCTTTACTCTGGACCCTCTGTTGCTCTAGACCAATCAGTGGCTTGTGAGCAACATTTTGCTTAACAAGCCCTTGGATGTTGCTCCGAGTGGCCTCAAAGCAGGTGCTTATTTTTTAATTCCAGGCTTGGCAAGTTTTAGTTGCATCAGAAACCAAGTGTACTGCCAAACACAGCCTCCTGTAGGCTGACAGTCCACATAGGGGCAACCAAATGGCCAATCACAGCCACCACTCAGGAACATTTGTCATGCTTGTGTTGCTCCGCAAATATTTTTACAGTTGAATGTGGCTTATTGGTTAAAAAGGTTGGGGACCTTTGCTCTAGACTGTACTGCATACCCCAGATTAATGTGCGACAAAAGGAAGTTGGTAACACCTTCCATTGGATGGAATACAGAAAAACAAATTAGTGGTGTGCAGGGCCAAGAAGCATATGAGTAATTCAAAAGAAAACATAACCTTTAATACTAAATAGTTAAAATAAATGTCCAAAAATGAGCAAAGTTATAATAGTAAATTTGGAGAGGAAGCTAAACCGACTCAGGGTCACTATCTTATAGATGGATTATGCAGGATTCAAGATGACTTAACTCAGTCAGTAAATCCTGATTCTCTGTTAACCAGCGCTATTGGTCATTGGGTCATTCTTTTTCCTTTTCTTTTGAATTACTCATACCCCAGATGTAGCCTTTATATGCTTATTTTTCATTTTGATAAAAGTGATATGTATTTTTTTCTATCATAAGTCTGGGATCTTAGATCTTTTGCTTTCCCTAATGTGAAGATGGAATGGCCTTCATTGCAAGTAATGCAGAGTATTGTAGCCCGCTCGCACACCCTGGCCTTCGGCAGTTCAGCGCCTGGTGCACGGTGTTGGAGGATCGGCACCCTCCTCAGCAAACAATCCAAGAAAACACTGGAAAAAACGTGCAACATTGCAGAATAAAATACGCAAGGGTATAACCCTGCATTTGCTTGCCTTTGAGTGCCAGTGTTTTCTTGGATCTTCATTGCAAGTAGCCATGTTTAGGTTACAGTAACCCTGGACTCGCCATTAAAGGTATAAGCCCCATGTTCAGCTGCTAGTGGGCATGCATTAAATGTATTGGAAAGCAGGCTGCATCTCCTGCTCTGATGCACATTATATGCATAATTAAACTGATAATTAGTGCTGGTACAAAGGGAATTAAGCAGCTGCAGCCCATAATACACAGAAGAATGTTTCTTTAGTATGCTGCCGGCCGTGCTTTTATCTATACATGCAATAAATAAGAATTTGAATTATAATCTTCACTGATTTTACAACTGTTTAAGAAACCAAATATGTTTCTGGGAAGTTTAATGCCTAGTAGGACTGAGGCTGCTATATTCCATAGCTACAACTGAATAAACCCCCACTAATGCCACTTATCAGTGCTCAGCTGAACTGATACATTACTCAGGTATAAGTCTTATTTTCTTACATGCATAGTTACTGTACATAGTTACATAGTTAAACCAGGTTGAAAAAATATCTACCGTATATAATATCTATACTAACTATAGAATTTAGTATCACAATAGCTTTTAATATTATGACTGTCCAAAATCATCCAAGCCATTCTTAAAGGCATTAACTGAATCAGCCATCACAACATCACCCGGCAGTGCATTCCACAATCTCACTGTGCTGACTGTGAAGAACCCCCTACGTTGCTTCAAATGAAAGTTCTTTTCTTCTAGTCTAAAGAGGTGGCCTCTGGTATGGTGATCCACTTTATGGGTAAAAAGGTCCCCTGCTATTTGTCTATAATGTCCTCTAATGTCCTTGTAAAGTGTAATCATGTCCCCTCGCAAGCGCCTTTTTTCCAGAGAAAACAACCCCAGCCTTGACAGTCTACCCTCATAATTTGTCTTCAATCCCTCTAACCAGTTTAGTTGCACGTCTCTGCACTCTCTCCAGCTCATTTATATCCCTCTTAAGGACTGGAGTCCAAAACTGCACTGCATACTCCACATAAGGCCTCACCAGGGACCTATAAAGAGGCATAATTATGTTTTCTTCCCTTGAGTCAATGCCGTTTTTTATGCAAGACAGAACTTTATTTGCTTTAGTAGCCACAGAATGACACTGCCCAGAATTAGACAACCTGTTATCTACAAAAAAATCCCTAGATCCTTCTCATTTAAGGAAACTTTTGCTTAAATGCTGCCCAGTTTCCCAACTTTTAGCCAGTTCTCTAATCGGGTACAAATACTATGTTCCAGGCCAACATTCCTTAATTTAACCAGTAACCTTCTGTGTGGCACTGTATCAAATGCTTTAGGAAAGTCTAAGTTAGTCTGGCAAGATCTATAACGCATAAAACCATGCCGGCACTCATAGTATTATGATTTGCTATGAAGTCCAGTATCTTATCCTATATTAACCCTTCGAAAAGCTTTCCTACCACTGACGTCAGACTAACTGGCCTATAGTTTTGAGGCTGAGAACGGGATCCCTTTTTTAATAGTGGCACTACATTAGCAATTCGCCAGTCTCTCGGCACTATGCCAGTCCTCAAAGAATCCTGAAAAATTACGTAAAGAGGTTTGGCAATCACAGCTAAGCTCGCTAAGTACCCTGGGATGAATACCATCTGGCCCTGGACCTTTGTTTATCTTAACATGTTCTAGTCTCTTTTGAATTTCCTTATATGTGAACCATGCATCATTAGTTGTATTACGAGAATTGGGACTATCAAGAAGCAAACCTTCATTAACTGGTTCCTCATTTGTGTAGACAGATGAAAAATATGAGAATCTGTACTTTTTTTTTTGTTTTCATCAGCAGCTGACCCCCCTCTGATATTAAAGGTCCCACCCCTTCCTGCTTAATTTATTTTTACTATCAACATATTTAAAAAATAATTTTGGATTCTTTTTACTGCTTGCTGCAATATCCTTTTCCATATCAATTTTAGCTTGCCTTATATCTTTTTTACATGATTTATTGGACTCCTTGTACCTTATAAATGATTCAGCTGTCCCAACTAACTTGAAAGCCTTAAAAGCACATCTTTTCTTACCCACCTCAACACCAACGCTTCTATTGAACCAAAAAGGTTTTGCTTTGCAATGACGTTCCTTGCTTACAAGGGGAATATACTGACATGTATATTTATTAAGCAGCATTTTAAAGACTTCCCATTTTTGTTCTGTGTTTAACCCTGTGAAAAGCATTTCCCACTTAATATGTTGCAGTATACAGGACAGAAGGAAGCCCATTCTGTGTTTTCTTTCAAATTTTTTCATGCGAGCAGGGAAAACACAACAATAGCCATTAGCCTAAATGCCACTCTGGGTGAATGTTTACTGACCATTTAGAAAATCCTGACTACATACAGAGAGGTATTTAGGGCCATGTGTCAACACATATATACATATATTGGGTATGTGCTTCAAAAAAATATGTATGTAAATTAGTATCTTGCTCTCCATCAGGAAAGTCAGTTGATACCATGCCTAAATGGTATGTCTGACAAAGTGAGCATCTATACCCCACTCCTATTTATTTTACTAACAGGGTCTTAATTACTATTAAACACCACAGTATCAGCATAAATAACTGCATTTTTATCACCTCAATAAAAGATAAAATGTTCACCCTGAATTGTAGCATAATTGCATCCATGACACATTATACAACATTTTGAGCATTTAGACAATGCCATTGTCCTCCCCGGAACTTAATATCCTAGGGACCATTTTTGGTATAACAGCCGCTTGAATATCTTTCAGATGAAGCAAAACTTTTTTGAGCTGTGGAAGTCAAGCTTTGAGTATCAGTGAATGTATTATTAGGCTATCTCAGGGATAACAGCTCTATATATAGTTTTATACATGGGTGATAGCAATTTATGCCCTTAAGAACCCGGTCATTGCAATTTTAGATGTTCCTTGGATATGAGTCAGGTGCCAACTTGCAGACTTTTTTTAAAAAAATATTATTTTTCTTTATTTTAAATGATACTAATATGTTAAAGAAAACTATACCCCCTAAATCAATACTTAAGCAACAACTCATTTATATCATATTAAGTGGCCTATTAAAGAATCTTACCAAACTGGAATATATATGTGAGTAAATATTGCTCTTTAAGGGTTGCAACCTGTCTGTTTTTGACCCAGACAGCCTGTTTTTTGAAAGGCTGCCCGGGACAAACCTGCATGCCTGGTTTTCCAAATTAGGAAAACTGGGCAGGATTCCTTATGATTGACTAGGCGATCAGGCGCCAGTTTATTATTGGAGTGTGAGAAACAAGTACCCAGAGGAAACTCACAGATATAGCATACATACTCAAGTAATGTCCCAGTACTGCCACTCAGGAATGCTACCCACTAAGCCAACATGTTACCTAACTTGTATTGCTTTTAACTAGTTCTGATATTAGCTACAGTATGTGAGCTATTAGTAATCGGTTCCTCATACAGACAGCGTGTATGCTTTTTATGGTTCTGACAATTCTTTGGGAATGTTATAGAAAGAGTCAAATATCCTTTTAATGCAATAGGAAATGAAAGATTTCTAGCTGCACAACAAGTGTGGCTGTTGCTCAAACTAAATGAAACATATGAAACTGAAAAGTTCTTACAGATAATTGAATTTTACCTCTCATTAACTTTAATAAGCTTTACTTGAATTACAGACCTTAACAATTAGAAGATGGTAGACATGGTAGACTTTTCAATTTAGAAAGTAATTTGACATCTAAAAGCTGCTTTTCTCTAAGTTAAATCTAGCTAAATGTGAACTAGAGAGAAATGAGAAAAAACCCAATAGAAAGTAGGAATATAACAGGACTCACTAAGTTGAATATATAGCAACCACAGAGTAAGAGGCAAACCCTACATTTACCCTATCCCTAAACAAAACAGCACTGCATTAGAGATGAGCGGAATTTTTTACCAGGTTTCGCAGCAAAAAAAAAAAAGTCAGTAGGGTCCAATGAGTGAAAAAATGTGTAGCACCTCAAAAAAACTTTGTTGCCCATTGGTGACTTTTTCGCCGTTGTTATCGATGTTAGGCAAAGCGAAACAGGTCAGATTCTCCCATCTACACCCTATCAACTGTTTTCTTTAGTTGCTGTTAGTAACTGACCTAGATGAGTAAAAGCTAATTTCTGGGAAAAATACCAGCTCCTATCTTTTTATTTAACTTCCCTGTTTATAGCATTGACACCAAATGCCATATTTTCTGACTGGCACAGTAGGCTATCACCAAGTTAGTTGATACTTGCTTATTATGGACCAGGGAGACTTCAGCTCTTCATAGCACTCTAGAGGACTTAACAAGATTAATAGAAAATCTTTTTTTCAATTCTTTACTTTTTGAAACCCATTTTTCCTTATAGTTTAAACAGGTATATCAATACAGGTATGAGATCTATAACCCAGAGACCCATTATGCAGAAAGCTCTGAAGCAACATTCCCATTCTCCTATTTAAGCAAGTAATTTTTTTTAAATTTTTTACAGATTTGTTTTTTTTCTACTATTAATAGGGAGCCCATTTTACTTGGTAGTTACTAAGGTGCAAAAATCCATGTTGATTGCAAAAAAAATCTTCTTTTTAAAAAAAAAAATTATTTTCTAGTTGGATTAATGGAGAACTAAACCCCCAATAAGAAAAGCCCCTACCTACCACCATAGAGAGACCCCCTCCCTGCTTCCCCCGTAAAGTATCCCTCAAAGTGCCCCTTACACAGTACTCATTTATCAAGTAAGAGCAGCGGAGCTCATGGGCACCATCTTCTGGCTCTTCGGTATTTTGTAAAATGGATATGGTCCTGGTGATGTTGGGGATGGGCATATGATGTCAGAAGGAGGGGTGGTTGCCAGTCTGGGCGTGTCATTGATGTTGGGTGACGGGATATAATGTAGCAATCGCTGATTGGCTGATTGCCGTGCCATTGATTTTTAAGCCATGTCTGGATTTGCTAATTTGGAAACAGGTCCCAAAGCTGTATAAATATTGTGTGTTACAGTGTAGAATATGCAATTGCAGGGTACAAAGATTAAGTGACTTGGTAACATATATTAATAAACTCTCTCAATCTCTGTCAGTAGCATTGCCCTAAGCCTGTTGCTTATTGTTTGAGCACTCCCTTCTGTTGCCCTGCCATTTATACAGTGGGTCCAGCATAAAAATATGCAGCCAAGACCCACTACTGCTATCTGTGGCCCTGTAAATAGTTGCAATAGGCATTCCATAAGAACCAGTCTGCCGCTGCAGCAAGTGAAAGGGCCATTAAATATTCGACCCAAGCCCAGATTTGTGGTGAAGTGTACGCCTATAGTTGTAATCCCCAGAGCTCAGGCACATGCGTGCACTTGAGTAGAGCTCGCAAGGCTGCGGGGCGATAGGACCTATCAACCTAGGAGTGCCCAAGCCCAGAATCTGGGCCTGATTCCATCCTTCACACCTGTTCAATTATGTGTACTAAGTCCATCAGAGAAGGAGGTGAAGGAGCCTTCCAATGCAAGGATATCAAACAGCTCACTGCTATAAATATACAATTTAGGTTTCATTGTGTTCTTTTCCCAACCCCCTGAACTGGATGTACCAGCACTTATGTCAAGGGGTAGCTCGGAAGAGCTAAACATGTTGCTTTCACAATCAGTCTTTCTACTGTTGACCAAATGGGAATAATTTTGGGCCATGCTGCTGGGGTTGTGCCACATCACCAGTAGTTTGGAAATATCTGGAAAGAGTTTGTGGTGGAAGACAGGAGTATGGTACCAGCGAAAAAAGAATCTGATTGATATTTATTTTATATTGCTGCATATGGAGGCCTTTGCAGCATTGGCCATATATACATTCTCATTGGTCCAGTTCGATAGAAATATTTAGGTCTTAAGCCAGTGTTGCAAGTAGGGATGGAAGTTGAGTACATTATATTTGAAATATATTACTGTTACCCTTTCCAGTTTTAATTAAAAAAAAAATCACCATTATTTAATGCAAATGTTTGCAGCAGCATTAGCTTGCTGCTTAAAGTTCTCCATTGAGTCAAATGGATACCCATTATATACAATGGTGTTTAAATATAACGATTGGGCGATATGAAGGAGCTTTATAAATTTACCATTTATTTTCAAGTGTCAGAGGTACAACTGCTTGTGTATACACACGCTATGGGGCTGATTTACTAAAACAAAGTTGACCTAACTCTCTTCCACGATTTGAACTCATTTATCAATAGTCGGAGTGACAAAACGTCCAAACAAAATTGAACGTCAATTAGTATCATAAAATTGATTCGCCGAAAACTCGATATTAGTGAGTTATCGTGCAAAAACTCTTTTCAGATTATCAGATGAAAACCCAGAATTATGATATGATATATCTCTAAAAATTCTAATTTTTTTCCACGAAAAATTCCCCACTAAAAACCTTGACTAGAAGAAATTGAGGTTTAATAAATGGGCACCAAGTCACTCTATTTCCTTTCTATGAATAAGGCATTGGGGTTTCATCCCACAAGCAACAGTGCAGTGACACAGTGTGATTCCCAACCAGTTATACCTTTACAGTAACTAAATTACATAATCAATATGCAGGCTATTCTAAAATAGCCATGTGAGCAAAGTTATATTTTTTGCTTGAACTTTCTTGAAAAAGCTTGCGATCATGAACCTCACATTATGTATCGTTCGTATAAACTTTATGGTTAAAGCAGCTTGAAAATTAGTAACAACTCTTGAGAATTCTTAAGTAAGTAGCACTTTATTAAGAAATACAGTATATGGGTAGGATCAAACAGCTAAGTAAACATATACAATGAAGTTGCTATTTTAAAAATCTGTTCTGCTGATGCCTCTGACCTCTGAGGCCATGTCATAGATATGGCACTGGCTGAGTATGCTTTAATTCTTTATGGGTAGTTTTGCCTTCAGCTTTTGATAATAGTTTCTGAATTTCATTGTTCTGGATAAATATAATATTAGATCTCAAGTTCTTTCTTATGAACGAAAAAATTCTGGAGTCTTAATGCCACCTAATCTGAAAAAAATTGAAGATGCAGAACCTTTATGGATAGTCTCTATATTTCACCAACTCTTTCTGGGATTCTAAACAGAAAGAAAATCTTTTTCCAGGTCCTACTCTAAAATACTGTATGATAGACACAACTACATTATTGAGTCAAAAAATGGCATTCAGTATACAGAATAACAAGCCTAGTCGTCTGGATGAAGACAGGATCATGGTGAAGCAAAGTCCTGCTGGACTCCAAATGAACTGACATTTGCTCTTCATTCAGTAGAAAAAAACAGGCCAATAGGGGCACTATGATGATGTCCTAGCCTGTCCAGCTTGATTTCTGCAGAAAAAAATAAATATTTTAAATTTTGATTATCTGTGTCTACAAACTTTAACATTTCTACAAACAGACAGGAGCTTCATGTGATTGATGTTGAAAGTTGCCTCTTGATAAATCCAAGTATTCTACTAGATTACAGAGTTGTCCCCCACCTATGCAAATTGGCATGGGTGAAGTCATGCTATAGCCAAAGTCATACACCCCTGATGAAACACTGCTTCTCTAAATGAGACTCTTTTCCTGCTCATGGAGATTGAATAGGCTGGACACCCTCTGAAAGGCAGGAAGTTGCCGTTTTGGTGTATATCTTTCTTATGAGCCAATAAACCATGTCTAAACTCTTAACAATTTGTCCAGTGTGCTACAGTAATCTTGTATACTTGAGATTATAGTGACCATAAGCAGGAGTGGGCACCTAAAAATGTTGAAACAGGTAGAGCACCCCAATCTTGTGTGGAGTCAGAATGAGATCTGATTTCTTATAGCTGATGTTCCATCCTGAGTTTCCATACAGGAGACCATCTTCTTGATATGTCTGAGCAAGAGAGTTCTGGAACATGCCTCTATCAGCCAACTGATTGGAATTCCCTGAGTTTTCACAAAAGCAACAACCACTGCCAGAGGTTGACAGATGAAAGGGCAAGCTGCAAATTGATAGTGACTCATCCCATGATGGTCTTTGATATCTTGCTTAGAGAATAGAAATCACGCTGCCTCTGTTTTGAAGTGAATCTTTTTCAGGAATGTATTGAGGTACACCAAATTGACTACCACTGGAAATTTGCTGACACGTTTTGGCATCAAAAAAACTAAAGAGTAAATCCCTATTCTTGAGGGACTAGAACTAAAAGACAGGAGCACACAAACTCCTGAACTGAGAAGACTTGTTCTTTTCCAAATCATTTTGGAATGTTGTCGTCCCCCTATTGACCTGAACAAATTACATCACAGGGAAATTCTGAAGCAATGATGGCCCATCCTTTGACCTGCACCTGCAGTCCCATTCATGCCAAGTGCACCAAGAACAGAGCCACAGCCAGAGAAACTGTTACATGTCACTCCTCCATCTGCTGCTACAAAGAACCCAAAAAAAGTCAGTGACGTTAGAACCCATCACTTTAGGTAAGAGTCACACAGATTTTATACAAACGTATTTAATAAGAGAAAATAACACTGGAGGCATAAGGAGGGGGGAGTGGATTATATTTTGGTTCCTATCCTTGGAGGTGGGGATCTCTCTCTAGAAGTTTGATACCAGAAGACCTGAAAAAAAGCTGTTAAGGAAGTTCCTAACAGTAAACCTTTAATCTCATACTAATTGCATGGAGACTATTCCAAGTTAGTTTTTGCTGTTCCATCTCCCAGAAAATAGCATTTCCACAAAATCCCTATTTGACATAATCCTTAGTTTAAGAGAAGCCTGTCTATTATAACCAACTGTTCTAGAGATACAATATCCCATCAAGGAAACTGGAATAAAATACTCAGATATTCTTCTGTTTACCAAGTCTTGTTTGTAGTATATGCTTAAGTCCTTTTTCAGTTCCCTTGTATACAGTTTGTGGAAAGGATTTGCTGCCAGCAAGTGGTAGCATACTAAACTGCAAGTCCAGTTATTGTTATTATTATCACTTATGTTTAAAGCCCCAATATATTCTGCACTGCTGTACAATGAATTAAACCTACAGCTTCACATACAAAGCAACCAATAAACGATACATGAGGAAATGAGGGCCCTAGTGATGAATATATTCATTTTGAAATTGATTGGTAGAATTGGAATCAGATTGTATGTTAATTATAAGAAAATGTCCACATCAAGTAAATTGCACATGAGGCATATTTATAGGTCCCTATCTCAAATATGCTTCCTGTATATATCAAGTGAACACAATCATACAACATGCTAAATTCCAGGAAAATTCAATAGTACATTGATTCAGCATAATTGTTATTACCACTGTGATGAGCTGCCCAGATACTGAAAGGATAAATAAATTCAGAATATATATTCCATACATTATTGGTCTGGAATCTAAAGGGGTTATTTGATTCCGGTATTGTTTTTAATTTGCAATTATGCTTTTTGCATGATTGTTGAATTCTTGCACATTATTGTTATTTACAGGAATGATTGATAGAATTTCTTTCTTTTGCACATACATAAAAAGTATATGCTGCTTCATGCAAGACTTGCCTTAATTAGGGCAACGTATCTACCATACATTATATTTATAATACAGGTATGTGCTCTGTTATCCAGAATGCTTGGGACCTGAGGTTTTCCAGATAATAGTTCTTTCCATAATTGGGATCTTCATACCAAAATGAATCAGTTAATAGTGCTGCTCCAGCAGAATTCTGATAAACTTCAATCACTCTTTACTTCTGTACTGCAAGTTAGAGTGATATCACCCCCCTCCCTTTTTCCCCCAGCAGCCAAAAAAAAGAACAATGGGAAGGTAACCAGATAGCAGCTCCCTAACACAAGATAACAGCTGCCTGGTAGATCTAAGAACAACACTCAATAGTAAAAACCCATGTCTCACTGAGACACATTCAGTTACATTGAGAAGGAAAAACAGCAGCCTGCCAGAAAGCTTTTCTCTCCTAAAGTGCAGGCACAAGTCACATGACCGGGGGCAGCTGGGAAATTGACAAAATGTCTAGCCCCATGTCAGATTTTAAAATTGAATATAAAAAAATCAGTTTGCTCTTTTGAGAAATGGATTTCAGAGCAGAATTCTGCTGGAGCAGCACTATTAACTGATTCATTTTGAATTTTTTTTTCCCATGACAGTATCCCTTTAAGTCTATTAGAAAATCATGTAAACATTAAAGAAACCCAATAGTCTGGTTTTGCCTCCAATACGAATTAATTAGATCTTAGTTTGAATCATGTACAAGTTGCTGTTTTATTATTACAGATAAAAATTAAATCATTTTTAAAAATGTTTTGACAAAATTGAGTCTACGGGAAAGAGCCTTTCTGTACGTTGGAGCTTTCTGGATAACAGGTTTCCGGATAACAGATCCTATACCTGTACTGTAATACATTGTTTATTATATTGTACAGCCCATTTTCCTCAGTTAAAAATACATTGGGGGTCATATATCAACACTGCCCATGGGCAGTAACACATCAAATTGTTGCATTCATTGATTTATCAGCAGCTCGCTTTAAAAAGCCAATCACTGATTGTTTGATATTGGTAACTGTCCGTGGGCAAATTTGCCCAGTGTTGATAAATGAGCCCCAATTGAGAAATATGAGACACTGGGACAGATTCAATACATTGAGGTAAAAGTGAAAAGTCATGGATGAGATTCAATTTGAGATGCAATTCAATTCAGAAAAACTTATCTTACTGTTTATCATGTGAAAGCTCTGTTGAAGTCTATGGGAAAAAACTGGAACTTAATTTGGAGAAAAGTTTTTTCTCTTTGAATTCAATCTCATCCATGAGTTTTCACGTGATAAAACATGAGATAATGTTTTCTCACTGAATTGAATCTGGCCCATTATATACATCTTTGCCATAGTCAAATGTTAGAGTTTTAAATTACCTAAAACACCTGAGACCGATGTTCAAAACATACAAATGCAGAACAATTGGCAACTGTGCTTTTTACCTTTGTTGCTACTTATCCTGATTTTTATTTTTTAGTCAATTACAAATTACCTTTTGGTTTGTAGTCAATGAGTGATTGCTGTTTGGAAGGGGAAAATTCACTAACCGGCGAAAATTCTCCATCGCTGGCTTTGCGCACATCGCAACACTTCGCCAGGTGTAAATTCGCCTGGACAACGCTAATTCACGAAGATCCGAAGTTGCGCACAGGGTACCGATCGCTGGCGAAATTACGCCAGCGAAATTATGCTCAGCAGTTCGAAGTTACGCTAGCGTTGGCTAATTAGCATATGGCGTGCACTTAAAGTACAATGGACGTATATGCTGCAGCAAATACATTACACTACACAAGGCCAGGGAACTTTAATAAAATTATATAAAGTTGTTATAAAGCCCTACACATGTGCCCACAGTATAGTTTAGGTGCCATATGTTAGCAAATGTAGGGGGGAAGGAGGGTACCCCAAAAAATTATTTACGATCTTTTTCAGTCTATCACCCTTTAAATAGGAAAAACGCCAGCGTTTTTTGGGACTTCTATCTACTCTATTGCACTTCACCTGGTCTGCAATAGGTGGCGAAGGCAAGTCTGGCAATAGAGGTAAAATAAAAAACGTAGTGAATTTGCGTAGTAACGATCTTTCGTCAGACCGAAAATTCACCTGGCGTTAGAGCACGAAGTTGTGCCAGAGTCTATTTCCTTGGCAAATTACGCCAACCGTTAGTAAATCTGCGAAGTGCCGAAATGACGTCACGCTGGCGAATTTTCGCCAGCATTAGCCACTTCGCCCTTTAGTAAATTTCCCCCTAAGTTCCTGCAGCCTATGAGTTTAAAAGCTACTCGTCAAATCTGTTTGGATTGCCAAATCAGCATATCATTTTTCTATCTTGCTGTCATTTTTAAATTCTCTCCAAACAGAGATGTACACGGCTTGCTCCTGTGTGTTACTCACTGAGCCTCTAACTGAGAATGTAGTTACCAAGGTTACTATTAAATAATAAATAGCCAGTCTCAAGCAACTCTCACAGTTCTGACGTCATTCTGTGGATATACTAACCATTGTAGCTTTGGCTACAGATTTCCATAAAGCTATGGACTGATCATTTCATCTTACACCCCAAACATTACATCACAGAACAGACTCTAGTTTAACTCTATTATTTTTCTGATGCAACTATTTAAAGGAGAATTTTTTTAGTTGCTTAATGCAGTAATTAACCTTAAAGGGGTTGTTCACTTTTAATATGACGTAGAGAGTGATATTCTGAGACAATTCACAAATGGTTTTCATGTTTTATTATTTGTGGCTTTTGAGTTATTTAGCTTTTTATTCAGCAGCTCTCCATTTGCAGTTTTAGCAATTTGGTTGCTAGGGCCCAAATTACTCTAGCAACCACGCACTGATTTGAATGAGAGACTGGACTATGAATAGGAGAAGGTTTGACTAGAAAGATCAGTAATATTTGTTATTTAAAATTTGTTTTTAGATGGGGGAAAGCTGGAAAGAGTCAGAAGAAGAGGGCAAATAATTTAAAAATTATAAAAAATAAATAATGGAGACCAATTGAAAAGTTTCTTAGAATTGGCCATTCTATAACATACTAAAAGTTAACTTAAAGGAGAAGTAAAGCCTAACTAAAGAAGTAGGTAGAAATGTTGTACATTATGGGGCACATTTACTAAAGGTCGAATAACGAAGGTTAATTAACCCGCTAACTCGACCCTCGAAGTTTTGCGCAAATACTTTGATCGATCGAAGTAAAAATCGTTCGAACGATTTTAATCGATCGATCAAACGATTTTTCTTTGATCAGAAAAAGCTTAGAAAACTTATGGGGAAGGTCCCCATAGGCTAACATTGTAGCTCGTTAGATGGTCGAAGTACCCCATATAACATCGAAATTCGAAGTTTTTTTACTTCGAATCCTTCACTCGAGCTTAGTAAATGTGCCCCTATGTGTTGTGCTTCTGCACCAGCCCAAGGCAACCACAGCCCTTTAGCAAGGAGAACCTGTGTCTCCAAAGATGCCCCAGTAGCCCCCCATCTTCTTTTCTGCAGAGTCACTGCACATGCTCTGTGCTGCTGTCACTTACTGAGCTTAGGGACCCACTCACAATATTCAGTACACATAGAATATAAATGTCACAATATAAGGCTGATTAGTAATTAATACGGGATTAGTTCTTTTTTAAATGTGAACCACCCCTTTAAGTTTGTAACCTCACAAAGCATTTGTTTTTTTTTTTTTTAGATGGGGTCAGTGACCCCCAATTTGAAAGCTGGAAAGAGTCAGAAGAAGCTTGCTAGTCTATAAGGTATCTCAGTCTTTGGCTTCCATTTTATGGAAGAGTATGGAATATTAACGGGGACATTGAGACAGAAGGCCTCAGAAAAGATGTGCCCTGAAATAAATAAAACACCTGAGTGGAAGTCGGGGAGAAGGACCCGTGAATTAGGAGATGTTAGTGTGAGACTATTCCTGTTATAGGACTGTGAGACCGGTGTAGAATAGCCAGAGAACAAGGATAGTCACCAAGGCATCGGGGTAGAGTTTAATTCTTCTCAGATACCACTGTGAGACAGTGAGGGAAATGTTGTCTCTCCGTCACCCTGAGGAGATGCACAATCACACTCTCTGCACTTTTTGATTTAAAAAAACAGAATTTTATATTAATGTTATCAGGAGCAGATATCACCTTGCCCCAAGGGCAGGAGCACCCCTCAGTACAGAGGGCCCATGTTAGTGTTACCACCTGTTTTTTAAAACGTCATTACCGGCAGGCAGTGGGTAGTGACAAAAGAGAGCAGTCCAAGACATAGAAGGGGGGGAACAGGGACACAATGAGATGGGGATATGATGTAGGGGGCAGAGCTAGGATGTCGCAGAAGGCTTGAGGCTTGGGGAAGAGAAAAGGAATAGAAAAGGTACATTTTGTGTGGGCCAGAGGCTGAATTTAAGGGTATTACAAATATGTAATTAAATCTGTAACACCAGCTTCAGTTTTGGCAGGTGTAAAAGTAACATAAGGCACATGTTATTACGTGTTCTCATATTTTGAACTTTTGAGCCTTGTAATTTGTTGAATACAGTCTTTATCCTAAGGGTTAATTTTCCTGTGAAATTATCTGTTTAGTAATACAAAGAGTTTTTATGTTGTGTGGGTTTCCTCTGGGTACTCCAGTCCCCCCCCCCACAATCCAAAAACATACAGGCAGGTTAATTTGCTTCTGATAAAATGAGTCCTACTGCGTATTTGAATATGATAGGGTACCTTAGATTGTAAGCTCCACTGGGTCATGGGGTGTTAATGACTTGAGTAAAGAAATAACACCAGAAAATCAAAATGCTAGGACCGTTTTACCAGACTGCATTAATTTATGTGGAACTTATATATGTTATTGCTTATTATCACATTCACATGAGCTACATAAGTTCATTTTCACAGTTTACTAAACTCTTATGCAATAGGGTGAGATCTCATGTCGCAATTTAATATGACCAGAAAACATTAGTGTGACATATACACACATATGTTATATTATCGTTTATATGAATATGTTATCAAACATAGTTATTATTAGTAAATGTATTAAAAGAAGTATACAATAAAAATATTTGATTACTGATATCGTTTGCCCATAATAAAATGTCATAAAAAAAACCTCAACAATATTTACAGCAGATTATGACACCAACTGCCTAAAATAACCGTATAATTAACTGTTATGCCTATTTAAATAATACCAGCTATTGCAAGACACATTCAACACATCACACTTTAATAAAGATGGAAGCTGCATAAACAAATTGCAGCTTTAATGGGTGATAAGTTATAGACAATTTTTGAGAACTTGATGGACACCCTGGCCCGGACTGCGGATTCTGCCAAAAGTCAGAGGGCTGCTTTAATATATCACAGACAGTCACTATTGATTGGGCTGATGGAAGAGATGTTTGGGGCTCTGTGTATTTGTATTTTGAATCCCAGTCCAGACCTGTGGACGCTTTAATAATATATTCATTTAAAGAAAATGTATATAAAATACTTTTCGTTTTTATGTCGTTTATACCTTTACCACTAGATGGCAGCCCACTACAAAAAAAATCTCCAAAGATTCTCATTGAACATTTGCATAATACACAAATATTGCAGTAGGTGCATGACAACCAACAGATGGCTCCTTCTTTCTTAAATTATACTTGTTATAAATATGTTTGATAAAATATGCAGAGACAAAACTGACAAATACAAAATAAAAATGGATTCATTGAACAGCATGTGGATTCCATGTAGGGCTCATTTACTAACTGTGCTAAATGGAACACGTGTAGTTGTCAATACTACATATTAGAAAGTGAAAGCAAACATTTGATAGGGTAACTGCACTGACACTATCAAACAACTATGTTTATAAATAAACGCCAAAGATGACAATACGAATGTTGCAAAAATAATTGGGCTAATGTGCAAAGATAACGAGATGAAAACACCAAAGCTATTTGCTCCTTTCCCCTATGATATTCGTTGATTGCACTTCTAGGTAAAACACTTTGAGTTTAGGAAATGCAGTGCCCAGAATTGAATATGGTCAGGTGGTGGTTTGGCAAGTTGTGCAGCTTGTTATCATTTGAGCAATATCCTCATTTATAGAGGGCCAAAATAAAGATTCTTTTGCTCGTCTTTTGCATTTTTGAATTCCAAGATGCCCTTCATGAATTATTCTTAACATGTCCTTTCGCAGCGATGAAGGCACAAGTTGAGATCCTTTGAGCAATACTCCATCCCATGTAGAAAGTTCATCACAACATTGCCGATATGACTTTGGAAGATATTTTTTTGGATTGTTTGAATGTAATGCAGTTATCACTTCTTGTAGATGATCATCAGAGGCAGTGCTTGTTTTAAATTTCTTCCACATGTCTTCTGATACTGCTTTCCTTGACATGACACTATTAATATGTATTTCCACACTTGATTCCTTTTCACTGTCTGATGCAACAGTGTCCTCATTCCATGTCCTTGATAAAGCATCTGCAACCAGAAGGAATCGGCCTGGTGTATATTCTACTTTGTAGTCATATTTCTGCAATTTCAACAACAAACGTTGAATGCGTGGAGGAGCTTTCCATAGTTCTTTCTGTGTGATGGTAAGTAGTGGCTTGTGATCTGTTTCAACAATAAATTTTGTCCCATACACAAAGTTGTGGAATGCTTCACATCCAAAAGCAATACCAAGAGTCTCTTTTTCTATTTGTGCATATTTGTGCTCTGTGTGTGTGAATGGGCGTGATGCATATGCAACTGGCTTCCATTCCATTCCATACTGTTGTAGTAGAACTGCACCTATTCCATCTTTTGATGCATCTGTTGATATTTTTGAAAGCCGGCATATGTCAAAATATTGCAGCGTCTGTGCACAACAAAGAATGTCTTTGAGTGATTTGAACTCCTGTTCCTGCTTCTCTGTCCATTTCCACTCAGCGTGCTTTAGTAACATACTCCTCATATGGGGAGTCTTGTCTGCCAGATTGGGAATATACTTGCTAAGGTAGTTTAACATACCCATGAACCGCTGCAGTTCTTTTTATTACTGGGGCTGGCCATTCGTTTAATTGCTAGAACTTTTGCAGGATCTGGTTTCACTCCAGTGTGAGAAATGATTTCACCAAGATACAAAATCTGTTTTCTTAAACTGACATTTAGTGTGGTTCAGTTTAAGTCCATTTTCTTGTGCTATCTGTAAGACTTGCTTTAGTCTTTTGTCATGCTCTGCTTCTGTGGTGCCCCAAATTAAAATATCATCTATATAGACTTTAACTCCTTCAACCCCTTCCAAGAGTTGCTGCATTGTTCTGTGAAAAATCTCTGGGGCTGAACTTAATCCAAAAGGCAGACGCTTGAACTGATACCTTCCAAAAGGTGTATTAAAAGTACATAATTTTCTACTCCTCTTAGTGAGAGGAATCTGCCAAAATCCATTTGAGGCATCTAGGATTGTAAACAATTTGGCATTTGCCATTTCACCCAGGATTTCATTCCGAGTGGGTATATAAAAATGTTCTCTCCTTATGTTTTCATTTAACTCTTTGGGATCCAAACACAATCTTAGAGACCCGTCTTTTTTCTCTACAATGACTAAGGAATGCACCCAAGAGGAAGGTTCACTGATAGGTTCAATTACATCTAACTCTGTCAGGCGCTGCAATTCATGTTTAAGTCTTTCTCTCAGTGCCACTGGCACATGCCTTTTGGCTTGTACAACTGGTTTTGCATCAGCTTTTAATGAAATATCATATTTAACTGGTAGTTTTCCAAGACCTGCAAACACATCCTTATATTCACTTAGCAGTATGTCTATGTTGCTTTGTGGTGATTCTTCCACAACAAATAATTTGTTTACCAGTCCCAACTTTTCACATGTTTGTGCGCCTAATAGAGGACAGTAATTACCAATTACTACTGTAAATTCATGCTTGCTTGTCTTTCCTTTATAAGTAAGAATGAGGGTGCATTTTCCTACTGATGGGATTTCAGACTCATTGTAGGCCTTTAGCACTGATGTTTTACTTTTTAGTTTTGCTTTCATTTGTAAGTTTCTCCATATTTTTTCTGTGATAATGTTTGTTTCTGCCCCTGTGTCCACTTTATACTTAATCAGGGAACCATTTGTATCAATGTCTATAGTCCAGCTTTTCCCACTTCCATTCCTTTTACTGACAGCACTCACATAGATCTCCTCCTGACTCTCCTCACTACTGCTGTCCATGACTGCATTTAGTTTGCTTTTACTGTAACATTGCTTGGCGAAGTGATTATATTTGCCACACGCTTTGCACTGTTTACCAAATGCTGGGCAGTTGTTAAATGCATGGGTGTTGCCACAATTATTGCAGACCTTGTATTTGGTGAATCTTGCATCAATTTTCCCTTTGCCTTTCTTAAAATCTGATTTACTTATGTGAGCCCTTGGTGTAACTGAGGATGTGGCCACTCTACTCACTTGTGAAACCTTCTCTTCACTTCTTATCCCTGTTAACACTTTGAGCTGCTGTTTTGTGAGTTCAGCTGCTTGACAGATTCGTATAGCTTTTTCTAATGTAAGATCCTGTTCCCTTAGCAATCTTTCTTGCACTTTTTGATCATTACATCCAATTACAAGTCTGTCTCGGATTAATGAATCTCTCAGCTGACCAAAGTTACATGTTCTGCTTTTGAGCTTGAGGTCTGTTATGTATTCCTCTATGCTTTCTATTGGAGACTGCACTCTGGAGTTAAAGATAAATCTTTCATATGTCTCATTCACCTTAGGGGTGCAGTAATCTTCAAACTTTCCCATAACCACTTCAAAATCATCACTGTCATGTTCATTAAGTTGAAATGAATTGAATATTTGCAAGGCTTCTTCTCCTGCTATTGTTAGGAACAGGGCCACTTTCTGTGCACTGGGCAGTGTTATAGTGTTAGTAGCTTTCATATATAGTAACAGTCTCTGCTTAAAGATTTCCCATGCTTCCCCAACATTTCCCATAAACTTAACTGGAGTAGGTGGATGTAGACTGTCTGTCCTTATCTGTGCAGGGACTGTTACACTCACAGGCTGGGATGGGCCTGCTGCATCCTCTGTACCTCTTGCAGGTTCTGACATTGTTCAGGCTTTGTGTGCTGAGTGAATCCACTTCTGGTATCATGTGTTGTATGCTTTAATAACCAGATTCTGAGTTTGCAGCAGCAACTTATTTATTCAAATACAGTGCACCAAGGAAGCATGTATCTCTGTGCAACTCACTCTCATCTCCTGTGAGCTGACCCCGCCCGCTGCTTCCTTGTTCTGACAAACTTTATTAACATCAACAATTATCAACACACCGTGTTTACTGGTATGCCTATTACCCTGCACATTATTCAGGATCCTCAATTATTTCGATCTGTTGTGCAAAGAGCACTGGCCAACATAGTCCATTGGCAGATGAAATCTCCAAACCTGCCCAATTCACAAACCAACTGATATCTATAATACTTGATTATCAGGTGGGACTGCAGGCCTACAAACACACATAGACAATTATAGGACAGTTAATTTCTTATGATAACATTGGTACAGTCATATGACAAAGTTTGGAAACCCCACTCAGCCTGCATAGTAATTTACTCCACTTTCAACAAAAAAGATAACAGTGGTATATCTTTCAAAATGGGTGTTTTCTGAACAAAGATTTTTAGTGAAGCAGTTATTCAGTATGAAATTTAAATCAAATGTGAAAAACTGTCTGAGAAAAAATTTGGGTACCCTTGTAATTTTGCCAATTTGAATGCATGTAACTGCTCAATACTGATTACTGGCAACACCAAATTGGTTGGATTAGCTTGTTAAGCCTTGAACTTCATAGGCAGGTGTGTCCAATCATGAGAAAAGGTATTTAAGTTGTGCTTCTGTTTGACTCTCCTCTGAAGAGTGACAGCATGGGATCCTCAGAGCAACTCTCAAAAGATCTGAAAACAAAGATTGTTCAGTATCATGGTTTAGGGGAAGGCTACAAAAAGCTATCTCAGAGGTTTAAACTGTCAGTTTCAACTGTAAGGAATGTAATCAGGAAATGGAAGGCCACAGGCACAGTTGCTGTAAAACCCAGGTCTGGCAGGCAAAGAAAAATACAGGAGTGGCATATGTGGAGGACTGTGAGAATGGTTACAGACAACCCAAAGATCACCTCCAAAGACCTGCAAGAACATCTTGCTGCAGATGGTGTATCTGTACATCGTTCTACAATTCAGCACAATTTGTATGGCAGGGGGACGAGAAAGAAGCCTTTCTGCACTCACGCCACAACACAGAGTCACTTGTTGTATGCAAAAGCTCATTTAGACAAGCCATAGTCATTTTGGAACAAAGTGCTTTGGACTGATGAGACAAAAATTTTGTTATTTGGTCATAACAAAAAACGATTTTCATGGTGGAAGAAGAACACCGCATTCCAAGAAAAACACCTACTACCTACTGTCAAATTTTTGACATCATGCTGTGGGGCTGTGAGGCTAGTTCACTGACTGGAGCCCTTGTTAAAGTCGAGTGTTGGATGAATTCAACCCAATATCAACAAATTCTTAAGGATAATGTTGAAACATCAGTCACAAAGTTGAAGTTATGAAGGGGTTGGATACTCCAACAAGACAATCACCCTAAACACACTTTTATGCAGAGGGAGAAGTACAATATTCTGGAATGGCTGTCACAGTCCCCCGACTTGAATATCATCTAAAATCTATGGGATGATTTGAAGCAGGCTGTCCATGCTCAGCAGCCATCAAATTTTACTGAACTGGAGAGATTTTGTATGGACAAATGGTCAAAAATAACACCATCCAGACACTCATCAAAGGCTATAGGAGGCATCTAGAGGCTGTTACATTTGCAAAACGAGGCTCAACTAAGTATTGATGTAATATCTCTGTTGGGGTGCCCAAATTTATGCACCTGTCTAATTTTGTTATGATGCATATTGCATATTTTCTATTTATCCAATAAACTTTATGTCACTGCTGAAATACAACTGTACAATATTAAAAGGAAATTGCTACTCAGCCACTGATAAACAAAACTCCAAAGAATTAAGAGGGGTTCCCAAACTTTTTCATATGACTGTATGTGTAGGGATAGCTATAGTCCCCAGCTGGGACTATAGCTATCCCTACAACCTTGGAGTTCCATGACTTATATAAAAACACTCGGCCTTCGGCCTCGTGTTTTTATATGGTCTTGAAACTCCTCGGTAACTTATAATATCCTTATAATTTACAAGAGGGGGTACTTT
Organism: Xenopus laevis; assembly: GCF_017654675.1. Lineage (NCBI taxonomy): Eukaryota > Metazoa > Chordata > Amphibia > Anura > Pipidae > Xenopus > Xenopus laevis. Next base: position 79,941,326 of record NC_054383.1, read on the forward strand.
ATTCACTATATAATTTATGACTCATAAAAATCAAGAGTATTAGGGGAGATAGACACAGAGGGCCAGGTTCAATTCAATGAAAAAAATTTATGTAATGGTTTCAATTTGAGGAGAAAAATAATTTCTCCAAATTCAGTTTTTCAGTATTGCATTTGCATTCAGTATGTACTGCATAGGTGTATAAACTGTACAAATAGGTGGTTGTTTACTAAACTCCGAATGCAAAAATCACGAAAAATTCGTGATTTTTTTTTTTTTTATAAAATCTGACTTTTGAAAAATCCAGAATTTTTTGGAATTTATTAAACCCTGAGGATGGAAAAGTCAGAATCTGAAAATCCGGCATCTCAGACCTGTCGAGGTTGCATATAAGATAATGTTTTTTGATGTGTGCTGGGTTTTGGGCAATACCCAGAAGTTTTTGGAGTGAAAATGTAATAATAGATAAGCGTGAAAACCCTGAGCAGATTTGATCGGAGTTTGTAGCATAAAATATTGAGATAAATTCGGACTTTGATAAATAACCCCCATAGCCTAGTATCAGTACAGGGATAAGAAACAAATTGGAGACAGGGTGCCTAAGTGGCGACCCCATTGGGGTAAGGCACATCAACGTTTGTTTTACTCATCACTAGTAGACAGTGGGATATCTTATAGGACAACATTGGGATGTAAATACTACTAAAGTCCTGTTCTGGACAACCCCAAGCCTAGGATAATAGACCACTGGCTTTGATCCTGTTCTGTGATGCTATAAAGTTGGGATGTACAAAAATAATATATGATAAAGACTGATAACTGAATGTACATAGGAGGAGCCACATTGTCTGTGGATTAAAATAAAGATGCAAATAGTTGAACACCATGCCTTTCAATTGATATTTATATTACTATTACTCTTTTTCTTGCTTGTTTTCATGGGGAAGCTGTTTTAACATATTTATAAACTGCCATAAACAGTTTTTTATTAATGTTGTCTATTTTTATTATATATATATATATATATATATATATATATATATATATATATATATATATATATATATATATATATATATACACACACACACAAACATACATTATATATATATATATATATATATATATATATATATTCCACGTAGTCTGATGCACACCCAGCCAGCGTCCATTAATGCCTGGGTGCAGGTTCACACGGGATAATATAACAAATACAACAAACCGCACTCCAAGGTCTTCTCAAATGTGTTTAAAGGTGAATCTTTATTATCTTCAACGTTTCGGCACCATGACTCGGGCCGTCATCAGGAAGTCACTTCCTGATGACGGCCCGAGTCATGGTGCCGAAACGTTGAAGATAATAAAGATTCACCTTTAAACACATTTGAGAAGACCTTGGAGTGCGGTTTGTTGTATTTGTTATATATATATATATATATATATATATATATATATATATATATATATAAAATCATATGCATAAATACATACAGCTGCATCTGGGTACTGTGGTTACCATAGTGATGAAATGCAGATGAATTTATCAAGAGTGTTTTCCATTTTATGTGAGCAAATTGAGAATGTGTTTATAAGTGTGAACAAGGCCTCCAGGTGAAAATTTACCAATGTGTGATAACGTGCTTATTCTCACACCTCCAACAAGGGTCTTTTCATGTCTGTATGCTGAAATTCCCCAACAAATAATGAGATGTGTAAAACAAGTAGTCTTTTTATCAAAGCAGGTTTTAAAAAGATTTACATATATATATTGTCCTGTTGTAGGCAAATGGTTGTAAGACCAATCGTCCAGATACAGGACAATGAATTTAACATGAATTCTGCTATCTTACCACTGTTGCATTTACATTGCCTGTACACGTACAAATATTGGCGTATAAACAAAGCTATGCTATTGATATTGTCAAACCTTTTCAGTTGCAGAAATGGCGATATTTATGGCCAGTAACATTTGTTCAGCTTGTTTGCTCAACACACATCAACATACAATCATACAAAGGGCCAGATTCAATTCAGTGAGAAAAAATTATCTTATATATCTTATTATTTATTACGTGAAAAGTCATGGATGAGATTTAATTTGAGAAAAAACTCTTCTAATTCAGTTTTAATATTTAATAGAATTTTGACATGATAAACCATGAGATAACATTTTTCTAAATTGAATTGCATCTCAAATTGTATCTTGTCCATGACGAGATTCACAGAATTGAATCTGGCCTAAAATCTTAAAAGATTAGATCTGTGGGCAGCAAAGTAACAGATGAGATTCAGTTTTGATGAATGTAAGGTTATGCATTCGAAATACAAAAATCTGCAGGTCACTTATACCTTTAATGCAGGGGTCCCCAAACTTTTTTACCCATGAGCCACATTCAAAAAGAATTGGGGAGCAACACAAGCATGAAAAAAGTCCCTGGGGATACCAAATAAGGGTTGTGACTGGCCATTTAGTAGCCCCTTATGTGGACTGGCAGTACACATGGTTTTTACGCAGCCAAAACTTGCCTCCAAGTGAGGAATTGAAAAATATCCAAGGAGTTGGTGAGCAACATGTTGCCTGCAAGTCACTGGATGGGGACCACTGTCTTAATAGAATTATGTTGACATATCCTTAATGGAGCAGGACCTGGGAGCTCTAGTGGATAATAAACTTAGCTGTAGCAAGCAATGTCAGTCAATAGCAGGAAGGGCAAGCAATGTATTGTCCTGCATTAAAAGAGAGAAAGATTTTCAGGAGTGGATCATACTTCCAAACCTTTGAAGGGATATTAATGAAATAAAGTCCAAAAGAGCTACAAGTTGATAAAGGGTTTGAAAGGTCTTAGTTATGAGGAAAGATTGCCTAATGAACATGAGGGCATCCAAATATATCAGAGAAAAGGAGGTCTCCTCTTAAGATGCAGAGAGGGTTCATTACATTAGGACACCAATGTTGTGGAATACTCTCCCTAAGGATGATGTAGTGACAGATACATAAGATATTTTCAAGACAGGGTTGGATGCAGCAGTGTTTCAACATTTATGGGCAGATTATAATCTTGAATTATCATTCAAATTTTTGAAACTCGGGTGAGTAGGATCAACCTGCAAACCTTGAATTGAATTTGATTCGCATTTTTCCTCTGAAAAAAATTAAATGTCAGGAAGGCTGCAAACAACTCCAAATTGATCCCAGGATATCTTCCATAGGCTAAAAAAGCAATTCGGCAGGTTTAAGGTGGAAAATAGTTGAATTTGAGTTCTTAAAGGGCCAGTGTATAGTAAATCTCGAAAATTAAATTAAAATTTTTAAAAAATCTCGAATCGAATTTTAACAATTCCCTAGTCGAATTTCACAGTTTTGGGCATAAAAAACTAAAAAATTCGAATTTGAAATTCGAAAATTAAAATTTTCACTTTGACCCTTGATAAATCTGCCCCTTAGCGTCGGAGCAGATACGGGGGGGGGCTGCATCACTAGTGCAGGGAGCGCTTTTGCAGAGGCAAATTTCCATCTTAAAAAATGGAAATTTGGCTCTCAAAGTTACCAGAGCGACTTTTTGACAACCCTGGCTGCTCCCTCATGGCAGGAGAGGCCCTGGTTAGATACCTTCTTAAAAATATGCCAAGTTTGAAATTAACTCAGTTGTGGGGGGGTTTTGCCTTCCTCTGGATCAATTAGCTGTCATGCATTTCATATACTTGATAAGTTTGAACCTCATGGACATGTGTCTTTTTTGCATATCATTTTTCTAACTCACATCCTTGCTCTCTACTGACAGCACAGTGATAAAGTGCACCTTCCCTTAGATAAAAATGCCCATTGCAGCTTTAGACTGTATCATATAATACAGCACATGACTGTCATTATTGCCTGCACATTTTGGCACACATGCCAATGATTGTTACTGCTTCATGGCTTTGTTGGGACCCAGAATTAAACCTACTACCATTAACTGGGTTGACTAAGGGATTCCTAACCAAGTCAGCATTACATTTTCTTAGGCTATAAGCACATTGAAATGTCATTAAAAGGGATGTGGGTACTGATTACTTAAGATTGAATAGGGAACAAATAAACCATGCAAAACATAAAAGAAAATATTACACTTACAAGTATTTGAGGGAAGAAATTAAGGGACTGATGTACGACTGCAGGCTTTTAGGTGCTGAACATCAGCTGAACAACCTGAGTATTCAAGTCAAGTATTTTTAAATATCTAATATAATAGCTACAATTTATTTTAAAATTATAAATAAATGATGGTTGGCTGGAGAATTTTAATACTATAACTCATTATACAACATCCTACAGTTTTTGCTTAAAATCTAAATCTCATATTAATTTTTCAGCAGGTTAAAATATACCTTGAATCTATGAATTCATCCGTTGTTGAGCACACATACAAGATATTAGGACACGTGCGTCTGCAAGTGCAGTGAGCAAAGTGCAATGTTGAGCACAATCGCCATGTTTTTTCCCCAGATTTTCAGTATTTTAGAAAGAAATATTTAGAAAGAAAAATTTTATTAATTTGCAAGAATTACAAGTTAAAGCCACCTAAATGATTCATCTATTTAAAAGACCTTATAAATCTTAATAGACTGCACTAAGAAAATAAGTCATCAGTAGGCAATTATGTTATTAATGATAATTTAGCCATCTGTCTTGGACAAATTATATCAGACACGACAACACAGATATAACTTTATAAAAGCACTATATTTAGTTTTGGTATTGCTACTTTCAAAGAATTATGTAGCTCCATACCTCCATAGTAGATGGGTTGGTACAGGCTACCACAGATAAACTTTATTACCACAAGAGCTGGTACAAGCAGTGGACAAAAAACTAACAATAAAAATGACTTGGTGGAGATGGGGATGACCCTGCCCAGACATTTCAGCTTCCATTTAAATGAAAACACAATGCAAACATTGACTTTTGCTCTTTCTTTTTATTAACTTAAAACTTTAAACAATCATAATGATGCTTGATATTCTCATCCTTATTTTATATATTTAAACATGCACTGATGTTACTTGGATGTAACACCCTGTGCTAGAATAGGTCTAGATGACTCAAAACTCTAGTACTAAGACCAGAATCAAGGGTTACTGAATGTGACAACATTATTTACAATATATGGCACAAAATAAAGGACAATAACTAGGCACAAAATGTCCAACCCTTCCTAATGACAGTGAAGGGTGAAGCTCAGAATATCTTAGGAAATAGGGTTCCGTACTGTGCATTTGGATGGGTTTATTTTTAATTGTAATGGTAGGTTTGCACACTGTTCAGCGTCACTAAGTAACCCTGCTGAAAACAACAGCCAGTGTATTGTGGAAGTAATCAATGGTCTTTGCAGAACTGGTTCACTTAATGAGACAAAAATCACACCATTCAGAGCATGTTAAATTCATTTTTAAATGGATCCATTCCTGATCTCAAGTAGGGTTTATGGTATGCTCATTTGTTTACATTAGCTAGACAGCAACATTAGCGATCATGGGTTGTTACATGCATATAATAGGCTTTCTGAATATTTGCATTCACATGAGAGTTTAATTGCACCAAGAGGCATTCCCTTCACATATCAATACAAGATTGACTTCATTTAAATACACTTGGGGTGATGCTAGTGAAGTATATAGTTAATGCAGCAAGCAACATGTTAGTCTCTCCAATGTGTATAAATGCAGTTACCATGCTACCATGTTTTAATGAGTTAGGGGCAAATTTAAGTTGGTGCAGATCTAAAACACCAGTCATCTTAAATGGTGAAGCAGAGTCTATCCCTTATATTAGGCATGGCCATACTTTATGAAAGCTACTTAAAATGAGGGCATAGTACCGTTAAATCTCTTTTTTTAATTAGTATTATTTTATTGAATATATATATATATTTATATATATATATATATATATATATATATAATCATTTCAGGTCAAACCAAAAGCATTTAGGGTGGAGTAGAAAACATAAAGGAGAACTGAAAAATTTGATTTAAAAGCGCAAATGTTCTATTATCTCCTTTTCTCACAAATAATTGATTTTATTAGATACAAAAATGGTACAAATACTCTCAGTTGAGTATACTCATAAAATTTTCTGCTAATGTAATTTAAAAACTTTACCATTTATATCTATGGAAGGAAGGAAGAAACCTTGTGCAGCGATTTAATTTACCTTCTTATTACCCTGATTTGGCTGTTCTTTTCAGCATAAAATTTTCCAAGGAACAACTAGTACCTACTAGTTCTCATACGTGACCATCCAAATATTCAGTGGTGGAAAGATCGAGTAAATATAGGAATATTTTTGGGCCCCCAGAAAGTTTTGGGATCCTATTGTACAAGTGCTACATTTGTAGTAATTCTAGCAATGTCCCCACTTATTTCTTTCAGTAATTATTCAGAAGTCTCCTCTCTAGGAAACCCCTTTCAAGGTACAACGTTTTTCTTGTAGTTATTTATTTTTTACTTTTTTGGGGGCTTGATAAGGGTCCATAAGATAATCAGTAATATTAAATAATGGGGATTGTATGTAAAACTGATTTCATTTTTGCTGCGTACATAGGTAACATCAAGAAGTATGCATCTTTTTCTAATTCCCATAATTGCAGTCAGAAATATTTACAGTAGCTACATTATATAAAATCATGTTCTAAAAGAAGGCAGCTTGGAGGTTACAAGATAGTCATCTGCTACCCACTTGCCATCAAATCATTATAGGGAGAGGATAATTGGGTTTCTTGATCAATAATGGCTGAAGACAATAATTTGATTACCCCTATAGATTTTTAAAATCAGGGTCCACAACATCTTAGGCTTTGAGACACGCAATACGGTACCTAGAAACCAGGATGGCTGTAATGGAGCTTTGTTTTCCATCTCTGATCAAGGGAGGGATGACTTCAAATGTAAAACTGCAAAGTTATAAAGGAGCATTTCACAACATTCTTTACACTTATGTGTAACGTCTGTAATTATGATCTGTCTATTGGTCTTATAAGTTTGCATCTTAAATAAAAATACACTCAACCCTTTTGCTGGCCCACTAAAATGCATCACAACCTTTAATAATATCTGTTTTATTAATGCCCTGGTTTGACCCAATTCTCCATATCATGTCTAAATGGGATACACAGATTTTCCATTTATTTCTTGAGAAATCACAAATTGTATTTAATTAAATATCCGAGCATCAATTTGTAGAATGTCTCTTCTCTTGTTCAACGTGCAAAGTTTTGGTCCCTGTGCTAAATCTTCCTGTAAAATGACTTGGAATATTTCATCAGAAAAATCTTTAATTTCTTTTGATTTATTGTTTGGTTTTATAAATAAAAACCCACACAGATATCTGATTTATGATCAAAGGAACCAGCCAGCTATGACGTTCTGCTGAAGAACTAGACACTGTGAATAAAAACAAAGGAGAATTATTTTATTGGATTTTCTGTAATAGATAGCAGATGAAAAGTCGCATTTGTAATTCCTATTTTGTTACAAAAAAAAACACCCACACAGAAGTATTTTGTGATGCTCAGTGTGTTTTTATAGAACAATACATGAACAGGTGTATACTCACAACATTACCATTTAACAAAGCCAAATGTACAATAATATATATGAAAGAAGCAGGACAAAATTTGGTGCAAAATCACTGCTTCAAGAGCAGCTTCCACAGTTATAAACTTAATTTTTATTATGATGTTGCATTGTATTACTCTATCCAAATTTACACATCTTGCTCTGACTTTTGTATATTAAATCACAGTGCTAAATTCTTCTGTGAGCATTACAAAGGCTACAACATTTAAACATTTTCTGTTTTTAGAATTTGTTTATTAAAACCTCCAGGAACCAGCATTTTAATCTGTTTAAAATGTTCACAGAGTAAAGTTGAGATTTTTATGCTCCTCACTTCTGCAAAATAGGGGTTAAATGTGTTGCAAAAGCAGAAAAGTTAGTCTTTCTCTCAACTTGTTGCTGCAGTGGATGTTTACTAAATACCTTCACAGATACGGATTGTTCTGTTATTATAGTTTTAGAGATATTTAAAAAACTATTAGTGAGTGTTCTCTAGTTAACTTCTTTACTGTTAGAAACACAATTAGTCCCAGACAGCTCGAGAAATAGTTTGTTACACTTGAATATTTAGGTTAAAGGAACAGTTCGGTGTACAAATAAAAACTAGGCAAATAAATAGGCTGTGCGAAATAAAAAATGTTTCTAATATAGTTATCCAAAAATGTAATCTATGACTGGATGACTAACAGAACAGAACACTGCTTCCTGCTTTTAAGCTCTTTAACTCTGAGTTAGTCAGACACTTTAAGGGGGGGCACATGGGACATAACTGTTCAGCAAATGATCCTCAGCATGCAGGTCTGATTCAACAACAAATTGCTCTGGCCCATATGGCCCTCCCTAAAGTCATTGATTGGCTACTGACTGGTAACCAGTAAGAGAGTTGCAAAGCAGGAAGTAGTGTTCAATTGTGCTAGACAACCAATCACTCCTTTATACATTACATTTAGTCTAACTAACTATATTGAAAACATTTTCTATTTTGCACACCCCATCTATTTACACAGTTTTTATTTTTACACTAAACAATTCATTTAAGGAAGAATGTGTCAGTGATTTTCTGGATCTTTTAAATGGATTCTACCATGGAACAACAATTTGCAGAGGTTCCAGTGTGGGGACCAAAATAAAATATGGTTTATATAGCATATTCTTTTTTTTATTATTGGGCATTCAGGTTTAATGGTACACAAGAAAATCATATTAGTATTTAAACCAGAAACACACATCCACTGCCTGTAAAACACTTGCTCTCAAGGCCAATATACTGCCAAACTGCAACTGCTGGAAGTTGCAACAAGGAAGAAGGTACAGCACATCTGTATTTTACATATGTAAAAGTACTGTATCTGTTTTTAATAAACAACTGATCTTTATAGAGGTATATATTTCTCATTCTATTTTTGTTTACAATATTAGACATGCATTTAATTTGGAAAATAATTTCTATATCAGGCGTAGTCACATTGCCAGTAACTTTTATGTTTCTATTTTTCATGTTGGTACAAATGATATTGACCCAATGTTGGTGCAGACAATATTGACCCAGAATTTACATGGTAACAGTATATTCTATATGCAGATTGTGATAACATCATAATGTTCATTGATGCTTACATTTTAGTATTAAGAAACTGTTAGGTGTCTCTTACCTCTACAACTCCGACCATCCTCTTGTAGGGTACCAGTAATACAGCTACAAAGTGCTCCATCTAATCTACTTGTGCAAATTTGTTCACAGCCTCCATTGTCTTCACACCAGTCAAGACCTGATAAACAGAAATACACGAAAATGCAGGTTATGGGAAATGCAGATTTACCTACTGTCTCATTTTCTACTACTTGTAAATGGGGCACTATTAATATTAAAAATTATTGATATTATGATTATAGTCTAGACGAGTAATTTCCAAGCTTTTAGGCTTTTCCTCACTGGCTGCAAATATTCATAAAAAGGTTGTTGGAAAAGGCTGCTAATTTGGGCAAGTAATATAATGGGGGATTGGCATTGACTGTTGCAACAGTACTCTCAGGACAATAAATGAAAACAAGTTTATAAACTTGTTGCAAGACAATTTTATGTCTGGTTGTTGAGGAACCAACCAGAAATCATGCTATATAGTGATCTCTAATGACCCAGAACATATATCAAATGTGCAAGTGGGTGAACCCCTGGGTATTATTGATAACCCAAGTTATCACTATTATAACAGCTCTTTATTGAGAACCATGGTTATCTCATTTAATGTGCAAATGGTGCCCTTCAGAGCATAGATTAAGGCACTATGTTTTTTGCTAAAAATACAGAAAAGATATGGTTGTCATTTAAAAAGGTTAAGAGTGTGACGCTTTCAAATAATGGTACCAATATGGTTTTAACAGATACAGAAAGGTTAAATTAGTCCTAAATTAGTATATAGAGGAACTAAAGCTCCAAGACCCACCCAATAGCTGCACTGTTGGCTAGGACATAATACATTAAGGTTTACTCAAAATTAAAGTGAACAAGGTAACAGAGCAAGATTGAATACACCACTGGGTACTTAGAGAGCTTAGTTTTAGACTGACCTCTATTTCTGGTTTTCTCAGACTTGTTTTCATAAAAATAATGCTTGTCAAAATAATTTATATAGTGTAAATGAAGTTTATTTTGCTTGACTAACATCATAAAACAGGACAGGATTTTAAGGATGATAGATCACGTTTTATTAATTACTTAGGGGAAGGTATTGTAAGTAATATATCAGTGTTGACAAATGACACAAAACTATGGAGCCAAATTAATTCCATCCAGGATGCATCGTCCTTGCTGCAGGATCTTGACAAACTGGCAATCTGGGAAGCTAAGTGGCAGCTGATATTCAATGTTGATGAATGTAAGGGCATGCACCGGGGATGTAAAAATATGCAAGACAATTATACTCTTAGGGTGACTGAACTAAGTAAATCCATAATGGAAAAGGACTTTAGAGTCCTCGTAAATAATAAACTTGACTATAGCTAGCAATGCCACTCAGCAGCTGCAAGGGTAAATAAGGTTTTAAACTATATTAAAGGGGGCATAGATTTAGAGGTGGGAGGGGTTATTCTTCTACTTTACAGATTGCTGGTCCCACTTAGAATATGCAATGTAGTTTTGGTCTCCAGCTCTCAAACAGGTTATTATTGAATTAGCGAGGGTCCAGAGAAGGGCAACTAAACTGGTAAAAGGTAAGGAAAAGTTATGATGTAAGACTGGCCAAATTGGGGTTATTTACGATGGAGGAGAGGTCCTTAAAGGGTTGAATAGCTATGTAGAAATATATAAGGGAATCATATAATAATCTCTCTAATGCTTTATTTACTAGTAGGGCCTTTTAGCAGATACAATTGAGCCCATTCCAATTAGAAAAAAAGAAGTTCCATATAAATGCACAGAAGGAGTTTTTTATAGTGAGAGTTGTGAAGTTTTGATATTCTCTCCCTGAATCAGTCATGCTGGCTGATACATTAGATCGTTTTATGAAGGGGTTGGATGGCTTTGTAGCTAGTGAGAGAATCCAGAGTTATGGAAGATAGCTCATAGTACAAGTTGATCCAGAGACTAGTCCAATTGCCATTTTGGAGTCAGGAAGGAATTTTTTCCCCCTCTCCGGCAAATTAAGAGAGGCTTCAGACGAGGTTTTTTGCCTTTCTGTGTATCAACAAGCAGTTAAGCAGGTTATGTATAGAAATTAACGGACATGTGTCTTTTGTCATATATATATATATATGTTGTAAAATATGGGTGTCTAAAGGGCACTATATTGTGTGTATTTCACCAGCATTAAGCTGGTAAAATCTAAACTGCAGGGAAAACTGTATTGCTGCAGCTACTAAAGCTGTCTAAAGTGTGAACCGGCTCAGTAAAAGATGGATTATGGGTCCCTGGAGTGGATGGAAGAAAGCAGGATGGGCTTCCATCCCTTGCTCTATGTAAGGTATTGCAGCTGCCGAAACTAGGTAGCTAGCTAATTGGTTAATTAAGGATATTTAAAAGGAGGTGTGGAGCAACACCTCAGGGCTGCTGCTGCTTTCCCATAGAGGCCTCCTGAAGTGAAGGAGGGTGAGGGGCCATGGAAATGAGTGCTTGTGAGCACCTGGGAACAAATGTGAGATTCCCCTGAGTTGGAGAGAGCTCCAATAGTCTGGAGAGAGGACAAGAGAAACCCCTTCCAGGAAACAAGAGTGTCTCAAGTGTGCCCAGAGAGGATTCTGGGATTTGTGGTCCGCTGAAAGCCAATGAGTGCTAAACTCTTACATGAGTAAAGAGAACACCATTGAGGTTGTGAAGTGGGAATGTTTATGTGATTTCCCCCATGTGAAGCCAGTGGGCTGAAGAATTGTGTTTATTTGAAAATAAAAGCCAGCAAAGCGGCAATTTAAACTCTTCAAGGTGGTCAATCTCCATTTATGTGCTGAAATCTGTGCCGGGGCCTTGGGTTTCGCTACTGGAAGCTCACAATATGTATATACAGTTATATATATATCAAAGAGACACATTCCATAGTTGCCATGGAATAATTTGCATTCATATGTTGAAAATACCTGCATCTACACCCGGGATTACATCTTCCACCTTTCTTTACAAATCAACACTAGTGTCAAAATATAATGCATTATTTTCAAATGGACATGATTCATGATAAACAATAAATGTCATTATTTAACATTGTAATTAATGACTGCAAATTACAGTATATAATTATAGCAAATACCAAAGTGCTTTTTATTTCCATTGAAATTAAGTTTAGCTGCAAAGCTGTAATTCTTATTCAGTAGTAACATGTTATTACAAGTACTAACGTTTCCTTCTAATTGGGCCAACGGAAATGATTTGCTCCTTTGAATCTTGTGTGAGGTCTGAAGCACTCCTGGAATTCTGTGGACAATTCTTCAAAAGTGAAATCATTGTCGAGACAAGAAAAAAAACAAAAAACAAAAGCACATTGCTTATTTAAGTTACAAATGAGAAATATAGGTAATTCAATTAAAAAATATTACATTGAATTGACTGTTCCCTATTTTTTTGTTTACAATTTTATAGTTAACCCTAAAAAATGAACAGATAAAATTGAACCTTTATTTGCCTATTAGTATTATTATGCATAATAATCCCTTTTCATTGTTTAAAGTCACATGAGAAAAGTATTTGGATTCAGTTCAGCCAAGTACAATCTTGTAAAAGTGCTAGTATTTGGCCGAAGAGAATCATGGATCTTGTGTATCCCTAGTAATTCACAAGACATACATATGTACCACAGGTAATTTAAATGATATTCAGCATTCACCATTGTTGCTGCAGGCACATTTACTGTTTTTAGCCAACATATCAATGGCAGCATTTCTGGTCTAAACATGTCTGTACACAAGTGGTTGTACCTGAAATGATCATTAGAGGATTAGAAATAAAAAACAGGGAGTTTAATACTCACAACTTTGCAGGAATATTTTTCAGCATCACACAAAGATACAGAACAATGGAGATGAACTTCGTCGTAGTCCCCAATAAACTTAAACACAGTGACATGGAAGCGGCAGGTGAGGGACATCCCATTTTCTTCAATTCCAATGGTGTTGTCTTTGATGTTTGGGCACCTTAAAAACAAATATAAAATATCTATATTTTACTGAGGAAGCCAAACAAAACACAATTGTATAACTGAAAACAATATTGTGCTTGATAAATTTGATTTGCAGTTATTGTTAAAATTCTCTTAAATTAATTGATGATTTAACTATTTAATGCTTTCAAAATCCACGATCAAGTAACAAGCTTATAACACAACTTCACACCTGAACAGAATACCCAATTCAAAATGCTCTGTTGTCTCTGAAGTGACAATACTCAGAGGCTAGGTGTTCAGGAACTATAAATTGTCAGTCCCGTGCTAAGTAAGGTAATGTAACATAGCTATGTCTATTCCTTTAAGTACAACAATTAATTAAAAGGGAACAATGTGTGCTAGAGTACTAACCCTCCTTCAATGATGAAGTATCGCAGCTTGTCATTGCTATCTCGTGATGGAGTTGCATAACATTTGTTCAAGATCAAAATCAGATGGGTGGAATCTGCTCCAACGACAAATACTCCAACAAATAGCACATCTCTGGTGGTAAGCACCACCTCTCCTTGACGGTATGGATGCTTATATGATGCATTTTTATATAGTGCCATTTTGGTGGTGAAGCTGCCTTCTTGAGTTGGGACTGTGAGGTTAATGACACTGCAAATAAAAATACATATTTTTTAAGAAATACTCACAACAGCATATTTATTAAGGTAGTTGCAAGCTAGGTGCAAAATCAAGTGTATCTCAGATATATACAAAAGGATGCCTACAAGATGGGCCTTACATTGTAGATGCAAGTTGAATCTGACTACGAGCCTTTTACAGACAAGTGAATAAAAAATTAGCAACAATTATTTATTAACACTCCCTTTAGAGTTCAAATGCAGCTGTGTAGTCCTAGAGTGTGGACCTGATAGCCATGATGGGAGTCACCATTGGCAAAGTAATGATTTACAAACTGCAGAACCCTTAAAAGAGCTCAGGCTGCAGGGCCCAGCTAGAGTGACATATTAGGTAGCATGCCGTCTTAGATACTTCTGGAAGAGCAACTTTGGCGTCAGTTAGAGTTAGATTTTTGTTAATCAATCATTTGCTGTCTTGAAACTGGCTGAGATGGCAATGTGTATATATGTTTATGATCATGTAATGATCTAAAGTTGGTCCTGGATGAACGTTGCTCCACAGATTGGGTCAACCAAGTAAGTCTGAAAAACACTAAGCTAAGGTCAACTTTTTGGGCTTTTACAGCCTTTAAAATATGTACCAATAACAAGAGATCTGGTATTGATATATTTGTCTAAGTACATATTGTTAGTTACAAAATTAATGTTAGTTTAAGAGTATGGTGGCATATAGTACACCAACTAAGAAGATCCCAATGCTGCAAAGAAAACTAACAGTAACCTTAGATCTTATTCTTAATTGAGTATTATAAATATTAGAGGGAAGCATTAACAGTGTCGGACTCCCGCAAACTCCTCTGTGCAGTGATTCTTCCCCCCCCCCCATGCACGCATGCGCAAGCGTCCATTTTTGCTGGCACAGCAGTGCGACCGGAAAGATGAGGCAGCACAGGAGCGGATCTGGGCAGGGGGACCCAAAAACCGTGCTGTCTACTGGCAAATGCACAGAGATTCTTAGTTAAAATGGGATGAAACATGTGACAACTTTATGCAGGAGTAAATAATACACAAATATTTTAGACTTGCAGGATAAAGACACGTCTGCAAAATATTAACTGGGAAAGAACTTTTACAGGGTTAAACAGAAGAAAATGGAATTTCGTCAAAATGCTGCTTAATAAATATACAAGTCTTTATATTCCCCTGGTAAGCAAGGAAAGACATCACAAAGCAAAACCTTTATGGTTTGATAGAAGTGTTGATGTTGAGGTTGGTAAGAAAAATCATGCTTTTAATTCAGTTCGGGATTCGGCCAGGATTCTGCCTTTTACAGCAGGATTCGGATTCGGCCGAATCCTTCTGTCCAGCCGAACCGAATCAGAATCCTAATTTGCATATTCAAATTAGGGGCGGGAAGGGAAATTGTGTACGTTTTTGTCACAAAACAAGGAAGTAAATGTTTTTGCATATGCAAATTAGGATTCGGTTCGGTATTTGGCCAAATCTTTCACAAAGGATTTGGCAGAATCCAAAATAGTGGATTCGGTGCATCCCTACATTCAAGTTACCTGGGATAGCTGAGACAGTACAAGGAGACCAATAATGCATGTTAATGAAACAAGCTAAAATATAGATGGAAAGGCGTATTGCAGGGAAAAGTAAAATGAATCAAAAAAAGTATTCTTTAAATATGTAAATAATAAAAAAAAAAGAAAGAAGTGGTAGGACACTTATTATCAGAAAGAGGCATGAAAGATGTCAAGGTTGGGATTGTTTACTCTAGAGAAAAGCGCTTGCGAGTGGGACATGATTACTCTTCACAAGTACATGAAAAGACATTATAAATAGATACAGATAGTGAAGATAATTTTTCCAGTAGATAAGATCAATGCACCAGAGGCCTCCCCTTAAGCTGGCCATAGACGCAAAGATCTGATCGTACGAATCGAGGATTCGTACGATTTTCGGAACGTGTGTGGAGAGTCCCGACATTTTTCGTCCGGCGGAGATCAGTCGTTTGGTCGATCGGACAGGTTAGAAAATTTCTGTCGGCTGCCGATAATATCTCTGTGTGTATTGCCGATCGTATGATTTTCAGTGGGAGACTGTCACTAGCTTTGGTTGGACATAGATATCGTACGATTGCTGTCAGGGGCAGAACATTGCTGATCTGTTCTAAAACTAATCTGACTGGTAAGACTTTGATCTGAATGGTTAGTGGCGGGTCGGGAGTTGGGAAAGTCCGATCGTACGATGATTCGTACGATCGGATCTTTGCATCTATGGCCAGCTTTATACTAGAGGAGCAGCACTTTAATTTGAATCAGTGTAGGTGGTTCTTCACAGTGAGGGCAGTGAGGCAGTGGCTTCGATGATTTCTTGAACAAGCATAACATCCAACGCTATTGTTATCTTAAGTTACAATAGTATAGTTAGTATAGATTTTGGTAAACTGTATATAGATAGCATTAGTTAGTTATTTCATGTTGAAACACAGGTCCTTGAGAAAAATGTTGGATTTACATATGTATGATTAAATAAATAGTTTTAATGTATTTGCGATAGACCCACTTGTATGTGCAACTCTGTGTGGTGGGTATATATAGTTATATATGTGAGTGTCTGTATAAGTATTTGCATATACTAAGGTTGGTTTGGAGAGGTTAAACTTGATGGACTTTTTTTCAACCCTTTTTAACCATGTAGTTATCTGCTAGAGCCAAAAACAGCATTGCATGAAGTTTTTTTAGTTTAGAAATGATATAGCAGAATCTAGTAATATTCAAAATGTTGTTATTTACAATGATATGAAAATATGGGCCAGATTCAATTTGATGAGAAAATACTAACTCTTTGTTTTTCACCGTAAAAGACTGTGGGAAAAACTGGAATAGAAATAATCTTTTCTCGCCAAATTGAGTTTCACTATATATTTTATAATGTATCCCAGAAAATGCTGTATGTTCAGTTAAGTCATTTAAAACTTTAACCCCATTTTGGAACACTTTAATGTATATATCCATACATGTTAGAGATGACGCCCATATTTACCCTGTATTTCATGGGTTTGGTACCCTTTGGGTAAGTAAAACCAAGCTATTTCATTTATATTTGAGTATCAACTGACAATCCCTTTGTGCATTTGTAGCTTTTCGAGCTGCTGAACATGTATCCTGGCCCCGGTGTAATACAAAGAGCAGATTTAACAGTTTGTAGATTTTTGGAACAGAAAAAACTGTTAAGAATTTATTCTCACATTTTAGACAATGTAAAAGTTTTTTTTAAAAAAAAAGCATTCCTTAGTGCTGAACTCCTTTTTAGTGATGGGCGCCAGGAGCGAATTCGCAATGAATTCCCGCGATTTGCGAAACCTCAATTTTCTTTTGGGCGTCAAAAACGGATGCCAGCGTCAAAAATGAGACACCGGCGCTGTTTCACTAATTTCTCTGGAAATTTTTCGGCGAAACAGCCCAAATTCCCCCATCACTACTCCTTTTCTGTTGCACTAAAAGCTCAGACTCCCACCACTTCCAATTATTATGAGAAATCACAAATAATTCTGCCAGTCGCTTCTAAAGGTCAGAGAAGGTTACAGCTAGAGAAAAGTTGTGAAAAACAGAAAATGAAATGACTCGCACTTGTTATAGTGTATGGAAAATAAATAGAAGCCTATCTCTCCCAGTCCTTTTAAACATTCTTTGAATATTATGATTGCCCATGGGTTCCCCGTTAAGAATCAAACACCAGAGGGCTAAATAAAAAGTATTAAAATATTGTGTAGTTCATGCTTTTATTATCTTGGTCCAGGTTTGGAGAAATGGCTTTTAACTGTAGTTTAAATGATTACTAAATTGTTTCTCTCAATGTTTTGTAACACGAAAAAAGCATGACCGAATATACAATGCATGTAAATTATACTGTGCATATAAAAATATTGGCAAAAAATCACTGCTTTACTTAAAGTGTTACTAATCTGGCCTTCTTGGTTGTGTTTTGGTAGCATTTACAGCCCAGTTGTGTGGATGTTATTGAGGAAGCCAAGTATACCTAGCAACTATAAAAATGACTGCCATGTGATTTGATCATGAGACAACCAGAATACTTTAAAATAAATACGACATACAAAAAAGTTTTAAAATCTCTTCAGCAGCTTGGGGGTCAGATAAATCCCTTGGAGACCCATATCGGACACAGAGTCCTCCAGCTGGATAACCAAATGAAGGACAGTGGGCCAGACATGGGGCTTAGTCAGTCAGGGAATTTGACAGCTTCAGTGGACACTTTGGCGACAATTGGGGAGGATTTACCAAAATTTTAACGTTTTTTCACATGATGCTCTCTAAAAATATTGGCAAGCACTTTATCAGCTTGTGAACATTTTTTTGAATTTTGCATGGATTTTCTATTTCGTTAGTTAACAAATATGCGATTTCTTGACTATGTGGTGTGAAGGAATAGTTTAATTAGAAAACACCTTGATGTACCATTAGGTGAAGTGGATATTGGCAATTTATTATCAAGAAAATTCCATGACAATACTTGAAGATTCCAAAAAACATACTGACCAGCAAAAAAGCTGATCAGCCCAATTGTGTTTGTCATCGAGATTGACCATCTCAATCTTTGACAAGTCTGCAACTTTGTGTTTCCACTTATACGCCTAGTATATTTAATGAACAAAAAAGGAGCATGCTAAATCTGTAAAATTACAAAGAATGCCTAGAAAAGCAGAAGGAGTTATAGCTGCTTTATATTGCTGAGAGCAGTATTTCCCCATGTCACAATGTTCCTAGAGAAGATAAATTTATTCTTGTTTAATAAATATGTATAATCATTTTTAAATGAACCTTATACTCTGGTTTCAAAAAAATAAATAAAATAGTGGTAAGAAAAAAATATAAATAGCCACCATTAAAGATACAATTGATTGAAAGCAAAGTGTGTTTACCTGAGCATTGGCCTTACAACAGAATCTAAGGAGATCTTAATATCAAGTTCATATGCACAGGAGAACTCCACATTGATGGTTCGATCTCTTGTAATTATATTCCCTGTGTTGTTGGCACTCTCTATCCAGACTGTGTTCTTGTACATGATGTGGGTACCATTAGACTGCAAGATGAAAGAGAATGTCATTTTATTATCCCCATTGCTATGCAATAGGATATACATGTATATGAGTTGAATACATCACAAGTAATTCTGTTGAGAAAATTAGTTTTAGTATTAAAAATTATTGAAGCACAGTTTTATTGCATCTCAAAGAAACATAATCACGAACTTATTATTTGTTAATGCTGTACTTAGAATGCTTAAATGAGAACTAAAGCCCAATTTTCTAAAAAAAAAAGTTGATTTTAATTATATTTAATTTTGAAATTTCAAGCTATTTTACTATTTTCCAAGTTCTCTCAGCCTTGTGACTTGTGCTCTGATAAGTTACAGTCTCTCTTTACTGCTGCACTATTGTTGGAGTGTTGTCAACACCCCTTGCAAAAAGAAAGTTATAAAAGAAGGATGGAGAAGACGCGCTTTGCTTTTTAATTAAAAGTTTCAGCAGCACCTCTAATTACTGGATCCACTAGTCCTTGTATAAGTTTAAAAATAAATGCAGTGTAGGTGCACTTGTAAGACAGGGTTTCCTTCCTTTACCTACAAGAAACAGAGCAATCCCAATGGTGTAGTGTCGTAAGTTTGGATGGACTGAAAAGAGTTAATTGATAGAACATC
Source organism: Xenopus laevis (assembly GCF_017654675.1). Lineage (NCBI taxonomy): Eukaryota > Metazoa > Chordata > Amphibia > Anura > Pipidae > Xenopus > Xenopus laevis. The sequence continues at coordinate 79,960,846 of NC_054383.1, forward strand.
CCACCGACCAGATAAAAGACATTCAAACAAAACGCGGGAAGAATCTCTGCCCCTGAGGAAGTATAATCTTATATGAAACGCGTTGGGCTATTAATCTAACCTTTGTAAAATCTAATAAAGATATCCGACTCTTTAAAATTCTCACGGCGTGGACTCCCCTTTTATCACAAGAGAAATAGCGAAAATCTTTCCTGCTGCCGCTGACATCCCCTACAAGGTTTTTCCCCATGACTGAGAGCGCTCTGCAAGCCAGGCATTGAGGAGAAACAACCGGCACCATCCTATTACGGCTCAAACCCAAGACGGAAGACACCACAACGATCCTCCTGTCGTTTAATCTAAAGACCTTGTGAGGCACAATTAACCCGCTACTGAGGGGTAAGTGTGGACAAAAGCCGCTATTTCACATTTTAGTTGCAATACTGCACTATTTGAGTTTATTCCCGTAGGTATATCCAGAAGCAAGCACAGGACTCTGTCTATGTATACTTAACGCACTGATCACACGGAACTTTTGTGAGTAACTCTGTATACCAATTAAATCTGTCCTGCAAAACTAACGATACTACACCATTGGGATTGCTCTGTTTCTTGTAGGTAAAGGAAGGAAACCCTGTCTTACAAGCGCACCTACACCGCATTTATTTTTAAAAAGAAAGTTATACCCGCGGCAACTGACACATGGAGCAATCCAATTGTTTTTTAGAGTGTTGTTACCTGTCCAGAGTGTAATTTCCTGCGCTACAGCACATGGGAGGGTGTGGGGTTTGACGGCTGTTCAGGGAAAACCAGTGGTGGAAACAATTACACTGTCTGTTTGTCACAGCTATGTTCACCACATCATGTTCAGATGTTTTTCATGTGTTATATATCTATTCACATATATGTATATGGTTTTATAAGAGTTTTATATTCTTGTAATGCCTCTAAATTTTGTTGTACAATGATGTGTAGGTAGGTGAATGTGTCCTAAAACACTGCATATAATGCTGCATATAATAAAGTCAGAATTCTACAACTCTAAACAAACAGTTACAGTAACAAGCAGCCAATGAAGCTATGCCCAGAAAATCTGCAGTTTTGAACACATCTGGGCTAATTTACAGGGGGTTATTTATTAAAGTCTGAATGCCAAAAACTCGAAAAATTTGAGTTTTTTTTTTACTATAGAATCCAAGTTTTTTTAGTGGGAAAAAAACCTAAAATTTTTCAAAATGTATTAAACCCCTAGGGTGTTAAAAATCTGAATAAAAAAGTACTCCAACTCAGACCTGCCGAGTTCATGTAGAAGTCAATGGGAGAAAAAAATACGAAAAAATCTGAGTTTCTGGCTGTCAAATACAGAAAATTTGTAAGATTCAATTTTTTTCACGATTTTATCAAATTTTTTACAACACAGGAAATTTTCTGAAAAATGTATTGATAAATAAGGGAAAAATGTGCATTTGGTCGGTCTATTTTAACAGAAAATTATCAGAAACTTTTGGATTTTGATAACTAATCCCCCCCCCGTGTCTGTAAAATGGTTACCAAAGATAGTGAAATATGCTATTAATACAACTGTCACTAGAATGACACTCTCATATTTCAAAACAATAAGGCTTTTAAGCATAACATATGTGAGATCAGCACCTAAATGAAGTAGTTATTAGTGCCTTGTAACTACAAATGAGATTTGCCAATTCTATGTATAACTGATCAACTACAAACAGTTCTTCTAGTGATTATAAATAACCAAAGTGAAGCTAATAGAATAGAAAATGATCATGTGTATACCTGTACAATGTTTCCACAGTTCCCTTTTGTATTATTTATCTGAAAAGATATAAAATCTTCCCCTTCAATCCCAGGGCAGTGTCTGTCATTAATTCGAACTCCTTCTCTCTCGAACCCAAGCTGAAATAGTTTACACTTTGATATTGACACTTCCATCTGGGCAGCCTTACAGGTTACTTCCGCATCAATGATGTCCTGAGTGTCTACAAGGACATAATAAATAAATGTATGTTATAATAGTTTTTGCAATAACAAATATAATGTACACGTTCTGGCAGTACCACTAGTAATGTCATGGTCTAATGTGTATTCTTCTAAAAGCAGTTTAATTCATTCATTCAAAGTGGTCATTCTATGATTCACGATATCAAGGATCAAAGTCCAATTTGCTATTATCCTATAAAAGTTAAGGATAAATGTTACATAAAATACTACTGCATTTGTAAGCGCATTAAATTAATAATATAAATAAGTGATCCAATAGATTGTGCAATAGTGCACAACTGCAATGATTGTCCCTACCATTTCCATAAGCTGGAGGGTCCATGCATCCACACAACTCTCCTCCATTGTCCACCTCACAGGTTCTGTTGGGACAGTCGGCACCAACACAGGGATCTTCAATCACTCCTGCTAAAGATTAGAAAAAAACAATACACTGATATTAGGCCCATCGATTGTGTTGGTTCTGTAAACATGGCCTACAGATTAGAACCTTTTTTCGTTTGAAACTATGAAGAGCGGTGCTATTCTGCAACAATGGCTATGTTCTGAACTAAATGCCTTGATATATCCTAAAAATAATATTGCCATTCATTTATATAATCTGGCCTGCTTCTTGGGAAAGAAGAGCCAGCTGTTAGTTTGGTGAGCCAGCGTTAAGTGCAGGAGAGCAAACTGCACTCCAATACTCCCCAGACTGAAAGGCCTGCAGGCACCTGGGATTGTAACATGGTCTCTTTTGTCATGGTCATTATATCTCCTTATTAGAGGGTTTATTGAACAGAGTTAGGTTTGGGTTACAATCTTTCTGAAAATATAGTCTATGTTTATGACCTGATACCTTGTAAATATAGAGGATTTGTAGACATTGTATATTTTGCAACTTCCTTTGCTAAAGGTGATTCGTAAAAAAAACAATGAAGATCACTTAAAGAGAAAGCACAGAGCTCAACCTTACAGCAATTTTCTTTTTCAATCCATTCAGTACTGAGAATACCAAAGGACCTGCAAGCCTCTCCGTATGCAGCCAATGAGCCACACAGTTGGTACTTCCTATTGTTATAACACCCATCCAGGAAACATGATTCATAGAAAGGAACAGGATCCAGAAGGCCATAACAGGGCTGGAAAAATCCCTTCATGTCAGTTAGTTTGAGGCAGTAGCCATCGCTCTGTAGGGCTTGGATTTGGACATTGTCACATTTTGCTGCATACTGGGAGTACTGTAGTTCATTACAGCTGTAAAACAAGTTATTGAGAAGTCAACATATGCATACAAATATCTTTTTGTCACTTCTGTTGGAAAAAAAAACATTTGGATTATTGGCACTGTATATATGTGTTTTTTTATTAAAGAATAAAAGAATAAAAGAAATAGAATGTGTTGCTTACTGACAGAAAAGTAGAGGTGCATTACCCACCGGCAAGAAGTTGCAGTTACTAATCTCAATATGTAATGTAAAGCATATGTTACACCTGTTGTCATTACTACATCACATACTCCACACACATTAGAACTGCATCTCTGGCCAATGTTGATCAAAATCTGGGTTATTTGATCACTTTGATATTGGATCTATTCAGAGAACATGGGAAGGGCCCAAAGCAATCTTGGATTTTTCATCCAGCCCAATCTGAACAAGCTCAGACCAACCAATATCTGAATACACTCCAAGGTAAAGGATTGTTGGTGGTCTGTACAGCTGAAGGGGAATTGAATGTTCTTCTTCCAATTAAATTGCTCTGTGCCAATACAGTAACTCCACTGTACCAGTAAATCAAAATAATAAAGGAAGGAGAATCTCTGAAAAACTTTTATTCCAGGTTGTGGTTACACGACATGTTTCGGATAGATACCCTTTATCAAGTGTACAAAGACCATTACCATGTGATATATATATCCAAAATAACCTCTAACCCAATTAAACCTAGGGTATTCTGGGTAAACACTTCAATTAGACCTCATTAGGCCCACAGTGATTCTGTACACATTTTCAAAACCATAACATTCATTTATATAGGATTAAATAAGTTATTAATACAATGTGGCATATAAGTGCAAATAGTAAAATATATTATAAATACAAAAAGAAAATATTGTTTAAAAAAAACTCAAAAAATAGTTCAAAATTGTAATAATCAAAATTAAAGCACAGATTCCTTTGGAGAAACCACAGGGGCATCAATCATCACAGTCCACTCTTATGGTAGGCTACTGTGTAAACCTGGCCCTCTCAATGATGGGAAACTGCCCAGAAATGGCCTATCCCAGGTACCATAACCATATGTTGCAGAACTACAACTCCCAGAATGCTTTGACTCTTGATTCTGTTGAAAAGTTGCTTAGACTTGGCCATTCTATATCAAATTAAAAGTTAACTTAAAGGTGAACCACCCCTTTAAACAGTCAAAAGTAACTTACAGTTCATATGGAACCCTTCTTCTCCTCACACTGTAGCTGATAAAAATGGCTGACGGGCTGCTAGGCCCTTGCGAAAAAAAACTTCCTCCAAGGAACAGCATGAAACCATTCCCAGCTGGTTGCACACTGCAATGCTTCTCCTGAATATCAACAACACTCTATGCCAGTCTTGAAAAATATCAGGAACAAGATAGAGCAGACGCACACCCACGGCAATCTCCTGAAGATAACGCCTGGTGCTCAGTAATAGAGGGTACGGCAACCTCAAAATGTAGTCAAGAAACAAAGATACCGGCACACAAGGCTTGCTTGCAGGGAAACCCTTGCTTTAATTCAAAGTGCGGAAGTGCAACGTTTCGGGGACACGCCCCTTTCTCAAGCATGCGAAAGGGGCGTGTCCCCGAAACGTTGCACTTCCGCACTTTGAATTAAAGCAAGGGTTTCCCTGCAAGCAAGCCTTGTGTGCCGGTATCTTTGTTTCTTGAAAAATATCAGAACACCTCCAGTTGCTTGCCCCTCCTATTCCTGGCTGATCCCCCTTCCTCTTCATGGTCGTGGGGGCAGGACTCAAACTGTTCCCCTGATGATTGGCTGGAGAATCCCTTCCTTCATGCAGGTTGAAACGTTAACTAGTCCCTAATGTACTATAGTAGAATGCACAGGGACTATATTAGGCAGCACTCTTACAGGTACAAAACACTGTGTTTTACAGAAGCCACAGGTCTGCCACATTTATAAACCACCCTTTGAAAGCAAGTGATGGTGACAGAAGCCGAGATGAAAGAAAATTACCAATAAATATATTATTAAAAATTGTGCTATTGCTCAGAAAATGTGATTTCTACCAAAGGATTTCTCCAAGCATACAGAAATACAAAGTAAAACAAACCAGTTTTTATGTACAGCCACAAAACTGAAACAACGCTTGTCATCAGGCCTTTGATTTACCAGTTCTCAGCGTGAAATCCCAGCCAAATCTGAATAATTCAATCTACCTCTTAATTTCTATACACAGAGCTACTGAGTCTATCAGGGAACATTGAAAGTAATGTACTTCACAGCAATATTCTGTTAGAAATGTGAATTATTCATACACTTAGCAAAGCACTTAAGCAGCTTTTAAGCCAGGTTTATTGTTAATATCTTTAATAGGATATGAACATCAAAACAAATTGCTTTTATTTATGTCTCAAATGCTTCTGGAAAACTGAATAAAGCAGTATTATTTTCCAAACAGCAAAATGGTTTAATTTATGCATTAAACATTTATCGCGACGACTCCTGTTTTCATGCAAAAAAACCCTCCGGTTTGTTAATCATACAGTTTTTATCTGTTCACTTCCTGTTCAAACACAGCAGGCTAGCCATGTTTTATACAGAAGGCAACTATCATAGCACAATCAATAATTCTTTGTGTATAGTAGCATGACATTTTATTGTTTACTATACAATAGCATGGAAAAGTCATACTAGAATAAATATGTAATGTCTGATATAAACTTTCAAAGGATAATGGTAAACATGATCTGTGTGCTCTCCTGAGCACATTTGGAAAATATTACTTTTGTTCAGTGACAGATCTTTTGGCCTGTACTCCAGGGGTTTCCTTTAATGGCAAATGTTCTTTTTTTATACAATTTTTTAACACCAAGGCTCTAAGTATTCAGCCTGTTTTAATTTGGAGATAGGAGCCATCACACAAAATTCAATTCTCAAGTCTCAGAGTAAAAATTATGAATACTGTTAAACACAAAGCACTATAGTCCTAACACACCTAAATTGGGTGCAAAATGAAAGGAGAATCATGTTTTTCATAAACCTTTTCTCAAAATTACATTTTATACTTTACTTTATATTGGTAGAGTGACCGTCCATAACAGCCTACGGTATTAGGTGAAAATAACACATTCCAGGTATAAGACATTCAGAATTATGTATTGAATAGAAGGTTTATGGTTACGAGGTTAAAGGAGAAGTAAACCCTAAGAATTAATGTGGCTGAATGTGCCATATTTTATATACTGAACTTATTGCACCAGCCTAAAGTTTCAGCTTCCCAATAGCAGCAATGATCAAGGACTTCAAACTTGTCACAGGGGGTCACCATCCTGGAAAGTGTCTGTGACACTCACATGCTCAGTGGGCTCTGAGCAGCTGTTGAGAAGCTAAGCTTAGGGGTTGTTGCAAATTATCAAGCAGAAAATGAGGTTAGCCTGTAATTTAAGATGATGCTACAGGACTAATGATTACATTTTGATGCTAGTTGCACTGGTCTCTGTGTTGCCATGTACTATTTATCTCTATTAATTACTAATCAGCCTTATATTGTGACAATTACATTCTTTGTGTACTGTATATTTTGAATTGGTCCCTAAGCTCAGTAAGTGACAGCAGCACAGAGCGTGTGCAGTGAAAGAAGATGGGGAGCTGCTGAGGAATCTTTGGAGGCACAGATCTTTACTGCTAAAGGGCTGGGATTGCCTTGGGCTGCTACAGAAGCCCAAAAGATAATTTTCAACATATCTAGCCTTCTTTAGTTAAGCTTTAGTTCTCCTTAAATACTGCCCAACATCACATGCATTGTAGTGACTTAAAAAAGTGATTTAAAATATGTCCTAAAATACAGGCTGGTCTAAAATGTATATAAATGTGCTGTAATAATCAACTTCATAATCAAGTAAAAAAACCTCAGTCTGTCTTGTTGTCCTCACCTTTTTTGCATGCCATTGGTTTTCCAGCTCTGCGCTAATACAACACTGCTCACCACGGGCTTTCCTCTTAGAGTCACATAATCATCTGTTAAATCCCCATTAAAATTCCCGCACAGGCCACAGACTTTATTTTGGAGCCGTTCACTGATGCTGATTTTAATCACATTGAATCCATTATAGTAAATCTGAATATCGGGGCTTGTGTCAATCACCAAAAAACCTTCCATGCTGTATATTTTAGTTGACAGTCCTGTTACAAATGGGACAGTAACCTGTGTGCCATTTACCTACAGTAAAAACAAAATCATAATTGAAAACAAATGTAAACAGCAAAATAGTAACGGTGTACCTGACAAATCTGGCTAGTCAGCACTACTTGGATAAAGATAATTTTTATCTATCATTTAAGGGTAGGGACACACTGGGCGATTTGGGGAGTTTTAGTCGCCTGGCGACTAATCGCCGCGACTTTTCTCCCCGAATGCCTCCCCTCGCTCTGCGCCTGGCTAAAATGAAATATCGCCTGCGCTAATCACACGCGGCGATTCGTTTTCCGAAGTCGCCGAAGTTTCCTCGTGAGGCAACTTCGGGCGATTTCGGAAAAGGAATCGCCGCGTGTGATTAGCGCAGGCGATTTTTCATTTTAGCCAGGCGCAGAGCGAGGGGAGGCATTCGGGGAGAAAAGTCGCGGCGATTAGTCGCCAGGCGACTAAAACTCCCCAAATCGCCCAGTGTGTCCCTACCCTAAGGGTTTGGGTTGACATCAGGTCTTTGATTTGCCAGTTCTCAGTGTGAAATCAAGGGCTTGGGTGAGGAAGGAGCTGAAGATTTGTTTAAGTCATTTCTTTCATACTATGGAGACAATCCAGAACAGGCAGAAACACAAATTTATCAATTTAAAAATATCTGTGCATAGGCTTTATTATAGCTAATAATCTTATACATATTGACTGCACATTTTTAAACCTAGTAGTTGCTAAACGTACAGCTTATATCTAGAACCAAAAATGAATGTTGTGTTTAAGTTCATGTTAACATTTATTTCAGGAGTCAAAATTATAATCACTTTTGCATAGTTATTCAGCATTTGTTAAATCTGGAAAATTTGGCACAAACCCTTTCCTGCAAAGTTATTAGGGAAGCTCTTGAGGTGCAAGCCTCATTGTGATGCCAAGATCTTTTAGGGGATAGCAAATATAATAAGCACACTAGGGGCCTTCAGCATCTTTATTCATTATCAGTTGGAAAGTTGTCAGTATATTAACCTTACTGTTAGTGTATTCTCCTCTGCGGATTTTGGTTCAATGGTCTATTTATCAATATACATTTGAATATACAACTGAAAAACAAACAGTTGTGATCTTAAAAGTGATTATACAGCGATAAACAAAGTGGAAACTCATATTCAAGTATTCATGTAGGTCTTTCAAAATATATATTTTTAGACAAAATGCACATAATAATGATATGTAGACACAGTATGCAGTTGTCTCCCATAACATTTTTTTGCTAGCCAGTCAAGTTACATTGTAGGACAGACAGTTCAGACATGATGGATTACATTACTAAAAGGCACATCATTTCAACTGATGAAGTCTGAATATAAATTTCCCTGTACCTAGAGGCATTTAAGTGCCAGACTTGATAGGGAGCAGCCAATATAGAAACACTCGTTTCATTCCCAGTGACATCATTTCTGGCAGGAAAGGGGAGTTATTTTTGGCAAATATGGTTGAAATTAAAGTGTTTTAAAGTAATGAAAATATCATGTAGTGTTGCCCTCCAGTGGTAAAACTGATGTGTTTGCTTCAGAAACACTACTTTAGTTCATATAAACAAGCTGCTGTGTAGCAATGGCAGAAATTTAAAAATGGCTATATGGCACAGGTTAAATAGTGAATAACAGATAACACCATTATGTTCTACAGAGCTTATCTGCTGTGCAACCTGATCCTTTTCTCCTTTGAATGGCTGTCCCCATTGCTACACAACAACTTAATTATATAAACAATATTAGTGTTTCTGAAGCAAACACAGCAGTTTTACCAGTGAAGGGCAACACTGCATTATATTTGTATTACTTTAAAACACTTTCATTTTTATGTTACTGTTCCTTTAATGTGTTTTTATGATATTGGTGCTATTTTTGAAACTTGAATTGCAAATGTCTCTTTATTTTTATATAGCCTTCCTTGTATCAATGGCACATTGATTTTAGGAAAGAGGGGTTCATTTAAAAAAAATTACCTTAACTGTATTCCTGTCATTGATGAGGATTTGCTCTTCATTAATGTAGAAGTAAACGGGTGAGATAACGGTCTGGTTAGGGGACGACCACTTATCAAAATTAATAATCAGCTGGAAGGAAATATCTGGCAACTTCTGGCAGATGGTGGACAAGACAAAAGCACAGTTGGCAGGAAAGCGGAGAAAGGCCCCATCAAATGTTCGGAAAACCCCTCCTCCAGCGGCAATGCAGTACGAGTTCTTTTTGCTAAAGCAGCCCCTCACTCCATTCCTGAGGGCACATTCTTCATCTGACTTACACTGCCTGGGGTCACATTGGATAAGATTCCTGCCAAAGCACCGGCAACGCCTGGTACAGTCACTGTTCCAAAATAGCTGCTTTGGCTAAAAGTACAAGAGTAGAGTAAAAAGACTGAGTTACCAGATGAACACACATATACATACATGTAAATGTGTGGTTTGGCTTTTTGAATTTTCTCTTTTAACAGTGTCAGCAAAATAGATAGACAACCCAAGTGTTTTATAACTGTATAATTTAATTATTGCATTTCACTGCAGTAGCGATAATATTGTAGTATTAAACAATAATAATATATATGTGTCAAGTATAGTATCAGTGAAAGCGAAACTCTATGAATTACACAAAATTGCACAAACTTTAATCTTGAAGTCAAAGAATATCTCTTGTAAACAGGATGTTAGTCGTTAGTACAGAGTAGGGTTTCCAAGCCACTCTCCCTGGTTCTCTCTCTAGAATTCTGTCACTTTCGGTCCTTCTTTGTCTTTGGCAGTATAATGTGCCTCCAATTCTCTTGTTACATTGTAAACCCCTTGTGTCATGTCCCATGTGCCTTTCTAGTAGTATCAGCTTCCAGGTCTGGAAAACTCTGGTCTAGATTGTAAGATAAGCTGTAGCCACACTTGCCTCATAGTATTTGCCATCAGCGTAACAGCCACAGTTGTGAGGTAGAATGCAGCTCTTGCCATTCAGGACATATCCCGGGTCACACTGGCACCCCTCCACGCAGTAATGATTGCAGTCACTTTTCAGTCTGATGGCAGCACAGCGGGGCTGGCACACACTAACACAGCTCTCATAATGGCTATAAGAAGGACATGTCATATCTGCAAGTTACATAGACAAGGAAAGTTATAGAAAGCCCATTGTACAATTCTGTTCTGGGTTCTGCTGCACATGCACGATACATACAACTTTTGCAGTATATATTAGTAAATATATCTTACCAGTGACCAACCAGCATTAACACATTTTTATACTGTTACAGGAACAGAACAAGTTTCTATCTGATATTTATGTAGCGAACGACATCTAGGGGGTTATTTATCAAAATCCAAATATTTCTAAAAAAAAATTATAACAGAAAATAAAACACAAACAATATAAAAATCCTACCCTCTGACAATAGTATTATAGTGAGAATTGTGTTTAAAGTATGCAGACAGCAAGATTAAAATTGTGCAAATATCCACTCGTACCAGAGGTAACTAACAGGCTGTCATTCTTTCTTGCTTTATCCAGTTATACTTAATTTTACTACCAGTAAATCAGTACTGTACTAAGGGCTGAGATTATAGCAATTAATACTATATTAGGTAATCAAATTATCACTCCTGCTTATCTTAAAATATGAATTTCAGCTATAAAAATGAATTATTATGTGTTTGTGCACGGTGCTCCCTGGTGGCACTGTTTGGCTTATGTGCCAACCAGCTCTGCGCACATTTAGGCACAAACCTGTACACATGCAAGCACTGGTGCGAACATTGACACATGTGTGAACACATACACATTTTGGCACCAAACACTACCCTTTTTAAGGACACTTGAGTTGTCAGTCAGCTCTTGGTTATAGGTCTAGTTCTCTACTACTACTTGCCTTGTATCTCCTGTAGTTGTTTCTCTGTCTGACTTCGGTTTACCATGAACTCTTGCATGAATCGGACTTTGCACGAATTATGCATGCCCAGACCCCTTGGCCTGAGTGTTGACCTCACTTGAACGGCGCCTCTCTTGACCATTGGCCTGTTTACGGACTACTGTTTTTCTACTCTTTCTGATCACTTTTTGGACTAAGCCTTCGCTAATCTGCTTCACTACACTCAGCTCTTCAGACACTCTTCATATGATTAAGCTCCGTCCACAAGGTACACTTTACAGTTTGCTACTATTGTACAAGTATAAATAATAATAATAATAATATACAATTGAACCCTTATTTTACATTTCTCAGGGGACCAGAAACCATTTTTGTAAAATAAGGGAAAATGTAAAATCAAGAAAATATATAAGGAATATATTAAGCATTACTGTAAATATTGGTGGAACCACAAAAAACAGTGTAAAATATGGAAAAACTTAAAATCAGGGGATATAAAATAGAGGTTTGAATCTACTTAATATTGTAAAATAAAGTCACACTTAATAGTACAATGGCCATATAACAGTACAAATGCATTTTAAAATGTCATTAAACTTCAAGGTGACTTTGAATGTCACTGTATTTTAAATTAGGGGGTCCAGTATTTTTTGTAAAACACAAGTTTTAATGACTTAATTCTACAAGTGACATCAATAAGCACCAACTATAAATGAAGACATAAATTAGCATAATTGATAAGGATATACAGTAGAACCTCCAATTTGAGTTTTTCAAGGGATCAGATAAAAATGGTATAAAATGCATTATGCATTTTATATTGGTGGGACCACAAAAAACTGTAAAATTAGGGAAAACTTAAAATCAGTAGATGAAAAATTGAGATTTCACTGTATTTTACAATATATCATGTCCTCTTTTATAATAAGATGATAGTTGTCTACAATCTATTCTTAGTTAATTTTTAGATTGCATTTTCAAGAAACTTTTTATTGAATGTTAAGTGTGCTACAGACTTACAGCAGGATGTGTAGTTTCTCCAGCCTGTGACAGCAATTCCTTGGGTTTGACAGGTGCTTGCGTAGTTCTGTAGCCAGCTACAGGCAGTCTGAACTGCACCTCCATCAATACATGAGTCGAACAAACAGTTCTTAAAAAAGAAGCTTGGGTTAACTTTACTGTGGCACTTGGCAAATACACCGTTTCTGTTTGGAATGAAGCTGCAGAGCTGTTGTGCTTTCCATAAACCATCAACCTTGGTACATGTCGGGCACCTGTCTCCACATCCAACTTGGCAAAAAGTATCTCTCTTTACCCAGCTTTGGCCAAACTCATTGACATTAGTGCTGATGAAGCCATTGGAGGTCTGTAAGTCATCTTCTATGTTTCCATTGTACCTGCCACAGAGGCCATATGTGGTGTTTTGCATGGCTCGTGGGATGGTCACAGACAAGAATGTCTTCCAGTCATACACCACTTTCAGCCCAAATTCTGTTTCTACAACAATGTGAAATCCAAAGGCAAAGATATTCACCTTACCATGACCCAGCCTTAATGGCAAGTAAAGTCTTTCATTGTTTACCTGATACAAAAAGATGAAGGGAAAAAAAACAATTATTAATTTTGATCTTTTAATATATCGAAAGAATTTATCAGTGCATTATCCCATTTTAATAGCACACTGCAACAACTATGTTTTTCAAACAATGATGGATAATTTTGGGATTGAACATGAATTGCAGAAGCAGATTTGATAGAAAAAGGAAAGCAAATTGCTTTATATTTTCCATCAAATTGACACCTCCACTTTTGTTCCTATTAGTCTTATTGTATCGAAAAGAAATACTTTCTCTAATATCAATGACTTTTTATAACACACATGGTGTTAACTGGGTATTCCTATATCACCAGTTTTCCACACACTACAGAGCAAACTGTCAGGAAATTAGAAGTGATTCCTTCTCATGTAGGAATTAACCACTATCAAGATAAATGGTAATACATCTCTCTGTGTCTCTCCGTCTGGCTATTTATGTATCTCTCTCTCCAACTAACTTAGTCTAGGACGACATGGGCCCGAGATCCGCAGACCGATTTCAGCCTCCTTTTTCTTTTGGATTGGAACCATTCTGTCAGCTGAGGAGTGAAACACACTTGGCAGATTTTGGCAAAGAAACATGATATGAGACAAAATCCACCAATTGTGTTCGCACTGGAGCCAACAGAATGGTTCCAGACTTGAAAGAAGAAGGAGGCTACTGCTGGCGGTAGGGGCTGAAATTGGCATGTGGATTTCAGCAGGCAGATTTTAGCCCCATGTGGCTCTAGCCTTATATTTCTTAAATCTGCTTGCAAACGAGGCCCCAGGAACCCAGAACAAATATGTTTACATTCCCTTATCTTCTTGTTAAAACTCCAACTTTGGCCCGCAGAGAAACTCACCCTACTCCTCCACTGTTTCCTTTCTGCCCAATGTGCCTGTACCCGGAAACATTACCTCCATTTGGGAGCAGGCAGATGCAGCGGATTTTGGCGTTGAAATACGTGATTTTTCATTACAAGCTGAAATCTGCTGCCTCTGGCCCAAGCCTTATCGAACCAGGGACCAACTAACTTACAGCTGCTATACAGTGCCATATTAATTCCCCATCTTAATGCATTTTTATTCTATGGTGAAGCCTGTGCTATATAATTTGAACTGCAGAACGTTCAAAATATAATTACACATCACTTTCCACACGAAAATAAAATGATATTCCTGTGCCAATAAGATAAATATTCTTCCTCACCAGGACAGTGTGCTTATATGCCCGATAGATGACAATTTTGTAATTGTAAACTTCCACTTCTACTTGCTTCACCCACAATGCCAGCGATGGGTCTCTGTCTTCATTCTTGGCAGAGACGGTGAATTTAGGATAGACATCTGCCTTAAAGTTAGATGCAGCAGTACACAGGATAAGGGAGCAGCTGGTTTGGAAATCAAACGGTAATCCATCAAATGTAAGGTAGTGGCCATATCCAGAAACAATGCAGGATGCATCCGTTCGTGGCTGACAAAAGTACAATCCATTGTCCTCCATACAATATTCATCGTCCTTACAAGGAGCACTTTCACAGTAAATACTGTTGTCTGATCCATTACAGTAGCAAAATGACTTACAGTCTAGGTCTGCCCAAAAAGTGGCATTGGTAGAGACTTGGTGACCTTCATAACTGCAACCACATTCACTCTTTGGAACACAGTAGCTCCCCCGCAAGGCAAATCCTTCATCACACTGGCATCCTTCTGTACAGCTATCTGAGCAGATTGGTCCTGAGGTGAGTGTGTCACAAGTTTCAGTGCAGGTTATGCATTCATCAAAGTGGCTATTTTCAGGGCACACAAGAGCTGAAAGAGTAAAATCAAGTAATTACAATTAAGTTAATAGTTAAATTAAATATATTTAAAACATATGTTTTAAAAGTTTTATTTAACATCCAGTACCTAAGGGGAAATATTATATATGTGTAATTCATACTCCTAATTTAAAACGTAAATTGTATCGTAGAATTCTGATTTGAAATAATTGAAGGTCATATTCAAACAGAAAGCAAAACTTAAAAGGAATAGTGATGTTCAACATTTATACATATGTAACATTTAGTTATATAACATTTAGTTATATTTCTATGTATATATTTATGGGCACATTTATCAAAGGTCGAATTTTAAGTTCATGTCAGTTTTTAAAAACTTGAACTTGAAATTCGAGCAATCAAAATGTATTAAAAAAATGACCCGAAAACTCGATTAGAATTCGATTTGAGTTTTAAAATTTGTTTAGAGTTTTTCCTCTGAAAAAAATTTGAATGTCAGAAAAGTTGCTAACAAAAGAATTCTACCAGTATCTGACGTCAGCACCAGATTCATGAGACGTTTAGGGGGGGGGGGGGTTATGGGTGAGCAGCTGCACACACATCTAACATTAATATGTGTAATGCCAAAGGTCTACCAAAGTTGTGTAAGGGTCACTGCCATTTGACTCTGGAGCAGTTAAAATCCATTCTGTGGTGTAATAAATTGTTCCCCTGATTGTGCCAAGATTTGGAATGCTGACTGCATGCCAGGCTTCTCCAACCTCACTAAAGTTTTGTAGCTAACTGGAATCAAATCCCACCAGCAATGTTTCAATGTCTATTGGAAAACATTCCCAGAAGAGTAGAGCAGCAAAGAGAGGACCAACATCATAAGAATACCCTCATTTTAAGAAAAAGATGATTTACTTTACCCATTTAGTGCAAGTACAACTCCTTTGAACCACACAACCATCCACTACTACAAAACAAGTGCTGGGCAGGGACCTATGGCATCATTATGATGTAAAGTTACTACAAGTTTATGCTATTTACCTCAAAACAGAAGAATAATTTGATTCTTTAGTGATTCTTCCAAAAGTAACTAATCAGCAATTAGATTTGATTAACTACAAGTAAGGGTGGCCACAGATGCACCAATAATATCATACAAAACTATTTATTGTACGATATTCGGTGTGTATATGGTGGGAAACAAGCCGACCGATATTGGCAGAAGGTGGTCTCATTGATCGGGCTGGCTGGAAAATTTTGATTGGGTGCCTTTGAAGGCACCCGAACATCGGCTATTGTTAGTGCTGAATTGTCAGAAACAGGTAGAATTCTATTGTTTCTACTTGTATATTTGATGATTCAGCTCTACAATTGTGTATTGAAATGAACTTTTCCAGGAAAGATCATAATTGTCTATGTATATATATCTATGGCCACCTTAAGAAAACAGAAGCAAAGACCTGAATTGGTTCTTATGGGCAACATCATTTGTGATGTTTATAACCAGTGTTAGTAAACATGCCCAATAGTCAGGGCCATGCTACTAATTGTGCCATCAACCCTAGGTTGAATAATGTGAACTGAAAATGTACTCCTCATTTGCCATTTGGGTGAAGGATTAGGGGTGGGATACTATACCCCTTATAGGTCCTTTGCCAATAACCAACCCTGTAAAAAAGAAAAAAATTATTCTTTTACCTTTTAGGGATCTTCCAGAATAGTCACCATAGGCCTTGGTTAGCAATTAAATGGAAGGGGACAATCAATTAATAACATGCCTTATCCCAAGCTATTAAAGACTATAATATAACATTTGAAAAACCATGGGAGATATTTTTCATGTGATCATAAGATTCAAATGAAGAGACTGAGCTGCTGCACCTGCTTACTGTATATAAAAGGCTGTATAGAGGACTATATCTTATCAGTCTGGAATGCATACCCATGCTAAAACTATCCCCTACGTGATGGACCAAACAGTTATTATATTATATTATTACTACTAATACTAATATCAATAAACATAATAATAGCAACATGACCAAAGATGGTAATTGTTTTTATTGCTGATCCATGAATTTCGTTTTTTTTAGGCCAAAGGATTTCTTTGGTCCTATCATCGCACCATAACCTAAGTTCACCGTGTATAATAGATATTTATTTGTTTGGAATATATCTTGTTTTTAATCTAAACAAATATATGATTATTATCATATTGGGCATACTGTACTGATGGCCTTTAACTGAATTGGTGCTTAGAAGACTTTTGGGCTTAAGTATGTATCACCTGTACATATTGTTTTAAATGGAGCCACAGATGCCCATCATGATCATAAATTGGATGGGCTATAGTAGAACTTTCACTGTTTTTGTTCTTGCTACAAGAGAACTTGTTTCAGTCTGCTAAAATGAAATGTAAGTTCTTCAGCAGGAAATGTATCCACAACAGAAGACCAAAGAAACAGTGGAATGGTTAAAGAATCTGAATATCCTGCAGTGACCCAGTCAACATGTCAGTGCAACTTAAATCTGTGGCATTGTTTTAAAATTGAGGTGTACAATCTTGATCCTGAAATCTGAACATCCTCTGTTTGTAAATGGACAGAGATCACTTATGAACAGTGAACAAAGATGCTTCATGCATACCCCAAAAGACTAAGGGGCACATTTACTTAGCTCGAGTTTTTGGCTACTTCGACCATCGAATTGGCTACTTCGACCTTCGACTACGACTTTGAAACGAACGATTCTAACTAAAAATCGTTTGACTATTCAACCGTTCGATAGTTGAAGTACTGTCTCTTTAAAAAAAACTTCGACCACCTACTTTGCCACCTAAAACCTACCGAGCACCAATGTTAGCCTATGGGGAAGGTCCCCATAAGCTTTCCTAGCTTTTTTTGATCGAAGGAAAATCGTTCGATCGATGGATTAAAATCCTTCGAAACATTCGATTTTTCCTTCGATCGTTTGATCAAACATATTGTGGTGAATCCTTCGACTTCGATATTCGAAGTCGAAGGATTTAACTTCGATGGTCAAATATCGAGGGTTAATTAACGTGGCTTTACAAAAAATCTAAATGCAGTGATTAAGGGTGTGTGAGTGTAATTTAAGATGTTTTTTTCTACCACAAAAAAAACTCGAATTTAAAAAAAGCACTAATGTTTCCTTATTTAAAAATCTGAATATACAAAAGCACGATTGAATAAATTTGTGAAAAAAAATAAGCATTAAAAAATACAAAAAACTAAAACCTTAAAGTAGTTTTCAATTCGCTAATGACAAATCCTATTGAATTCTAAATGCCCTCGGCAGCCTTTAGATACCGAAGTTTTATATTTGAATTTCCATGTTTTTTTCATTGTCTAAATGAAAATTAGATATGATCATTGATAAATTAGCCCCTAAATATTTTTGCAAACCATTTTTTACCTTTTTTTTCAGTGCTTCAAAAAATATCAGAAACAATATTTTGTGTAGGATTTGTAATACACTAAAATGCACTGAACTGAAGTTGAAGGCTATACCCAAGAACTGCACCTAAGATTTCTACTTTGGCAGACCTTAAAGAAAGAGTGAAACATTATGTGCCAAATGCTTTGTGAAAGCAGATGGAGTGCCAAGAAAATCTGCATCTGATCTAACAGCTATTTAAACTCCTGAAAAGAGACATCTCATGGTTTCTAAAAGGGGTAATTAGTATGGATTCGGGCATCAACTGAAGCTGATTTTGTTTTAGTACCTGCTGAGTTCACTCTGCTCGATTAAAGGCAAAGTTTGAAAGAGAGGGTAATACATTACGATTTTATATGCTATTTAGCATGCTACTACTGCTTTCTAATAACTTTTTTTCCCTTATTCCATCTACATTTCATCCTCGCACCACATTTTATCTATGACATGAATGATATATTCAAAAGATGAAGTGCCCGAATGAGGCATGGAACGTGTCATGTGACTGCACATGTCATAGTCCAGGAAGTATTTTTCACTAATGATACTTGCTTGTTGTTTTAGCTTGGAAATAAAGTTTTTTGAATTTTAATCGAATGCTTGCCGGACACTTTCCTAACTTTTGTGGTATTGGAAGTATGATACAACTGGAGCAGTGCCCAGTTGTGGAAGTGCCAGTTTAAGCAAGAGTATGCCCAATTAAGGTGGAAGTCTGGGACACGGACATGTAAGTTCTTTGAAATAAATTATATGTAAAAGTTAACCATATGCATAAGGGATAACTAAACCCCCCAATAAGAAAAGCCCCTACATACTACCCTAGATGGTCCCCCCTCCCTGCTTCCCCCCACCAATTGCGCATGTGCCAATACGATGTGCACTTAAGGAAAAATACTGAAGAGCCGAAAGATAACGCCCATGAGCTCTGCTGCGCTTACTCTGCACCAATATGTGAGGACTGTGTTAGGGGCACTTTTAGGGGTAATCAAATATGTGGAGGGAAACAGAGAGGGGGGACTATCTAGGGTAGCAGGTAGATGCTTTTCTTATTGGGGGGGGGGTTCAGTTCTCCTTTAATTACTGAAGAAGAAGCAGGGATTAACCATCCAAACCAACTTGTAATGTTATATACACAGTTTTTTTAACAATATAAAGAAATTAAATAAATCTGAAATGAATATGTGTCTAGTATTCTAAGAGTGTATTCAGAGTATGTCTTTGTTCTTGTTCTTCTATTCTTGATGGCCATCAACAACTAAACACATTTTGTGATTTAATTAGACACTTAAAAATAGCTGTGTCTGATGGGGAGTTATTAAACAGAGATAACTTTTCTGTTATATCATCCCACACAGAGATACATTATGACACCGCTCCGAAACTGGAATATAAACGGAATTAAGAAGAAATTTTTTCCATTGTCAAGTGAGGTTAAAACTGAATGGAGAAACAGAATGCACCACTGGCTACAATTATTGCAGAAATATATATAAAGATTTTTGGTAAGATCAGTGTGCAGATCAGGTTACTGTATATGCGGTATACATTCTATCACAGCTTAATCACTTGCACCCAGCATTAAAACATATTCAAGGTGCTCACTTCCTGGCTACTGATTTCTCTGCAGCAACTTTAGCATGAAATGAACCATGGTTTACTATATGGACTGGTTCTACTGCTAAATGCAAGCATAACTGGTCCATGGCAGCCTAAATCCAGAACAAGTGCTTGGCTCCATGGTCTCGGCTCTGCTTCCGCCTGTAGCAGCTGCCTTTGGCCTCGGTAGGAGCCCTCAGCTACTCAGATGCAGCCAGGCCAGAGCCAAGCAAGAGTTCTGGAGGAGCAAAGGGGCACAATTGTTTACCAAGGATTTAGGACGGAAGGCCACACAACTCAGAAGGATCAAAAGGAATAGCGTGGTCAGACAGGCCGGGTCATTACAGGCAGCGTTCACAGGATAGTCAGACAGGCTAGGATCAGGATTGGAGAGTGTAGAATAGTCAGGCAGGCAAGGGTCAAAATCAGAATACACAAGTAGAATTCATAAGGAATAAACAGCCAGGAACTAATCAAATTAGACCTAACAATGGGCAATGAGTTTCCATGCAAAGCCCCTTTAAATACCTTTGAATTTTGCACCAAGACACAATGACATCATCACGGCGGCGCGTGAAACCCAGAAGTGCTGCGCAGTTTTTACAAAGAAGTGCCGGCAGTTTTTACAACTCAAATTTTTACAATTTCTTACATTTGAAGTACAAAATTTCACATCTAAAATCTGACTAATTCATGAAGAAGTCATCGGGAGTTGTATATTTCAAATTAGGCTATTTTTCAATATGGGTTTTTAAGATCAATTCAAAATTTGGCAAAATCATTAAAAATAAATGGTTGAATGTGATTTCAAGTGATTGAGATTTCAAGTTTCAAATCTTCTCTTAAATAAGGGCACATTCGAGGTTTCCAAAATTAGAATTTTAGTAAATCTGCCCCTATATGTACTTGTTGTAGCACACATTAAACCAATGTCCACATGTTCCCTGCATGTGAGGCCAGTAAAAACCTTAGGCTATAGTACAGGTATCGGATCCCCCAGTCCAGAAGGCAAATAATTCAAATTTTTATTTAAAAAAAACTTTTTCTCTGTCAAATAAAATGGTAACTTATTACTAAGTGGTAACTGTATAAAATCCATATTGATGGCAAATCAATGCTATTGGGTCTATTTAATGTTTACATTATTTTGGGTGGAGATCCAAATTATGGAAAGTTCCATTATCTAAAAAAAAACCCTGGTCACAAGCATCTGGATAATAGGTCCCATACCTGCACAAGGGGCATATTGATTATACAGCTACTACAATGGCATATGTTTCAAGTAGCTAGTGACATGCGATCATTACTGTAAAATAAATATCGGCTTGTAAAACAGACAGTGCTGGTGGACTTCCATAGACTTTTGATGGCTGAAACTATGTAATAATTTGCATATGGCTTCTATACACGTATAGTCATAGTGAAAATGTAGGGAATTTGTTGTTTACAATGAAAAAAAAATAATGGACCATAATATTATCTGTAGACAGTAATGCGAGTGTCTCTGCAATATGATCCTCAATTCCTTATATTAACTTTCTGAAGTTAATACTTAATATTATGGAAAAAGGCAAATATTAACTTACGGCAGAAATTTTTGCTCCTCCATTGACCGACATCAACTGCAGCATTTTGGCAGGCCATGGCATAACGGCTGACCGAGTCACATAGCTCAGTCTGGTTTCCACCACTTTGGCACGCGCGGAAGAGGCATGTTCTGTAGTAAGCAGACACATTAACTACAGCGTGGCAGTCCAGAAAGGAACTATTAGTTGGGTCATTAATAATTCCACATTTGGACCTGCTCTTATAATACTTTAGAAGTTCAGAGTCATTATTGCAAGCTTTCAGTAAATCCCCACATTCTCCATTGCACATTTCATCAAAAGTTGTCCAGCTCTCTAGGAAATTGGCCACATTGTCTGTACATTTTCCATTCGGGAAACAAAATTCATCTTCTGGATTCCCATTAAAATAGCCACAGAGTCCTCCAGTGCAGTTATGATAAAAAGTTGAAAGGGTTACATGGATTAGACCTTGGTCTGAATACTGGATCTTAACATAGCTCTCAGACTCAATTACGGTCCCATTTCTGTTGCGGTAGATTTCAAGTTCCCCCGATGGCAGGTAATATGGGAGCTCAACTTCAAATCCATTGATCTGGAAAAATGTATAGGAAATCAGGCATAATATTTTGTATGAGCATCATTGTGTTTCATAGTTGCAAATATTGGAGATACTTTAAGTTAAAGCTATATCTATTCTTGCTCATTGGAATTTTGGCAGATTTTAAATTTCACTAGGTGTTACATTTAGGGGCAGATTTATCAAGAGTCGAATTTTGAAGTGAAAAAAACTTCGAAATTCGACCATCGAATAGAGTAGTCCGACATTCGAAGCCGAAGGATTTTTAAGATCGTACAATCGTACTTCGATCATACTTCGAATCATACGATACTGGCTATAGGTTCTAGGAGGTCCCCATAGACTAACATAACAATTCAGCAGGTTTAAGGTGGTGAAGTGTCGAAGTCGAAGTTTTTTTAAAGAGACAGAACTTCGATTTTCGAATGGTCGAATTTCTGAAGTATTTTCAATTCGAATGAATCAAAGTTGAATTCGGCCTATTCGATGGTCGAAGTACCCAAAAATTACTTCGAAATTTGAAGTTCTTTAATTCGAATATTCACTTCGACCTTAGATAAATCTGCCCCATACTGTTGTGTACCTCCTCAAGAGCTCCTGGAGAGCTACAAAACAAAACACAATTAAGGTATCTTTTCACATGGAGACATGATTCTACGTCATTAAGGCTAAATAAAATTCATAAATGCGTATTCTATATATATTTTTATCTTCTTTCTCTAAGCCTGTAGGGGTTGTGAATAAAATTCTGGGGCTGTATCTTGTTGGATGTCTTCTACCTTTACTGGTTAATTTGGTCCAGTCTATGTTATATCAGACCATAAACCACTAGTCTTTTGGTGAAGTTCCTTTGTATCACCAGATCTAATATAAAGCGTACCTAATATTCATACTATAAAGGGAATGTCAGGAAACTTTTTGAATGGTGTAACCCCATCAAATATTATTTAAAAAAAATAAGCAAATAAATTATCCAAAACTCATTCTTACAATCACAAATACAGTAGGGTATATCATATACCATATTTTATATTTAAAGGTAAATGAGCCACCACACCTTGACAATACTTTAAGAAACACCAAGATGTTTAACATTATAGAAAGTGTTTAGTTTGTGATGCAGAATTTCCAGATTTTAGTAGAAACCCTATTGAAAAATCCCCAAATCTACTTTTATGGCATTATCCTTATAATAGTATAATTGACCCAATTATACTTGCCCTACTACACAGAAGAATGTTCATTTCCATGGAATAGAATCTTCCTGTTTTTTTAAATGTTCAAAATAGAGCATTTTTGCAATATTTGCTTATTTCTTACTACTAAAACGATCCAGCAAGAACAATGTTTAAGGGTAAGGGTAAAGAGACTTACCTTAATTTCAGAATTACTGCCACCTCCAATCCTAATGTCTTGCTTGGCAACCTGTATCCTGAGAGGCCTCAGCCAGGTGGGACTGGAATCTGGTTTCTTTTTGCTGATGACAATCTCTAAAAACTCAGCCTTTTCTGGGCATGTCTTCAACAATGTGTAAGAATAATCCAGAGGGAAAGGAAAAGTTACTGAGTCAAAAGTATGTATCACTTGGTTCTGACTCACTAGACACACACTCTCTCTTCTAGGGTAGCAGCCTTGGTATCCATTCTCTATGGAGCATATCTCCCCATCACGGCAAGTGTTATTGAAGCATGACACATCCCCACCTTCTTCACACCAACACTGAACAGTGCAATCTGCACTGGTCCAGAAGGAATCTCCAACCATGTAGTATTTTCCATCCATTTCACAGCCACATTTGCTTACTGGGACACATGCATCAGCACTGAGTACATAACCTTCATCACACTCACAACCCTCAGTGCAGGGGCTGCTGCAATATAAGGGTGCTATGATGTCAGCACAAGTAGCAGGACAACTGCTGGTACAAACTGAATAATGGCTGAATTCAGGGCACTGCACTGCTGAGGCTGGGAAAAGATTAAAAAATTAAAATAAAAATATTACAAATATTGACATTCTCATTATAGCGAATTAAGAGCTAATATACTATTTAATAATATGCTGTATATATTAATATGCTGTATAATATACTTAAAACATTTATGGAGTTATATAACTAAAGGCTCTAAGTTTGCCCAGGAGCAGAAGCCCATAGCAACCAGTCATCAGGCAGCATTTGATGGTCACCTTGTTCTGCAACCTCTGATGGAATTCTATATAGTCATGCGAACAAGTAAGTATACTCCGTGCAAAGTTTCCTTCTTTTTTAACAAATGTGGACATATAAATACTTGATCTTAATTTAAACAGTATAAAAAGAAAAGGTGATGATTATTTGTTGAACAAAAAATTAAAAGATATGCTGTCTGTAGTAAGTACAGCACACCTGTCGTTCTAATACCTGGTCAGGGGTGCTTCGCCAATAAGGCGAGTTGAGGCTGTCGCCTCAGGCGGCAGCGCCCCACTAGATATCAGGGGCAGCAAAAATGCTGCTCCTGGTACTTTAAGAGTGAATTTCTGGGGGAGGGGGGCAGCAGCAACTGCTGCTGCCTCAGGCGGTGGAAGGGCCAGGATCGCCCCTGTACCTGGTATTGCCCATCTTTGGCAGCACAACTTCAAGCAAGCATTTTTTGAAACTGTCTGTTAGTCTCTGACATCAAGTGTGAGAAGATTGTCATCATTTCTCCAGCTATGCAAAAAAAATGGGTTTCTTACATGCACAGTCCATTTCAAACACCCCAAGCATATCAATGGGCTTTACACAGCCAATTTCTTTTTTTCTTCAGCTATTCCTTTGTGTATTTACTAGAATGTTTATGTTCATCGCCAAATTCCTACTTTGACTCTATAATTGTGCACTGCCCAGTCCCTGATCTAGGAAAGTAGCCCTGAAACTTTACAGCTGGTATCAGGTTCTACTGGCAAATTGCTGTTTCTGGTTTTCACCAATCATGTCTTCTAAAACTATGGCCAAATAACTCTATCTTTGACAGTCTGTCCAGAGCATATTGCAATCTGCTCTTTGCTAGGTGTTCCTGGGCAAACTTTAAAGTCCAAATATTCTTTCTGGACAGTTTTCACCAGGTACACCTTCCATGTAGGTCTAATGCGTGCAGCCTCTTTCTAAGACATCAGTGGTAGCGAGAGCTACTTTTAGGTCCAGTGATGAAATTATGGGGTTCTTAGAGATTTATATAAGAATCTTGCATTCTGTTCTTCGGCTAAACCTGCGGGACAACCTAGCTCCACTTGAAGATGATCTTCCAGACAGTGGAATGATTGATGTATGATTGTTTGGTGATCGTTTTGAATGCCTTCCCAGACTAGATAGGCATTCATAACCTTCTTTTTAAAGGCCCCAAAGATATTCTCAGACCAGGCATGATGATACCACAAGAGCAGGCCAAATTAAATGTCCGAGGATTAAATAAAACAGGTTCCTCCAAGATTCTAAAGATGTGCTAATCATTTTCTCCTGATCTTGAGCTTAAATAGATATTTGAGCTAGTGATAAAATTATTTATTTAATTTATTTACAGTGGTGTGAAAAACTATTTGCCCCCTTCCTGATTTCTTATTCTTTTGCATGTTTGTCACACTTAAATGTTTCTGCTCATCAAAAACCGTTAACTATTAGTCAAAGATAACATAATTGAACACAAAATGCAGTTTTTAAATGAAGGTTTACGTTATTAAGGGAGAAATAAAACTCCAAATCTACATGGGCCTGTGTGAAAAAGTGATTGCCCCCCTTGTTAAAAAATTAACTTAACTGTGGTTTATCACACCTGAGTTCAATTTCAAAGGTTATAAAGCCATTTCTAAAGCTTTGGGACTCCAGCGAACCACAGTGAGAGCCATTATCCACAAATGGCAAAAACATGGAACAGTGGTGAACCTTCCCAGGAGTGGCCGGCCGACCAAAATGACCCCAAGAGCGCAGAGACAACTCATCCGAGAGGCCACAAAAGACCCCAGGACAACATCTAAAGAACTGCAGGCCTCACTTGCCTCAATTAAGGTCAGTGTTCACGACTCCACCATAAGAAAGAGACTGGGCAAAAACGGCCTGCATGGCAGATTTCCAAGGCGCAAACCACTTTTAAGCAAAAAGAACATTAAGGCTCATCTCAATTTTGCTAAAAAACATCTCAATGATTGCCAAGACTTTTGGGAAAATACCTTGTGTACCGACGAGACAAAGTTGAACTTTTTGGAAGGTGCACGTCCCGTTACATCTGGCGTAAAAGTAACACAGCATTTCAGAAAAAGAACATCATACCAACAGTAAAATATGGTGGTGGTAGTGTGATGGTCTGGGGTTGTTTTGCTGCTTCAGGACCTGGAAGACTTGCTGTGATAGATGGAACCATGAATTCTACTGTCTACCAAAAAATCCTGAAGGAGAATGTCCGGCCATCTGTTCGTCAACTCAAGCTGAAGCGATCTTGGGTGCTGCAGCAGGACAATGACCCAAAACACACCAGCAAATCCACCTCTGAATGGCTGAAGAAAAACAAAATGAAGACTTTGGAGTGGCCTAGTCAAAGTCCTGACCTGAATCCTATTGAGATGTTGTGGCATGACCTTAAAAAGGCGGTTCATGCTAGAAAACCCTCAAATAAAGCTGAATTACAACAATTCTGCAAAGATGAGTGGGCCAAAATTCCTCCAGAGCGCTGTAAAAGACTCGTTGCAAGTTATCGCAAACGCTTGATTGCAGTTATTGCTGCTAAGGGTGGCCCAACCAGTTATTAGGTTCAGGGGGCAATTACTTTTTCACACAGGTTTAGATTTCTTTTCTCCCTAAATAATAAAAACCCATTTAAAACACTCATTTAAAAACTGCATTTTGTGTTTACTTGTGTTATCTTTGACTAATAATTAAATGTGTTTGATGATCAGAAACATTTTGTGTGACAAACATGCAAAAGAATAAGAAATCAGGAAGGGGGCAAATAGTTTTTCACACCACTGTATTTAAATGGATTTAAATTACAGAATGGAGCACAAAATACAAATGGGCCGTGATATTTGTTATATTATATCACTTTTATTAATCAGTATTGTTAAAAGGCCATCTCCCATAGACTCTATGTATTCAAATTTTTACAAATGATTTACCTTTTCTCTATAATAATAAAACAATACATTGAACTTGAGCCAAACTAAGATATCATTACTGTAATCCTTATCGGAAGCAAATCTAGCCTATTGGGTTTAATTATTGTTTACATAATTTTCTAGTAGACTTAAGGTATAAAGATCCAAATGACAGAAAGATTCCTTATCCAGAAAACAAACACACACACACACACACACACACACACACACACACACACACACACACACACACACACACACACACACACACACACACACACACACACACACACACACACACACACACACACACACACACACACACACACACACACACACACACACACACACACACACACACACACACACACACACACACACACACACACACACACACACACACTCCAGAACTGAACCTTATAGGATTGTTCTGCATCTGTTTTAAACATTTTTAAGGATTTCATTGATATGGAGTCTATGGGAGATTGCCTTCCCATAATTCAAAGTCTTTTGGATAACAAGTTTCCGAAAAATACCTGTGTATATAAAATATATATATCCAAAATGTTTAATTTTTTCCTTTGCACTTTTTATGTTTTTATGTTTTCATTTGGACAATTTACAACTAACAGTAGAGAAAGAGAGAAATTAATTTTAATTTGCACCTGTTTCGAATCATATAATTATTTGAATATTACACAGAAATCTTTGTAAATTATTTTTCATTATAAAATTATTTGCAGATTGATATACAAAATGCGTCTAGTTTTTAAAGAATAACCTATAAATGGTATCACATTAATAAAAGACACGTAGTTTGCCTAGAAGTTTGCTTTTAAACAGGTGACCAGTAAATGCTACCTGGTGATTGGTTGCTATGAGTTATTGCTCCTGGGCAAACTTTTATTACATAACCCCATTCAAACCCAAATGTTATATATGACAAGTTGTCAAATGCCAACTGTCTATAAATAATTGTGTAGTTAGTAGTTACAAAAAGGTCAACATGCAGGGCAAGTACTAATTATATATTATAATTAGTTTCTGGTTATACAACCAGTAAAGTTAGTGCAGAGAATTTAAAGAAAATAATAATTAACATTTAGGGATATGTTCCCTCAAAAAACACATTGAAAAAAATTGCTTGGCTAAGAAGAAAAGTGTTTGCTATTTGTGGTGCTGGGAAAAACACATCTCTGATTAAAGGTTTAGAATAGAATGAGTAAAACAATTAGAATTTAGCAGTGGTTGATTTTATTTGACACACATTTTGTTATCTTAAACTGCTGTAAATGGTAAAGTTCGATAAAAAATAGGTACTCTTTGTCTAAACGGTCAATGGAATATGAATCTTGATGTGTTATCTGGATACCACTGTACCCCTCCCTCTTCCCCCCTTTTTGTCTTCTGTACCCCTTCCCTGTTAACAGAAAACAATAAAAAGGTCTACTATATAAAAAAAAGGTACTCTTGGTTAACTTCAAATAATGTCATCCCGTAGAAGTGTGTGTTTTTGTTTAAATTGTTGCCTGTAATCATCCATTTGAACATGCAAATTTCCCCATCATAGAAACTAGTGCTTAAACCAGTGAATCACTGGTGGTTATTTAAATAGAAGCTTAAATACATTTCTCTGTAGATTGCTACTTGCCCTATGATAAGCAACAATATGGCCTTACAAAAGGTTAGGTAAAAAATCAAAATATAAATGAAAATTATATAACATATCGCTAATTATTGTTTGTTCAATGTACTTGATCACTGTATTCATTTGCCAGTGAAGTATTATTAGACAAGGGGAATGGCTGAAGCCCATCCCACTGCATATTTCGCCATGGATCTCTCATAAGCAGAAAGGGAACCCCTGGCCAAATAAGACTTTGAGTTCTGAGTAACCCATTTAAGTTGGGTCAAAAGGTAATCAGTTAAACCAATAATAAAGATCGAATAAAGTACTTAATTAATGGTCACATTGCGCTAACTAAAGTATCCATAATACTATGGGATGTGACCTGTTATCCAGAATGCTCGGGACCTGGGGTTTTCTGGATAACAGATCATACCTTAATTCTACTTGAAAGTCATGTAAACATGAAATAAACCCCATTGGCTGGTTTTGTTTCATAATTATAGTTTGTTTCCCTGAGATTTCATTACGTTGGAAATTTTAGATGGTTTATGGGGTAGTTTTAGAAGGAACAGAAAAAAAGTCTTATGAGCATGTAAGACAGTTCAAGATATGCAAATAAGAAGTTGCAAATGTCATGTGACTTACCACAGCCAGTCTGTGTCCTCCAGTCACTTACAGGAATTCCTAAAGCTTGGCACACAAGGGCATAAGCTTGGATCGATTGACAAAGACTGGTTCCATTGTCACCAGAGCCGCAAAGATCATAAACACAACTATGAACAAATGCCATAGGGTCCACCACAGAACCACATTCCCAGAGAGGGCTTCCTGTCATATTTATAAAACCACAGTATTCTGAAGAAAAGTAAAGTGATTCTGTTGTTGCATCACACAAACTGCAGTTATCTAAACAGCCAGGAGAGCATCTCCAGTCTGGGTGGTAAACTCTCCAGCTCTCCCCTAAATCTACTACTGACACAGCCGGTCTCCCATCAGATCGAAGAGTGTCATCTGTTGGATTTTTGTTATAGTTCCCACACATTCCACAAGTAGAGTTAATATAGGTTCCTGGTACTGATATAGAAGCATAATGTTGTCCATCGTACATCACCAGAAGGCCAAAGTCTGTTTCTACTGCAGTTGATAAGCCACTTTGATAAATTTTAATGGCACCAAATTCTAGACTTACTGGGAGGGAAAATATCAAGTTATTTACCTGTAATATAGATAGAAAAAGAGAATTTTAAACTTTTAATATTCAGAATCCATGTCAACAACAGATTCTTTTGTGAATGCAATATTTAGGTATATATGTTGACTGGGAATTGTTACAATTTGCAGTAGAACTGTGGGTTATTTTTTGCGCCAAGACGTCAGCATTCACCTTAGTATTCAGGGCAGACAAATAAAAAGTTAATCATGGAATTGCAAATTGCTTTATAACAGCTCTTAGTTAGCTATAAAGCAATAGAGTGAAATAGATTTGTATTATTCCCTTCAGGGAGAAATTGTATAGCAGGGTAAATAAATTATTAGGAATAGGTTTAGTACTGTGAAAAAGGCAAATTGATGCTATACTTTCTCCTTCTGAGTAAATGTAATTATTGCAATTCATATGTTAAATCGCTAATCCATTCTTTGGATTCAGACGCAGTCTTATTTCTGAAATACCAGCGTTATATCTGTAGACTCCATTGGAGAATCACTTAAGATTCTTGCCCTGCATTGTGTCTTTGAAATAATTGGTTAGAGTGTAATGTTTCTAAGAGCATTTGGTGAATAAACAATATGATTTTTTTAAGAAGGGCTCTTTGTCTGTTTCTGCTAAACCTCAACTGAAAGGTTTTGTTAGAATTTAACCTACTTTTCTGTTTCTCTTCTATTTGTCCTCCCCAATGAACCCTTAAGTTTCAGGGTGTAACGAAATCCCTTTTGGAGGAGATAATTACTGGACCTCTGCCAAACATGCTAATAGATACTAAATGGAGCTTTTAACTGACAAGTACAGTATGTGAATCATTTATCTGATTTAAGAGCACAGTCCTTGATATCACGATAAAAAATATAAAAATGTTCTCATGACCAGAGGCACAAAGCAATGCAAGGTATGTCTAAGATAAGTATACTTTTAAATAATCATTTTCTTTTAGATAGTACTGTGAAAACCCTGGTAGCCAAAGGATCCCAAAGCAAGATAATACAGAAATGTTAATATTGTATGGGCATTGCTCCCAACACCTCAATGGGTGCCAACTAGTTCTGGAAAGTCTCTCTCTATTTATATTGCAGACACCATTGATAAATGGTTATTTTGCAAACATAAACTATATACCAGCCGTTATATAAGTTGTCAAGATCACTGCAGCTACTTTTACATGCTTTCTTTTATGTCCACTATGTCATCTGCTAATTCTTACCTTTACTTTCCCAAAACTGTTCTTTGGAATAACAATATTGTATGAATAGACCTCCAGGGAAATGTCTTTCAGCCATGAAACTGATGAGCCTCCACGGTTCTCATTCTTGGCTTCCACACTAAAGAATGGGAGATGATTGCTAGGCCAGCATTGCCTAGCTAGGAGGTAAGAACATGAGCCCTGAAAGTGGAACAGGAGTCCATCAAATGTGTGGTAGTGAGGATCTCCAAAGACTACACAAGTGCTGCTCTCTACAGGGAGACACTGGTAGAATTTATCCTTGGGTTCACAGACTTCATATGGGCCACAGATTGACTCTTGACAGGCAATCTCATTATTGTTATCCAAACATCGACATCGCATGGAGCAATTTCCACTTTCCCAGAACAGTTCTCCTTGACGCAGAAAGTTCCCTGATAGCAAAATAAGACAATCTTTTAATGGTCTAGCAATACGAGTTCTCATCTATATATCATAAGAGCAAAAGTTCAATCATTTCGGAAAGGATTTCCTTTTAAAGGCTAGGTCTACCCAAAGGAAAAAAGTTAAATGATAAATTGATTCTGAAAAGCTACTGTTTCTGTGTATCACTTTTCAATCTTCTGCTTTTCCTGCCTACTCATGCCATTAAAACATTAGTAATCAGCTCTCTCCCAGCCTAGACTTCATTTCCCACAATGCTTTGTATGTTCTGTGGTTAACAGATCTAAGAAGAAGAATAGCAGAATTGTGTAAAGCATTGTGGGACTTGGAGTCTTGTCAAAAAGAGAGCTGATTTCTAAAACATTGGTTCTGTATTCAGGCAAACTGAGAAGGGAATAGAAATTGACAGACAATTACAATTTAATTTACAATTACATTTAAAATTATTGACATTTTTAATAAATATATATATCGGAAAGTTACATTTTCTTTCACTGAAGGCATGGTCCTAATACCACAAAGCTTAAATGTAGTTATTGTTTCTCTATTCACTCATTGTGATGTGTATAGGGTGTGGACCTGTAGAAAACATTCTTAGCCAGTCATAGTCACTTAGAAGTCCTATAGCCATCTAGCTTTCTATGAATCTAAATGGATCAAAATATCAATGGAAGGGCTTACTTTGGATAGAGCACTCATCACTCATTGTGCAGCAGTAGCAAGTGAGAAAGGAATATGTGATGATATGTGTAACCAAAAAAAAAATGCAGTGGGGATATTATACACTCTCCTGTCAATGATAGGAATCCATGTCAACCCATCATAAGTGACAGTTCTGACCCACTTTAGTGTGTTGGAGTGTAGGAAATTCAGCGTATGTGGCAAGTCACCGGTAATTTTTACAAAGATTAACAACACTAAGCATTGTTAGAGACGCTAATCTGGTCTGCCATTGAAATGTAATTTTAAGTGAAATATAAAATAGCTAAATATTTTAAAACACCAAAACCTAATGCCAGAGATTGCTGCATGGATATACATAACAAAAAACTAATTATAGCAAAATTGGGATTCTTTTTGCAAACAAAGCTGGATTTGGGTTTTAAGACTTTTAAATAAATTATGTTTAGCAGCAAACAAGAAACAAAGTAGGGCCTTAATAAGTATATAAATAAGTATGCCATAAATTTACTAGTAGAAAAGGTATAAAATTCTATGTGTGTAAGATATTAAAAATACAGGACATTGTTTGTTCCAATCTATAATTGCAATATGTCTGTTCAAATAAGTATTTCATTATCTTTTTGACATTGAACTTCACTTTCAACTCTAATTTAGTTTCATAACTACTCTGACCTTGCTTTGATATAAAGAACTCAAAGCCATTGTGTAAATATGTAACTAGCTGCATTTACATTGAACTAACATGGCCTTGTCTTTGTAGAAAGTTTTCAATACCTTTAAAGCTGCAGCCATTGGCTGGGTCAATCTCTTTTCCATCTATCCTATAAAGCCAACGACCGGGGAAGTTTACATTTGTAGTGTCTTCAATGTTCACAATTTCAGGAGAACGGGAGCCAGGGAGACTGAAGAAATTTGTTCCATTACCGCCATTAAATCCAGCCTACAAAAGTAATAAAATTTAAAGATCTACTTCTGGCCCTTAGAAATTAATAATACCATATTCATTATTCTAAGTTGCTTAGTGTCTTTTTTTTTGACCGACCAAAGGAATTTGGGAGGAGAATTTGAAGGAGAAACTAGGGCTTTTGTATTTTGGAATAGATTAAATTGCAGTTTTCTACACAAACCTCCAACTTTCCCCACTCTACTAAGACCCACTTTTCACACCCTTACATTGTGGCAGCAAACATTGGCAAAGCATAAACTCTTACCTAAGATACCGCCAATGTTACCACTTTGGGGAAGTCAGGACCTCACAGCAGGCCTGGACCATTTAAACACCCCTGCAGACTTAACAAATATTCTACTCCAGCCAAATGAAATGTTTCACCCACTTTCCAGGAAAATCAAAAGGTACCAGGAATGTAGTTCCGAATTAGAATTGTATAATCTTTCTAGATTTTGCTACCTTCAAGGTGAACTCCCGATTATTGACCCAATCTCAGCATTTTGCCGATTGAGATACACAAAGAAGGGATTAATATCACGATGGTATTATTTACTGAATACAATAAACCTGGAACTACATCGACATGCTTACATGGGAAAATGGGAAAAAGATTAGCAATGTAAAATTGATCTGCCCAAATGGCAGAGAATGTGGAAAAATGCTGCTAAAAGCCCAATCTGTACTGTAATTAGGGAAAATATTTATAAAATGCAAATGAGATGGTACCACACCCCGGTTTTACTACATAGCCTATTCCCCCAAACAGCCTCTCCCACTTGTGAGGTGTGATCGTGAGGAGGGCACAATCATACATATATTCTGGACGTGCCCAGGTCTGAAAACATATTGGGAATCTGCAAATAAATGGGTAAATAAAGTACTATTAGCAGATATTCAAATTGATCCATTGATGTTTATATTGGGAGATAAGATACCAAAACTTAAAAACCCTGAACAGAGATTGGCTATCTTCATTTTATCAGCAGCAAGGTGCTGTATAGCAAGCAAATGGAAGGATCCAACCCCCCCCAACCAAGAAGGATGTACATCGCTACGAAACGATAAAGTAGATAAGTTCGCAATTTTGACCCATTCTTTCCTGATGAGAATAGATAAATTACACTAATTTGTGCTCCAATAAGTCAAACAATTGCAATGCCAAATGTTTTCTTTGTTTTTGTCTGTTATTTTATTATTAGGTTATCTATTATTTTTTTGGTTTTCCTTCATTTTTCCTATGTTTTTTTACTAATCCACTGGGTCATAGCTACATCTAAGACAGCAAAACCCAATGTAATTAAATGCAGATGAACCAATGTTTATAAATAGGGCTCTGGTTAGCCCATGCTGAAACATGTTAAACCACGAGATACAGTAAAAACATGTATGTGACATTGTTGAAATGTATTACCAATAAAAAAATAATTTGAAAAAAAATTGCAGTTTTCTATGCACAAGGCAGAATCTATGAGTTGTTATCATTAAAGCAAACAGTACAGTGCAGCTTTTGCCAGAAAGTGAGAGCATCAGAATACTCTCAAAAACTGATGAATACTGCATTAAACTTAGTGCAATGCAAGTCAAATTGGAGCTTAATCATTCAGAAAGCTGTTTTTATTCAATTTTCCATGCAGTAATGATTTATTACAGTATGGAAAAAATATTTGTAAAGGTACTGGTAATGTATAAAAAAAATATTATTAATTTTTTTTTTAATAGTATGAATAGTACTTTTTTAAAAGTATGAAGACTTAGTTTACCCCATTAAATGTCTATGCTATAGTAAATATACTATTTTACTTGACAGAAGACTAATACATTGCCTTTATTGCAGGCATATTTAATATGAACTAAGATTAATTAGTCTTAAGCATTGTATAAATAAATGTTCTATGTGGCTGTAAAAATAATTTGTCTTTGGATAAGTATATTAAAAATAATTGAATATGAAAGCATTTCTATTTTACCACCATCTCTGTGAGGGTTGGTAACACCAATTCATGTGAAAATTGGTTAAAACCAGTCCATGTGACAATTATTCAGAGTTTTCTAGTACTACAAATATAACTTCTAACCTGAGCCATCACTCCACCAAGACCAGTGAGAGGATCCCCTCCACTTGCTGTCCCTGTGGTCCAAGTGATTTCTGCATAGTTAAACATGGCAAAGCTGGATGCCCCGTCTGAAATCAGCAGAACTTGAAATGTATTTACCTGAAAAAGTAATCAAAGTAGCATGAAAGCACCATATCTGTCTCTTTCTTATCATCCCTGGAAGACTGACAGGTCTATTAGGACTTGGCAAGATGATACGATAGGATCCACATTAACAAAATCTGAGATATGGAAACCAGCAGAGATAGGGACAAAAGTCACCCAAAGAATGCTGGAGTAATTTGTTTCATATAACAATTGTCACTGTGACATATTAAGAGGCATTTTCTAATTTCTCTCATTTTTGCAATGAAAAATGATTAAACTAATCTAAGAACAAATCTCAGTGATTCTGATGTTGTTTTTAGTTGTCTACTTAAAATAATTTCCCCTCTATGCAAATTTGAATAAGTAATAAAAAGAGTAAAAATCTATTTCGATGCCGAGGTAAAATATTAGAATGTGAAGTAAAAATTCTCCAGAAATTCTCCAAAATATATTGTAAAAAAAAATAGTTTTAATTATTTTTGGATTATTTTGTATATTTGATTAAATATACAATATCCATATGTTTAAAAGCATATGGTAATTTTTGGAAAATCTGTTGTTCATTTTATAAATATGCCCCATAGTCTTTAATGCCCATTTCCATTGTAAATCTCAGACATCTTATTTATAAGTGATGAATATTTCAGCAGATTCCCCTTATAAAAGTTAAATCCCTTGGATATAGGTGAATGGATCTACTCACTCTTCCAAAATGTGCTGCAGTGCAGGTAGATAGTTAATGTGGATAAAGGGGATATTATGCTTACACAATACAATACACAACATTCACATTTGTATGGTATGACAGTTCCTTGCATTCATAAGGAAATATAACCACTCAACATCAATTAAATAAAATTAAATAAAATATAGGAAATGTTGGGTTATTCATGTCCCAGAGGTTGTTTTTCCAACAAATGACTGTACCATGTTGGCCATTCATAGCATCTTGCTTGATGAAGATAGTCAGACCATGTTCATACCCTGCATTTATAAACCAGTTCAATCAGCCAATAAAGATCCTTATTTTAATACAACTTCTCTTAATTTTAGAAGCTCAACCAAAGCAAAAACATTAGCATAATCAGATGTTGGAAATCTTGGCAACTCCAGCTCTCAAGTGCCACAATGGGTGATAGTTTGAAACTAAATATACCCAAGAATAACATAGGCTTAATTCACTTATAAAAAGCCATCACTATACTTTTTATGTGTGCAGCTGTTGCAGTATTTTGATTGCAGTAAGCAAAGTCAATAATCAGAAGCAATGGAAGTGTACTGGGAGCAGAAATTATGGTTTAGCCTAATTAGATTTTTACTCCTGCTCACACATGGATTATTCAGCAATCATTAGGCAAATGCAGCATTGCAAAAAACATTTATAAATCAGTCTTTTGATTTTTCCTCTGCCTACAAAAGCAACACAAATACTGATTTACTACTTAGAGGAGGGGATGGTTACTCCATCACTGATTTATTTTTGGAATAATTTTGTTAACTCCAGAAATCAATGTAATAGTAACATGATTTAATCAACAAAATATGACATGATTTAATCAACAGTTGTATCCTCAAAACTTGGCACAATAATATAAGACTGGAAATAAGATTTATTCAGGACAGAAAAGTGCCAGCAATACTAAAAATAACCAATAAAGTATCACATGTGTAAAACAGCCGCATGACTGCTTTGTTTTTCAGCTAATTAATATGTCATAATATATACACATGCTATGCTGATTATATTCTAGTGTGTATTTGTGTATATGCAATGTGCAACACAAAGATTTTTCATTGTATCACAAGGACTAATTTATTCTACCACTCTTGCCTATTTAATAAGGCAATTTCAAGTATTATTATGCATAAGAAATGTACACATTTACTAAACATAAACATTGTAACTCTAGTTCAAGGTCTAGGAACATGCAGCATCCAATCAGACACTTGCTAATAAATATTAGCCAAGTAAATACTACTTGCTGATTAGATGCCTCTTTTATGGTTAAAACAGTGTAAACTCTTATAATTCTGACATATTGTATATTTTAAGTATACAATAGAAAGCATAAGAGTGGGAAAACAATACAAAAAAAGTATTTACTGGTGTTGTGCTGCTTCCACCATAAAAAGTAACCTCATCCCATGTGACTGAAAACACCCAGGTGGCTGTGAAATGTGGAAGGTTCCTATAGTGCTTCCTGATTTCCTTGGAGATCTTCTTCAGCATTGCAGGGTCTGTAGTTTCTTTATAGTAGATCTCCCCACGAATCCCATTGTGGACATCAGCCCAAAACGGTGCAATAAAGGCTCGTCCATCTGCTAAAGGAAATGCCTCTGGAGTGAACTGGCTAAGAAGAACATTGAATGAAATCACACCATTGTTGTTAACCTGTGAATAGCAAGCAACAAGGTAGAACAAGTCAGTGCAAACTAGAGACAAATACACAATCACTAGTAAATTTGCTTACACTTCAGACTGATACAAATTCTTACTCTTTGTATACCTGTACTACCTTTTTTATTGATACCCGCTCTATATCTGACATAAGCAGATGCTGAGTAAAATATTTTGGACAAATGCTATTGGCCTATTTCAGAAACAGTATGTTTTTTTATACTTTTGGAGATGTAGAAACAATTCTAAATATATATATATATATATAGCAGAAATGCATACAGTGCTTTCCAACACAAATGTGAGGTATTAAAAATTAAGCAGTAAAAAATAAATACATATCTGTTAATACACAGTTGAATTAAGGTCCCTGGCCAAATAGCATACAAACTATAAGGAGCTTCTACATTGAAGAAGGACAGTGTAACAATTAGTTGGTCTGTCAGACAACCTGGGAGCTGAAATTGCACAGCCAAATATGGCGGGTCATGTCTTAAGGACATCAATATTTTTGTAGATTTATATTTTTAAAGTTTATTTATTGCTATACTAACTGCTGTTTTTCAAACCTGCCTCTAAAACTAGTCTGAAGAAAAGGAATAATTTTGTTTATTTTATATGAAATAGTCACGACTATAAACTCCAGCCAACGTCTTTAATACTTGTAGATGAAAGCATATATTTTAGTCAATTTTAATATTAGTTTTCATGCCAGTGCATGGGTTAAGGCAAGGGTATTAAACATGCTCACTGCTCCGGAACTACAACTACCAAAGCTTGCAGCAAGTGATAGAGTAGAAATGCTGGGAGTGGCAAAGGATGACTATCCCTAGGACTGAGCAGGAAGTGAAGTGTACAAATACAACTGACTTCCTGTCCATACTTCCATTTGCCTTCCTGTTTTTGTACATTCCTTAACAAGCTGAAATTGTGTACAAAATATGTATCGTTAGCTTACCAATTAATGAGAACATGGAACAGCAATGTTTGAATTTTATATTATCATAAACTTGAAGCAAATACACAATAACTTATATTATGATTGACTGGCTATAAACAGAAGTTGTTGAAATAGCTGTTCTATTGTCATATTACTAAAGACTCACCAGACAAGCATCATACATCACACAACTTCAGTGAAAGCAGCTAGTCCTACCCTGAGATTTGAAAAGTCTGCATTCCTGATATTGTATTCTGTGCTGTAAAATTAACGATGGTTTCCAGGATCATGAAAAAAGACATCACTATTATGTTAATGGATGAATCCAAAACATTCTGCACATTCTAGTAATGATGAAAACCCCATAGAACGAGCAAAAAAAAAAAAAAGCTACTTAGAATGATTGTAGATACATGAATCAGAGTATCACCAAAATGTACAATACTGCAGATATCATATAATGTTTTCCTGTTGACTCCAACCTTGTAAATTGTATTATTGCTGATGTAGTATGGCCATGACCCGTAATATAATATCTAATACAATTTGCATCTTAATGTGCATTGAAATATAAGATATTAAGTTACAGACTACATGTAACACATGATCATGGAAAATGTGTGGACCCTGGTCAAATTTTCTGACCACTGTATCTTAGGCTATAGAAATATTAAATTTGATTAATGTTATCAACACAGCTTTGAAAAATTAACTTTATTGTATGATCCATCTTAATAATACAGAATCAATTATATACAGAATAACAACGATCCCACATAAATACTCAAATGTATACCCAATGTCAATGGCGTCAACAACTACCAGTTTTTAAAAATGGCCACTGTGCAGATCAATGTTTAAAAGGAATGATGGATTCATCAAAGATTGTAAGATCTTTTCAGGGTTTCTAATTGCATATGGGAATTTCTAGAACACGTTTATGTATTCTCAATGTTGGAAATGTACTATGATTTGCTATAACTACAGTATTTTCGGAATGTAAAAATTGTGGCACCACCCAGCCGTCCTCATACATGTTTTATTCTCATCTGTGAGTCCATCAATTGATTTATATTTTGGACAATCTTGACAAATAATATTTGTTACTCACATAAAGTGTTCTGTGTGGAACCCCAAAGAATATGAAAGGTATGGAGAGTTTAATTTCTGCTGAACTTCCATCATCCACCTTAGGGGTTTTGGTATCATTTTGCCAGAAGGGATACAATATTTCTTTTGACTGTGCTGTAGGAATAAACAGAACAATATCATTAATTAACTGTGATCGATATCTAACATCAGTAACACATTATTTTTGCCTTAAGATACAAACCTTGTAGCAAAATGAGTGCAGACCAGAGTCCCAGTAGAAATGGACAATACATTCTGAAACAAACAAATGTTACAGTTATCACATTTCAAATCAATCTTGTCTATTGATAACATGGCTGTAATTTGTATAGACAGTAGAATTACAAAGTATCATAGTAACATAATAACTATAACGAATTTATGGGCTTTACAAGCAATTTTATGTTATTATTATATCTGGTTGCCTTTTCCTGAAGTTTAATATGCATCCCCAGAAGAGGCTCAATTGCACATTCACAGGTAAAAGCTTTCATATAAGATATTGCGAGCCAATTCAGGCTGCTTTTAACTGACAGAGAGATGCAGGTGACTAATTGATCACTAGCTTTTGTGCCCTGGAATATTGGCTTACAGTCTTTCAACTAAGAAACAGGGAGTGACATGGAAGATTGCTTTGTGAATCCCACTAAAATCTAGCATATGCAACGTCATTAACCTCACGTTATAGTAAGACACAGAAGCACTTATATTTCTATCTTTAAGCATACTATCCCAGGTAAGAGTAGTCTTCATTTTAGTGTGACTGCTCTGATGAATGTTTTTAGTTTTTTAGTTCTAGAAATTCCTGCTTTGAACTTTTCAAAGCAAATAGATCTCTCGTACAGTCAAAGCTCTCTTCTACAGGTTTCCCAAACTTCACAGCACACGTATTGTAGAGGGCTTTGTTTTATAAGCTGTGCAGGCATTTTATGTACATACACCCAGATGTCTATTCTGTAACACTATTAGTTATATACTCTTATTTGTGAGCTTGAGTGCATCTAGCATTCAGAAGATGCTCCAGTAAACCACAGCACATAATCAAAGGGGTAGTTCATATTTGAATTAACGTTTAGTATGATGTAGTGATATTTGGAGATAAATACAAGAGTCCTACTATTTGCGTTCATTTAAATATTTAGCATTATGTCAGCAGGTCTGCAGTTGGTTGGCAAGTTCCATTTAACCTAACAACCATTTAGTCTTTTGAATGAGACTGGTATATGAATACATATTCATAGTACAAACAGCATTTATTATTGTTATAACACATATCTTAAAGACCTACCTGATGATGCAAAGATGACTATTCTTTCTGCATCTTCCACGGTCTTCAATTCTGATTTGTGATACCTACTCTTTAATAGAAACATCCACATATTATTACATTCACTGCTCTAAGCACATTTAGCCTGCTCTAAGATCTTCATTATAAGAGCCTTAAAGACCAGAAACTATAATATTACCTCCTTATCTTCCAAATCAGGCAAATATGTATAAAATTGGAGCAGATTTTCACATGAAAGTGCCATATTGCACAAGCGTAGTTCCCAGTGGCCAATCAGCAACTAGCTTTTAACAGTCTACAAGTAGGAAAACTTGGCAACTGCACTTGTGTAATTAATCACCAATGCTAGTAAATGAGCTGTTCTATTACATAAAATAAATCCGTACATTTTTCAAATGTTTTTTCTGTATTTTGACAGATCTGAATTGGTTTAATTTCTTAGATAACATAATCTCAGCATGTAACAAATTAGACATATGCATACAATTCATACTTATTAATATCAAGTTGTGGGTCTGTAATAATATTTATAAAAACCATATGTTATACTTCTTATTTTCCTAAACACGTTAATATACTAACAGTTGAATGAAAAGTCATTATGGAAAATTCTGCTATTTGCAGTATGTAGGGAAAACATAAAAACTTTGCTTGGCTGAAATCTTTTTTGCCTTATGTCTTGCAAATGCAGTGACCATCTTAAATTATGTTAAATTGCTAACACCAAGCATATCAGTGTTTCTTTAGCTTTATATTTATCAGGAAATGTTAAAATCTAATAGATAAATGCATTACAAAATCTGTAGATAGTCTCACAGTTATAAAATATACTATTGTGTATATATATATATATATATATATATATATATATATATATATATATATATATATATATATATATATATATATATATATATATATATATATATATATACATGTGTGTGTATAGCCCAAAAAAAATTTACATTAAAACATTAGGAAGTTACAGACCTGACCAAGAAATGCGTTAGAACCCAAACAGTAAAATAAAGAAGTGTTGCGTTCTCCTCCTTTCTAGTGTGACTGGTTTGGAAAAATAGATATAATTCCTCTGGTCCTCTCCCCAAATTGAAGCCTTAGGTTCGTCTGATGTTATGCGAGGAGGAATCTGAGTGAAGAGCCGGAGAACAGTTTATCCCTATTGATTAGGTTAATCTAACAATCCCTGGGTTTTTTTGGGCTGTGAAATTGGAGTGAGACTGTTTCCCTGAAATCTTAGCTCCCTTAAAAAAAAAGAATTCAGATGAAAATGTCAACTCCTTGGACTGGGCTCTTACTCTTTCTGACCAGAAATACTTTCAACTAAAGAACACAAAAGAGAAAACCCCTTTCACCTTTCTCTAAAAAAACTTTACCTATTAAATTACCAAATTAGCATCAGTTTAAAACACTAAACAAAGGAAGTTGACTTTGCATTTAAATTAGGAAGTCAACTTTGCATAGAAGTCTTTTTGTCTGAGAACAATTTAGCAAATTGATTGTTATCTATTTTTTTCCCCCTCTTTGTTAACAAAAAGGAAAGTATAGAACCTTTGAAACAGACCGTTCAGATCCTTCACTATGCTTAATAGCTCCTTATTCCTGAAGGCTACGACGATCAAATGGTTACCAGTCTCACAAAAGCGAGGCCCCACAAATTTCTTTACTCTTCAAATGTCCATTTTAAGCAACAGTATAATATAAATAACACTTATTAAACCATTTTACTGGTTGAGATTTGTCAACTGGGGCTATGTTGTATATTATTAGGAGAAAAAAGAATGTAAAAGACCAGCATGCTTTAGTTGTCCATGTGTTTCAATGCATGCTAATATCTATTATAGTTAATAAATTATGTAATAATACAAAATGTTTGAATTGTTAATGGATTTTGGAATGGCAAATATGTCCACAGAGCACTTAAATAGGATACAAGATACAAATAAAACCAGGCTTAATAATGCCTTATGGCTCATCAGGTGCCATATGTTGCAGAAATATTGTAATATCCAAGACAATTCTTCTGTAGTTTTCCTCTGGCTATTTATTAAATCATTTTCCCTTGCATTTGGAACTAATTCTAGTTTAGAAAAATATACGTAATACTGTGCCAACAAGCAGTTCAGAAACATGAATTTTAGCCAGAAACAATCAAGAATTCAATACACATGGGGGAGACTGTAAGGTCCTTATAGGCACTGGGGTTTTATGATTCTATTTTGCACAGTAATGTGTGCCCAAATAATGATTTGCAATTAAGATTTATTCCTTCAGTAGGAAGGTCTATTAGGAATGTTTTTGGCAGGAATTTCATAAATAAATACATATAAACATTTGTACATTTTAAATGCTACTTGGTTAAGTAAGGCCAGTGGTTTCGGTCTTGTTTTATTTTAAATCTAAGACCATGATTCAAAAAATGGTTACCAATTTAGCGACAGTGTCTTTGTTTTTTCTTTGATATTAGCTGCAGTGTAAGGCTACGGCAAGATCGGGCTGTTTCTCAACCTGTGGTTAAATGCAGACAAAGAAACAGCCTGACCGCTCACCTTTGGTCCATGTTTTATCTGCACCCGGAGCCACTGCTTCAGCCCAGGTGCATACTCACAGATTTCAAAGCCGAAAATAACTCCCTGTATCTGTACCCAGGCTAACACAGTAACTCCAGGTGCAGACACAGATATAGATACAGAAGATATCAGTGTAGGGGGTCCCTAAGGCCCAATGGGACCTTTGTAAATTAGATATAAAAGGAAGTAACTCAGCATTTTCTTCAGTGGCTCTTGTGGCTAGCCAGTGGCCGCTAGGATAATCATACCAGGCTCTTTATTGTCATGTACTTTATATACATTTTACTGATTCAACATATGTTTCCAAAAGTTTGATAATAAAAACAAAACAATTAACCATACTATCACAATAATGTGCAGCTGAATTTGGAATTCAAAATGAAAAAAAACATTGGGATAATTCAGAATCTCAAGAAATAATTTTGGGTTTTCTTAAAGGAGAACTAACCTCTAAGAATGTATATGGTCAAAAATTCCATATTTTAAATACTGCACTTATTGCACGAGCCTAAAGTTTTAGCTTCTCAATAGCAGAAATGATCCAGGACTTCAAAATTGTCACAGGGGGTCACCATCTTTGAACGTGTCTGCTCAGTGGGCTATGAGCAACTGTTGAGAAGCTAAGCTTAGGGGGCATCACAAAATATCAAACAGAAAATGTCTGTAATATAAGATGATGCTACAAGGCTGATTATTAAAGTCTGATTCTAGTTGCACTGGTTTATGTGCTGCCATGTAGTATTTATCTGTATTAATTACTAATCAGTCTTATATTGTGACATTTATATTCTATCTGTACTGTATTGTACAGTTGTGAGTGGGTCCCTAAGCTCAGTAAGTGACAGCAGCACGGAGCATGTGCAGTGAATCAGCAGAAAATAAGATGGGGAGATACTGGGGCATATTTGGAGACACAAATCTTCCCTGCTAAAGGACCGTGGTTGCCTTGGGCTGGTAAAGAAGCCCAAAACATAATGTACAAGATTTCGAGCCTACTTCTTTAGTTTTAGTTCTCTTTTAAAGGGATTCTGTCATGATTTTTACTGTATAGCTTTTATTTCTAAATCACATTGTTTACACTGCAAATAAAATATAAAATTGTATTCCTGAACCAAGAAGTGTATTTTTTTAGTGGTTAAATTGGTGTGTAGGAAGCCATCTCAGCTCATTTGCCTGGAAATTACAAATTACAACATGATGAACGAGCACAAATGCTGTATTTTGTATACTAAACATAAACATGAATTGCAC
Organism: Xenopus laevis; assembly: GCF_017654675.1. Lineage (NCBI taxonomy): Eukaryota > Metazoa > Chordata > Amphibia > Anura > Pipidae > Xenopus > Xenopus laevis. The sequence goes on from NC_054383.1 coordinate 80,005,673, forward strand.
CGCAAACCTAATTAAACAAATGATTTATGCTTTCAAAGTTGGCCACAGGGGGTCACCATATTTGTGTTTTTTGGTGACCAAAAACTCAATTATAGATGCAAGATAATTCGGTCAGAATGTTGATTACCACCAGATGTCAGGCATGTTGCTGTTATCGTAAATACCAAGATTATTTTTCATGTTGGCTTCATTATATTTTACCATAGATATGGGGATAAAGGACATACATGTTCAGTGCTAGGAAACATTTGCTTAATGTTTACAACTCCAATGCAGGAACAAACAACATGGAGCCAGATCTCATTGGAGAACTTTTTTCAATTTACTGCTGCTGTTGGAAAAGCTGGAAAGCTAGTAAAAAAGTTTTACTGATCAATATTGTATTAAGAATACAGCCCTGATGTTACTGGACTACAGCTCCCAGCATGCCTTAACCTTAATAATATGTTTCAATCTGTTGGATTTGTAGACAAGCAACAACTGAACAACATGTGGTTGAACAGTGCAGTAGTGTTTACAGAACCTTTAAATGCATGGTTTCCCCAACATATCATGGTTCCACTCTAACACAAAAGCTACAAGATTACATGTAATAAAAAATGTAATTATTAGTTCATTGTTTTCTTGTGGCTTAATCAGACACTGCTTCTTGTTCTGAAATGATTCATTATCAATAACTCCCTAGGGATTAGTAATGTGCATCATGCCGCCTGAGTATTTTTAACTTTTTTTCATTGTACGGCTTATAAACATTAATTTAAAATTGAATTTATCTCTGTGTTCAGTATCAAATGTTTTGCCGATGATGCACTGAGCTGTAACACATTCTGACTCTCAGAAATATTAACACAAGAAGAATACTGCTGCTTCTACAATACAGATTTTTACATTTTAAAAAATATATTTGACTTCCATCATCAGGGAAATCAAAACAGGAAGCTTCACGGATAAGGCAATAGGATAGATGGAGCATTACAGTTACTTTTACTTCCATTTTTATTCCATATTCTTTGTACATGCAATGGCTTTTATCCATTTTCTAAGATGTGTAAATTTGTGCAGCAACATCAAAGGGAAAAAAATTATGCAGAGGGACCAGTTGTGAACGTCGCTGGTCAACACTAAGGGGTCTATTTACTTAGTTCGAGTGAAGAAATAGAGGAAAAATAGTTTGAATTTCGAATGGTCGAATATGGCTACTTCGACCATCGAATGGGCTACTTCGACCTTCGAATCGAACGATTCGAACTAAAAATCGTTCGACTATTCGATAGTCGAAGTACTGTCTCTTTAAAAATTTCTTCGACCGCCTAGTTTGCCACCTAAAACCTACCGAGGCCAATGTTAGCCTATGGGGAAGGTCCCCATAGGCTTCCTATCAATTTCCTGATCGAAGGAATATCCTTCGATTTGAAGGATTTTATCGTTCGATCGAACGATTATTCCTTCGATCGTTCGATCATAGGAATAGCGCAAAATCCTTCGACTTCGATATTCGAAGTCAAAGGATTTTACTTAGACGGAGGAATATCGAGGGTTAATTAACCCTCGATATTCGAGTTTGTGAAAATAAACCTGAACAAGGAAAAAAATGCTGACAAAACTCATGCAACTTTTTTTCTCAAATGCAAGCTTATTAACGAAAAAACTGCAACAAAATATTCCCATGTGAATTTTTTAGTGGAAAAAAGTCGCATGCCAGTGAGAGTCTCATGGTCCCATTCATTTTCAATGAGGCTGAAAATCTCTAATGTTTTAATAAACTGGGAAAATATATAAAGTTGTCAGAGAACATTCCCATTGACTTGTATGCAACTGAGTTTTTTCTGGCGAATTTTCATGGTTTTATTCTTTAAAGATAAACTATACCCCAAAAATGAATACTTAAGCAACAGATTGTTTATATCAAATTAAGTGGTATATGAAAGAATCTTACCAAACTGGAATATATATTTTTTTTAAAAGGTGTTCTTTTTATTGTTTTAAAGTGTAACTGGGATAGGGTACAGAAAGAAAGAGGGAAGGGAAGGGGGGGGGGGAAAAGGTACATCAGCAGCGAAAACAACATAAGCATGAGCAAAACATACGACATTGCATTTCTCAAAACATACCGTATCATCATGGTAATGACAATAAATGTGCTTCTAACCAGACACCCCATATTCTCTCAAATTTGTTGGGGTGACCCCTAGCTTCATAAGTCAACTTAATTAACGGGAGCATCTTGTTCACATACACAATCCAGCCCGGTCTTTGGGGAGGGTGGGGAGCCATCCAGTGAATGATCATTAGTTTCTTGGCATAAAAAAGTAGGGATCTTAGTAATATTCTGGTACTACTGAGTGGCACCATATCGTCAACTACACCCAGTAGGCAGATTTCGGGGGTTTGTAGTGGGGGGAGGGACAGGACCTCAACAATATACAGTGTGATATCGGACCAATATCTGGAAATAACCGGGCACGACCATACCATGTGCCAAAAGGTTCCATCTGCCAACCCACATCTTTTACACGTGGGAAGGGGTAGTCTTCCCATTTTGTGGAGCCTATTAGGGGTGAGATATATCCGCATCAGAATTTTGTATTGTATTAACCTGTCTCTCGAGCTAATCAAGAATTGGTAGAGTCTGCCCGTTGTCTCATCCCACTGGTCTTCACTCAGACCGGGCATGTCTACCTGCCATTGCTTATAGGCTGACTGAAAGGGCGAGGCAGTGGATGACAGGAGGAGTGAATATAAACTCGAGACCATTTTAGCCGTTTCCTCCTTACTTAATTGTGCTAGGACTGTTGGTACCACCATTTCTAGATCTCCTGAGCCAAATTGTGCCGAAAATATGTGCCGTAGCTGAAGATACCGAAACATGGGTAAATTGGGAGTAGCAATCTTATCCCTCAACGCTACCATGTCCATAAACCTCGAATTGACTACAATGTCCCCCAAGTATTTGATGTTTTTTGAGGTCCAGTAGCTCATGGCCTCCACATTATAAAACTGCTGTAACTGGGAGTTCCTCCATAGGGGCAACATAGGAGAAAGTATTGGCTGTTTGGTTTTAGTTAGTCTGACCATATGCATCCAGGCCGTATAAGGGGCTTTCATACAAGGAGGTAATGTTGGATAATCCCTAGGCTTTCTATACACATAGTTCCTTAGGGCCTCCAGTGAGCCCAAGAGCCTGGCCTGCAATATAACATTGGGGTTATCTAAGTCCTGAGTCAGCCACCAATTGACATAGCTAAGCTGGGCCGCAATATAGTAGAGGTAAAAATTGGGGAGACTCAGGCCCCCCCCTGGCATACGGGGCCATCAATCTAGCGGAGGAGATTCTGGCTCCTTTGTTGTTCCACAGGAAAGGTGTTATCAGTGCTTGAACAGTGGTGCAGATTTGCTTGGATAATGGGGTCGGAGAGTTATGGAACAGGTACAGATATTTTGGCAGGAATACCATTATTATGATATTTATTCTACCCCACAGCGTTAGCGGGAGGGGCCCCCACGCCTGTATAGATTTAGATAGTTGCTGATTAATTGGGATTACGTTTAAGGGAACAAACTGTTCGGGGTCAAGGTGAATATTAATCCCAAGATACCTAAAGGTTGTAACCCACTTTAAGCGGGGGTCCGCTGTCTGGGTCTGTTCAAGGGAGGGTTCTAGGGGAAAAATGACTGACTTAGACCAATTTATGCGAAGGCCAGCATATCTCGAAAAGTCAGAAAAAATATTTAGCACCTCTGCCAAGGAGGGGCCTGGGTCCGCCAAATAAAGGAGGACATCATCCGCATAGAGGGATATCCTTTCCTCCACAGGGCCATATTTTAAGCCTGAAAGATGCGGAGACAGGCGGATTTTGGTGGCCAGTGGTTCTATTGCCAAGGCAAATAGGAGCGGTGACAGTGGGCAACCTTGGCGAGTCCCCCTACTCAGCGGAAAGGTGGAGGAGGTAGTGTCATTTACCCGAACTTGTGCCGTGGGATTGCTATAAAGCAACTGGATCCACTTAATGAATTGCTTGCCAAACCCATACCGCTCCAATACCGCCCATAAGTAAGGCCACTCTATCGAGTCAAATGCTTTTTCGGAGTCCAGGGAGACCACCACCCTGGACCCCGAGTTGTCATGTGGTACCTGCATGTTATAGTACAATCGCCTTAAATTGACATCTGTGGACCTCTTAGGCATGAACCCTGTCTGGTCAGGATGGATCAAATGTGTGATTATTTGTTGTAGTCTAACCTCCAACACCTTGGCCAGAACTTTTGCATCCACATTTATCAGTGAGATAGGGTGGTAAGACCCACAGAGAACTGGAATATATATTTAAGTAAAAACTGCCCTTTTACATCTCTTGTCTTGAACCACCATTTCATGATAGTCTGTGTGCTGCCTCAGAGATCACCTGACCAGAAATACTACAGCTCTAACTGTAACAGGAAGAAGTGTGGAAGCAAAAGACAGAACTCTGTCTGTTAATTGGCTCATGTGACCTAACAAGTATGGTTTATTTGGTGTGTTTGTGAGTACAGTAAATCGTGCAATCCGAGGGGGTGGCCCTTATTTTTTAAAATGGCAATTTTCTATTTATGTTTACCCAATGGCACATACTACTAAAAAATGATATTATTATGAAAATGGTTTATTAACATGAAGCAGGGTTTTACATATGAGCTGTTTTATGCAATATCTTTTTAGAGACCTACATTGTTTGGGGGATATAGTTTTCCTTTAATTAATGGTGACTATTCGAGCTACATAGAATATTCTCAAGTATATTTGTATTGGTGTTTTTTCACTGCAATTTTTAAGATGGTGTATTTTCAGATTCAGTTATTTCCAGGGTCTGTTTTTTTTAACCCGAAAAATTTATTTTTAACTCCCAAATAACCTTGAAAACTGGAAAACACATCTTGAACCTTAACAAATGTGCCACTAATTCTTTTTTTATCATCCTGGGTTGGGTGGTGATGCTGCAGAAAGCCTGGAAATGGGACCCAGTGAGTAAAGATTATTATCTGCCAGGACCGAGTAGCTTTTGTAAGTTTGGCATAGGGACCAAGGAGAAAGCTATATAAGTCCCATTTGCGGTATCTGATGGACTAAGAAAGTTTGTAGTTGTATCCAGGCAAAAGATCAGTGCAGGCAATGAATAGCAAAGTCAGTAATCAAAACAAGATCAGAAAAAAATCAGAAATCAGGAATAAGTCAATAAAAAATGAAAGCACATCAGGAATACTCAGGAGTAGATATGGTGTGTTATGATCATACGAATGGGTGCATTGGATTCTTAGGCTTGACGAGAAGCGAATCGGAGCACTCTGCTAGATGAACTGTAATACAGCTGGCGCAGTAGGAGTACAGTGTAGTTAGTACCCTAAATGAGCGGATTGAAGATAGAATATTACATTTACTGTAGAGTGCCCCCTGTAAGAGAGTAGATAATTAAATGAAGTATGTGAGCACTGAGTTACAGTTTCTGTTAATGATGGATAGCAAGCAGCTAACCTGTAACATGCAATATGATACATATGTTATCTGCTTGACACTTCAAGTGTGGTTAGAACCAGTATCTACAAATCTCAAATCATCTAGATGATATAGGAAAATGGCTAATAGGGTATTTTCAGGCATTTTGCCCATCAAGTTTCCCCTGAATTGTCCTTACGAATGTGAATAGTGCACAGCAAAGCTTTTCAAGGCAGCTCTGGTTTTAGCTATACTTCTATGAACATTACCATCAGTTTTTTTTTTCAAATTTTGCACATTAATTACACATCATGTGCAATAAGAGGCTTTAGATATTAGCACTGTTTTATTTCATGTGAACAAATCTCCATGTCAGGAGAAAATTAATCCTTCAATGGCTCATTTTTGCCAAGGGCCTTTAACTTTAGACTTTTTTTTTTTTAAAAAAAACAAGATTTTTATGAATTATATTTTAATTATAAGACACATTGTATAAACAAATCTATTTATTCTTTTGAAGAAATGAACCTAAGCAAAGGGCTTTCAAAAAAAGCATCATCATCATTATAATTAATAAAACATATTTATAAAGAACATATTCCACAGTACTGTACAATAAGTGGGTGTATAAAAGAAACATACAGATTACGTATACAAAAAAAAAACAATAAGCAATATAAGAGATAAAGAGTGTCCTGCCCAAAAGAGCTTATAATATAAAGCATTGCTTGAAAACCTGAGGTTTTCCAAACAGAAGGATTGGACTGATTGCATTCATTGCAGATTTTGTGTATTTATTAGACCTGTCCCTCACTTTTTCAACCCCATCAGTAGTATATTATCAGGCAATTTGGATGTACTGTACTTGACCATTCTTGTGTTCAGGCCCCAGGTGATACTTTAGAGAGTGTCTTACAATTGCATTTACAGGTATGGGACCTGTTATCCAAAATCTTAGTTGGGATCAAGTACAAGGTACTGTTTTATTATTACAGAGAAAAAGGAAATCATTTTTAAAATTTTGAATTATTTGATTAAAATGGAGTCTATGGGAGATGGCCTTTCCATAATTCAGAGTCTTCTGGATAAGGGGTTTCCAGATAACATAACCCATACCTGTAGCAATATCAGCCTGAGCATTTGGTACATACAAAGGGAAGGAATGTACAATTGTGTTTAGTACAACCATAAGGTGAGTCTGGACAGGTGTAAAAAGAAATAGGCAATGATGTCAAAATATTAGAAGTTACCAAAGCATTTGTTGTCATATAATAGCATGAGATATCCATTTATAAGGATATAGTGTAGAGATTATTCATGTTGTTTGTATATTATAAATACATATTGAATGGTAACATGGAAATACAATAGATGTAAGTATCAATTCAGCTCCACAGTAAAATGGTTAGTCACACTGTATATCCCTTGTACAGAGGGGCCTCTAACTATACAATGGAGTGTCATTCTAATAAAAATAAGGTTTACTTATGTGGACTCAAAATAAAGTGTGGTAGTCAAATGTTTTTGCCTTCTCTTTTCTTTGCAGATTTCATTCAATTGCAGTGAACACAAATGATAATTAAGAAAATGCAAAACCCAGTCAAGGAAATATACGTTTATGATAAAATCGATCATCCTTAAATGTCTGATTTTTAATGCCTTTGACTAAATCAACAGGTCAGAAAAAAATGACAAAAAAACCAGTACAATGACATTTATTTTAATCAAGTCTGAATGGATCAAATATCATTCAGAATGCTAGAGGAATGCCAAATAAATCTGTAAACAAAACGAAAGGTTGATTGCTATACATTAAGCAGCAAGAAAGAAAAGCATAGTAGGAACCCTTAGAATTATTTAGGTAAACATATTATTATAAATAAATATTTTATAAACTCCAATCATCCTTATGGCTGTGGCCCAACCAAGGCCCGTTTTTGTAAATACACGCACTTGCATAGATACTAGAATACATTTGAAATGTACATTGATTAATTCGCTCTCCTTTTTTCTATTCTTGTAGTTAATTTGGCCAGATCAGTCCATTCCAATTCCATTGCTGCCTACAAATTTGGTGGTCAAATTGCCTGGTGTGCAATTTTGCTCAGTTTACAGAGCACATAGAATTTGTGTGTTTTTCATGAAAAATTCAAGTTTATTTTGAAGTCAAAAATTTATTTTTTCGTGATTTATTATACCCCGACCCTGTAAATATCTCAAATCTGAAAATACATCTAAAACCTGTCAAGGTCACGTAGAAGTCAATGGCAGAGGTCCCTTGAAGATTGAAGATTGGAATATGTTAATTGCCTTCATGATGTTTGGGGATTTTTTCACAGGGTTTCGCTCTAAAACTCAATCAATTTGAGAAATTAAAGTTTTCAGGTTGTTAACACGAAATCGCTGATTCGAGTTTTTCCCATTGGAGTTTTCCATTTTCTTCAGTAAGAAACCATTTGAGTTGTGACTTCAAGGTCTAAAAAAAGCTCACATAAATTTAACCTTTGATAAATAATCCCCTAATGAGTGTAAACTCTACCCATTTCATTCAGTGATTCAATTCAGGGCAGATTTATCAAAATTCGAGTTTGTCCTTTTGCTGAGAATCCCATTGTCCCGTTCATTTTCAATGAGGCTGAAAATCTCAAATGTTTTAACAAACTGGGAAAATAAATAAAGTTGTTAGAGAACATTCCCATTGACGACTTCTATACCACCTCTAGGGGAGATTGTGGATGCACACCTAAGGCCAATTTCAAAAAGTTTAAAGCCCTGATTCAAGTAAATATGCAAGTGCATGTAATTTTGAAACAGGGTTTTTTTGTTACAAAGTTATGATCATAATATTGATAAGCCACCATACCACGTCAAGGTAAAACCCCACATGGTGGTCCCTAACTTATTTATCTTTAGTCATAGTAAAAAAGGAACATTACCTCTCTGTGTAGTAACAATTCTTTATGTAAACATATCCAGTGCTTTGGTTTCAAACTCTGTGCTAAATCTTCCCCCGCCAACTGCTAAGCGGCTTTTAAGAGGGAGAGACTGCCTTAACCAACGCCCATTTTAGAAAAGTAGAAGTCAGGTGTTGTAATTAAAAACAAAATAGAGTGATATGTGCAGTTGCACAATAGTGTGTATACATGTGTAAGTGAAATGTGAAGGTGTGTATGGTAGTGGTAAGGGAAAGTGTATGACATTTTAAGATATATAATGATTGATGATGCTGTACAGTAGAAAATTTTATAAATACTATATATGCTTTTATTTTTGGAGTCACGTCACATGCTTTTCACTTGTCTCTAATGAGATTTATGTAAGACTTACAAATAGCAATTAATTACAGACCCACATCCTTCTCTCTTTTTCTTATTAGGAGCCAACAGAGACTGTTGAGTCATCAGAAAGTCAAAGGTTATCGTTTATTAAAGGGGTTGTTCACCTTTGAGATAACTTTTAGTATGATGTAGAGAGTGATATTCCGAGACAATTTGTAATTTGTTTTCATTTTTTTATTATTGAAGGTTTTTGAGTTATTTAGCTTTTTATTCAGCAGCTCTTCAATTTAATAATAGTAATAAAAAGTAACAATAAAGGAGAGAAAGGAGCTTATTATTAAAGCAAAACGATACCCCCCAACAATATAGGTCTCTATAAAAGATAATGCATAAAACAGCTCATATGTAAAACCCTGCTTCATGTAAATAAACCATTTTAGTAGTATGTGCCATTGGGTAATCCTAAATAGAAAATTGCCTTTTTAAAAAATAAGGGCTACCCCTGGGGCTTTTGCTTCCATGCTTCTGGACAGGTGATCTTTGAGGCAGCACAGAGACCATCACAAAATGGTGGTTCAAGGCAAGAGATGTAAAAGGACAATATTTACTTAAATAAAAATTACAGTTAAGATAAAATTCTTTAATATGCTACTTAATTTGGTGTAAACTATCTGTTGCTTAAAGGAGAAGGAAAGCTAGCAAAGGAGTTCATTGCCAATAGATTAGCCACAATAGTGCAAGCTATAACACTATTTATTCTATAGAATGCTTTACCATACCTGAGTAAACAGCTCTAGAACCTCTCTCTGTTTGTATAGGATAGCAGCTGCCATATTCTCTTGGTCTGACATCACTTCCTGCCTGAGTTTCCCTGCTCACAGATAGCTCTGGGCTCAGATTACAGCAGGGAGGGGAGGAGGGAGGGAGAGAGTAGCAAACTGAGCACGCTCAAGCCCTGCCCTGTAGGTTTAAGATGAAAACAGGAAGTCTGATATAGAAGTCCATGTATACACAGTAGAAGGGAAGAAATGTGGTGTTTCTTTTGACATAGGACTCAGGGCAACATTACTTTGTGGTGTACTGGTGTATTTATATAGACCTTTCTGATAAAACTTACTTAATTTTAGCCTTTCCTTCTCCTTTAAATATACATTTTTGGGGTAAAGTTTTCATTTAAGAATGAAAGCACATAAAGATACACATTTTAAGCAGTTTTGAAGTCAGTTCTCCACAAGCATATTGTGTGATATCCTTTATCAGTAGATTCCGAACTGTGTGGCTAAGGGGACCTGGAACAGGGGGCTCAGTCTAAAGGCCAGTTAGGGTGAGATTTGGGGAGAATGCCTATATGTTCTCCTAGATATACCTAAAACCATAGTTTGATGGTTTCTATTGACTGTGCTAGATAATCTTGGAACTAATGTTGAAAGCTGGATAAGCCTGCGTTCTCCTATATTGGGAATATTATTATGAACTAAGTGTGCCCAGAACAAAGGTTGAACTTCAAAGGGGAACATAAACTGAAAAAGTCTGTAAACCTGTCCTGTATGGTGAGTTCAACAAGTTAGAAATATATGATGACACTTGGAAGACTTTGTATAGAAGAATAAAAAGCTGGCCATCTAGGTTAGATACTTTTCTTTCTTCAATAATATCATTTTTTTAAAGCTCTTGCTTGCAGAAAATATTAACCATTGTCCATCCCATTTTGTATGATGCTAGCCTATGTATGTAAAATAGTTACCCCATTTGTTTAAACAAAATGTAAATACATGTATTCTCCATCTCAGAACAGGTAAACCCCAATAAAAATAATTAGAAATGTATCAAAGTTCTATTTCAACCTTTTACAAAGAGCGCCCTAGATGTTAGGTGAAAACCCTTCTTATAAGCTTTGCATATTATAGCTCGGCATCTAACAATGGTGAATCGCTACATGGTTATTACCCAGGCAAGGATGTCTGACTAAACTCTTAGCAGCAAGATAGTATTTAGAACTATTTAGGTGTTCATGTATACATATACAGTATATATGAACATAGTATACTTTCCCTTTGATGGACTTAATTCAGCTCATACATCATTTTATTGCCTTAGGCAAACCCCATTTCAGTTACCATTATGTAGATTCTCTGTAATCAAATAACATCTTTGAAGATAAATGTCACACTGTGTAATTTCACAGTGGCTCAGCAAATGTGCAAACTGTTGTCAGTTACTACTTAGGAAGCATGTTCTGTTTATATATGCAATTAAATAACACAACTAGCTGTTCCTGTTAAAGATTCACCTATGCCCATGTGGCCTGTGAGCCCATGGGTTTAGCTGTCATATAGGACCTTGTCTACACTCTTATGACAAATTATCTAATTGTATTACATACAAGTACTCAGACTTTTACTTAAACTGAACTAATGAAAGCTAATTACTGAATGGTTGCTATTTTAATTGTACTGGGCCAATTCTGTGTGTAAAATAATAAATAAGGTCAGTCTTCTAGCAACAAACCTACCAGGAGGTCAATGAAATAATAAGCACTCTTTACAACAAATGTAAATACATTTACATTATTGTGTTGCTTGTGTGCCCCACTGCAATAATATCATGCAAGCACGCTCATGGTAAATTTTATGTTACCACACTGGTGTCCTGTGTTAGTATTACGCAACAGCACACATTTATTATCCTCCTTGTGTGACACATAACCCCATTATGGATTCTATAAGATCTCTCCATTTACATTCTCTGAATTAAATGCTCGCTTGTCAGACTAATGAAACTGTACATTGTGATAAGAAATACAGTATCACAATATGGAGGAAGGTGTCCCCATGTATGCACCCGTCCGCACAAAGAAAATTCCAAGAGGGTTATAATAACTTGGGAAGGTGTAGTACTTCTTTTTGCGTCTTTAGTAGCGCGTGTGGCTGCGGGCTGTGTAACGTGCAGGATATAGAGATGGAATAAAAGATTCACACATGCGCAGTAGAAATCAAGCCTCTGAAGAAGTCGCAAGGCGAAACGCGTAAGGCAGGTGACGTCACTGGAAGGCGCCCAGCATCGCACACGAGGAACGAACGCAAAGAACCGCTTCTACACCTTCCCAAGTTATTCTGACCCTCTTGGGACTTTCTTTGTGCGGACGGGTGCATACAGGGGGAGCCTCCAGGAGGACGGTGCATAGATATGCTTTCTATAAACTTTTGCCATGTGAGTGCATTTTAAGCTTTGTTTTTAAAAATATTAAAAAGGTATTTTTACACTATTCGCTGCTGCATGTTGATTCACAGTTTACACAAGGAGAAGCGCTTCATGATTTTACGTGAAAGCTGATATTCCCTGTTTGTGAGTACCCACCTAAACAAGTTTCTAAGGAAAGTTTTTAACTCTTTGGTGGAGGTCAATATCAAATGAGGGTAACACACATATGGTGAAACAATTGGTCTGTTTCTTACACAAGAGGTGGCAACATCGCAAAACAATATTACCCTATTTGCCTGTTTGTCTGTCTCCCGTGCCTTTGGCACTGGCTTTTTTATTTCAGTGACAATTATGATCAATCATAGGCAGTTTTCAAACACACAAGTGGTTTTGGGGTTACATCTGAGAACTTCCTGTTGTTTAATTGTCCCGGTAGACTTACATATGTCTAAGCATTAAGATACTATAGCTCTCATTAACTGAAGGATCTATACTTGTACTATATACTATCTGATATCACATTAGGAAATAAAATCACAGTGGGATGAAGATATTTATCCAAAACTAAACTATTATTTAGAGATTATTCACACTGGCCTTTTTTTATCAGAAATGCATTTTTTATTTGGAATCAATATAAAGGCAATGAGGGCATACAGGGCATTACTGAAGACCTGGTTAATCCATCAAGAGATTAGTAATATTAGTATATATGCTAAAAGTTTAATTACAAGCATGAACAGTTATTTGTGTAGCTGTCTAAGTCTCCACTGCAAATGGGAAAAGTGTTTGGTTAATGCCCTTGTGATGGCCATAAATGCATAGGTGGTTGAGAAGACTAACCCGTCTTACTAAATCTGTGCAATCTTTGGCCATATTTAGCTACATGGGCAATACATTGGCCTACATGGGATGCAGAAGTCTACATCTTTATTCAAAATGTAAAATATATTCTGATTATAGTTCAAAGGAAATGTTGGATTCAGAGTATTCGATAAATCAACTGGAACTATTGCATCACAGACTAGAGAACATTTGCATTATATAAATGAATGAGATTCTTGTGGCTACTTAACATTAAAACATAATGGCAAAATCATGCTTTATTAATTTAATGTAATTTAATAAATGGTCCCTTCATATTTTGTGCTTTTTCCCTAAAGCCCTCTTAGAACTATTAACAAATGGTATAAATATATATTCTAAAATGGTCACATAAAGCCTGGATAAATGCTGACCCAAAACTGGCAAAATGTTGAATAAAAAAATATAACTCTACAAACTGCAAGGCAGAACTCGTAAAGAACTGCTGACACCTTCAACTAGCAGTTCTAGGCTACGTTCACCAGATCCAGATCAAAAGAGCAATAATATCAAATAGCGTTAGGTTAACCTGTTTACTACTGGGAATCAACAAAACACTGCTTGTGATGAAAAATGATAGTTGAGGTCCACTTAAATTACAACTGCCTTAGGGTGGATTTGCTACTAGATCACAAAATAGTAGAAATGCCGGCAGCATGCCTATGGCAGAGTAAAAATGGAGAAGCTTACAAGAGGCAGCCTTTAAACAAAACCCTTCAGTAATCAGTAACTAACCAACTTTGGTTCAAAACAATAGATGCCACATATCCTCATAATGCAGTCTGTAAAAATAGTTTCCGACATTAACGTAGATCAAATTGATTTTCTCTTTCTCTTTACCCCCATAAGCACCAGAACACTGCCATATGGGAATAGTTTTGCTCTGATCTGTATAAGAACATGGATTGTTAACATTGTTCAAGGAACTACGTTATGTTCCATTCTGCTTGTTGCTCCCTTCTAGGTCTCCGCAGGCCTCTGCCAGTTAAAGAGTCCTTGTTTGCCTGACCCCTTGGAGTGAAATGTGAGTTAGAGAAATATCTCTTGGGAGAACTCTGCACAATTAGCATTGTTGCTGTTTCAGATTTGCTTAACCAGGAAGGAAACAGAATCTTCCAAACACTGTCAAACAGGGAAAGCATAGGACAGAGATTGGAAAAAATGTATATTGAACAGAGACAGGACAGATGGAAGCCAGGAAAGACAGAAAGTACTGTACATGCAATATTGAAATAGTGCGCTTTCTAGGTTAATGTAGTTTCATCTTTAGGAAGAGCGATACAAAAACCCACAAACATCAGCTATGCATAAATGAAATATTCAAATAAAACAGGAGCAAACCCAAAGGGAAGGAGTGGGAGCGTAAGAAGCACCACTAATATTTACACTTAACACATACATAACACTTCATTATCTAATACACTTTTCAATAGTATTCTGTTGTTGGTGTACTCATTAGTATTTTAGGCACTTTGATGAATAAACTCCTCAGACTATTGCAACAAAATGTATTTTTTTTAAAAATCCTTCCACTGTGGCAGGGGAAATCAGAAAACATGTCTCTTTTAAAACACATATGTTTTACAACCACTTCTTGCCCTGGGTGCACAGATAACCAAAAAAAAAACATTCACTAGTACACTAAATCACTGTTTCAAATATCGGACTGTCTGATCACAGTGACTTGGGAAGCCCTTCCCTTTCACTGGCTTTGTGTACTGCCAGCCTATTTGCTGAGAAAGAAGGTGGAACCAATGTTTTAAAACAATAAACTAAAAGAATAACAAGTGGCCTCATTTACCAATGGAATAATCCCAAGCGCTCCAGCTTGATGGGGTGCAAAATTGTTCCTCTTGGGGGCTGTCGCACACTGTGCCTTAATTCACAATAAAATTCTGGCACAAGGCACGGAATGTAAGAGTAGAAGGGAATCCTGTACAGTTGTGGGACCTGTTATTCAGAATGCTCAGGACCTGCATAAGGGGTTTTATCATAATTTGGTTCACTATACCTTAAGTCTACTTTAAACTATTTAAACATTAATATGCAATAGGATTGTTTTTCCTCCAATCAGGATTAATAATTACTTTTTGAGGAATTATTATTATAATTATTAGAAAGAAAACAAATTATTTTAAAAAAATTTAATTATTTGATTAAAATGGTAGATGGTCTTCCCTTAATTCAGAGCTTGCTGGATAACAGGTTTCAGGATAACAAATCCCATACCTCTACTTCTCTAGTACTTCTGTCTCATCCTCTGGAGCACCACACGCAAATAGCAGAGGGGAAAGGAGTAATCGGCAATGGCACCTTGAGCCTGTTATTGGCACATTGCACTGCCATTGTAGAAAGGAACTGTGTTTTATGAAAACCCTAGGCCTAGGACATTAATGTTTAGCGTAACACAAATAGTGAAATGTAAAAATGATATGCTGCTTAAGGTTTACAAAAATCGAATAACTAAAGCATGGCAAAAGGAAGTCTAGTAGGAAAAAGGATTAAAAGTAGGACAGATTAAAAAAAACAAGGGTATATACTGTGACTCGTATTTTAATTGAACTCAAACTCGATATCAGATTGTCAGTGCCAATATTCCCCACTATGTCTGTCACTGGTAAAATTAATGAATAAACTCAGGCACTGGGGGGGGGGCTCAGAGTGATCGCCACACACATACCATAGATGCTGGACCAGTAGATCTTATAAAAGTAAAGGGAAGCAAATTAAACCGAAGCATAATAAAAAAAGAAAAACTAAAAAAAGTATTCTGCATCATCAGAGACATGACAGAACTAAGGTAATCATAGCAATAAATTATTATATATATTAATATACACAATTATATTATAAAGGGTAACATATCTTGACTTAATTAAATATAAAAAAAACAGAAAGCTTTTCAGGTTTTTTAAAAACTCACAAAGTGCTCCAGGTAGGGCACAACTTAAGGAGCCTGCTATGATGTACAAATCCCTAAGGTGGCACCAAGGGGACGAAGAGGTAAATTTAAATATTTAAAAGCAATTTTAATTAAAAAAAAAATCCCGTGTAATGTGTGTGTGTATATATATATATATCGCTATATACAGTGTGAATGTATATATAACTATAAGAAGAGGCAAGAACGGTCATTTGATTTTGGGTTCCACATAAAATTTGTCTCCATCATGAACATTATATGAATGTAAACGGCGGGTGCTGGATTTCATTTCCTCAGGGCCAAAAGGGGCTTCATGGTCTAGAAAGTACAGGCGCATGTTGTTGGTGGAGAGCTGCACCAAATTCTTCAGCTGTTTCTTGAACTCGGCCACAGTCTGATCTAAACGGATGCTCATCGTCTCCACTTTCTCTTCAAAGTGTATGTAGACATTGGCTTTGTTCTGGGGTCGAAGATCCACTTCTACGAGAGGTTCTAACTTTCCATACTTTGTCACCAGCTCTTGATATCTGAAAGGGGAAACAATTTCAAGACTGTTCATTGTATTTAGCCAAATAATAGTGTAGTCCTAGCGTTTTATATAATTTCAAAGCAATTCTGAGAGGCTGGAAAACCCGGTCATTTGAAATGTGGCATTAAAACACATGGGGAGTTATTTAATAAAAGGCACTAAATTTGCCCATGGGCAGTAACCCATAGCAGCCAATCAGCAGGTAGCATTTACTGGTCACCTGTTTAAAAGCAACTATCTTATTGGTTGCTATGGGTTAATGTTCCTGGGCAAACTTAGTGCCTTATTACATTTGGGGCTCTGTCATTGACCAACAAACAAGTAGCCAGGGTGTATTAAAGGGCTTCATTCTCTCTTCATGCAGCAGTTGGATGACAGAGCCCCAATGACAGATCGTGAAGATGAACTTGATTATTTCAGGAACAGTACAGAATTTTTAATTGATTGTATTTAGAAAGTTTCTTATTTCAGTATGCTGAGGCTTACATTATATTTTCATATTTGCAATAGTTCTCCTTTAAAAAGTGCATAGGAGGTAGAATGATCAAGTTAATTAAAATGTCTGTGAGATGCACAGATCAAAAGTTATTGAAACAACATGACAGCATCCATGGGTGAACCTAAAGAAGACACTTAGATGTGCATGCAGTAGCAATGTATGTCAGTCCCTGGCAGTTTCTGTGGTTTAATGAACAAGCTAAAACCTACAACATATTGGTTTGTCCAAAAAAAAGTGGTACTTCCTCTTTAACATACAACTGGAAATACAATGCAACCAGAAGTCTCTAAAGTGTTCTCTGATGTTCTCTAATGTGGCAGGCATCTTTGAAAAAAGTGTCACGCAGTTGGTTTTCTTTGCATATTTCCTTTCACTCAGAGTAAAGATGAACCAGTGTTTTTTCAGCCAGGAAGGAAAATGAAACACTGCGACTGTAAGGCAGACTGAGGGTGTTCAGACAAGGTTAGAAAGTCGGGCAGCACATTGGCATTTTGTTTTAGAGGAGTTAAATGTGATCAGTAATGTGTCAGTGGCCCTGTCAGAGGTGGAAGGGGGCCTGGCTGCATGCTGCTTCCCAGAGGATTTACCTTAAATTAAGGAATGTTCCTCAACAACAGAACTTCTCTGTCTGTGAAGAGTATGAGGTCACCCCTGCAGTCTGCTTGCATTTCCCCTGTGTCCAAACAGATGAAGCCTTCATTGGATGCCATTCCCACATTCAGACTGCTGTTGTGTTCTCACAGTGACGCGCTGATACCATCAAGCCTCTTAATGTGCTTTTATTTCCAACCTTAAAGACCATTATCACTGTGTTTTACACTGCAAACAAACCTGCCTGCTGAAATACCATGTCCATTTTGAAAACTGGGCTCAGAGCGGATCTGGCCAAGGATAATTCTGAACCTGTCTTTACTTTTATTTACGTTTACGTCTCCCTGAGCACAGGAGAAAAACCAAAGTAATGAATAAAACAGGTTCTCTGTAGGCACGTTAAAGACGTTATATGGGAGTACATCTTAAAATCTTACACTGTAGATTCATTTAATGAAATATGTTTGGAAACCAGGTGTCAACCTGTGCAAGGTCCTCCTAGGGATGTATAAAAATGATGGAGTGTGATTTTAATGACAGTTTAAGGCAAGCTGAATGATATGGCTCTGTATGGTTTGTATTTTACCATTCAGCAGCTTATATCCGTGTGCAGTAATGAAATTGAAAACAACACTAAGGGGGTTTATTTACTACAATCCGAATATTATCTCATAATTTGAAGGACCAGTAACATCAAAATTTTTAAAACAAAATTAGTTAGAATACATCGAAAAATAAACACCAACACAAATTAAACTTTTATATTGCAAAGCCTTTATTAAAAAATAACTTACTGAAACTCCACTTCCGTTCTTCTTTAGAAAAGGCGACAGGGCGACCATCCATTGTGGGGGCTGTGGGGTGCAGGAAGAAAAAAACATGCCGGGAGAGACAGAGGAGCAATGCTGGGAAGTGGGGAGCAACTGGCAGGCAATGGCGATGACCGTGGGCTGGAGGAAACTACATGTGCATCGCTTAGAGGTGCTGCCCCATCTTGCCGGCAGAGCAGAGCGGCCAGGAGAGATAGCCAGGGAGGAGAAATCAACTGCTGCAGTATGGATGGTCGCCCTGTCGCCTTTTTTCAAGAGGAGCGGAAGTGGAGTTTCAGTAAGTTATTTTTTAATAAAGGCTTTGCAATTTAAAAGTTTTCATTTGTTTTGGTGTTTAATTTTTGATATATACTAACAAATTTTTAAAAAAAATGTTTTGATGTTACTGGTCCTTTAAATAAAAAACCTTAACCAAACATCCATGCCTGATTTTGCCATATTTATTAATAACTTGAATCAATTGGATCGGGAAAAAAACAGATAAAATCGAACGAAAAACTCATAATGTACGATTTTTTTTGGAATACTTTCCCTGAATTGCTTTACTTTTTTGGGTTTTTGCATAAAGACCCCAAATTTATGGAATTATCAGGGTAAACTCTGTGCAGACCACAATATCTTCAAATTAGGACAGGGACACCTACCATTGACTTATACATGACCCCGACAGGTCTGAGATAGCGGATTTTCAGGCTTTCTGCAGCATTGGGGTATAATAACGCTCAAATAATTTGCGGTTTTTTTCACCTCAAAACAATTTGAGTTTTTGCCCTAAAAAGCCCAACCAGATAAATTTGAGGTTTAGTAAATAACCCCTCAATGTCTTTAGACAAATGGAAACTAGGAATAGCTTGCTCAATGTCTGTAAAGTACTGCATAAATCAATTATAATAAATACATAAAAACTAACATACTATGTACATGTACATATGCCTCTGGACCTGCTTCAATACTTCTGTAGCTTTGCCTATATATAATGGCTTTGCCCAGTCAATCAATATACACAATGGTGCTCCAACTGCACACTAATTACACTAAAAAGGCAGGTAAATATCAACTACTTCCAGATTGACAGAGGATTTCATCAGTAAAGCTGACCGTGTGTGGAGAGTCCCTCGGAGATCGGTCGATCGGACAGGTTAAAAGATTTCTGTCGGCTGGCTACTTTATCTCTGCATTTATTGCCGATCGTACGATTTTCAGTGGGAGACTGTCACCAACTTTTGTCGGACATAACTTTCGTATGATTGCTGTCAGGGGCAGAACATCGGCTGATCTGTTCTTTTACTACTTTATTTGATCAGAATGGTTAGTGGCAGGTCGGGAGATGGGGAAGTCCGATCGTTTGATGATTTGCGTCTATGGCCAGCTTCACATTGGAAGATAAAGGTTGCATAGAGCACACTGTAAACATATTAGTAAGCACCAAAGGGCTTGACACTATCCAAGCTTGTTCCGGGATTTCTTATGCTCACCACTGTTTCCTTCTCATTTAGCATCACTAGTTTAGAAAATCTGCAGCAGATATTCAGCAAAAACTTACTGGGAAGTTAAAGCGCAAAATCTACAGTAAGTTGCTTGAGATGTTGAGGAGATCTCTCTATGCAGTAACACGATGATGCACAGGGGAGAGTGGCTCAGCCACCTGCAACCTGAGATGGAGGCAGGGAAGAAAGGGACACTAGTTCTGTGAACTGGAAAGGCACAGTCATTAATGGCTGCACAAGTCCTCTTGGTGTCTCCTTTTCACATTGCACAGATGGAGAGGCCTGGACAAAGAAAGCATTGATGACAGAGAGGTTGCTATGTGTGTAGAGGTGCACGGACTAAAGCAGTATGTTATTTGGAAGCAGATTCTCATCCTGCTTAGTCAGGGATGGGAGCAAAGAATAAACAGGATCATCATGTATGCACATTACTCCCTTTAATAATAATTACCTAGTATATGTGTGTATATAAGAATGTGCACCACTGACCATTAAACATCCTATTCTACAGTGTACAAAGGCTTTTTAGGGAGAATCCCCACAGTGATATACTAACTTCTCCTAGGTCAAAACCAGAAAGCAAAATAGCTGAATCATGGTTATAAAATTGACAGAAATAGCTTGTTTGAAAAAAGCTGTAATTATTTGTCGGCTAAATTACTAAAAATGATTATAAATCATAGCCTTTTAAATAACAGAAAACACTATGACTTTTTACATGTCCTAAAGAAATAAAGCTTAAATATCTGTTTATCTAGAAATACTATACTTTATATACTGAATTTAATGGCAGTAACCATACTATATTGTAAATATAACAGTTACGAAACAGGCCTTCAAAATTATCACAGTAGCTCTCCATCTTGGATCTGTTTAGGCCAGCGTTTGAGTGTACACTGCACATGCTCAGTATGCTCTGGGCTGCTGTTGAGGGGTCATCAGAAATTATAAAGTTATTCTGAGATAGAAACTGATGATACAGAGCAGAATTGTAAATACCGATGCATATACACTGCTATCTGAGCTTCCATGTACGGTGAACCTTTTTATTGTATATTGTTGCTCCCTAAACTAAAGGTGGCCATACACGGGCCGATAAAAGCTGCCGACAGACCGAGTCGGCAGCTTATTGGCCCGTGTATGGGGCCCCCCGATCGAGATCTGGCCGAAAGTTGGCCAGATCTTGATCGGATGGGACAAAAAATCCCGTCGGATCGCGGCCTCATCTGTTTGTTGATGCGGTCCCGCGATCCGACCCCCGTTCCCATTCGTTAGGCCTTAGGGCCCACGATCAGATCAGCCTGATATTGCCCATCTCAAGGTGGGCATATCGGAGAGAGATCCACTCGTTTGGCGACATCGCCAAACGAGCGGATCTCTCCGTGTATGGCCAGCTTTAGGCAACTGACAGCAGCCCAGAGCATGTGCTGTGAATAAACAGATGGAAAAGGTAAAGGGGCAGGAGCTTCATGAACCCCATGAATACAGAGCTGCAAGACACATGGCAGTGGCAACAGGACTCTGTGCTCTGCAATGGAGGCAATCCAGGAAGGCACACTGCCATCTTGTTTACAAATGATTCCTATTCCTACTTTCTTTTTAGAAGACACAGGCAGTTAAAAACTATCATTATCAAAGATATAGCAATGGAAATTTAGCATAGGCAGAGAAGGCTAGGGGGCTTTGCAAACTAAGAATCAGAATGGGATTAACATATATAGCTGGGTGTATGACCCCATAGATCCTTACAGGGCCCAGGGACCCTGACTTTTATTTTATGACTAATGAGACCAACATTGTAAGGGTGAGAAAGGGGATAAGATCAAATACAGGAGCCATGTCGCTATCACAGGAAAGAACTTCAAACCAGTCTTTGATGTCAGGGATGCACATGCAGCTCTGTTGCTTTTTATTTAAACATATACAGATCACAAAACTATTCAGGACACACACAAACATAACACAGCTTCCCTGGATATGAACATATAAGCAAGCACACAGCACAATCAGCATGGATATACACAAAAAGCAGCCTCAAATGGAACAGCCCCACAGAGCACAGCACAGACTATAAGGACAGACATACACCACAATCATCTTTAAGATACAGTAGTTATTGTATACTGGAGCAACACTTCCTTTGCAATACCAAGCTGGAAGCACTAGTGAGTTGCAATTGATAATTTTATAAATTGTATGTTAAAAATGCTGTTTTTTAATAGGCATTCAGTCAGCATTGAACTAAAGCTGGCCATAGATGTAAAGATTTTTAAAAGATCCGATCGTCATCGTGAGGCCACGATTATCTCGAAACGATCGTACGAATTGTCCATCAACTAAAAAGACCATTTCAGGCGATATTGTCAGGAAAACAAAGGGAAGCTGCCTGCTTGTCCCTGCAAACATAGATAGATTGCACTGACCAATCAATTTTCTGACAGATCGTAACATGTACGATCGTTTGAATCCCACAAACCGTACGATAATTTCAAATGATTGGTCGGTCTTCGCTAAAATCGGTCGTTCGGCAAAAAAAATCTTTACGTCTATGGGGACCTTAAGGGGATGTCATGCTTATAAAGCCTTTTGAAACAACGGTCTAAAAAAAAAAAACTATACACAAGGTAAACCTGTCTTTCACCAGAACACATCTATCTTAATGGTATTGGTTAACATGTTTTGCTGATCTAAAGCCCCCAAAAAAACTACTAGGTAAGATTTTGAGGAGTGACACAATAGTTTCCATTATACCACCAAATCAATATGAAATCAGCTTCTATACACTTTGGGATCCAATCCTATGAAGAAAGTAAATTGCGTCTGGGCATGAGCCACTCTCTTTATCTGACTCTCTTTCATTTACCTTTTGTTCAAGGCCTCACCTTAATGGGACATCTTCCTTTGGGAGATTCATATAGTAACGCAGGAAGAATCTTTCAGAGTCTTCTCTTTCACCATCCGTGACAACACTGCCATTCAGTTTGGATACAGACGGCAATCTAGGAGTTCACATGAGAGGAAAAGATTAGCAAGACCATCACTAGCCTGTAATAAAACTGAAGTGGAGGAGAATGCCCTTATCTGTCTATTTCATGAAATCAATAGTCTTCCTCTGTCAGATGTTTCTGCCAAAAGACTTAAATGCACCGCTACGACCCCATACACACACTGCATTGAGGGAACACGAATAGCAATGTAAATCGCCAAGGTCACCTTTAAAATGTCGAATGACTAAATGAAATGCTTTCCTGTTGAGTCATGTAAACGTTTTCATTAAATAAACTAAGTGACACAGGCCTAGTCCATTTTTTGAAAACATGTAAACTATCTATCAATCAGTAAGTGAATATTGACACTGCTGATGATTAGGTAACTTTACATATTTCAGCAAATATTCTATGATTCCCCTGTCCATAAATAAGCACAAATGGTCTTATTTACCAATTGTTCATTTGCCAGTGCCGTATTGTTTGAAGGATAGGTGTCAAGGAGCAATCCTTCAGGCAATAGTAGTAAAAACAGGTCTTTACTGAAGTACAAGTGTGGATTACAGCCTTACGTGTTTCGTGTTCTCACAACACTTAGGCATAAACTAGGAACACGTAAGGCGTAAGGCTGTCATCCACACTTGTACTTCAATAAGACCTGTTTTTACTACTGCCTGGAGGATTGCTCCTTGACTGCCTACCCTACAAACAATAGGGTGATATCTGCTCTCTTATGCTGAAGGCTTGGGGCACCGCACTTGAGCTTCCTTATCTACGTGGTGAGTCTCTCTAAAAAGAAATGTTTTGATGATGATACTATATATATTCAGTTGACAGCAGGCCCGGACTGGCAATCTGTGGGTTCTGGCAAATGCCACAGGGGCTGCTATAAGGTCCCATAGAAAGTCAGTATTTAGTGGGCTGGTGGGGGCTGTTTGGGCCTCTATGTGGGCTGATTGGGCCTCTGTGAACCTCAAATGCAAGGGCCTATTTTAATTCTCAGTCCGGACCTGGTTGACAGTGCAGCAAAATGCTGTGTGTCTAATGCAGGATTAAAAATATAGTGCAAGGCACAGAAGGAAGCTCTGTCAGGAGCAAGGGTACTCTACTTAACGCCTGCCATAGGGCTACATAAGGCCTAGTAACCCCTGGAGCTCCTCAGGTTGAGTATTTGGAATGACATGCAAGCTAGGTGGCGTTCCATGGGAACCTCTAGATATAAACTTCCTCTAGGCCATGCTGTATGAAGTGCTGGCACATATACATGCACTGGTTACAAACAGAGCTCTTTCTGTTCTAGGAGTGCAAACAATTGTGTCTGGGTGCTTCCGTTTTTTTGACTTTGCACCATTTTTTATAAATAAGGTTTAAAGGTTCTCTTAAAAATAATGATGGGGTCATATAATGAAGGTAATTTACAATTTAAGTTTTGTTTGGCAGAGAGAGAGTGACTAGAATAACCAGTACCATCATTATAGCACTCATTATTCGGATATTTTGGTCAATTCAGCTAACAAACTCGGTTTAGTCTTTACAGTCACAGTAAAATTTTGTTTAAAACAAGTCACACACACACACATATAAACAGCAGAACTTTATAAGCAGCAGTTTAATTAAGTAAAGATCTAATATTTCAACACTGTAGCAAAAGAAAAAAATACACCAATAACGCAGCATAAATGATTCAGCTTCTTTAGCGGCTGCTGCCACAATCTTGTTACTGTAATACTGGTGCATATTAATTTGCCTGTGAGCCATTTTGTTAAGTGTGTTTATGGGGGGGGGGATATGTGACTATGGTTATGTTATTGACAAGATAAGAACACTTGACAAAAAATACCTACCACCATTTACTGGAGGATGATAATTAAAAAAGGCAGGCACAAATTGGAGCAGGAAATATATGTTTTGCCCATATGTTTAGTATGTGTGATCTCACATACCGCTCTGAAGATGCACAGTACGGATTTTAGACATTTGTTTAAAGCATCTATTTACTGTACAATACTGCTTCTTTACAAATACTGAACACTGCATACCTTGCTATCACAAGTTTCCTGCGTTCTTCTGTGGTATATGGCTCCACCAAAGGAATACCTAATAATCTGACCTCTTCAAGTTTAGGTAAAGCATTTAGTTTTTCAATGTCACGCCAGGAGTTCAAACCTATAATAATAATAGAAAAAAAAAAACACCTGAAATATTGTAATAAATTAATCTTAGCACACAGGGCATTTTGACTGTGACAAATTTGCTTTATGTTAGTAAATGAGTCCCTCTGGGTTGCAATTTAACAGAAATACTTATGCAATGAAGCCAGTATTTTTTTTTCCATTTTATGCTATCATTATATAAAAAATTAGCAAAATCCTTAATCCACCCTAAAGTATGAGCAGTATGTGGTTAAGTATTAGCCAGTGGTGTTATATTTAAAGTCAGCATTGCCCAAACCTTACCTCTAATCAACTTTCAGGACATAGATCCAAGACAAGCACCCAATAAATAACACCTATCCTCCCAGAACTCAGAAGTCGATCCAAATGTATTCCAAATGTATCAGAAGAAAGTGTAAATCATGGAAACATTTGGATAATGGCACATGTTTGAGTTTCATTGTGTATTGTCTCCTTGACCTTGAAAGCTGCTTACTTTTTGGATTGCCATGTCCACATTGATTTTGGTTGCAAAAGGTTACTGTACTGTCACAAATGTGCCCAAGCCAGTAAAAGAGCCTCCAAGTTAAATACCATCTTGCATTCTTATCATTACATAGAAGATCCAGTGAAAGCTTAATCCGGTTCTATTATACTATACCATAAACAAATAAAAAAATTCCTCTGTCAAAATTCAGTCAGCTTTTTTTACACCTTCAGAAATTTGCCACTTAGTGCCTCCTGCATTTAGGATTAGCAAATTAAATTTTTTAGTTTGTACTGGTATTAACAGAGAAAAGAGCTATTGTATTCAGAAATGTCACTGACGGGGAAAAATGCTTCTGTAAGCCAAGGCAATACGAGAATTAAAGAGGAACAACAATTTGAAAATTGTCCTTGTTCAAGAAACAGCAGTAATTCAATATCATATTAGTGAAGCCTAAATTTGAAATCAGATAGACCTTCCCTTTAAGAATAGAGCCATTCTGGGTGTTTCACATGATTGCTCTAACTGTGGTAGGGCATCCATAATTCAGTTCTGCTTTGCTGCAAGTCATAGCTACACTGACACTGTTGCTCTAATCCAAATAATGAATTTGCACAAGTCTGTCCTGCATGCTTATAACGGGCCATGCCTTTCCTACTTCCACTGTGCTATAAGTGATTATGTTACCCCTACCCTGTGAAATTAGCTTATTGGATGTTCAAAAGAATAAGGGGAAATTTGAAAAGAAATGTAGAATTTACCAGTGGTGAAACAAGACCACGTAGGGCTCCACCACTAAAAGAAAATTGAACAGGCCTGGTGCACCCCCTCCCCATGCTCAGGAATGCGAGTGTGTCACTTTAAAGGACAACAGCGGCGGGGAGGGGGGATTATAATACTATAGAGGAAGCCGACCCCCTGTTCCCCGGGTCCTCTGATGACATATATATATATATATATATATATATATATATATATATATATATATATATATATATATATATATATATATATATATATATATATATATATATATATATATATATATATATATATATATATATATATGGACGAGGGTTCCTTTAGAGCGGTTGAACT
Source organism: Xenopus laevis (assembly GCF_017654675.1). Lineage (NCBI taxonomy): Eukaryota > Metazoa > Chordata > Amphibia > Anura > Pipidae > Xenopus > Xenopus laevis. The sequence continues at coordinate 80,032,067 of NC_054383.1, forward strand.
TGATAGACTTTGGTCTGTACTTTGTAGCTGCATCATCGGAGCAGAAGGATCTCTTATGACTCCTACGAGTATGTACAATACAAATGATTTCCCTATAGCGCATGAAGTTGGCCCTTGTGGGATTTCAGCGACGTCAGCCAGGTGAATATAGTATCTAGCCTATGATTAAGTAGTGTTCCCAAAACGCGTTAGGCTTCCATTATGCAGCAGCCACCTGTTTTGTAATGTTACAAAAAAGTGGTTTCAATGTTTTCTCATTGCTGATGAATATAGTATCTAGTAGAATCAAGTCAAAGGCAACTGGACATTTAGGGGGTTATTTATTAAATTCAGAATGGCAAAACCCGAAAAAAAATCTTTTATTGGAATTGGAATTTTTAGTGGAAAAAACCTAAAATATTTTGGGATTTATTATACCCTGGGGATGGAAAAAGCCAGAATCCGAAAATCCGGCATCTCAGAAATGCCAAGGTTGCATATAAGTCAATTGGAGAAGTCCCAAAGATAGCTTGATCTGTGCTGGGTTTCGTGCAATAATAGGAAGATTTTGTGGTTTTTGGGCAAAAATATGAAACAGTGAGTTTTTGTGCGGAAAATTTGAAAAATTTGTACGATCTGAATTTTTCACTAACTTTTTGGGTTTTCCTGCACAGGAAATGTTTGGGAAAATGTACTAATAAATAAGGGGAAAAAACCTGTGCGGATTTGGTTGGAATAGTTTTCAGAAAATAATGAGATAAATTCAGACTTTGAGAAATGGGCCCCCTAGTGTTTTTTTTTTCCCTTGAAAGTGTCATTTGACTGGCTTCTTCAGGGATCCCTAACCCCATCTAAAAACACATGTTCTATAAGGCTAAACATTTATTGTTATTGCTACCTTTTATTATTCATCTTTCTAGTCAGGCCCTCTCCTTTTCCTATTAGTCTCTTATTCAAATCAGTGGATGGTTGCTGGGGTAATTTGGACTCTAGCAACCAGATGACTGAAACTGCAAACTTGAGAGCTGCTGAATACAAATGTAAATAATGCAAAAACCCCAAATATTAAAAAATAAATAAAAACCAATCGCATATTGTCTCAAAATATCACTCTCTATATCATACTAGAAGTTAATTTGAAGGGGAACAAACCCTTTAACAGGATATTACAAAGACCAATTATTGATTTTAACAACAATTAACATTTTATATAGCTTTCATTAAAACAGGGGAACCCCTCCATATGCTGTGATCAGATCAAGTAGCCAGGTAAAATCAAGACAGTACTCCACTTTTTTATTTCCATCTCACAATTAAGGGCTATTCGATATAGCTTTTATGAATAAATACAAACCCATATATGAGTTCCCTGTGCAGAATAATCTATGCATTTAACCTAATAATCTTCAATATAAATATGAAAGAAAGTGCTCATTATGGATAGTGCCATAAATTTTGATTATTAATGTTCTCCACAGATCCAATGTTTTTAACTGTTACTTTCCAGAACATAATAAAGAAGAAAAACTGCAATTTACTGAAGCTCTTTTGAATCAGCATTCTTTCCCCTTCCTTTTCATATTAATGATCACGAAGAAAAATTATTTCTTCCTGCACATTTACTAAGTCAGATGAGCATAATTTGCCCATCCAGAGCTGTGGCCTAATTGCACTAATATGCAGCCAACTGATCTGCAATCAGAGATGAAAAAGCAGCTAGTATAAACTGGCTTCCTGCTTAGTTTGAGTTTCAGAAACACTAATTATTATTGTAAACTAAGCTGAATGGATTTCATGCGAGCAGCAGGGAATGTAGTCAGTTAAACAAACCCTTCCTTAAAAAAACCTTACTGATGCAGTTGCACACAGAAATGTTAGGCCTCAAGGGGCCCCTATACCTCCTGGGCCCTCCTGCAGCCGCAGCGTCTACTTCCTCTGTAGTTACGTCCCTGGATTTTAATAAAAATTCAAAGAACACTTATCATTATACACCACTGACTTTTTCTTTTTTAAAGGGGAACGAAAATGAAAATTGAATATAAACTTCATCATACAGAAATAAAAAAATGTCTAAATACAATCAATTAAATATGCTGTACCATTTTCTAATGGATTCCAGTTCAAAAAAAATCTAACAAAATAACTGCCTTTTGCACAAATTCTGCATGTACAGTAGTGAGACAGGATTCTGGTGATTTTAATAGAGTGAGCTCAATACATCTTCTAGGGAATAGGAGCCCCACTATAAGATATATCGGATCATTCATCTGACACCCAATTCCTGAATGAAGACAGAATAAGAAGAAACAGATGCTGAGAGGGATAGAGAAGATACACTTGATTTTTTTCAGAAACTGTACAGAATTTTTAATTGATTGTATTTAGAAATTTTCTTATTTCAGTATGATGAAGCTTTTATTAAATCTTCATTATCACGATAGCCCCCTTTAATGTTTAGCTGTCACTAGGCTCACATGCCATTTCTTTTTTTAATAGAACACATTAGATAGACACAGAACAGCCCTACGTTTATAGTCTCGCTCTGTTCTTACCTGCTTTATGCAGACTTATTGACCTTAGTTTTGGGAACAGCCTTGGTAGAGACTCCTCTGAGTCCTCAATCTTTGATAGGTTGTTATTTGCAAGAACAAGAGTGTCCAGACATGGAAACATTGTGCCTAATTTGCGGATCTCTGACCAATCCTGGAGGTTGTTGTCAGTTATGTGGAGAAGCTTCAGTGAGCGGTAGCAGACTGGTGAACATAATACTGTGTTATAGTCATTAAGGCACAGAAAGAGCTCCTCCAACCTGAAACAGAAATCCATAGGCCCCAACCATATGATTAGTTAGGTTAACACTACAAAATGATTCAGAATCTAGCAATAATCTCAAGTGATTATTGTTTCTCTGTTAATGTCCTTTATGCATTCTTATATTGGGGCGTAAAGACAAGCCCGATAGTTGAGATAGTAAGATTGGCTGCAGGAAAGTCTGGTTTGATACCTTGTGATGGTGGTTAGTGGTGTACTGGGTACCAAAATGTAATGTCTTAGTTCTTTAGGGTGGGCCCCTACTATTTTAGCATACAAAACTCTCTTATGTATGCCAACGTTACAAAAAGTAAAGGCAAAGTTGGTGTATGTGTCATTAAAGATCAATAGAAGCCTTTGGGGGAATTTAACACCGTATTTTGCATTGGGGAAAAATATAGGAGGGAAAATGGCAGAACATCGCTACATGATTTTGCATTAGGTCATTTATGCTTTGAACTCTTTAAATTCCAAATATGGCACCAGTATAACATAACCACCATAGCACAGCCTGTCATTTTACCCTCATTGTCCTCTTTGTAATGGGTTGTTCACCTTTAAATTAACTTTTAGTATGATGTAAAAGTTAACTTAAAGGTGAACCAACACTTTAGGCTTACTCACTCCAAGGACTGTTAGCATCTCAAAGAAAACTACAAAAACTACACCTGCAAGCTCTGGGTTTTCTTGGGTACTGTTTTCCGACTATATACATGTTCATTGCTATATATCTTTTATAGCTGTAGCTTTGTTCTCTGTGTCTACAGATGGACAAATCACTCTATAGAATTCCTTCTACTTACTCTGGCAGCTCCATCAACAGTGTATGGACTGTTTCCCAAGAAGCTTTGCAGTTATTGAGAACCAGCTTGCGAATGCTAGCGAATGTCCCAGCACATGAACGTCCTAAAACGGAGAGGTGCAGTGGGTTGGAACTCAGATTCAGGAACTGTAGCTGGGGAACACTGGAAACAATCTTGCTGACCTGAAGATTAAATGCAGGCAATGATAAGTTTAAGAGGTGTATGTCCTCTTTTCAAATCCCTGATCCTCCTTCTGCATAAAAAAACAAATGTATGAACTATACAAAAACAGCTCTCTAAAATTCAAATGAGATGTTTCTGCTAAGCCCATTATTTGTCTGTCTAACATATTGCATTAAAATAACAAAGTATGCCTAGATATATAAAATATCTGTTCATTAGTACTCACAGGAATTGCATCTTGAGGGAACATCAACTTCAGCACTTAACATATTTTTTATAAACAAAATAAGAATTTCTAATTGGATTATAAATTACAGAAATGGGGCTGCTATCTGGACATCCATTAGCTAAAAAGTACAAGCTTTATTCCTGGAGAATCTGGACCCCCAATGTTATCTATAATTCATTCTCAGCTATGCGTGCAAAAAAAATCTTTTGTGCGCACATTTTAAACTTGTTATGTGCACTGGCCTCAAAATTTGGGTGCGTGTGCACAAGTGGACACCTTAGTGGGAAGCTGGTGACATGTTGGCTTAAAGGCGTAGTTCACCTTGTAGTTATCTTTTAGTATGTTATGAAAAGACCAATTCTAAGAAACTTTTTAGTTTGTTTTCATTTATGAGTCTTCATCGTTTTTTTAATTATTTAACTTTGTCTTTTGAAACTTTTGAGCTTTCAAATGGGGTGACTGACCCCAGTAGCCAAAAAACTATTGCTCCACAAGGCCGCAATGTTATTATTATTATTATTATTGTTACTTTTTGCTACTTATCTTTATTTCAGGTCCTCTCTTATTCATATTCAACTCTTTCAACCACTACCTTGTTGCTAGAATAATTCATATTCTAGCAACCAGATAGCAGCTGAAATTCCAAACTGAAAAGCTGCTGAACATAAATCTAAATAATTTAAAAGGCTAAAAAATTAAGCCCAATTGTGAACTGTCTGAAAATATCACTTTCTACACTATATAAAAGAAAATAAAAAGTTAAACTCATTTCCAAGAGATACTGCACATTTTGACTATACCTTTGCTTGACCAAATATATCCATCATTAGAGGGAAAAACATGTCCATAGAGCACTGGGACATATTTTACTGTAAAATGTGTCATATTTTCTATACCCCATGGATAGAATGGATGTTATTTCACTGAAAATCTTCCATGGCACTGTAATAGCATTCTGACAATGCAGCTATGGGTAGATTTATTATGTTACTTAAAGCAGACCTGCACACCTTCAGTTACAATTTCACAGCCTATAGCACTATATACAGCTTTGTGTACATTGGTTTTTTTTTTTTTAATAATGGTTCAGTTATTGATAGAAATCTGTAGCTCTCCCCTTTACCATGACAAAAGCACTTCACTATATCACTGGTGCAATCCAAAATTAGGTTCTGCTGTTGCCTTGTTTAGGTTTCAGTTAGGTTTCATATCATCAGATAAAAAAATAATTGGGACGGAGTTAAAGTTAGAAGATGCAATAGAAACAGAAGGGGTTAACCATGAGCTATGGGGTAAGAGAGGTACCCTGACTTGTTTCCACTGGTGGGGGGGTTAAAGGTTAATTGGGGATAGAGAAGGAAGCAATTAGGGAGTGATCATACAAATGAGCACTGCCATAAGTAGTAAAGTCTTTACTTTTGACTGAAAATAAAGAATAGAGAATAACTATCTCCCTTTATGGCGGAGATTCTGCATCAGACATCTTGCAATTGAAAGCTATCGGATATGTAAGAGATGCACTGTGGCTGATGTTCCTTTTTTGGGATTTAAACAACCTACAGCTACTGTGGATCAGAATTTGGGCCCTCACGCCTTAACTATTTTGATGCTGGTTTATTTGGCAAAAATAGATATTTCATGCACAAAAATGGTCTCTGTTTATAATATGACCCTTACCTCCTCCCAGTCATCAAGCTTGTTACCAGAGAGATCCAGTTCTGATACATGAGAGCAAAATGCAGCAATCTCGCTTTCATCTCCAGCGCAGTTGATGCCACAACTGTTTATAACCAGGATACTGGGGAGATTGAGCCGGTCTGGAAAGATAAACACAATTAATTATGGAGAAAAAGAGTGAGTCAATATTACTTTTTATACCAAGCCATGCCTCATACCTTTTGATACAACCTGCCATAGTGATCATACGGCAAAAAATATTCTTAAATCTTTATAGGTGCAGGCTATCCATAGCATATATATATTTCTAGGGGAGCATGCATAGACTAATATTACAGTATATAGGTACTACTGTATTTGTGCTAAATAATCCAGCTAACAGGAACTCTAGTTTGAAGGAACAGTAACATCTAAAAATGAAAGTGTTTTAAAGGAATGACAATATATTGTACTGTTGGCCTGCAGTGGTACAGCTGGTGTGTTTGCTTCAGAGACTCTACCATAGTTTATATAAACAAGCTGCTGTGTAGCCATAGGGGCAGCCATTCACAGCTGAAAAAGGAGAAAAGGCACAGGATACACAGCAGATAACAGATAAACTCTAGTATACAATGGAATTCTTCAGACCGTATCTGTTATCCATTGTGTATCCTGTGCTTGAATGACTGCACCCACGGCTACACAGCAGTTTGCTTATATAAATTATAGTTGTGTTTCTGAAGCAAACACACCCGTTTAACCAGTTCAGGATAACACTACATTATATTTTTATTTCTTTAAAACACTTTCATTTTTATATGTTTAGATGCCACAGACAGTCCTTTTTTATTGAGCTGGTTGGGGGGCTGATTGGGCATCTGTGTACCTGAAATGCCAGAGCCTATTTTTATGCTCAGTCTAGACCTGTTCTGCAGTAGTTAGTAAGTTAATGCGCCTATATTTCCATGCTATCATGCAACTTTCCAGATTTTTCAAATTACTTCAAGCACATACAATCATAGCATTAAATAGTTAACTAGCACAGTCCAAGATTGGTTGTTATAGATTAATGCACTCCCTGCAAATTTCTTAATGGTAAATTGTTACTTAAGGACAGTGTAAGGACACATTCAGTATATAAGAAGGATACGAGTTATGTTGGTGGAACCGACTGAAAGAAAAAAAAAATGTTTTCATGCAGTGCTTATTTTTCATTAATTTCCCCACTAGACAGTACTGACAGCAAAGCAATAGGGCGCAGCTCGTCACGTCTACAGACTAGCACAAAACTGCACATCTGCACTTTGCCGTTTATTTAAGGGAAAAGCAAATGAAAGATAACCTTTACTAGGCAACTGGATATATTTTCCTTCTACAGCACGCATTCATATTAAAGGATAATTAATTAATAAGAAGCGCCTCGCAGCCTCATTTAGATTTGCTTGTAATGAAACAAAATTAATCACTTTTTATAATGAAAAGACTTATTGGAGCTTCTGTTACAAGCAGACTAATAAAAAAGGAAAGGGTAATTAAATTAGCATACCAAACATAGAATTTTAAACATTTCACTCTCGCTAGAATAAATATTCAAAAAAAGTGCTCTGTATGCTGTAATAGTTTTGTTGCTTTATTTTTTTTTTACCAGGAGATGTGGCACATTAGACAAAGAAATTTACTGCAGCACCCTATTAGGTGACAACCTAATACCTTTTTTTTAAAGAGATAAACAAAACGCTTACAATCACATTATAAGTAGTTATCATTTATGTTCTCGTAAAAACACAAATAAATATATATAATATATAATGCTGAATAAGGGGTCTTTTCATAATTTAGATCATCATCCTTTAAAGGCTACTAAAAACACTTAAACTTTAAAAGAAGTTATTTGCATTGGATATTAGATTTGTGCAGCTTGCTTATCATCAAGTACAAGGCAATGTTTTATTATTATAGAGAAAATGGAAAGCAGTCAAAACTAAAAGAACGGTTTAAATAGGACACCATGGAAAATGGCATTTTTCTGAATAATAGGTTTATTGATAAAAGATGCCATATATAAATCTCTCCTTTCTCTGCACAGTTGCAGCTATACGTTAACTCTTTTGACCACTAGACGGGGATGTTCTGCTGCAGTTGTAGCAAAAATAGAGCCACAATATTGCTGCAATCACTCAAATGTAAATGCAAATGTGTAAAAGTCATATACAATAAGACAAACCCTACTAATAAACAGGCCATAGGTAATAAAAGGCACAACATTTGCCCAGGTGCAGAAACCCATAGTAACCAATATGGTGTTTGCTTTGAAACAGCTGACCAGTAATTAATACCTGCTAATTGGTTGATATAAGAGAATAGACCTGTAGCAAACGTTGCACCTTTTAATACATATCCCTATAGAAGCATTTAACAGACAGCTGAAACCAAAAAGCACCGAAGAGCTAGAGAAGCTTAGGGTGCTGAGGGTAAGTATTAACAGCATATTCCCACAACTTTTCTAAACCCTATATTGCCTTTTTGTGTTACTTGGAGATTCAACTATAGTACTGGGCCCCAAAATCTTAGAATACTATTATAGAGAACAATGTAAAACTTAAGCAGATGCAAAGAAAGGATACTGTTGGCAGGGGGAGTATATCTTTGCATTGCATATTCTGGGTTTATATCCAAACAAACAGTGCTACTCTAATGTAAAGTATGATAAACTAACAGCAAAGAATGACAATAGTATATATAACAGTTGCCGCCCAGTGCGATATGAAGAATACATGAATATAAGTGGACTCCCACCCACAACAGTATCCTATTATGCCCACTGCCCACCCCCCTGATTTTGGGAGCATACTCGATCAGTCCAGACCTTAACTAAGGATTTTATACTCCAGGGTTCAAAAACATTTGCCTTTGTTTAACCACTCTTTTCACTCAGCAAGATCCCTATTTATCATATGCATACCAGTACAACACACACATATATCTATTGTGCTAAGATACATGATAATGGAGACTATAGGCCACCTGCACTTTCCACCACTATTGGAACACATATACAGTTTGACTTGCTAATATTTTAATTTCCATCTGTGCAGTTACAAACAGCAACCAATTAGACTTGTGGTTTCAATTTCTAACTTCAAAATCAAACTAATTGCTGCATAACTACTATTGGCAACAGAATTGGTGCAATTTAGAGCCTGTTAATTAACCAGCCTAATTAATTGGTGCATAGCACTTCAGTTGTGATTGCTAGAATACTAGCTAGAATTGGGTTTGGTGCACCACTATTACAATCACTTGTTTTTAGGGATGCACTGAATCCACTACTTGGGATTCGGCCGAATCCCCAAATCCTTTGTGAAAGATTATGCATATGCAAATTAGGGGTGGGAAAGGAAAAAAAGTGTGAATTTTTTTTTCACTTCCTTGTTTTGTGAAGAAAGTCACGTGATTTCCCTCCCGTCTCTAATTTACATATGCAAATTAGGATTTGGTTCGGCCAGACACAAGGATTCTTCGGAATCCTGCTGAAAAAGGCCGAATCCTGAACTGAACCCAAGATTCAGTGCATTCCTACTTGTTTTCATGGTAGTAGCCGACAAAGCACAAAATATAGCAGACACTAAATACTGAACAAGATGTTTACTCTTTACCCTATGGGACATCATGGAGACTTCTTGGGATGGTGGCTATATACAACATAGAGAGCAGCGTCTCATCATTTGTTTTGTATCCTCAGGCCCGGATTTGGGTGAGGCCACAAAGGCCCGAGCCTAGGGCGGAAATTTTTCAAGGGAAACCTGCTGCCCAGCCACATTCTCGGTTAGCACTGGGGAGCCACAGCTTCCCAGCGAGCAGCCGCATGCGCACACAAACGCACGTACTCCTGTTAGGATCGGGGCGTGTGTGAAAGAGCTGGGCGCTAGGACCTGGTGGCCTAGGACAAAGCACAGAAATCTGGCACTGTGTATGCTAGTAAAAGCTGAAGAAGGCAGTATCAGTCTATGGATAGAGTGATTTGTAAATTACTCTGAGATAACTAAAATATTTACATATTTAATTACTTAAAAACTGTCAGGAATGAATTATACCTCTTACAAATAGAGCTAGATATATTGATGGTAAGGAATGGTCACATCCAACCATTTACAAGTACATGGTTGAAATATCTTCATTCAACAAAGTTTAACTTGATTTATGTGTAGATATAAAATTGTTTATAAATATTCACTTGCACATAAATAAATAAATATAAATCGGATGTGCGACATGACAATGTGGGAAGTAACACGTGACCACTTCCTGCACTTGGGGGAATAAAATGCACTGAATAACATTTGCCTTATGGGCCAATTATTCTTTTATTGCTCACCTGGGACTTACACAACAGTGCTACTACCTCTCTGGGTTTAAATGTCAATAAGAAAGTCTCTTCCTACATTATATTATGGAAAGTCAGTAGCTCCCTAAATCAGAAATGGTTTTCTCTCCCCCCATCCAACAGCCATTACATTGCAAGAGTTAGAGTCCTGCAGCGGGACGGGTTACCCGCAAAAACCTGCGGTACCTTGCGGGTTGAGGGGAGAAGTTCTGGGTGCGGGTAAAGACCCGGGTTGGTGGTTCTGTGGGTTTGCGGGTCGGGCCACGGGTCTTCTCAATAGCGATAATAGCGAAAAATGGACCAGCGCAAGACTCTAGCAGGAGTGTCTATTTAAGGGTTAGTTCACCTTCAAACACTTTTTTCAGTTCAGTTGGTTTCAGATAGTTCACCAGAAATAAAGGCTATTACTTTTTATTTTCTACTTCTGACTGTTTTTCTAATATTGAAGTGTAAAGTTTAGTTTTTCACCTTCTTATGTCTTTCTAAAGCAGCTTGGGGGGGGGGGGGTGCTGACTGTTTTAAATGATACATGTAATCAATACATTTCTTATCTTTGTCCCTGCTGAGCAAATGATACAATAGTTGCTAATATTTCACAGATGCTGCTGTTGACACATGTATCAACTAATGTAGCAAATTGTAACAGTCAAGAATCTGCACCTCAATTACTGAGCTGCCAGACTGAAACACCAGAGACAGGAAGGTTAAACTTTACACTTCACACAATATACTGTACACATAGAATATAAACGTCACAATATTAGGCTTGTAGCATCAGCTTATAAAGCAGGCCAACCTTATTTTCTGCTTGATAATTTGCGAGTACTCCTAAACTCTGATTCTCATCAGCTGCTCCGAGCCCACTGAGCATGGTGACCCCCTGTTACAAGTTTGAAGTCCTGGACTATTGCTGCTATTGAGAAGCCAAAACTTTAGGCTGATGCAATAATTTCAGTATATAAAATATGGCATTTTTAGCCATATTTATTTTTAGGTTTAGGGTTTAGTTCTGCTTTAACATAAATATCTCCTCTATCAATGCATTTCATAAAAACCTGTTTATAAGAATAAAAGGTTCTGATTAAGCAAGTTAAATCACATCTTCAATACCTTTCATAGGAGACACCTGTGGTCCAGGGGGAACATGAACCCCGGCTCCTGGACCCCTTCTATATGGGAAGTTTTCCGGGCTGTACTTCTCACACAGGACCTGCATAAAGCTCCTTCCACAAGATGGATCCATTGTTACCTTGAAGGGGAAACACAAAAGAATAAAACAAGTGAAAAAACAAGAGACATTTCATGAAACTATGTCGGCATAAGTACAGTACAGTTTCACAGTACAGGCATGGGATCTGTTTATCTGGAAACCCATTATCCAGAAAGCTCAGAATTATGGAAAGGTAGTCTCTCAGACTCAGTTTATCGAAATAATCTAATTTTAAAAAGATAATTTCCTCTTTCTCCGTAATAATAAAACAGTACTTTGTACTTGATCCAAACGGAGATATGATTAATCATTATTGGAAGCAAAACCAGCCTGTTGGGTTTATTTAATATTTACGTGATTTTCTAGTAGACTCAAAGGGGAACTCTGGCTTCCAAACCAAAAATTGATAAAGAGGCCAACATAACACAGTAACCGCTAATATACCCACCACAGTTATCGGTTTCTTCAAAAAGTATGAATAAATGTAATTTTATATGCTGGAATCCTCTTTCTTCTCTTTCTGCATCATTTGAAATCCTGACAGGGAAGGATGGACTAACTAAACACTGATGTTACAAATTGTAACAACTTCTCCACATCTTACAGACAGCATGCAGGATCTACATTATCCACAATGCATTGCACTGTGATGTTCTGTTCCTTATTGAAATCATGTGTGCAGGGAATTGTGTGGTTTGAAGGATGCAGGCTAAGGACAGTCATTTGTTATGTTTGTGACGAGTTCCCCTTTAAGGTATGCAGATCCAAATTACATCAAAATCTGTTATTTGAACACCCTTGTGTCCTGAGCATTCTGGATAACAGGTCCCATATATGTATAGAGTTCCATTCAGTTATGGAACATTATACTTCCCACTACATAAAAATAACAGATGTGGTAAAGATCAGCCTGTGTGACCAATGTATTATTCAGGAGATACCTGTATCATCCCATAACAAAGTATTTAGCTTATGGCTGCCACCTGGCCGGTAAATGTGATGCTTGATGCCAAAGAAAAATAAAAATATATAGAAAGGCTTATTTTTTTCCAGAAAAGGTGTGAACCCTAGTTTAGCTTCAAATTTGAATACCAGTTTAATTGGATAACTTATCATCTTAAAATTTATGCATTTCTATTTCTTTCTAAAATCCCCAATAATAGTGAGTGAGGGCACTTGCAAAACAGTAGATTTCCTGGGCACAAAACAAAAGATTTTACTGAATATACATTATCGCAGTATTCAGGGGACTTGAGAGTGTTTCCTAGTAACATGTATCACTTATATATTTTGTCTCTGTACTAAAGGTACACACCTACAACAAAACCTTCTATACAGTATTAAAATGTTTTGTTTTTGTGAGTCCTGCCTCAGAGAACACCTATACACATGCAGGCACATATAAGTGTGCTTAAAATACAACTGAGTGTAATGTACATAGAATGTGCTCTTAAACGCGAACCTGGCTATACTTCGATTCTATGCAGAATGTTTGCTTTTGTCTCATGAGAGACACCAAATGAATACAGATTGGACTGCAGAATCAACTAGAGACACCTGCAAAGTCAGTTAATGTCATGGCCATTAATTAGTCAGTTTAACACCAAAATCAAGCAGTAAAGTGCAGGAAAGAGTTTGATAAAACATGTACAAGACATAATTGTAATATGTAACACTACATTTTGTCCACAGATATAGATAAAATAATAAATATACATTTTCACTTCCTGAACTATGTGGAGCACCTCATCTCACACCTTTGTCCTGCTATCCCTTGTACTATGTGCCACACCAGGTCATTTATGCAGAATATGCACAGGTTGAACACTCTTTATTAAGTTCAATGAATAGCAATGGAATCCTTAAGGAACAGACTTCATGACAGAAGCTATGAGGGGGAGCTGGAGTGGTATCCGTGGGTCCAGCACCTGGATAATTTGCAGGCTAGAGGTACCATTTGTTGAACATAAGATGTTTCAATCTTTACTTAATTAGAACCTGATAACTAAACCTCTTTCTTTCCTTTTCCTTTTTCTCTTTTCTTTTCCCCAATTCTTTTTTCTCTCTTTTATTTAAATCCCCCCATAATGACTAATGACACAAAATATGCTGAATCAGGAATATTGGGGCAAAAGGAGTTTCATCCCACCATAGATAGATAGCAAAGTATGCATAATATGTTTTGATACTGATTGATTGAAACATAGACTACTGTTATGTATATTATACCTAGCAAGTTAGTCCTTTGTTCCATATGTTGGCAATATTCTTTTCCCTGTCTATTTGAAAATGAATAAAAATTTTGAATTACAAAAAAAAAAAAAGTTCAATGAATAGATAAATATATTACATGTTGCATTGCACATTCTGTGGGATTTCCCCCTCAAGTGCATGGTTACCACTACCTATCCTATAATTTGCCTGTATTTTTGGGGGAAACAGGCAATCTGCAGATGTAAAAATAGTAAGGATTTAATAAATGTGTGTGTCTGTACTTTCTCAGGCCTGGGTTTAACATGGTTAGGCAAAGGGCCCAATGCACCCAGGTGTTTAGATCAGGACATGTATAAATCTTCACCACAGAAGTAAGATAAATTATCCAAACAAAATTCTCCTGCTTCGTGAAACTCCACCTCAAAATGCTAATAATATGTTCAATTATGTTGGAAGTGTACTCCAGCAAAATTTGGTTTAGCCATGCTTTAAAAAAATAAATAAAAATTCTTTACTATAATCTGTTTGGGTATACATGGGACCAACATTTTAGTGCCCTTCAATGTCATGTCATATGTAGATTTCCCTGGAAAATACCACTCTTTTCTAGCAATAGACAGACACTAAAAAATGATTTCCCTTTTCTCTGTAATAATAAAACAGTAGCTTGTACTTGATCCAAACTAATATTTGCTGGAAGTAAACCAGCCTATTGAGTTTATTTAATGTTTGCCAGATTTTCTAGTAGATATGAAGATCCAAATTACATAAAGGTATGTTCTTCGAAACCCCCCCCCCCAGGTCCTAAGCATTCTGGATGTTTATATGATTTTCTAGTAGACAAGGCATGAAGATCTAAATTATAGAAAGTTTTGTTATCTGGAAAAACCCAGGTACTGAACATTATGGATAACAGGTCTCATACCAGTACACCTGTAGTAGTACAATACATATATGGATCCCCTTACTGATTAGGTTTAATGGTTGTGGTCTCTTTTAGGGCTCTTACACATGAGCGTTTTGACCTGCGCTCCCCTGTGTTCCGTTTTTCGGCGTTCAGCCGCAGGGGAGCGCAGGAATAGACGCATTTAATTATTTCAAATGGGGCTGTACTCACACAGGCGCATGTAGGCGCCGACGGCAGGAAAAATGCAGCATGTTGCGTCTCAACCTGCGTTCGGCGCCTACATGCGCCTGTGTGAGTACAGCCCCATTTGAAATAATTAAATGCGTCTATTCCTGCGCTCCCCTGCGGCTGAACGCCGAAAAACGGAACGCAGGGGAGCGCAGGCAAAAACGCTCATGTGTAAGAGCCCTACATACAGTGAATTAATTTCTTGCAAAATCAATCATTATGGGTTGCATAAGTAATTCTTGGACAATAATTTGTTTTGCCTCAAAAAAAGCTTAGGAGTCCCTGTATGATTAGACTGTGCTGGTTAAAATAACAGCAGGAGTTTAAAAAGAAAAAAACAGCAGTTGGATTTTGCTGGAGTAGCAAGTAACTAGTCTGTCATAAAAACTAGCACACAAGGCATATACACTGTTATTAAAAGGGCAGAAATAGAGAAATATATGAAGGTGGCAACCCTAGTTCTAGTGAATCAAACCAACTGCTGTTCTATGGCAAAATAATTCAGTAACTTGATAGAGGGCAGTTCACAATAGAGCATGGGGGGCTCAACTGATTGAACTTTTTAGGGAATCCCCAGCCTTTGGAAAGCAGCATTTCAGCGGCACCAGCTGGTCTCCTCTATCCCTATAATAGAGTTAATGACTCAAACACGCTCTGTTAAACAGCATTAATAGCTCAGTCAGTTATATCTGTTATTAAGCCGTTTTAGATTGCAGCAACCTGTAGTATTGTGGACGTGTCTAGACAGGCTTATATGAAGCATTAGGCAGTAATTGCTATGGAAAATTAGATAAAATAGAGACTTTGCTACAATGGGAAACCATTACTCAATATAATTAAACATGGATATCACAGAAGCACATTTTTTAAGGACACTTCTAGATTTTATTGTCTATAGAATATTGTCTAACAAAAAAAATGTTTGGTGCACTAATATTTCACTTTCGTATTTAATATTTGCATATTAACTTTTTAATGAAATACTGATAGTTTTGTTTTTTTTACCAATTAATTTAGAGTAATTAGAGCAATTTTAGGAAAAGACCATTCTTGCTAAGACTTTAATTATAACTGACTTTACTCCTTTCCCCGTTCAAGATTATAATACCTTGGAGCACATTTTTGACCTGCATTTGGGGGTTTCCCAGAGGGCACCTGACCAATACCTGGGCAAAAAATTGGGCAGATATTTACTGTGCAGGTTTGAAAATCTTGTTGGATCAGGATTGCATTGACTCATTTATATGGTCCTTACAGTAAGGGGGCCCTTGCAGTATGAGCTGATCGTTAGCCCCAGGCCAATGATGAGCTCGGCCTGATTTGGTTCAACACATGGGTGGCCAATTGTCTTTCTATTCTAAGTGATCACCAACCAGGAGCAGGCCCCAATCAGATTCAACTGCATATGATCAATGGAAGAGAATACCAAGAGTCATAAGTGGTGTCTGCCAACCTAATGCACTACTTTTTCTGAACCTGTAAGGAAAATGGGGCAGTAATGAGAGGTGAAGTGGTGTTGTTCAGGAGGAGGGCCTTATATTTATAGGGAAAAATACTTCCTTAAAAACCATATATAACTGGATGAAGAAGTGTGAAATTTCCGTCTGGTAAACTGTAGTGAACTCTATTTTAATCTTTATGAAGGTCTCATTTACATGGGAATTGATTGCATTTCGCCTTGTTCTCCTCTGCAATGGAATGCGTAAAAACTGACCACAGGGGAATGCAGAGTAAACTGCCCATGTGTACGAGCCCTTAATGTGCCTGTTTGTGCAAAAATGGAAGATATGCTTCTTATAAACAATGACAAATTTATTACAAAATACCCTATCACTGTCAGGGTATAATCATCTCCAAGTTCAGTAATAATTAACATAAAGACATTCATGTTTCAGGTACAAGTACATTTCCATGTACACTAAACATATGACAGTTTATAAAAAATGTGCACAATGAGTAAAAATGAACATGTATCAGCACGAGTCAAATCCAGTGGTCCAAAGGGAAACTATAAAGAAAATACAAGTTCTCAGACACAAGTCCCTGGCAACTTCATGTGACAATGGATTACCAACATAGCAGATTGAGATCTCTTTATTTTTAAGCAGATTCTGACTGGAAAGAGGCTTATATAGACAAAAAAAAAACAACACATGGGATGAGTCAGTCAGTTTGAACTTATAAAAATGGTCAGATAGGTCAATGTTATCTGCTTTTGTACACTTCTGTTTTTAAGTGTGTAAGTTATGGAATACTGACTATGTTAAACAGCTGTGTGAACTCTGCAACCAGTGTACAGTATTTTCAAAACAAATGACTTTAGCTGTTTACTGCATAGTTCAAATCCTGCCCAGATCAGTAACACTGTCCTTGGTGTGGACATTGGCAGTTTGTGATGTAAATCTTATTTCAGGCTTTAATATCTAGCACGGTATGCAGTGGTTTTCCAACAAGTTACTGGACCCCCTAAACTTTGGTTATGAGTCATTTTCACAAACACATTTTAAAAATGCTTATTGAGTCCAACTCGGCTTTCTATGCCTCCTCAGCCCCCCAATAGTCACTGGATCTGCTTTTTCAATAGTAAAGCTCCTGACTATATATGTTCAATTCCATTGGCTTGGAATGGTCTATGCCTCATGCTAAGATGTGAGACTTTAGAGGCAATATTCAGACATCATCTAAAGTGATATCAATTTTAAAAGTCTTACAATGTGGATTTTCAGTAGTTAGGTTGCCTACCTATTATAATTTTTTATTTTTATAATTTTGCATAATTTGCCTTCCCCTTCTACCTCTAGTTTGCAATTTAAATTGCTAACTGGTCGGTGGGGTCACTCGATTAGCAGCTAAAAAATCTCTCTCTGTGAGTCTACAATTTTATTGTTATTATTACACTTCATTGCTTGTCTCTTTATTTATGCAATCTACTATGACCCACATAGTATCTTATTCAAACTACTGCCTCGTTACTAGGGTAAACTGAACCCTTGGCAACCAGACAGCTGCTAACATTTTTAACTGGAGAGGTGCTAAGAAAAAACCTGACAATTAAAAAAAAAAAAAAATATTATGGTGTAGGCAGAGATTTTGTGTCTCTAACAAATAAATATAAAAACCCTGCTTCATCTAAATAAACCATTTTTATAATGGTTATTTTAAAGTACAAACAAAGGGCTGCCTCCTGGGATCATACAATTCATAGTGCACACTAACAAACCAAAGGCACACATACATGTTAGGTCACAAGTGCGAATTAATGAACAAAGTTCTCTCTTTTACTCCCACACTTCTTCCTGTTTTCTGGTCAGGTGATCTCTGAGGCAGCACATGGGTCATCACAAAATGGTGGCTCAAGGGAAAAGATGTAAAAGGGCAATATTTTCTGATATCTATATTCCAGTTTGGTAAGATTCTTTAATAGGCCACTTAATGTGATATAAACTGGTGGTTAAGTATTCATTCTGGTGGTATAGTTTTCCTTTAATTGTTTTTTGTATATTGTGTCCGATGTATGTGTGTTACAGCATACCAGGAACATTAAAAGTGAAGTCTATAGCAGAGAGCAGAGGCAAGGCACATAATAATCTGCACCTGCACACAAAATGACAGAGCATGGAATTTTCATATGCGTTTGACATGTGTGTACAATGCGCCCAACTTACAGTCGTCACTTTAATAATAGGTTCCACAGTTGATGTGTGTTTCTGTTGCTCTTAAATTACACACTTTGCGTATATATTACACATTATAGAAATGCAGGGGCTACTGGACATAGTTAAGGAACTGATCATCATTATCTATAAGAAGTGCTGAATTGAGGGAAAACAAACTCTACAGGAGCTGTAGCTGTGTCTGACTGAAACTATTCTGTATGCAATATAAAGTAGAGAGCAGGAGATATGGCATAACATGCTCATAGGCCAATGTCAGACATAGCAGACCTGTGGAGAAATGCAGGCTGAAAATCCACTGTACAGGCACATCAAACAGCAGAGCAGCAGCAAAGGATCGGATCTGTGCTAAAGGTAACAGACAGCGGCCTGGAATAAACACAGGGCTAGAATCCGCTCCTCTGTTGCTGGACGTGCCATCACCAGGATACATTACCTCGGCAACGAAAAAGAACAGTGAACGGAACGGATATAGCTTGGTGCTTATATTAACATTCAGGCTATTTATCCTGACATTCAAACAAACAGGTGGTTGCTAGGGTCAGTATGCCTAGAAGGCAGCAAGCATTTTACAATTCGAATTGGAATTAAAAATGCAGACTAAAGTTAAATAATTAAAAACAAAAAAGGTAAGAAAAATACTAACTGCCACATTTGTTCAAGTTAATGTCTATATCTTAGTTAGTTACTTCCCTGTTAAACAAAAACAAATGAACATGCCTGGATTATACACCAGAAAAGACTCCAGAGGAAACTTAAATACTGTATATCACTATAAATATAGCATGCCAGAGTGTTCCCCACTCCAAGAAGTTACTTGCTGTCACTTTTACACAGGAATAGAATGCTTTCAGTCAGCTGGATACTCTCAGTACAGCAGATTAAAGGGTAGGGTGATTTGTATAAGGAATGTAGACAAAGGGACTGCAAGGCTACTGTTATATATGATGTAACCTCAAAAATCACATGCCAAGAAAAAGCTCTGTACTTAACCCTTTCCCTGCGAAATAAAACTAGCCCTGGTGTGCACAGACAAATCATTTCTATGAGTGAGTGAGTGAGTGAGCCTGTTCAGTTTTTTTCAGTCTGGTTTGAAAGAAAACACACTGAGAGAGAAGGAACAGCACCCGATAAACTAAAACACACCGAGAAGAAAGCTGAAGAATTATGATTATAAAAGCTGCAACCAAATAAACAACATGTTTTCCCTTGTGTCATCTCATTACTTACCACATTCCAGGACAACACCTCCGTCCAGGACCACATTGTTACAGTAAAACCGTGTTACTGTGTGTACTGCAACTGTTTATTCCCTGTCCTGACACAGGAGAAACTGCCACCAAACATTCCACTTTTCCCTCCTGTACACCACCGCTGGAAGCTTTGTTTATTAAGCTGACAGTTGGAGATGACTGAGAGGTGGGATACAGCCCCGGAGTTGCTATGGAGAAGCAGCAACAAGTCAACAAATCCCAGGTCAGATCATTGTTTATCTGCATAAAGTCTGCAACCGGGTTAGGTATCAAAGTCCTCCCCCAACATCCGCCCCTAAGTAAGGTCACAGCTGTGCTTCAGATACTGAGAAACCAGCCAGCTACTGTAAATAGGATTTTTCTGTACATTTATGAAAGTACAGTAACAAGTGTTGGCGACATGAAATATAAATATTTTAATAACTTCTTTGTAAAACTCTAGACTGCCTGACACCTGCATATATTATGCCTCACTGGTGCTCTGATGCATACTGGCTTAGACCATGTATGATAATGTTAAACTACAGGTATAGGATCCCTTATCCGGAAACCCCATATCCAGAAAGCTCCGAATTATGGAATGGATGTCTCCCATAGACTCCATTTTATCCAAATAATCCATATTTTTAAAAATGATTTCCTTTTTCTCTGTAATAATAAAACAGTAGCTTGTACTTGATCCCAATTAAGATATAATTAATCCTTATTGGAAGCAAAACCAGCCTATTGAGTTTATTTAATGTTTAAATACATTTCTAGTAGACTTAAGGCATGAAGACCCAAATTACAGAAAGATCCGTTATCCGGAAAACCCCAGGTCCCGAGCATTCTGGATAACAGGTCCCATACCTGTACCTACCCTCAGTACCCTAACAGCCAAAGGCTGCCTCAATAAACCATGTAAAGTGGTGATTCACCTTTAAGTTACTGTAACTTTTAATATTTTCTAGAATAGCTAATTCTATCCAACTTTTAAATTGGCCTTCATTTATTTTCCTTTTGTATAGTTTTTGATTTATTTGCCTTCTACTGCTGACTCTGTAATGCTATAAATGTATCATTATAGCTATTTATTTATAGCTATTTAGCTTTTTATTACTCACCTTTCTATTCAGACACCCTCCTATTCATATTCCAGTTTCGTATTCAAATCAATGCATGGCTGTAAGGGTAATTAGGACCCTAGCAACCAGACTGCTACAATTGCAGAATAAAATGCTCAAAAATCACAAATAATAAAACATGAAAACCAATTGCGAATTGTCTACAACTCTACATCATACTAAAAGCTAATTTAAAGGTGAACAACCCCTTAAACATATATATCTTGCAGTTGCTAGGCATGCATTACTACTCTGCAAATTCAGCCCTGTACTAATCGCTGACTCTGCTTCATATAGAATTAGTAGTGTGATGATTATACAGTATTTCCCCAGTTAAGGTAGGGGATATAAAGAGACTATTTTTACTTGTTCAATAATAGACACAATAACATTTTTAACAATTTGAAACATGGGGCTAGTTTATTCAAAAATAATTCAGGCTCCAAAGCCACTTATTCAATTTGCATAACAATGAATCTAATGAGCTGCATCGCCCACTCAAATTCTGTTTGTTTGTGGCAGTTAATGGCAGCAAACTGCAGACAATAGTCAAAACAGTAGGCTTCTGTTGTCACACTGTGCAGTACATAGTGAAACCTTTTCTAACACTATGCATGACCTGATTGGACCCTGACTGTACTACAAGTTTTAACTGTAAAATGAAAGCATTATGATACATACTGTAGATGCAAGCACAAGTTAAAAATTATTTAGGAAAAATTTTGCTTCACATTTGGTGCTGTTTTACATAGCCTTCATTTTTTATTCCCAAAATGAATTACCTTTGGGCAGGTTATTGTAAACTAGAAAAATGACACATTACATTTATTTCTTTGTGCAATCTGAAAGTAAAAAATAAACTGATCATGATAAATATACATTTTAGAGGTACTGAGTAACTGTAAATACGTAAATAATGTATCTTTATATATTATTGTTACTGGTAAAGATCCATTAATAATTTATCTAAAGCACTAACAACAATCTGATCATAAGCTTTAAATTATTTATAAGTGACCATAACAAATATATGTGTGTGTTGTGTCGCGTTATAGCAAATGCAAAAGATTAAGAAGGGACTATTGTATTAATAGGAACCTTTGAAATGAGAGGAAGGTATACAGTCATATGAAAAAGTTTGGGAATCCCTTTCAGCTTGCATAATAATTTACTCTTTCAACAAAAAAAGATAACAGTGGTATGTCTTTCATTTCCCAGGAACATCTGAGCACTGGGGTGTTTTCCGAACAAAGATTTTTAGTGAAGCTGTATTCAGTTGTATGAAATTAAATCAAATGTGAAAAACTGGCTGTGCAAAATGTGGGTATCCTTGTAATTTTGCTAATTTGAATGCATGTAACTGCTCAATGCTGATTATTGGCAACACCAAATTGGTTGGATTAGCTAGTTAAGCCTTGATCTTAATAGGCAGGTGTGTCCAATCACGAGAAAAGTTATTTAAGGTGGCCAATTGCAAGTTTTGCTTCTGTTTGACTCTCCTCTGAAGAGTGACAGCATGGGATCCTCAAAGCAACTCTCAAAAGATCTGAAAACAAAGATTGTTCAGTATCATGATTCAGGGGAAGGCTACAAAAAGCTATCTCAGAGGTTTAAACTGTCAGTTGCAACTGTAAGGAATGTAATCAGGAAATTAAAGGCCACAGACACAGTTGCTGTAAAACCCAGGTCTGGCAGGCCAAGAATACAGGAGCAGCATATGCGGAACTATTGTGAGAATGGTTACAGACTAGTGATGTGCGGGTCAGGGTTCTCCTGACCCGCAATGCTGCACCCCGCGCCCGCCCGCACCCGCGCTTCCGGGGTCCTATTATAGACCTGCGCCGCCCCGATGATGCCACAAAAGGGGCGGGGCGAGCAGACGCGAGACTATAAAACTGGAACCTGGAAGCCACCACCTGCGAGGAGCAGTGCGAGGTCGACCTGAACCTGCCCGACCCGCGGGTATCGGGTCGGCCCGCACATCACTATTACAGACAACCCAAAGATCACCTCCAAAGACGTGCAAGAACATCTTGCTGCAGATGGTGTATCTGTATATCGTTCTACAATTCAGCGCAATTTGCACAAAGAACATCTGTATGGCAGGGTGATGAGAAAGAAGCCCTTTCTACAGTCACGCCACAACAGAGTCACTTGTATGCAAAAGCTCATTTAGACAAGCCACAGTCATTTTGGAACAAAGTTCTTTGGACTGATGAGACAAAAAAATTGTTATTTGGTCATAGCAAAAAGCACTTTGCATAGCGGAAGAAGAACACCGCATTCCAAGAAAAACACCTGGTACCTACTGTCAAATTTGGTGGAGGTTCCATCATGCTGTGGCGCTGTGTGGCTAGTTCAGGGACTGGAGCCCTTGTTAAAGTTGAGGGTCGGATGAATTCAACCAATATCAACAGATTCTTCAGGATAATGTTCAGGCATCAGTCACAAAGTTGAAGTTACCAGGGGTTGGATATTCCAACAAGACAATGACCCTAAACACACTCCGAAATCTACAAAGGCATTTATGCAGAGGGAGAAGTACATTACTCCCTACTCCTACAATATTCTGGAATGGGTGTCACAGTCCCCCGACTTGAAAATCATGGAAAATCTATGGGATTATTTGAAGCCAGTTGTCCATGCTCGGCAGCCTCAAATTTAACTGAACTGGCAAAATTTTGTATGGACAAATTATCAAAAATACCGCCATCCAGACACTCATCAAAGGCTATAGGAGGCATCTAGAGGCTGATACATTTGCAAAAGGAGGCTCAACTAAGTATTGATGTAATATCTCTGTTGGGGGTGCCCAAATTTATGCACCTGTCTAATTTTATGATGCACATTGCATATTTTCTGTTAATCCAATAAACTTTATGTCACTGCTGATATACTACTGTTGAAGTAAGGCATGGTATATATTAAAAGGAAGTTGCTACTTTGAAAGCTCAACCAATGATAAACAAAACTCCAAAGAATTAAGAGGGGTTCCCAAACTTTTTCATATGACTGTATGTACTGTTTGCATGCTTAATTGATCCCATTGATTATCACCGTTAGGACTGTTATTACAATGACTGTGACGTCTGCAGTTCATTGGTCACCCTATACAAGCCCTCTAGCATCCAACACCTCCCTGGAGATAAAACTGGTCTTAGAAGAACAGGTTCCTCCGGAACACCAGAATACACATTCAAGCACAGGTCAGCTTAGAAATTCAATACTTGTGGCTCCAATAAAAGGTTTTAAAGAATTGCATAAATAACTAGTCTACATACCTAAAAGAAAAAAAAAAGTACCTTAAAACAGGTTGAACCAGAGATGACTAACTTGCAGCTTGCTAGCTGCTCAACTTCAATCCAAGGAGACAATCATGAAGCCAAAATAACCGGTTGACTTGTCTTTAGATAGGGCAGGGCCCTCATTACCTCTTATAGCGGTTATTGGTTGTCTTTGTATGTAATTCTGTGTGCTCAATATATATTCCTTGAAATATATATATTTCTTGAACAGATTGTACATATGCAGAATATGTTGTTGTTTTATAAATATGTGTTAATAGTACAGTATGGGACCTGTTATCCAGAAAGCTCAGGCGCTGGGGTTTTCTGGATAATGTATTTTTCTGTAATTTGGATCTTCATACCTGAAATCTACTAGAAAATCATGTAAACACTTAATAAACCCAATAGGCTGGTTTTGCTTCCAATATGGATTAATTATATCTTAGCTTGGATCAAGTACAATATACTGTTTTATTACTACAGAGAAAAAGAAAATCATTTTTAAAAATTTGGATTATTTATTTAAAATGGAGTCCATGGGACAAGGCTTTTCCGTGATTTGGATAACGGATAACGGGTTTCCTGATCCCATACATTTAATAATAAATGTGGCCATCAGAGCCCAATAAAGGAAATACTATAGGTGAAGGGGCATTTGAAAAGGCTAGGAAGGGAAGCCATGAGAGACGCTGTTGGGATTGGGTCGGGTTAAACTGGCCAGTTTAGGAATGCGGAATCTTCCTCCCTCCGCCCCTTTTTACTCTATCCTGTATGCAGGTCACTGTTCATGTTTATAGGTAATTTTCAAAAAAAAAAAAAAAAATCTTGGTCAACATGTGTTTAATAAAAGCCCCATCGAGTTGGTGTCCTTTGTTGTCTTTTAATATGCGGGAAAGTGTAGCAAGTCATGAGAGGTGGACAATATAGGACACCAGTCATAAAGCTTACTAATAAGATGCAAGTGTCTCTGAATTTGCCAACTTTAAAACACATCAATACTTATGTATCTATGGGAATCTGGGAATGGCAAAAATTCCAGGCCAAAAGCACAGATAAGAAAGATTATTTAGGGGGCGTGGCTAACCGAGCTGCTGAACGGCCGCATTATTTTGGAGCTCCTGGGGGCACCAGAGGAAACCCCCTGATTCTGGGTACTCCACAGCCTAATACCCTGCAAAGCGTACCCACTGGACTGCTACACCGGCTAGTTTTGATCCGGTTAAAAAACGAGCATTCTAGCTGCTTCTGGAGCTGAAAACGCAGTGCGGCCTAGTCAAGCAGGTGAAGCCGCGGACTCGAGTAAGCGGGCCTCCCCAGACGCGAGTGACCATCGGCGCGGTTCCCGCCCAAAACAAGTACAGAGCCTGTGAGAGGCTGTAAACTGCAGCCATAAGGGGTAAGTGACCCTACAACAAGAGGGGCCCTGTATTTAAGCCACAATCTCAAGCTGCACAGCCCTAACGGACACTGTCACACCATTAAAGGCTTCAGTACTTTAGACCAGCCTACCGCCCTACAACCCTGTCCTGCTGGGCCCATAATAATAATAGCTACTACTACCACAACAGCTGTTACTGCCCAGAGCAATACGCAGGGGTTCTGGCTGAGTAGGGACTGTTGCACATGAGTAGAAGCACTCCCAAGCACAGGAGGATAGAATCCCCCCTACTTCCACCTGCTTCCATAAAGGTGCCTCTGGGACCACTCACTGCAGCAAGCTCTCTCTAAACAGAAGGCATTGAATATCAGTGGAGCAGCAAACTCAGCTGCTGAGCTGCCTGCCGCAGTACAGACAGGTCACAGTAACAGCGAAAGAGTTTAACCCTCATTGTTTACAATGGCCGTTTAAAATAAGAGCGATCACTCACGGGAGATGAAAGATTAGAGCTGATTGGCAAAATATTTTAGGTTCCACATACCAGCAGTAGTGCATCTACCAATAGTCATGGGCAAACACAAGAAGAAAGAATCCCCAATGAAGATGACAGCTTTCTACCCAAAAGCAGCGACGCTATCGGGAGCGAGGTCTCCCTCCCAAGATGGTGGCACTTCAGCGGAAAGCAGTCCCACACGCCGTGCTCCACAGGAGGGAAGATCCCCAAGGCAACCTGATAGCAAGGCAGATCGGGCACCGCTCACAGCTGCAATACTGAGGGAATTTCTAACCGACCTTAGAACAGAGATCCAGGATGACCTTCGCACTGCCGTATCTACTCTGAGCAAAGATATTAGACAGGTGGGAGAGAGAACTGATCATCTAGAAAACAAAATGGCGGAACTGGTTAGTTCACATAACCAAGTAATAGATGCTAATAATACCATGGAGGAAGACATCCAAAAACTGACAGCCAAAATAGCAGACCTAGAAGATCGTAACAGACGCAATAACGTCCGGATAAGGGGTATACCCGAACAGGTCACTGCTCAAGAGCTAAATGATTATGTATGCACACTGATCAGAGAAATACTCCCGGATGTCCCGCCGGACCATACGCTGCTGGATAGAATACACAGGTTACCACGGGCAAAAAACGCCCCGCCTGGGTCCCCAAGAGACACCATTACGAGGATACATTACTACTATGTAAAAGAGAAGCTGCAATACAGCTTTAGAAACAAGAAAGATATCCCGGATAAATATAGCAGCTTACAATGTTTTGCGGACCTCTCCAGCTACACGCAGCAGAAACGGAAGGAATTTGCAACCATAACAGCCATACTAAGAGATAACAACATCCAATATAGATGGCTTTATCCTGTAAAAATTTTGATCACTAAGGATGGGTCAACTGCAGTGGCGGACACCCCTCAACGTGCAGAACAGTTACTGAAGGAATGGAACCTATGGCAGCCAACCAACACCAAAACAGGTGATAAACCTCCAAAGAGGTCTCGCTTGCAACCTGAATGGGCAACTCAAACTAGGCAAAGCAGGAAGAGCCTTAAAGCACAACCCATCTCGGAGGAGGTTGACACAGACACCTGAAGACGCAATAGATGCCTGTACGAGATACAGGGCCAACCAAAAAGCCTAACTTAAGGCGAAAGAGACGTTTTAACTATCCCGTGAGCTAGAGAGCTCGACTATAACCAAGAATATTCCCAACCCCCCCCCCAACCCCTTGAAGCTCGAAAAAGTCTATGCTTCTCATTGAACATTTTGACCCGCAACAGAAGACCAACAGAGGTCAGAGAGCTTCCCCCCCACCAGGATCCAATACCTCTGCAGTATTGTTGTAAATATGTTGCATTTTACATGCTAATGTTTTGTCTCTCGCTTATGTTTCCTATCTCTTTTCTTGCTATTTCTATAAACTCTCCCCCACCCCCAATCCCCCACTCCCCAGGGGCCAAGAAAGACCACATGATCTCAGTCCAGACTGTCAGCGGAGAAGCCTCGAAGGTCCATCCTCTAGTCTCCTGCGAGAACAGACTGCCAAGAAATGTACAATCAAGGGTGAGTCCAGTCTAATTCAGCACTACTTCTACTCATCAACATGGGGATAAAGATAGTTTCACAAAATGTAAATGGCCTCAATAGTCCACAGAAGAGACTTAAGCTGACACAATGGAGTAGACAACATAATATAGATATTCTATTACTGCAAGAGACACACCTTACGAGCCACAAACAAATGGCTATTAACCTGAAACAATTCCCTACACAAATATACGCCTCAAACGATGTGAAGAAAATGGAGTAGCCA
This sequence comes from Xenopus laevis, assembly GCF_017654675.1. NCBI lineage: Eukaryota > Metazoa > Chordata > Amphibia > Anura > Pipidae > Xenopus > Xenopus laevis. The sequence goes on from NC_054383.1 coordinate 80,059,695, forward strand.
TATGGATAAATAAAAAATTGCCGCATGTGTTAATGAATCAACACTCAGACCCACTAGGTCGCTATCTAATCCTCAACATTAAGATATATGAGCAAACTTACACCATAATCAGTGCTTACAGTCCGAATAGACGTCAATTAAGATTTTATAATAGTCTTTTCAAAAAAATAAACAAAGAAAAGATGGGCCACATAATACTTGGAGGAGACTTCAATACCTCTCTACAATATGAGTTAGACACGAAAGCCTCAAGACAGACCACACAACCACAAGAAGCAATTAAACAAGCCAAAGCCTTGCAAAAACACTTAACACAGGGGCTGTTATATGATGTATGGAGAGTGCAACACGGAACTGAACGGGACTACACATTTTACTCTCATCCTCATTCTAAATATTCCCGCATTGACTACTTTTTTGTGGATAAGCATCTTCTTCAAGCTATCCAACAGTCGGCTATAGGGTCAAGCACCTGGGCAGACCACTCCCCAATTGAGATATCACTAGATACTACCCAAAGGATTAGGCAACAATACCAATGGCGACTGAATGATTCATTACTTCAAAATAAAACTAACATCGAGGACTGTAGGAGGACCCTAAGTGACTACTTTCTTAGTAACACGACCCCACAAATAGAACAATCCACACTATGGTGTGCGCATAAAGCAGTCATTAGAGGGCAACTTATAAGAATTGCCTCTACTACAAAAAAGAACAGGGAAAACACCCTTAGTCAGCTGTCGGCTCAACTGCTAGACCTAGAAACCCGAAACAAACAACAACCAAACCAAGCCTCAACAAAACGAATAGTAGAATTGAGACATCAAATTCAAGGTATCGAAAACAAAAAAGTGGAATGGCAACTGCAACGATTAAAACTACACAGATATACAAAAGGCAACAAAGCAACAAAATTACTAGCTAACCAACTAAAACAGAAGCAAACTAACCAATCAATAGCACAAATAACCACCTCAGACGGCAAATCCTTTACAAATCCTAAGGACATAGCAGACCAATTTGCAGACTATTATTCTTCCTTGTATAATCTAAAACAAGATAAAACCACCCCACAACCCACCAAAGAAGCGATACAAAAGTTCCTCACAGCAGCAAACTTACCCCAAATACAGAAAGATCAACTGAACCAGATGAATGTTAACATTACTGCAGAGGAAATAAAGGAAGCTATTAGAGCCACCCCCATAGGGAAGGCTCCTGGCCCGGATGGTTTCACAGCCGCATATTACAAAACCTTTCGAGACATTCTGGTACCACACCTCACAAATCTCTTTAACCATGTCTTTCAAGGAGGCACCTTCCCGGAGGAAATGTTAGCGGCTACAATAACAACGATCCACAAGCCAGGGAAAAACCCGACAGCATGTGGAAACTACAGACCTATATCCTTACTAAACACAGACCTGAAACTATACGCCAAAGTTATTGCTAATAGAATAGCGAAAATACTGCCCTCCTTACTTCACTTGGATCAAACAGGATTTATCAAGGGCAGGCAGGGCCCAGATAACACAAGGAAAATGTTGTCACTTATTGCAGTAACGGAGAGAAGGAAGGACCCAACTATACTGTTTAGCTTAGATGCCGAAAAGGCCTTCGACAGAGTCGAATGGACTTATCTGGACTCTGCTTTACAATCTTATGGCCTACTAGGTCCAATTAAACATGCCATACTATCCCTATACACCAAACCCTCTGCGAAAGTAAATAACATGGGATTCCTATCTAAATCATTTCCAATTACTAACGGAACGAGGCAAGGCTGCCCATTATCGCCTCTCATCTTTAACCTTACGTTGGAACCCCTTGCCAGGACAATCAGAGACTCAGTGTCTGTTAAGGGCATACAGGTGGCGAGCATACAGCACAAACTCGCAATGTTTGCAGACGACATTATTTTAACACTAACAGATCCGGAGCCGTCACTAGAAGCTGTCACACAAATTCTCAGAACCTTCAGCTCTATTTCCTACTATAAACTTAATGAGTCAAAATCACATATTTTGCCGATAGGACTGACAAAAGAGAGCATACGCAAATTGCAAGCCAGATACACTTACCAATGGCAATCCCACTCCATAAACTATCTAGGTGTTGAACTAGCCAGTAACGCAACCAAAACGTATGAGGCGAACTATCCCAAACTATTAACAGAGGTACAGGAACAGTTACAGAAATGGTCTCCTCTATACACATCATGGCTGGGTAGGATCGCAACGATCAAGATGATGATATTGCCTAAATTCATCTATCTATACAGGACTTTACCGATAGCGGTTCCACAAACCTATTTTCGCAAAGCACAAAGAACCATTCAAGACTTTATCTGGGCTAACCGGAAACCTAGGATTAAACAAAAATTTATGCAACGAGGAATACAAGATGGAGGCTTCGGAGTTCCCTGTCTAGAAAAATATTACCACGCCCACAGTACTGGACCAAATGAGAGCCTGGAACCTTGCAATTAAAGAACTACATTGGCTCCAACTGGAACAAGACTCCATATCTCCCCTCAAGCTTAAAGGACTCATATGGACTAAGAACATGAATGAAGCAGTAGGGCAACGCACAGCAAACCATACCACTCGAACAGCAATGAATATCTGGGCTAGGATTTCTAAAAAGGACCCACTCTTACATTATCCAGCACACCAGGCGGGAGTGGAGATGCTAGAAACAAACATCCCAAACCTTAACTTGCAAAACTGGAGAAATGCAAACCTAACCACGATAGGCCAACTATACGATGGCACCCTCATCAAAACCTATGAACAGATAACCAAGGAATACAACCTGCCAGCGCACGATTTCTACAAATACCTCCAGATAAAGCACCTATTGGGAACCACCAGAACGCCAAGCAGCACTAAACACATGCCATTTGAACCATTACTTACTCGCAACCCACGTAGCCCCAAGGGCATAGCACGAATTTACAAACTGCTCACAGAAGACGATATGGAAGTTAAACCGAAGCATTTCGAGAAATGGGAACAAGATCTCCAAATTACAATACCCACGCCACACTGGATAAAAATGCTCAACACAGCGTACAAACTCTCAAAATGCACGAATCATATTGAAAACTCGAGAAAACTGTTCTACAGATGGTACAAAACTCCAACCACTCTCAATCAATACTATCCAAATGTCCTAAAGCTTGCTGGAGAGACTGCAAGAGAGACGGCAACCTACTACATATTTGGTGGCAGTGCCCAAAAATCAAAGATCTGTGGCTATCCACGGAACGAATCCTGGAACAGGCAACGCACTTAAGAATGAAGCTAACTCCATCGCTTGCGTTGCTAAATTATAAACTCGACGAGTTTCCGAAACAAATACAGCACCTGATCTTTCACATATTGACGGCGACCAGACTCTTGATACCCAGATACTGGAAAACGACAGAAGTACCAAGCAAAAGGGAACTAATGATACTAATAGACTCAAACCTTACATATGAACAAATGGCGCTTGGATCCAACAGGCAATTACAACTTAGCTCAATCTCAATGCAAATGTGGAAGAGGTGGAAAGATGCATATTTCTTTCAAGACCAGACATGAGACTATTTCTTCCAGCAAGATCATGTATAGATGGACATAGGCCTATACCCTGAAAAGACAGAAGGAAGATTGGATGACCAACTGACCTCATAAATGTAGCATGGCCTAGTCTGACTCTATTTGCCCCCCCCCTTTTTTCCCTCCCCAACCTTCCTCTTTGTTTTTCTTCTTTTTTTTTCTCTTCTCTTTTTCCCCTTCTTCTTCTGTCGACTTTCTTCTACTCTTTGCTCTTCTATCTTAACAGCCTCTGGTTGGACGTTAGTTCAGTAACGAATCAATCCTAATAACTGTTTCCTCTTTTATACCAATGCCTGACTGATGTCTACTGTGAGGTTGTTTATGAAAATGTTAAAACAATAAAAACCTTTGAATTACAAAAAAAAAAAAAAAAAAGAAAGATTATTTATTGAACAGGACTTTAGCCTCCGGATGTATTATTATGCTCTATATGCAGTAAAAAGTTCATCTATAGCTCAACCTTCTGAAATAGTACAAGAGGTTCAGTGCAAACAAATTGCTTGTGGCTAAAACTGACATGGTACTTAATTTCAGTAAAACTAAACAATGCTTCAGGCCTAAAAGTACTTAGAGAGCTTTAATCCACTTTTAGCCAGGCCATTATTTCTTGATTTTCTCAGATTCCCTCTCATCTTAACTAATGGATTGTTGAAAAGCTGACTTAATTTCACCATTTGAAAATAGTTTATGGCCTCAGCTTTGTAATTATAGGACAGTATTTGTTTTACATATGTAACAGATTTCTAGATTACGTCTTGCAGAACAGTATTATAAGTAGTATATCAAGACTGGTTTGCAGAGGACAGATCATAACAACAAAGTTTTTGAAAAAACAGATTTATACGGGCTGAAAAAGCAACATGTAAAGCAGTTAGTAATTCTTGGCATTTTTAATCTAACTAGGCAACTACCAATCAGTACTATAACAAGCACATGTATGACTAATTCTACTTCCTGATAATGTTATTCTTTAAAGGAAAAGTCAACCCAAAAAATATTTTTTTTTGCCAAAAACCTAATTCTACACAACTCTGCAATATTAAAATTTGCCTATGGGTTTTAAGTTATTTTATATGTAATCAAACTAAAGCAGTTATTGTCTGTCTGGGGAACTAAGACTTTTGTAACATTGTTTAAAAGGTAACAACCAGGATTCAAACAAATGCTACTTTCTATAGCAATTGTTTTTACTGAAAATTATTAATAAATGTATATTGGAAAAATGTGTAGAATTATGTTTTCTTTTATTGGGCAAATTTTATTTTGGGATTGACTTGCCATTTAAGTGAGATACAAAGCACATAACTTCACTGCTTTGGCTTATTATGATAATATGATTAATGTGATAGAACCAGGCAAGACCTAAAATTCTGATTCTCTAGAGCCTACTAGTTTCAGCATAATTATGTTGGCAAAGTTTCTTCTGTTTTCTCAAGCTGTCTCTTTCTTTTAGTAACAATAGAGCTTGCTCTGTTCCCCTGTCAGTGTTTCTTTTTTGTGTTTGTCAACAAGCAGCAATCCTTGGAAAATTCTCAGTCTCTATGCCCAGTGGCCCATTTTATCTACAGGATAAAGCTGTGAAAGCCCTGCTATGATAAAACTGCTTAAAAAGATTTTCTAACAAATTGCTGTCCTATTTTGCAGTTACCCAAGGTTTAAAAAATGCCTTTATTTTCATTAACAGGATACTGTCATGGGGAAAAAACGTTTTTTTCAAAATGCATCAGTTATTAGTGCTGCCCCAGCAGAATTCTGCACTGAAATCTGTTTCTCAAAAGAGCAAACAGATTTTTTTATATTTAATTTTGAAATCTGACATGGGGCTAGACATTTGTCAGTAAAACAGCTGCCCCCAGTCATGTGACTTGTGCTCTGATAGACTTTAGTCACTCTTTACTGCTGCACTGCAAGTTGGAGTGATATCACACCCCCCTCCCTTGCCCCCCTCCAGCAGCACATCAGCAGAACAATGGGAAGGTAACTAGATAGCAGCTCCCTGACACAAGATAACAGCTCTCTGGTAGATCTAAGAACAGCACTCAATGTTAAAACCCAGGTCCCACTGCAGCACATTCAGTTACATAGAGTAGGAGAAACAACAGCCTGCCAGAAAGCAGTTCCATCCTAAAATGTTGGCTCTTTCTGAAAGCACATGACCAGGCAAAATGACCTGAGATGGCTGCCTACACACCAATATTACAACTAAAAATACACTTGCTGGTTCAGGAATTACATTTTATATTGTAGATTGAATTATTTGAATGTAAACAGTGTAATTTAGAAATAAAAACTACATCATAAAAATCATGACAGAATCCCTTTAAAGGAACAGTTCAATGTGAAAATAAAAACTGTGTAAATAGATAGGCTGTGCAAAATAAAAAAATGTTTCTAATATAGTTAGTTAGCCAAAAATGTAATATATAAAGGCTGGAGTGAACAGATGTCTAATAAAACAGCCAGAATCCAACTTCCTGCTTTTCAGCTCTATAACTCTGAGCTAGTCAGCGACTTGAAGGGGGGCCACATGGTACATTTCTGTTCAGTGAGTTTGTAATTGACCCTCAGCATTCAGCTCAGATTCAAAAGCAACAGATATGACCCATGTGGCACCCCCTCAAGTCTCTGATTGGTTACTGTCTGGTAGCCAGTCAGTGTAAACCAAGAGAGCTGAAAAGCAGGAAGTAGTGTTCTGACTGACATGTTATATATCAAATCACTCCAGCCTTTATACATTACATTTTTTGGCGAACTAACTATATTAGAAACATGTTTTATTTTTCATGGGCTATCTATTTACCCAGTTTTTATTTTTACACTGAACAATTCCTTTAACGTCAATATAAATTATTAACAGAGAACAACTAAAAGCCTCCCCACCAAATCATATTACAGCAAAGAATGTAATAATATGATCATATTAGGGGCCTTTTCAGATCTGTTATGGTGGACAAAATCCAAAGACCAATGTAGCCCTCACTTGAGCCAGTATGATTGTGACAATTGGTTGCAGAGGACGTTGTTTTGGTCACACATATGGGCTGAATAACTCAGCTCATACTAAAAGTTAACTCAAATGTGCACAACCCTTTTAATGTAGGCTTAATGTAAGCAGTCCTATAAGTGAAAAACAATCAACATAAGCTATAGGTAACTTTTAATGTACATTAATATTTTGAATAATAGTTTTTTAGTGTCAGTATCCCTTCAAAAGGTGAACCACCTCTTTAAGGGTAAAACTGTTGAAATCTTAAGTAGATAAGAGTTATTATGGGGAAGGACTAGGTGCACGACTTAAGGAATGACAGGGCATGATTGGGCTATAATGAGATGTGAATCAAAAGGTTAAGGAAAAGTAATGTAACAGCTTGACAATATTGTGTTTGGGGTTAAAGTTCTCTAGCAAATACATTCCTTTAGCTAACATCTAAATTATTTTGAAGAAGGTTAAAGACCACAGTGATTTCACTACTGTTGAAATCCATGACTCCAGATATGTTATCAACATTGGTGAACGCTGTGAGCTTGTTACCTGTTACAGTATTCAAGTCACAATGACAATTAAACAAATGTAAAGAACTGGATTTTGTCAAGCATATAAATCCAAGACGAGATGTGGTAACAACATGAAGAAACTTCATGCACATTTCTATGTATAATTACTAAGGACTATAGCAGGATTAGCTCTATGGCTGCATCTATATCCCAGCATCTAAATGTATGGGATCCATTACCCGTAAACATGTCATGCAGAAAACTGTAAATTATAGAAAGGCAATATCCCACAGACTCTATTTAAAACACATAATTCTAATTTTTTAAATGATTTGCTTTAATTTGTTGCATTTACAAAACAATACCTTGCACTCGTTTCTAACTAATGATACCATATTAGTGGCAAAACAATCCTTTTTATATCAGGTGTAAATGTTATTTTAGTAGACAATGGATGGTGAACAAAACTACAGAAAGACCCTGGAAAACCCCAGGTCACAAGCATTTTGCATAGCAGATCCTATTATAACCCTCCATACATATATGCAAGCATTTATTGTAAGTTTTTTACTTGAAACCAGTGTCTTACTGGGATACCAATGGCCCACCAGAAATCTTAGACCATTGGCCCACTCTTCACATATTTTTCCTCTTCTCGTTACTCCAATTCGTTATTCTCCTAGTCTCTTCTCTAACGTACTGTCATCTAGCATTTTCTCCATTTCTCCTCTTTGCTCCAGTAAAGAAAAAGGAATGACAATGATATAGGCACACAAAGTAAAATGGTTGGAGGGGCAAGAACATTCACAGACACCAGGGCCTACCATGAGTTTTTACAAACCTGGGCACAACAATCTAACTGACTTATACAAATCATTTCTGTGAAGGTAAGCTCATTGGAAAATTGTTGTGGTCATGCCCATTAATAAATGCTCCCAACTGTGAGATTCCCCTGTTGTGTATGGCTGGATACACTTTGAAACAAAATTGTCCTAGAGCCTGTCTAGTAAAGGCCAATATAAAGGTGCATAGACCTAGCATGAGTACAATAAATAAGTACTGAGCTCAACACACATACTGCCTACTGATTTAATTGAAAATATATCTATAATTTTTTTATTTATTACACTAAACAGTGCAGAATGGAATAGAACACACGATCAGTTACACTGAACTACACCTCCTTGATTCTTCAGAGCAATGGGTAATAGAGAAGTCACTTAATCAAACTACCCTCCCCAGTTAAAATTTCTGTATAATTAACTTCTCATTGTCTATAAGCCTGAGGCACAGGCAGCAGCTGGAGAAGGAAGGTGGTCTTTTATACAGAACTAACCTAACAGAAGCCAGGTATGGAGGGGGGTAGAGTAATGTGTACTTTATAATGGAAAAAAATAAAATATTGATATTTATAATTCAAGCAGTTTTCTATACACGCATATGTATCAAGGGCTTAGAACAGATCTTGCCCGTATACATGTCTTACAAGTGAATAGAGTGCTGAGGAGTTTCCCTGTGAATTGTGGAGTCTGTGAACTATGGTGATATCTATTTCACCCTTTAATAAATATGCAGCATAGTGTATTGATGAACTGAGTGTACACCTTTAAATGTGCATCCAGTTTTAGATTAAATTGTTCCTTCATATTTGTTTTTGCTCCATCATTTGCAGCTCTTATGCACTTCTGACAGCCAGACAATTCTCTTGGGGTTTGATTCACTTAATGTAACAAAGTCATGATGTGATAAGTGTTGTTGCATAGGCAGCACTGCTTATGGTATCCACAAACTGTCTGTATGTAGTCCTTGTACATTCAATCGGCAAATAAATCCAGTAAAGTAATTAAAAATCCTTAGTGAGGTGTCGACCTTTTGATTGCAAAAAAATAGTGCACATGTATTAGACTCAATTTCAATAACACATAACAAAACCCACATTGCACCCAGTCCCAAACGCAGGAGGGAGAGCTGTATGGCAGTCCCTACTAAGGTGATGTATAAAGTTGTTGTGCAAAACACAAACATAGTAACACATACACACTAACAGGCCCTGCCATTCCAAGTCCACAGAGGCCCAAATAGCGCGCTACCAGCCCACTATATGGTAACTTTCTATGGAACCATACAGCAGCCCCTCTGGCACCTGAAGAAGGGTGTGCTAAGCAACAAATGCACAATACACTGTATACAAACAAAATCGCATACACATGCCACACAGGGAAATGTACTTGTAGCTGTATAGATACAGATAGGTACAAATATTAGAGGTGACTACAACAGCAAGTGGTTTATAAAGCCCTAAAGAAAAGCTCACGTGAGTGTAACACTATGGCATTTCTTTAGAGACCATGGGGGCTGATTTACTAAGGCAGATGCTAAACTGCACCACGGCAATTGCCCAGAACTGTAACTGGTAACAAGCTATTTGCAGTTTGATTGCTTTCAGCAACTGCACTTGGACTTGACTGTTTAGCACCAATGTTTACAAATGCCATTATGCCCTGAACCCAATGCATCATGGGTAAGCCACATGGCACTGCCATAAAGCAAATTCTAGTGTTGGGGCCTGTAGACTTGAGTGTACACTGTCACACTGAACCCTACTCACACATATGGCGCGCAAAACCAGCTCTGGCAGATTGGCATCCTGTGCTAAAGAGCTGCTGTCACTTGAAAAGCAGCCCAAATTGTGCCAATCAGAAGCAGAGCCTAGCCAAGGTAACGGCCCCCCAATCAGTCAGGGGGAGAAAAAAAAACAGAGAATCCCCGGCTCCCTATACACTGCCCACGCGGGAGGAACCTGCTCATATAATGGTATTGCCCTGAGACACGTGACTGGAGCCCTGTTCGCTCTGCGCTGCCGCTCCTCAGTCCCAAGTAATTAGGAGCCAGTGCCGCACACTGGGAAGTGACTGTGCCCACACACACACACAGTGACACACATACAGACACACACACACAGTGACACACACACACACACGACACACACACAGACACACATACAGACAGTGACACATACAGACAGTGACACATACAGACAGCTACACACACACACACACACACACACACACACACACACACACACAGAGACAGACAGACACACACACACACATACATACAGACACACACACACAGTCAGATACACACACACACATACATACAGACAGACAGATACACATACACACACATACATACAGACAGACAGATACACATACACACACATACAGACAGATAAACACACACACACACACACACACACACAGACAGTAACTAACTCATACACTCGATCTGTAACTGACTCCCTTGCCCGGCTGCAGCCTCACACAGGTCCATTAATTCATGCTCGAGTCCCAAGCTATGCTCTTCAGGACCTAGGCATATTAACCCTATATATACACCAGTGCCTACAACTCCAGTGTAGCAGCTATATACATACACAGGTGCAGATCACTGGCTATATTAAGATAATATATATGTAGTAATAACCTTTAGTGTGTTCCTACCTTAGTAATGTCTGAATGAGAAGCAAGGTATAGATAACCTCCACCAAACCTCACTCTAGCGCAGGTACCACAGGCATTGGCTCCGATTAATCATGTGATACACGTTGTGCACTCTACCGAGGCACTCTGGGTATTGTAGTGTTTCTTCCTACAGAAGACTTCCATCAAGAAATCGCCAGCTACCGTACAAGTCGCACGACAAGAATAACATTCATTGTTTTCTAGTCATGTAAAGGAGCGTCTAATCTTTAAAACGCAGATGCCCGGTAAGCAGTTATATAAGGTTCTAAAGAAGAGACTACATTTCCCAGATTGCATTGCTTTCCAGTGAGATAGGAAAATGGACCACATGATGATCAGACCCAATAGTTGTAATGCCTGCAATAGAGTGGCTTGTTTCTGCGGCGATCCAATTAGACGTCACTACAGTAGGTGCAAAGTATAATTTGCAGCCCTCAAGATGCCTGTGAACAGCAGCTTTGCAGCAGTGGTTACTAATTCATACTAAATTCCATTTCACAAGAGTGGCAGTAGAATAACTAAACAAATGAGCATATTAACCCTAGACTTGACAGTACAATTACTAAATAAGTAACAATGAGACATTTAACCCTAGACATCAGACATGTTAGTATAATCACTAAATAAAACAGATAAACATATTAACCCCAAAATGACGAGCAAGTATTTCTGTAAAAATTGGGTAATGAGCATATTAACCTTAGCCGTACAACTATAATCATTAAAATGGATAACAAGCATATTAACCCCAGTATAATTAATGCCAGTTTAGTTAATGCATAAAATTAATGAAGGGCATATTAACCCCAGATTTGCCAGTATAATCACTAAATAAAACTGGTCCCAAGCATATTAATCTTGGACGTGCCAAAAAAAAAAAAATCACTAAATAAAATTAATAATGGGCATATTAAAATAGTAAGATCACTGTTAGTAATGGCCAGTGAGCACTTCATTAACCCCAGGCAAGCCAGTGAGATCACTGCAAAAATGGCCAATGAGCATTCCATTAACTCTAGAAATGCCAGTAAGATTAATTCAGAAATGGAAAGATTAAAAGCATTTCCTCCACATGCAGAAAACCAATACCAAAGTTTCCTTGTTCCATTGGAATGCACGGCCATCTTGAATTTTTTTTTTGGGAGCTGAGAGTTAGCAGGGAAAAAGTGAAGACAAGCTAAGCAACGCTGAACATTTAAACTACAATCTGGGACAGTGGGCTGTGTTTTGAATTAGGACTGATCCATGATAGTTGGGAGGTATAAGTAGGGCTAGCCATCTAGGGTGCACAGAGTAGTAGCTGGATAGTTTCAGTCCAAAGGTCAGAGCCAGATTTATCTTTCTTTCCCCCCAAGGCCCAGCTGCTGCACCCCCAGAAAAACCTATAGCAAGGGAAATCCCAGGCCACCCACATGCAGCAACAATATTTTCTGGGGCCCTGCCCGCCCCACGCCCTGCTCCCTACCTACACTATGCCACAGTAAAAAGGTCACATAGACTTGAGTGCTAAAACAGTTAAACACTGGGTAAAAAACCCATTGCTGGTCAGGGCCTCTCTACAAGTTAAACAGCCCAGGTGAAAAGTTTTCCAAATGAAAAAGGATTTCTCGACAGGACATTGAAGTGAGTGACATGGTGATTAGCCAATGGTCAGCAGTCCTGCCCCGGACATCCCCGCCCCCTGACATCACCCACACTGCCCCCAACATCACTGGCCCGCCCCCTGTCCGTTTTTGCTGAGCTCCCCAGTGCTCAGGTACATGCTCTAGTGTGCAATACTGGCTTGAACCACACCTAAGCATATCACACTTTGATCTTACTCTGAAAACATTGGTGGTACAAATGTTCGAAAACATTTGAATCTGTAAAATGTTTTTCTTCATATATGGGTGTCCTAGAAAGCACATGGATAATTGTACCCCAATAATGAATACAGTTTGCCTTTCATACATGATTACATTATTTAAAGCTGAAGATTTGACCTTATCCTTTCCATAGATACTGGTAGCTGCAGGGGGGGGGGTGGCAAGGAGGTATAGGAGCCCTGTGAGGTCCTTATTAATATACAATTTCAATAAATATTGGTAAAACAGTTAAATCTCTAGACATTTTGGGCACCTGAAAAATAATTTGCTGTGGGGTCCAATTATATCTAGTTACACCACTGTTTTAGCACTTTATATGCTAGATGATTAGATGATTTAGTAAATTTTGGTGTTGCCCAATAATAATTGTAATGCATCAGGGTTAAACCATCTTCTTTGCTGTCAGTGTTGGATGGTCAGTTTTGCCTCTTATCCTATGCAAACCTCTTTTTTGGGTTATGACTTTTATGGATCTCTTTCTTTGCTAGTTGCTTGGAAATAGTTTGCCACTGCAAACTCAGCTGTGTGAGTTTTACAGTATTTTTCCTCCACCTACTGTGGCTCCATGAGAAAGATTATATACTGGAAAATGTTAAATGGGCCCTAAATAGGTTCTTTCTGGACTGCATTATTTGTACTTTGTGCTTGAAAACTGCCTCCATCTGTTGAGTTAACAAGCACAGGTAAAGTACTGTTGCTCTTTCATGATATGCATATGTCATAGATTAATAGATATTGAATTCTGGTTGATGAAAACAACAGTTTAACCCCCCCCCCTAAATTGTCCCCAGAATGCTAGGCCATCCACACTGGGAGGGAGGCCCTGGTGCAGGCAACTATTTTGTGGCATATAGTGCCACAGCTTTGGTTAGTACAGGTACAGGATCTGTTATCCAGAAACTCGTAATTCAGAAAGTTCTGAATTATGCAAAGGCCATCTCCCAATCACTCCAAAATAAGCATATTATTGTAATGTTTAAAGATTTTTTCCTTCTTCTCTGTACTAATAAAACAGTACATTGTTCTTGCTCCCAACTAAGATGTACTTAATACTTATTAAAGGCTAAAAAAATAATTTTGGGTTTAATTCTTTAAATAATTTTTGAGTAAACTTAATGTATGGAGAACGACCCCTTATTCAGAAAACCCCAGATCCCAAGCATTCTGGATAAAAGGTCCAATACCTGTAATGCATATGTGTAACATCACATGAATGCACATAACCAGTGAGCTACGAGGACTGGTCTTTATGCGCATGCACATCGCTGGCAGTTCCCTCCTGGTGCTAGTGACTTATCACTCATTCCATATTTAAAGCTTGAATGCATCCCACACATCACACATAGAGACTACATATTAAAATACAACTGATACAAAAGGTAAAGAGGACTCTGCTCATCATGGTTTACAATCTAAAAGGAGAAGGGGTATGAAACAAGGTGAGAGGATGGACAAGGTCGGGAGTCAGCAAAGCTAGAGATGTGGCACTGAACACTGTATTTAGCAGTTGGTAGTAGAATATTGAGTATACAGATGGATTGCTAGGTGTGCTTAGGTAAAGAAATGTGTATTAAAAGATTTTAAAAGGTAAAAATTCAGATTGTATGTGGGGGGAATTCCAAGGAAAGAATGCAGCCCTAGCAAAGTCTTGAATGTGAGTATATGAAGAAGTCATGAGTATGGTGTTGAAGAGTAGATCAACATAAGATAAGTATGGTACTTGAAGAGATGTAGAGTAGAGCAGAGTTATGAACTGATTTCAGAATCAGAGTGACATGGCAGCAGGGCCGGATTTACATAGAGGGCGCCCCTAGGCCCACTGAGTTTGTCGCCCCTGTCCCCTCCCCTTTATTCGTGCAAATTTTCATCATCAATGGGGAAATTTGAAAAATGATTGTATCTCCAGCACATTCCCAGTGTTTTTGAACCATTGTGGGTGTGGTTGGGCAGCAAGCCGCCCCCCTAAAATCCTGCCACCCTAGGCCCGGGCCTAGGTGGCCTTTCCACAAATCCGGGCCTGCATGGCAGGGGACAAGGGAGTTTTAAGGTGTATGAGCTGGCAGCAGCATTTATTATGGTCTGGTGAGGAAAGATAACTATTTCTGTTTTCCAGAGGCTTCATTTAAGGTAGAGTAGGTACATCGAAGTAGAGGTAGCTGACAAATGACAAAGAAACTTGATTTAAAAGATCTTGGCTGAGATTGGGAGAGAAGAGATAAATTGTCAAGCTAGAAGGTGGTATCAGGAGCCATAGGAATGGCTTTTGTTTTGGAGGAAATATACAGAGAGGTTAATAAGGGTCTAGGACAGATACTTGAGGAACCCCAGCATAGAGGTAAAGAGATAAAATGATACTTCATTGTAGAAAGCACTGAAAGAGCAACTTGAAAACCAGCACAGGAAAGTCTCACAAGGAGCAAGAGAAAGGACGGATTGGAGGAGGAGGAGGAAGAGGAAAGGGTGAACAGGAGATTTAAAAGCTGCTGAGAGATCTACGAGTATTAGTAGTGAGAACTGTTTTTTGCTGATAACAGATCATTATCTTCATTAGAGTGTTCTTTTGTGGAATGTTGTTGCCAATAGCCAAATTATAGGGGATGCAGTAGATCATGATCAGAGAGAAATAGCTTCAGTCATTGTATACTAAGCGCTCAAGTAGTTTAGTAAAGTGCACAATGTAACACAGATGGGATCCTGCTTCATGGACTGTTTCATCTTCAGCTTTAAACTACCAGAAGGCTCCTTTCAATTATAAATTTAAAAATTCTGTTTATGATTAAGAATAAATTACTATGGACTATCTGCTATATTTATTTTTAATAACCCATGGATGCTAATTATGTATTTGCTATGATGGAGTGTGTATGGTTTGGCTTAACAAGATCCCAAGCAGATGCCTGAATGTTTAGCCCATGATTAAGTGTGTTTGCATCCATAAACCATGTTATTAGCATCTGTGAAATCTCACTAAATATTGAGATGCCTGAATACGTAAATGAGTAGATGAAGTCATTTTCACATTGTTCATCAATGGGAGTTCTGTCTTCTTATCATTTATCTACAGTAATTTCATACAGTTCCAGCAACTCAACTGAATAGGCTATGTAAGGTGCTGTACTGTAATTATCCAGAATTTGAGCTGTCAAAAGCTACCTGTCCATAATCTCATTGCACTTTATCAGGAGTTTGTTAAAACAAACATCGTGGAAGGTAGCAAAACATGAAGAAAATTATTGAAAACTACTGTATCTTTAATTATAACAAGTACGCTGTTGAAGGGCTAAAATAAGATCTAATTACAGACAGGGTGTATTTATAGGTTGTGCTGCCATAGAACATTATGTTAGGCAACACCTTGACTGATGGGAGATGCCTCCAATTATTTCTTCCTGCACAATGTACCATTCTAGTATCCATACTGTAAACTCTGTGAGGTACACCACAAAACACTGTTGCTAAATTATTCTGTTTCAATATGTTTATTGACAGAAATAAAAAAGAAAATTGCGTAAATTGCAAAATTATTCAAGTGGATTATTTGTTATGTTAAATACACAAATGTTTATGGTTTGGCTTTGCTCAGCTGTTATGATGTATGCATTGTCAGAGTACCTGTTGGATGCATATGTGTTAAACATTAGTGCACAGCCATATTTTTGCACTGATGAATGGCACAATGGTGTAAGGGTTGCTGCTTCAAAGATCTATTTGTAACTGCTAGGAGTATGCTTGTTCTGCCTGTGTTTTTCCATCCACTCTTGAAAACTTACAAACAGGTTAATTGGCTGATAATGTTTTTATTTTGGGCTATATTAGGCCATAAAAGGTAAATGTCCAGCTAAACAGTAGAGCAAGGGTTACACTTGACTCTAACATGCAAGGTAGGGCCTTCACTATATGGAAGTTATGAAGGAAATGTGTAGTGCAAACTACAACTCCCATAGGTTACTGGTGCTTAAAAGTAAAAATAAGGACACCAGGAGTTTCTGGAAGCAAACAAACAAAATAACTGGTCCAAGTTAATAGATCAACAGGGTTATACTCACAATGGACAGACTGAATTACAGCACAAGAAGATATCATGCCAGGACAGTTAAGCAGAGACAGCACAGTGTGACACCATGTGGAAGCAGTTATGGTAGTTTAAGGTTCACTTCTAGGATGGAATGCTCTTTGTGGTCCGGATCCTTTACAGTGAAATGATCAGGGAGAATAAACCTAAACCTTATTCCCTATCCAGTTGCAGTCCCTTCACTTCAGGCAGACTCAGAGCCTAGGGGAGAGCTATTCCCTACTACAAATCCTTGTTTGAGCACAGGCTGCTCTTTCTAATTAGCCTATTTATCTCACTCACCCAGAAAGTACTATGAAATGATCTAACCTGTCACTGTCTGGCCTCATTCAGGCTCCCTGATGCACATGCAGTTGGGTCAGCGAAAGAGAAAGATCAATCCCTAGTTAAAGTGTGGCAGGAAGTGTTCATAGGCCTGTAGGCCAATAATAGAAATTTGTAATTAAAAAATGTTAGTAAACATGCCCCTAAGTAACTAGACACTTGGGCCTCTGCCCAGCAACTAAAGATATAAGGAAGTGTAGGGCTTTAAAGCCATGGGGGCATACTAAACCTATGGTTCCTACACCTCCATTGGGGTAGGAACTGATGTTAATCCTAGACAATCTCTGTAAAGGATTAGATAAAGTTTAATAAAATATCTCTCAGACATAGTACATGATCTTATAAATCTTTGATTCCAATATTAATGGGTTTTGTAAGCACATCAGGGGTGCTGCGCCAATGAGGTGAGTTGAAAAACCAAGCAGGTTAACAGGGGGCGCAAAAAAGTGCTCCTGGTACCGTTAAGAGTCAAATTTCAACAGAAATTGGCTTTTATAGTGTGCTCTCCGCACCATGGTTGTGCCCCCACTGACCCACCACCACACAGAAAAAGGTAAGAGACTCAGGCCGCTCCTGCATTAGTAATTCCACTGCCCAGTAGTTCCATTGATCTGATCAGTATAGCAACAATCATACAAATAATGTGTTGGTGTAAACCCTTATTCACTTGTATCAACATCCATTATGCTGCCTATAGTTAGGAATACTTACATAGTAACACTTCAGGTGCCAGGAATCATAAAATCTATGGTGCTGAGACTCTTATTCCATGACCATAGGTTTTACTATTACTGACACTTAAAATAAGAGCGTACACTATTGTTCTCTGTGTATGAATGCTGCTGCGTTCTAAGCTGTACTTTCATCTACTGTATACTGTGCCATGTGTTACTGGCAATCTGCAGCACTGCAAGGTCAAAGTGTTTTATGACAGAAGATTTGGTTCCTAAATGATTATAAATTCATGATTATACTAATCAAGAGTGTTTTTAATGTAAATTGATTTTAGTTAATGAAAAAAAATACGCTAGTTAGTTATACCTGCCAATATTACCTTTGCATGCATGACAATGTTGGTGTAAAGCTATATGTGTGAGAATCATTAAACAAATTCTCATCTTACAGGCTATAAGCAAAGCAGAAGAGATATGCTTTCATTCTTGTGACTGCTTGCTTTATCATTGTTTCTTGCCTTACCCCATGTGAAAGACATTTCTAGAAGACCAAAAAACAAGTGTATTGTTATCTATGCTTCTCTTGATACAGTAATTCCACTGAAAATTGCAAAGGGCAAATTAAAAGGATTAGTGCACCTTTAGAATAAATTCATTATGATACAAATGTAAAACCCACTATTTGTTTAAAGAGGAAGTGAATGTGTTCTTTTCTATAAAAAAAACATTTGTGTTTTTCTATATTAAAATGTTTTTTGTACTCTGGCTGGACATGAGGTCAGGGCTATTTTTTTGTCAATAATATTTTTATTGGTTTTAAAAGGGTAGATGATTGGTAGAAAGCAGGTGCAGTCCAGCATTAAAGGGGACCCGTCACCAAAAAAACCCATTTCCAAATCCTATTTTATCTCATTAGTCAAGTAAAATGAACTTTAATTACACGATATAAATTATTTGAATCTTGTTTCCTTCAGTCTGGGAATTCATAATTATAACAAGCAGGAAGCAGCCATTTTGTGGACAGTTTTATTAAGGCAAGTCTTGCATCATCTCAGAATCTTGTTTGTCCACCAGAATGGGGGACCTGATGTCCATTTCCTTGCGCTGGCTACACAATTAAACAGTAAAGAGAACAGGGAAGGTGTGGGGAGCAGTGACATCTAGGAAGTGCTGAATGGAAAGTGAAAGTAATTGTCTGCCCCGCCTCTATGCCACTGGCATAGAGGAGGGGCAGACAATATTTGATTGACAGCTGAGATTTTTAAATGAGCTTACAACAGCTATGAATGCTTTAATAAAAAATAGAAATTGGTTTTCATGTTTAATTTGAAAAGGACTTTTACTATACAGATTTTTGTGTCTGGATGACAGGTCCACTTTACCAGTCTTAAATGGGAAATTACACAAGATTAACAACAATGCTGGTTTTCTAAAGAGAAATACATATCCTTCTTTTCCTATACATTTTAAGCAGGAGTTCCATGTTTCCCAAAATGTTATCAGTATTTTTTTTTTTAAAAAAAGCTGTAATCTCTTTCATTTTTTATATATTTTAATTTATCCATTCCTCTATTAAGGGCTATTATACTTGACTTCTGTGGCATTAAAGGAAAACAAAAGGTAGAAACACTGGGGGGGGACGTTATAATTAT
The DNA here is from genome assembly GCF_017654675.1 of Xenopus laevis. Lineage (NCBI taxonomy): Eukaryota > Metazoa > Chordata > Amphibia > Anura > Pipidae > Xenopus > Xenopus laevis. The sequence goes on from NC_054383.1 coordinate 80,078,909, forward strand.
ATTTTTGTTTTTGCTACAGTTCTCCTTAGTAGTCTTAATGATTGTACATGTTGGAGTTAATTGCATTTTAATCGAATTAAGGCATTTTAAGATATTTATGTGTTGAATTGTGCTGTATATTGCATAGGGAGACTGTTTTGCAAAATGGCTTCAGTTTTTTGAAATACAAGTAATTCTGCAAGAAAAGCTGTGTGAATAAGAAATATAACCACCTGCACTACAGCCATATATTAAAATCGGTAAAAGGAAATCTGTCCCATGAATAAAATATACAGAAGACAGAAATATGAGGGATGCTGTAATGAGTTGGTAGACAGTGTTAAAGGGTAAGGTTTAGAAATACTTTATTGCTAAGAAGTGTTCCAATACAAAGCTATTGGATGCAGTTATTTATATTAGAGGTCAATGCAGATGTTCTTTTCCTCATTCCTTATTTTTGGGTTATCTAGTTTTACTACAAGAGACAACAAGAAAGTAGAACATAGCTTATCTCAGCAGCAATATGTTTTATTTGTTGACTTGTGGGCCATGACATTTGATGCATTAGTGCAATAAAGACTTTTCTGAATTTTATCTGTATCTTCCACATAGATTTATCTTGGCTGCTGTTTATGGTGAATCCATTCAGATGTCTAAACATGAATTTACATCTTAAAACATGAATTCTTTATTTTTATCCTCTGCAACACTTTTGCTGGCCATTTAACCTGATCTTATTTATATTTATCATATGATTTATGGCTGTCACTTTTATATTCTGACTACCCATTAATGCATCTCATACCTTTCTCAGACACTTTGGGTATGATTCACTACTCTGTGCTAAGTCAGCAAGATAGCTATGTTATTTTCAAAGTCTGCATTGCACTGGAATGCAATTCAAGGTTAAGCGTATCTAGGTGCTGGGACTAAATAATACTTTTACTTACCGGTTTTCCATACACACTTTTGATTTTAAAGGAGAACTAAACCCTAAAAATTAATGTGGCTAAAAATGCCATGTTTTATATACTGAATTAATTGCACCAGCCTAAAGTTTCAGCTTCTCAATAGCAGAAAGGAACCAGGACTTCAAACTTGTCACAGGAGGTCACCATCTTGGAAAGTGTCTGCGATACTCACATGCTCAGTGGGCTCTGAGCAGCTGTAAAGAAGCTAAGCTTTGGGGTTGTTGCAAATTAACAAGCAGAAAATGAGGTTGGTCTGTAATAAAAGCTGATGCTATGGGGCGGAATACTAAATGCTGGTGCTAGTTACACTGATTTCTGTGCTGTCATGTAGTAATTATCTGTATTAATTACTAATCAGCCTTAAAGTTGACCTGTCACCCAAACATAAAAATCTGTATAATAAAAATCCTTTTCAAATTAAACATAAAATCCAATTTTTTTTATTAAAGTATTCATAGCTGTTGTAAACTCATTTAAAAATCTCAGCTGTCAATCAAATATTGCTTGCCTCTCCTCTGTGCCTAAAGGTGGCCATACACGGGCCAATAAATTCGACCGACAGACAGAGTCGGCAGCTTATTGGCCCGTGTATGGGGCCCCCGACGGGCTTCTCCGATCGAGATCTGGCCGGAAGTCGGCCAGATCTCGATTGGATGGGACAAAAAATCCCGTCTGATCGCAGCCGCATCTGTTTGTTGATGCGGTCCCGCGATCCGACCGCCCGTTCCCATTCGTTAGGATCCGATTGTTAGGCCCTAGGGCCCACGATCGGATCAGCCCGATATTGCCCACCTCAAGGTGGGCATATCGGAGAGCGATCCGCTCGTTTGGCGACATTGCCAAACGAGCGGATCTCTCCGTGTATGGCCACCTTTAGACAGGGCACACAATTACTTTCACTTTCCATTCAGCACTTTCTAGATGTCACTGCACTCTCCACATTCCCACAGTTCTCTTAATCATTAAATTGTGTATCCAGTGCATGGGGGTAGACATCAGGTCCCCCATTCTGGTGCACAAACAAGTTTCTGAGATGATGCAAGGCTTGCCTTAATAATAGTGTCCACAAAATGGCTCCTGCCTGCTTGCTATAATTATGAGTTCCCAAACTGATGAAAACAAGATTCAAATAATTTATAAGTTAACAAACATGATAAAATAGGATTTCGAATATTTTTTTTGGGTGATGGGTCCCTTTAAACTGTGACATTTATATTCTATGTTTGCTGTATATTTTGAGTTGTTCCCTTAACTCACTAACTGACAGAAGCACAGAGCATGTACAGTGTATCAGCAGAAAAGAAGATGGGGAGCTACTGGGGCATTTTTAGAGACACATATCTTCCCTGCTAAAGGGCTGTTGTTGCCCAAAACATAATGTACAACATTTCTAGCCTACTTCTTTATTTTAACTTTCCTTGTCCTTTTATGCCTGGTATAGACAGCTAGCATTTCAAAGTTCATATAGTGTTTACTCACCTTTTCTCCATATGAGGTATCATGGTACCATGTGAACTAAATATGGTTCCAACAATGCAGCCACAAATGGTGGGTGGAGTATTTTCACTTCTTTTATGTTAGCTTGGGGAATACACAGCAATGACAATACATTTCCTTTGACCTTTTCTTGACATCTTACATTTACTCCAGTCAATTAAAAGGAAGTTCAACTTCTTACAACAAGGTTGTACAGCAACTTGTTTACACTTATAATGTTGTTGTTATTTATAATGTTGTGTAAAGCGGAATTTGCCAAAAAATACAGTGTAAAAAAATGTGTATAATTTTGCGCCATGCAAACGCCAGATTTGCCGCCGTTATTTATTTTGCTTCTGGCAGAAGTCACTCAAAAAAAAACCACATAAAAATGTTATGCTGTTTTTAACACGCCGAAGCCTGGCAATGTGTGGTGTATTATCCTGCTGTTTTTTACACAGCATAATAAATATGTCCCTAAATGAGAAAGAGAAATGTGTCTAATGCATCCAATATCCTGCTTGTTTACTCTGCAAAGAACAAGAGCATGGAGAGTCCTTCTAGAAAGATGACCTGAAGACACAACAGTGGCATAAATTCACTTCATGGCTTTAATACTAAAATCATCTGGGTTCTATAAAGAGATGAGTGCTTGATGCAAGAGGAATTTTTTTAATAAACCCGGTACATTACTCATGTCCCATGGACTGGGAGAATTACACGGAGAGGACAATAGCAGAATAAAATGATGTAGGTGTAGACAAATGATATACTTTTTATTATCTGCTGCACACATTAATACATAAATACTGTATATATAGCTACACACATATACAGCACATACAACTGGATTTTGGAGATATTATAACTGCATGAACTCCAGTTTAGATTTGCAGTTTCCACCTTTCTCAGTTACGGGGTTGGGACTATGACATGGTGATCAGTGATTGGTCCATTGCCATATCAATATGGGGGAGTCTTGCCCGGTTTTCCTAACTTGGACAGGTTTTGACTCAGGCAGCCCTTCTGAAAACCGGACAGGTGGCAACCCTTCCCCTTTCCCGATATAAGCTTATGCATGTAGGGTAATGTAGAAAAGGTGCACAAACACTATCTGAAAAAGTACAGACACACACAGACATATCCAATTCCATAAATTGAAATAAAACTATGATACTCCGATAAACCAATAGGCAATATCCCTTAGGCTTGCAGTGTAATGCAACATCTCCCTCACCATGCTCCATTGTGAGGTGATGGAATCTGGGACTTGAAGTCCCTCTGCTTTCCATTAGAGGTGCTGCATTGGGGTTCCATGTGGCCCTAAGATGGCTGGGGTTCTGGGCCCCGGAGAGCAGAGACAGATATCATGGTTTCCTAAAATGAATATACATTTATATTTATTGGAATTTCAGATAATGTTTATGCTTCTTTTTTACATAAGCCCAACTGAATGAGCTAATGTTAAAAAGGAGAGCCACTTACAGTATATGCAATATGCATAGGATACAGTTTTAGGTACCAAAATCACACAGTGAATCTGATTTAGTAAAGGAGACGTTAAATACATATATATTTACAGAAAAACAAACAGGTAGGTTAACCTGTCCCTAATAAAACTGACCTTTGTATTGGTTAAATGTATTAAGGACCTTAGATTGTAAGCACCACTAGGGCAGGGACTGATGGAAATGATGTATAATCTGTGTGAAGTGCTGTGTTCATGTCATACGTCTATATAAATAAAAGGAAATAATACTTTATTTATGTTTAGATTTATTAATATCTAAACACTGACACAGGTAGTGGGAGTTTGTAGTACAAAAAACAGCTGAAGAGCTTTTAGATGTGTGTGATGCAAATTGTTATATTTATTTATAAGCAACAAGATTTGCAACTTAAATGGCAAGACTGCATTCTTTCCAGCATCAGTGCATTCAGTCATAATTAATACCTGTTACCATCCCTTAATTTGCTATTTGCTTCTTACCACCCCCCCCCCCCCCACCGGTCTTGTAATTTATACTTTGTTAAATTTTTTCTGTTGCTGATTAATTTTCTGCTGCTTGACCCATCATGGCCTGTCTACAAATGGCATTTTAATCAGAACCCTACAGCATTGTTATTGTAAAAAGGGCTGCACGCCTATGAATAACTTGAATGATCTGAACTCATTAACTGGCTTTAGAGAATATTCTACCCACTATAATTAAAAATATGTGGGTATAGCTTATATGAATATCCCTATAAGAGTTTAACCATTATCATTCTAGTATCAATACTAGGGATGGCTACAGAGGACAAACTATACCACTCTTTTTGTTGCCAGTTTAAAGTTTTGTAATATATAATCTTTTTTTATTAAATGTGCCAGTCCCCTTTAATTCTTTGTAACTAATATAGATAGTTTTTAATTTCCAAGCAGGTTGCAGGATGACATCTGTGTACAGTTGCCAATATAGTACCATGTTTTTTTACTTCTATATAAAGTAAGTTTTACACAGTGTTAGTTTAAGATGATATGCCATAAGGATTCATTATTATTATCCATTCAATGTTGAATGCAGATTGTGTTCTTGTTTTCCAGTGTAGCAGTCATTTCACTTGCTTTTCTTTGTATCTATATAACAGTGGTTGTCAAAAACTGAATGAGCCTGCTACACCAATTAACCATTAACCCACAATAAGAAATAACCTTGTGCTTTAGTTGGTATCTACTTTCATGAGTGCCTTTACATATATATTGCTGCCTTTAAGGAACACTAAGCTCATAGTGTTGTTGAGAAGTGCAGTACAGTAGGCTTTAGTGGTATTTGGTACCACTACTACTTTTGTACGTATTGATCAACTCAATCAATTCGATATTTCGGGTTTCGCAACTTGAGCTCGTCGAATCAAGTTTTTATCATTCGAGTTTTTTCTTAAATAAGAAACCATTCAAGTTGTGAGTTCATTCAAGGTATAAAAAACTCTAACACTCGACCTTTGATAAATAATCCCCTAAAAGCCTTTATAGTTTTCATTAGTAAAAATAATAAAAAGCTGTAAATAACTGTGAATCCGTATGACAAATTCAAAACGAAAAGTGAATTGGTGTGAATTTGAGTCTTCCCAACACGAGTGTGGATCCGCACAGGCAGTAGTGTTGCACTACATAGGATCTGTTTTCCCATGTAATGCTTAAATGGATTCTATCACAGGAAAACGTTTTTTTTTTCCAGTAAATAGCTCTTCTCCAGTGGGCAGGGCTGTATTTATATTAAGGCCACCGAACCCCTCGGGTGCCTATTTTTTTACGGTTTTGTTTGTAGTTTTTTTAACCCCTCCACCCTGCGCTACGGATTTCCATAGGAGCTGAGGGGTAAGAGGGCCAAGGAAGCACACGGAAGTGATGTCATGCCCACAATGCTCTGACATCACTTCTACTGAATATGTTGTGTGTTGTCACGCACACATCACGCTGATGTCGCTCACACAGCGTAAGGGCGTGTTTAGGTCCGATGAATAGGGCAGCATCGGACCTATTTTGACGTGCGTTATAGCATCAAGATGTCTGTAGCAGTTTTTCTTGCACATGTGCAAGGTATTCTCCTCCCACTTCACCTCCTAGATTGTTGTGTGCTACTGCTTTAAGTAATATGCTGTTCACTGATTGGAAATAATGTGCATGCGTAACAGTCTTGGTCTCAGTGCTGGAGAAATGGGTTATGAGAATTTTTTTTCTTTTGCTCTTACTCTGGTGTTTCTACATCTGCACGGATGAAAATTTAGGAGGTTTTGGAACATCAGATGAGTTATAATGTTTAATACACTTTACTTGTCCATTAAGGTCATCCATCTACCCGATTCTATGAGAAAGGGCACTTGATAACAGGTTATTATAGCTCCAATAGCTATATGTTATTTGTAGTTCTATAATTAGTGCTTTGACTTCATTTTGAGACGTTATATTTTCATTACTGTTCCACTACAAACCGATGTCATTTTTTACAAGATGCAATGATCAACATACCCAAAACTATGCATAGTATAAGAAATGTTTGGACACATCAATTTCTCATCTGATCTGATGCTTAAAGTTGTCTGGGAAGAAAAAAGGCTGTTTCATGCTGCAAATACTTGCCCTTGAGCATTTATTTATAATACACTTTCCAACATATTTATTGTGCCAGAGTTGAAGCAATAAGCTGCTACTTGACAGGTAAAGTTCCAGGGACACTTGGGCAATCCTTTACTGATTTATTGTGCATTGAAGTTATACTTTTTTTTTGAAAATCTACCATAAATTGTCTATAAAAAATTCCTTTGTAAAAAGTCTATCTAAAAAGTGAGGTATTTAGCATAATCTATTAAAAGACCTTACAACAAATTAAAGTGTTATAAAAGTAGCCAGATGCATTTCTGTATTTTACTTTTTCCACTATTGTTTTAGACATCATTTTTCTCATTCTACTGTTAGTGTTTGGGCCCAGCAGCTCTCCTTGATGGTTGCTAATCTACTGCACTAGGAACCTGAATGTACAGATGATGAAAAAACAACTCTAAAAATCAGGTGCTTTGTCTTTCAGCGATTTGGTCTGTGTTATCTGCTGGAGAGCCTAGTATATGCTGTAAAATATAATAAAAGATATTTATAAATGGGTGATAACTTGACCAATGAAATACACAAGAAAATGCTGTTCTATATTCAGTAAAGCCATTTCTCCAGTTTATCACCATCTTTTTAAATATGAAGTTATTAACAACAGCAAATGCCAAAAAACTCAACTTCAAATTGTATTTTGTTGTATTGACTGAATAATCTGGATTGATTTGTTACTCCAAATTCTTTAAAAGTGGAGTTTTGCAACAACAAACACATACATAGATCGCTATTTTCGGGAAATGAAGTTAAGGATATTCTTTTAAAGACAGGTTCACCCCAATAATGGTTCTTTTTTTATCAATTAGAATGTACTTCACTTTTATGTAATTGCCCCAAGGTCTGAGGTGGTGTAAAATAATACACCTTTATAGATTACGTGATGAACTCCTTATAATGCATGATTTCAATGGCTGGGTAGCATGGCGTTAGGATTACATGGAGCTATATATACAGGTATGGGATACGTTATCCGGAAACCCGTTATCCCGAAAACTCCGAATTATGGAAAGGCTGTATCCCATAGACTCCATTATAATCAAATAATATAAGGTTTAAAGAATGATTTCCTTTTTTTCTGTAACAATAAAACAGTAGCTTGTACTTGATCCAAACTAAGATTTAATTAACCCTTATTGGAAGTAAAACCATCATACTGCATTTATTTAATGTTTACATTATCTTCTAGTAGACTTAAAGTATGAAGATCCAAATTACAGAAAGACCTGTTATCCAGAAAGGCCCAGGTCCCAAGGATTCTGGATAATAGGTCCATGTATATATATATATATATATATATATATACGCTATTTATTTTATACCATCTTGTGTATCAGAGTATCATATTCACCACTCATTGTTATACAGACATGATACTCACGGACAGGTTGGCTTAAAAATTGATTTTGACTGCTGTAGCAATTGCTTGGGGTTAACTGAACCTTCAGGGATATCTCCTATAAAATAATATTAATGCTTAGTGTTTTCTGTGTCCCTTTTCCATTTTAGTGCAGTGCTAAGTGAAAAATGCAGAGTGTATGCTTATTCAAATAACTCAAGCCTTCCGTACAAAAGTTCTAAGAAAGAGCTGCTAAACCTAATATTACCAGCAATTTGAAAATGTGCTTAAAAGAGCATTTTCTTTAACATTGGATCCCTATACAAAAAAAAAAAATGTTATACCACTTTTGTAACATGAAATTAGCAAGATCAGGATACCTGTAATAATCCATTCTCACTCTGTTTCTCTCACACACAAACATTTTGTTACTTTTTCTTGGTTTTCCATAATAATAACTAATAATTTAAAAATAGAGAAAACACTTTCAAGTACTAGTCCATATCACTAAAATGTTCCTTACCACTACTGCTACAGGAGAGTATTGCCTTGTAAATTCAGAGTTTATCCTTGTTAAAATTTTACAAGGAATACAATATCAGCTACATGGCCCCTACTCAGTCTTCTCTTGTATTTCTCATATCCTGACGTCATAGAGATTTAGGATGCCCATTGTAATGTATCTGACCGCTTGTACCATTGTTATCTTTCCACATTTTGTATTTCTTGAGGCTTCGTCTCCAAGCAAAGCGCCAGATACTTATCATGAAGCACCAAGATATAGCATACATAGCAATACCTCCCATTTTAACAAACCAGTATGGTTTTGGGGAGGTAAGTTCACAGTATAAAAGCCAGGCTCCCACACCTATGCGCACAGTGGTAAAAAGAGCCACAAACAAGAAATCCACAGTGTCCCCAAGGAAGGTGTCGTAGCGAGCTGTTTCCCGCAGAAACCATCGCACTTGCAGCAGGGGATTTGTTATTTCACTGCCAAACAAGACAGCATTAACTTCAGTAGCCGATTCACCAAGGATTAGTGCCATAATTATGCCAAGGATGCTAAGAATGTGATGGGTCAACATCAAGGCTTTTTCTGTTTGAAAATACACACACCAACACAAGTCAAAGAAGAAGTATCCCAGTGTCAGACATAGCACGTGCACTTGAAGCAGGGTATTTGGAGAGCCTACAGATGAAAAAAACAACATGATTGTGTATTCAAATTAACAAAGTTATATACAAACACAATGAATAAGGCTATAAGCAAATACAAATACCCCACTACATTTTATAGAAGCTGATATCAGTTTCGGAATTCACCCATTTCGGAATTCACCCATTCTGAACACATTCTCCATCGTCTGCTTCCGGATTAAAGGGGTGGTTCACCTTTAAGTTAAAATGTAATATGTTATAAAATGTCCAATTCTAAGCAACTTCAATGGGTCTTTTGTATAGCTTTTTAATTATTTCCCTTTTTCTTCTGACTCTTTTCAGCTTTCAAATGGGGGTCACTGGCCCCATCTAAAAAACAAATACTCTGTAAGGCTATCCATTAATTGTAATTGCTACTTTTTATTACTCAACTTTCCAATCAGGCCCATTTCTATTGAAATTCTAGTCTCTTGTTCAAATCCATGCATAGATGCTAGGGTAATTTGGACCCTAGCAACCAAATTACTGAAATTGCAAACTGTAGAGCTGCTGAATAAAAAGCTAAATGACTCAAAAAACCATAGATAATAAAAAATGTAAACCAATTGCTAATTGTCTCAAAATATTATTCTCTACATCATACTTAAAGTTAACTCAAAGATGATCAACCTCTTTAAAGTATTACAAGATCCATCTCTATTTGTATGGAAATAAGTATAAGGCTGTACTGGTCCCTTCAGACAGCAGGCCTATGTCATTTAAAAGGGAAGTATCACAAGCTGATTATGGGTTTGTTATTTTTGGTAGAAGCTTAGTTCTAAGACCGCTGTCAGACCAGTATAGCGAATTTAGTCTGTAGACAACCGATACCTGCTTCGAACTACAAAAGATATTTTGAATGAATAAGAATGACGTTTTGGGTAATATCTTTACGTTTTCTTCATTGTTTATCTAAAAATCACAAGAATTCTAAAAATCTAAAAACTTGTTGAGCTCATATAGGAGTCAATGGCAGAGGTCCCTTGAACCATTGGAAGATGTTAAAAGCCTTCATGATGTTCGAGTTTTCTTCAGAGGGTTTTGCCCCAAAACTCACTTTCAGTTTTTGTGTTGTTAACCCAGAATTCACTGATTAGAGTTTTTCCCATTTGTTTTTTTAACTATAAACCATTCGAGTTGTGGGTTCATTCAAGATATAAAAATTCTAAAAAACTCTAAAATTCGACCTTTGATAACTAACCCCCTGAATGTCGGAAGTAGATGCACAAACAAAACCCACCATCTGTCTATGGGCCAGAGTAGAGTCAATTCAGTGAGACAAAGGTTTATCTTATGAAAACTCAAGATTCAATATGAGATGCAATTCAATTCTCACAGTTTATTACGGGAAAACTCTATTGAAGTCTAAGAGAAAAAAACGGAACTGAATTTGGAGAAAAGTTTTTTCTCCTCAAATTGAACCTCGTCCATGAGTTTCATGTGATAAACCATAAGATAACTTTTCGTAGGATCCTACATAATCTTGTGCTGTTGTATTACAAGATCAAAATCTTTCATGTAGTTTGGCCCTTATGCTGCTGACTGCATTAAAGGAATTGTTCAGTGTAAAAATAAAAACTGGGTAAATAGATAGGCTGTGCAAAAAAAAAAAAAGTTTCTAATATAGATAGTTAGGCAAAAATGTAATGTATAAAGGCTGGAGTGACTGGATATGTAAAATAATAGCCAGAACACTACTTCCTACTTTTCAGCTCTCTTGGTTCACACTGACTGGTTAACCTGGTTACCAGGCAGTAACCAATCAGAGCTGAATGCTGAGGATCAATTGCAAACTCACTGAACAGAGTTTGCACTGAACAGAAATGTACCATGTGGCCCCACTTCAATTCGCTGACTAGCTCAGAGTTATAGAGTGTTCTATAGTAGTGTTCTATCCACTCACTCCAGCCTTAATACATTCAATTTTTGCCTAACTAACTATATTAGAAACATTTTTTATTTAGCATAGCCTTTCTATTTACACAGTTTCTGTTTTCACACTGAACTGTTCCTTTAAGTGGCTGATTTCAAGTAGTTGCAATGCACTACTGACAAATGGCATGGGTAAGCTGTTTGCAGTTGGAAAATATATGTTAGCTCGAAAAAGCACAATAATTAGATTTTTATATCTGAAATTGTGTGAAATAATTTTTTAGCATCCAGTTTGTGTGCATGTTTCTTTTAGTTTCTGTTCTTTTTTCAATGCAGTTTTTTTGCTTTCCTAGAAAAGAATGACCTATGTGACATGTTGATCTTTTATCTCTGCAAACACAATTATCCTTGTCACTTTAGATATTTATCAAGATTGGGATACACTTCGTATTTCAAAAAAAAAATATATATATTTTTCATAGTGTGGCCTTCTTTGACCTGGTCACAAATAGACTACACTCAGCACATTGTTAGTTTCAATGACACAACCACTTCTGCACATCACTTCTGCACCACAAAGGTGTCTTCATTTTCTGCTTCATAACAAATGATGCAGGTTGATACCCACAGAAAATTCTGTGTGCCTCTTTGTTCCATGTGGATTTTTCCTATGTGCACAAACACATCAGAAACCACAAGATCCTTTGTTAAAGGGGTTGTTCACCTTTAAATGAACTCTTATGGGAACATTTAACAAAGGTCGAATTTCGATTTCATGTGAGTTTGTAAAAACTCCCATGAACTCAAAATTCGACCAATCGAAAAAAATTTGACCCAAAACTTGAATCGAATTTGAATCAAATTCGATTTGAGTTTTACAAACTCGATTTGAGTTTTACAAACTCGATTTCAGTTTTACAAACTCGATTTCAGTTTTAAAAACTCGATTCAAGTTTTCTCCGAAAAAACTAGAATGTCAGGAAGGCTGCAAACAACTCCAAACTGATCCTGACATCTTCCATTGACTAAGATGGCAATTCGCAGGTTTAAGGTGGCGAATAGTCAAATTCGAAGTTCTTAAAGGGCCAGTGTATGGTAAATCTCAAAAATCTAATTTGAATTTTTAAAAAACTCAAATTGAATTTTAACAATTGCCTAGTCAGATTTGACAGTTTTGGCCATTAAAAAGTTAGAATTCAAAAATTAGAATTTTTGCTTTGACCTTTGATAATTCTGCCCCTTCATTTGAAGTAGAGAGTGATATTCTGAGACAATTTGCAATTGGTTTTCATTTTTTATTATTTGTGGTTTTTCAGGTCCAAATTACCCTAGCAACCATGCATTGATTTGAATAAGAGACTGGAATATGAATAGGAGAGGGTCTAAATAGAAAGATGAGTAATAAAAACAATAACAATAAATTTGTAGCTTTACAGAACATTTGTTTTTTTAGATGGGGGGGTCAGTGACCCCCAATTGAAAGCTGGAAAGAGTCAAGAAGAAGAGGCAAATAATTTAAAAACAATAAAAAAGAAAACATGAAGACCAACTGACCAAATTAGATATTCTATAACATACTACAAGTTAATGTAAAGGTTAATCACCCCTTTAATCTACCTGCCAGCTATCAAACAAAAGAAGCACACAAGAAAAGCCACTTGTGTGTGTATACATCATTTAAAAGCAATTTCTCCTATAACTGGATTGACAGGGACACATTTGGTAAATGTTAAATGCACTTTACTGAAATTATGTTTTGATGTAAACACAGTAGAGTTGGTTCCCTAACAGTTAATTGATTCACGGTACATACCTGGATGTGTGAATGGCCATGGACCGTCAATGAATCCCACATACGCTGATAGAGAAATAATCAGAGCACCATGAATCAAGGTAACTAATCGGCAGTTCCACTCATAGGTTTTATTCTTATTAAGCTGGCAGATGAAGAGGTAGAGTGTGATCCAGGCAGTGAGACTGCATGCCACCAACAAAAATGGGTGAAGGCTCATGGTGCTGCAAAGTAAAACCACAGAACTTGAGATGCTAAAAACAGACGGCTTATTGATTAACAGTGGGCAGATTCACACTCATGCTTATCCTCTTCTACGTGTTGCCAAGGTTTTGATTTACCCAGTTTTAGTAAATGAGCTAGAGTGCATCTCAATTTATTATGAATCTGAATATGAGTCTTTGCTCTTATAGTACAGACAGACAGTTATTAGTACCAAAACATGAAAACCAATTGTGTAGGAACTATGTATCAGCATTAAGTCATCTGTTCGAAGAATGACATGGAAAATAGGAGTTTCCAACATTTCCAACTTCACTTTAAGACGACAATGTACTACATGGAAGTTCCTTATCCAAAAAGGCACAGGAAATTGATTTAATTCTACAACGTCTGGAGTGCCAACCTTGCCTGTAATGAAGATGATTTCATGAGTTATTATTACAGTAGAACCCCCATTTTAAGTTTTTCAGGGGGACCAGAAACAAATGGTGTAAAATCCAGGAAAATGTAAAATCAGGGAAATGTATTACGCATAATATATAGGTGGGACCACAAAACAACAATGTAAAATGATGTAAAATTGAGGTTTCACTGTATTTTAACACCAAACTCACTGTCAGAGCAGCAGAATAGTATTAGAGGATAGTCTGTATAAATATCAACCATATGTAAATGTAGCCATTTAATCTGCATTGCTTTTGGTAGGGTTTAATTTTCTAACAGATGCTAATTTGAAACTGTAACTGCCAATAGCAACCAATAAAGTCCTTTGCTACTCTGTAGACTGCTCAAAACTAACTGCCAGCTGCTATTGGCAACTGCAGTTGTGCAATGCAACACTTTAGTGTGTAAATCAGTCCTTTTATGTTTCATTCATAAGGGAACAATGCATACAGTTTTCATCTAACAAGATACAGGGCCACATTGAATTTAGTGAGAATTTGAAGAAAACGTGTTATTATATTGGTCATTTAAAAACGGGCAACGTTTCGGGCCTCCTGGGCCCTTTATCAAGCCTAGTGTTACAGTCCCACAAACATTGTAGGACTGTAACACTAGGCTTGATAAAGGGCCCAGGAGGCCCGAAACTTTGCCCGTTTTTGAATGAAACAATAAAATTACACGTTTTTTTTCAAATCGACAGTGTGCTGCTGATATCTGTCTTAATTGGATTATTTGACCCTGGAAGCAGGCGTGGGTCCTTTAGCTTAGCACCTGATACCACAAAAGGTATTTAATCAGGGTTTTAAGCTCTCTGCCTTTGATACTGCATGTGAAAACTCATGGGGGCAGATATTCTAAAGGGCAAAGTGGCTGTTTTGAGTGAAAATTCACTAAAATGTAATAAGCAGCGACATCGCCAATTTACTAAAAGGCGAGGAGGGCAATTTGCTAGTGAAAAAGCTCAGCGCTAGAGAAGTTTAAAACCCTTTTGCCAGGCAAATTTTTGCTCAGGCAAACGAATCAAATTAATCAAAGTACGAACTTTCCAATATGTATTACTTTTCGCCAGGGTCTGTTTCAGGTTTTCCTGGGCGAATTGATAAGATGAAGCTACATCCTCAACAATCTTATGTTAGTGACATTATGCCCTGTATGCCAAAAAAGTCTTAAAAAAAGACAAAACACTGCCGTTTTTTCATATTTTGATGTGGGATTAGGTTTAAAAGTTGTAACTGTGAAATATATGTTTTTAATAAATTGTCACTTCCAGCAGTTTCGCCAACAATCACTAATAAAGATATATACTTAAGACCTGTATGTACCCACCATATTTAAACTTACGTAAGCGTATGTTAACGAAGTTTCACTAGGAAGAAAGTAACGCTAGCGAAAATTCCCTTAGAAATGTTCACGTTGACGATCATCTGCCTAGGAGAAACTTCGCATTTTGATAAATAAACATATTCACTGCAAATTAACGTCATTAACATTATTATTCGAGCAGAAAAAACTAGGGATGCACCGAATCCACTATTTTGGATTCGGCCGAACCCCCGAATCCTTCGCGAAAGATTCGGCCACTACCGAACCAAATCCTAATTTGCATATGCAAATTAGGGATAGGAAGGGGAAAACGTGTTTTACTTCCTTGTTTTGTGAACAGAAAGTTGCGCAATTTCCCTCCCCGTCCCTAATTTGCATATGCAAATTAGGATGCGGATTCTGTTCGGCCGGGCAGAAGGATTCGGTGCATCCCTAGAAAAAACTTCCTCCAAATTCAGTTCCAGTTTTTTACTATAGACATCAATAGAGTTTTCATGTGACAAACAGTGATATAAGTTTTCCTGAATCGAATTGCATCTCAAATTGAATCTCACCCATGACTTTTCACTTGATAAACCTTTTTCTCAATGAATTAAATCTGGCCCAAAGTCTGATAGACTTGTTTCTTATTGAAATGTATTGGATGTTGGATGTATACACATGAAAAAGTGGAAACCCAATTTTATATTATTGGATACAGTCTGACTGACCCACAAAATCTGACCAAAAAAATTCTGCCCTTAGGGTTTATATGCAGAAGAATTTCCCACCACTTGGCAGAGCCGAAAAAGTTGATTAGATTTACTATATAATAACAAAACTGGGAATGTTATAGCTACAGTTCTAAGTAGGGATGCACCAAATCCACTATTTTGGATTTGGCTAAACCCTGAATCCTTCGCGAAAGATTCTGCTGAATTTAAAACTGAATCCAAATCCTAAAATGCATATGCAAATTAGGGGTGGGAAGGGGAAAAACTATTTTCACTTTGTTTTGTGACAAAAAGTCATGCGATTTCCCTCCCATCCCTAATTTGTATATGCAAATTTGGATTTGGTTCGGCGGAATGCGAATCCTGCTGAAAAAGGCAGAATCCGAAACCTGCTGAAAAAGGCCAAATTTATTTATTTCTAAACACTAGAATTAAGGTTTTAATTAGGGATGCAACGAAGGATTCAGTTTGGGATACAGCCTTTTCAGCAGGATTTGAATTCGGCAGAATCCTCGTGCCTGGCCAAACCAAATCCTAATTAACATATGGAAAATAGGGGCAGGAAGGGAAATCATGTAACTTTTTGTCACAAAACAAGGACAAGGAAGTAAAAAAATGTTTTTTATACTTTTTTCTTTCCTGTCCCTAATTTGCATATGCAAATAAGGATTTGGATCAGTAATAGGTCGAATCTTTCAGAAAGGATTTGGCTGAATACCAAATAGTGGATTTGGTGCATCGCTAGTTTTCCTTCACCTCCTACATGTCATTATTTGCTACAAATCAAATCTAGTGGGTGCAATTTGCTGTTAAAGCAGATGACCTCTATTAACCCTGTTCTGTTGCTCCTTTTCATTGTATTTTTTGCATTTCCAGTTTGGGTTCATTCATAGCTTTTCCACGGAGACATTCATCCAAGAGTGAAGTCCAAGCTTGGCCCAGGTTACCAGTGGAACATTCTACAGCCGTTCATTCACTTGAGTTTGTTTTATATTAATGCTCTGAGTCTTAAAAATCTTTTATAAATGAGTAGAAGGCTGTGAAATGCACTTTTGGTAAGCTCTACATTCACTATTGGAGAAATATACCAACACCTGTCTTTAGTCTAGCGCCCAGGTGACTGGTTGTCTCAGACCTATTCTCTGATATTTTCATTGGCTCCCAATGGCACGTGCCTCTCACTTGGTCTGGTCATCTGCTATTCGCTGTGCATAGAGTGGGCGTGTCCATCTGGTTTGCCCCTGTGTTTCTCAGCCGGTGTCTGAATGGTCTGTGTGTGTCTGACCATAACAATTACACTTCTACCTTTTCTTTCTCCCTGCTTCTTACATGATGTGACGCTTTGTGTCTCTAAATAAAGCTGGCTCTTTTTGAGTGTGAAAGCACGTCTGTTGCTAGTAGCGCATCAGCACATCCTTTAGCTCTCCCCCTGCACATTCTCTCACTCACCTAATATATGGCAGCTTCTGCTTCTTATCGTCCAGCTGCTCCTCCGTTGCTGCGTGACATCACCAAATCACATGGCAGCAGGGGATCACGTGGGCCAGACTGCAAAGCCGGGAAGACACAATAGAGAATAGAGGCAGCAGGGAGGTGTTCAGTGCTGCAGTGTCTCCTGTTTACATTTTCACAGCAGCCTAGTGACCGAGTTTTGAAGGATAGGACTGCTGTCTCTTTAGTTTGTCTGCCTCAAGTTTAGTTTAATGCATGTAATAAATGTAACTGATAACATCAGACTTCAGAATAAAATGGAAAGAAATAAACTGCCCAGATGCAGCTCTGCTTAAACAGACTCAAATACAAGGGTTTCATCACAGTGGGTTAAAGGAAAACTATACCCCCCAAAATCAACACTTAAGCAACAGATAGTTCATATCATATTAAGTGGCATATTAAAGAATCTTACCAAACTGGAATATATATTTAAGCATACCTGTGTTGTGGGGTGTTGTGACTTTTCTGTCCTATTTTGGGGACCCAAAAAAGTGAGCGGAGCCGCAAACAACCAATCAGATTTTCCCTATTGACTTCAATGAGAAAATGTAAACAGCTGTACTTCTCACAGTAATAAAGCCAGAGCTCCCAAACTTGGCACCGTGGGTCACTGGGTGACTGCGGCCAAAATTTACAAAAAGTGGGCGGAGTCTACAACAGCCAATCAAATTTCAGCCATTCAATTAAATAGGAAAATTTTAAACTGCTGCCGCTCTTAGACGGTTAATGGCAGCCTCCTCAAAGTTGGCACAGTTGGTCACTGGGGGACTGGGATTAAAATTAAGAAAAGTGGGTGGAGCCAAAACCAACCAATCAGATTTCTTTGATTGGTTTTAATGGGAAAAATTAAGAAGGCTGCCATTCTCTCAGTATTGATGTCAGGGACCTTGAATATCACAAATGTGGTCGCTGGGGGTTTCCACTTCAAGTTTAGAAAAAGTGGGCGGAGCCACCAACAACCAATCAAATTTCATTCATTGATTTTCAATAGAAAAAAATAGAAATGCTGCCATTTTTACACATTAAATGACAGCATTCCCAAACTTTGGTATGTTAGTCACTGAGTGACTGTGGTTCACAATTAGGAAAAAAAGGGGCGGGGCAACAACAGCCAATCAGATTTCAGCCTTTGACCTTAATGAAAAATGATAAACTGCTGCTATTATCACGGTTTAAATGCTAGGTGTACCAAACTTGGCTCAATTACTCACTGGGTGACTGCGGTCAAAATTTAGGAAAAGTGGGTGGAGCCATAAACAGCCAATCCGTTTTCACCTATTGACTTCAATGTAAAATTTTTGATTACCGCCGTTCTCACAGTTTTAAAACCGGAGGCCCCAAACTTGGCACTGACCATGACTAGGTAACTGGGGTTAAAATTCAGAAAAATGGGCGGAGCTTAAGACAGCCAATCAAATTTTACCTAACGCTATTCAATGGGAATATTTAAATTCCTGTCATTCTTACACTGTTAATGTAAGAGTGCTCAAACTTGGTCCATTTGGTGACTGGGTTGCAAATTTTTAAAAGTGGGCGGAGCCAAAAATAGCCAGTTTGTTTGGATTGATTTCAATGGTAAAATTTGGTTGGCTTTAAATTTCACCGGTTTAATCCGGATTCTACCGACTTTGTGTACTCTCTAGGCACCAGGGGCGACTGGGCAAGACACCCAACATATATGGGGGGCCTGAGTTTTGCCACGGCAAGCACCACTCACATTTTCTTCAGGAAATGTACCTCTCTAGTTTTATTCAGTTATTCTTTATTTTGTAACTAATTATATCATGACATCCATCTCTATGTTGCTATGCGTCTCTTATCTTGTGCCTTTCCTTGGCTAGTCGCTCTTTGGTCTATTCCTATACTATCCTTTTTCTGTTCCCTTGTTCCACATTGTCATTCAATATAAATTGCATTGGAAAGTTTGTTTTAAAGTGGTAGTTTACCTTGAAGCTAAATTTTAGTATGTTATAGAGTGGCCAATTCTTTGCAAATTTTCATTTGGTCATTTTTTTAATTGTTTTTAATTTCTTTGCCACTTTCTTCTGACCCAGATTTCACTTACCCCACCAGCAGTCCATAAACTATTGACATTTCTCTGAGAGGCTACAATATTGTTGTTTTCTTTTATTTCATATCTTTCTTTTATTATCTTTCTACTCAAAATTTCATATTGCACTCTCTCATTGAAACCATTGCCTGGGTTGCTAGGGTAATATTTACCATAGTAACCAGATAGTGATTTAAAAAAATTAGCGAATTTCCCACAAAATTTGTGAAACTTTGAAAAATTTGCGAAACGCCGATGCCAATTCTGACACCGGCGATATTTCCGATGGCCATTAAAGTCAATGGGCGCCTAGAATTTTCGCCGGCGTTGAAATTGTCAACAATTGTCAGGCAATATCGCAAATTTAATCGCCCATTGAATATATAATATTTAAACTAAGTAATTATCATTTAGGTTTTAAATTACTTAGATGCTCAGGGATAAAATGTTTTTATACATATTGAATAGAATTTTATAACATTTCATTTACCTTGAAATCATTTATATAAAATTGTAAGCTGATTCTACAGTTTTCTGTATTCTGTAACAAAACAAATATCACTATTATGGTTCTGAACATCCTGTTCTTTATTATTCTTCTAATTTTCTATAATAGCACTTACTTGTACATACCAATATATGTCAATCCTTAGCCAGTGCTCTATCCCAAGCATTTCTCATTAAACATTCTGAGTAGTCTTTCAGTTGTCAGTTGAACAGTTCAGTAGATCAGCTATTGTCTGTATGGTACAAACTGACTATGAAGTAGGCTATTTAGTGTGTGCCTGGGATGACATTATTTCCTGCACTAAGTTTTTACTTTAGCTAATACCTATCAATATGAGATCCAAATTCATTTTTAATTTTATTGTGGGTTTTGGTGAAAGTTATATTAAGATAATTTGTTTAAATATTTGTTTTAAAGGCCAAGAGTCTCTTGACAATAAAAATGTGCATATAGAGACCATATCATATAATATGGTCACACAATTAGTTATCATCTCCAAAGATTTAAGACTGTACCCACCAATCAGAGAGAGACAGATTATTTTCTTATAATTATTTAGTTACGGTATGTATAAAGTGGCAGCATAGAGTGCAGTGCTATACAACAAAAGGGCGCATACATCAAACATACGTATTACAAATAATCTCTGACTGATACAGAGGGTCCTTCTTAACTTTCCTTACAGTATTAAAAGGGGGAGGGGATAAGACACAAGACATGGCCGGGGCAAGGTCAGGAATTAGCTAAATGAGACATATGGCACTTATTGCTCTTAACATGTGACAGTGTGCAATTTATAATTTTGTTTATTCATGATACAGTGATAAACTCATACACCAGTCTGAATTGTATTCCTGGTAATGAAAACTCTTTGATAGAAAGGGCCCCCCAGAAAAATCACACATTATATGCCAACATTCATAAATAAGGATATTCTGGCAGTATCTACATCAGACAGAGAACTGCTACATGGCATCATTTCATGTAGTATTATGGCTCATGTGACTTTCCCCACTAGAAAATGAATTTCTCCATTATAGATATGTAGACATAGATATTGCTGACGTAAAGAATCGTGATGGGCGAATTTATTCGCCAGGCGCGAATTCGCGGCGAATTTGCGCGATTCGCCGCCAGCGAATATATTTGCGAAACTCCCGCGAAAATTCGCTTAAAAAATTCGCCGGCGTCAAAAATTTTTTTCCGAAAAAACGGACGCTGGCGTCAAAAACGCCGTTTCGCGAATTTTTCGCCGTTTCGCGAATTTCGCGAATTTTTCGGCGAAGCGAAACGGCGCAAATTCGCCCATCACTAGTAAAGAAACATAATCACTTTATGTGTCAGTTCCACTGGGAATAAAGTATGACAGCACACCTGGTTCCAATAGTGTAAGAAAAATTTCAGAATCTTGAACAAAACTTTTTCTCATTCATACATGCAGAAAAATCTTTAGTCTGGGGTAAACGTTTCAAAATCAGCTAATATATATAAAAGATATAATTAAAATTGATGTACACATATTTCAGAATATACCCATTAGAAGACATGGATACATACGTTTACAGTTTATAAGGCTGCTGTCTCTGCAGTGAGAATTATTACATTTATGAAAAAGGGCAGCATATAACAAAAGGGTGTTGGGGGCTGAGCTAAGGCCTTATATACTAACGCAGTTGACATGTTTTTCTCCCACAGTGTTTTTTCCAATGTTGCTGCAGTTGGCAGGGGGATGCAATTGTGGGCAATGAGTCAAAATTAATGCCAGTGCGCCTGAACATAGACGTGATTAGGACACACTTGTACTGAAAGAAAAGTCAGGTAGATGTCAATTCTAGTGTGAAAGTTTCATGTACGACTCAATTCTTTTGCTGCGTTGACGCTGCACCCATTGACCCAAGCTGCTGTGTAAACCCTGAAGCTATGGCCTGGTTTTATGGAGGCAGTAGTTCTAGGGTTCCCCTGCATCAATAGGTGCAGCAGTGATCAGTTTGGAAAAGAAAGAGCAACACAGAGAAGTACAAGGAGTGCATGTTGACCTTAAATGAATGGAATGTTTCACACAACTGGCTGTAGGTAATTGTGAGAACTCGTATGTTTGGGAGTTGGATTATAAATTGATTTTAGAAGAAGAGTAGAAAGCCATAAACATTTCTTGAAGGACCTTTAGTTGTACTGTACATGTGTAATCTCTAGTATGCCCGTGACAGGCAGTTTTGAAAACACATTGCTAGATTGGCAATTAAAATTGTTATAAATCCCCACTGGACTTTGTCTGAGTGTGACCTCTTGCCTCCTATGTTCTGGTCATTATGCTGCATTTATATTGTTCTTTGGAACTGCAACACTTGCTTTAGGTTTTAGCTAATGCTATTTTGTAATAAGGCCAGTAAATGAAAATCAATATATTTGTTTAACTAAAGCAGTCATAGCAACAGATTTGTATTAATATTCATTAAAAGCAGCTTTTACTATCATAATTACTTCAGCCCAGAAGAAGTAGCTCCAGTATGCTGGTAACTACTTCAAAATAAAGAAAAAGACACTGTTCCTATGCAAGTTACAAGAGAAAGGAGCAACGAAGTAATATAAAAATGCTCATTACCAAAGTATGTCTATTAAATTTCAATCCCCCATCTATTTAGGTGAGGAGAGGAAATTTACCGGGTTACTGTCATCGGAAAACATGTTTTTTTCAAAACGCATCAGTTAATAGTGCTGCTCCAGCAGAATTATGCACTGAAATCCATTTCTCAAAAGAGCAACCAGATTTTTTTATATTCAATTTTGAAATCTGACATGGGGCTAGACATTTTGTCAATTTCCCAGCTGCCCCAAGTCATGTGACTTGTGCTCTGATAAACTTCAATCACTCTTTACTGCAATCATGTGATTTGTGCCTGCACTTTAGGAGAGAAATGCTTTCTGGCAGGCTGCTGTTTTTCCTTTTCAATGTAACTGAATGTGTCTCAGTGAGACATGGGTTTTTACTATTGAGTGTTGTTCTTAGATTTACCAGGCAGCTGTTATCTTGTGTTAGGGAGCTGCTATCTGGTTACCTTCACATTGTTCTTTTGTTTGCCTGCTGGGGGGGGTGATATCACTCTAACTTGCAGTAAAGAGTGATTGAAGTTTATCAGAGCACAGGTCACATGACTTGGGGCAGCTGGGAAATTGACAATATGTCTAGCCCCATGTCAGATTTCAAAATTAAATATAAAAAATCTCTTTGCTCTTTTGAGAAATGGATTTCAGTGCAGAATTCTGCTGGAGCAGCACTATAAACTGATTCATTTTGAAAAAAAAATTTTTTTCCCATGACAGTATCCCTTTAACTGAAAGCATACATGGTTGGAATAAACTATTAAGAGGCTTATAGATTATTTTCATTACATTTCGTCCCATTCAGAATGGCTTTTTAAAAAATTCTATAATCACCAAAACATTTCTAAATACTTCAATAACACTGTATTTTTCACAACAGCTGAAATGGGTTATTTGTGCACAGTCATGGAAAAACAGATAATCGCAAACAAAAATCTCATTGTTCCATTTATTTTCAATGAGGCTATAAAATATTGCTTTTAAAATAACCTCAAAATGCTATTAAAGTTGCTTGAATGCTGAAGATACATTTCCCATTGACTTGGAATTTGAGTATCCTTGATTTGTCAATTTAAACTATTCAAGTTTTAAAAACTTTTGTCATGAGAGAGAGAAAGAAAAGTTTTCTCTGTCCTGCAATCATATCCATTACTGTGTTATGCTAACAGGGCAAGGCAAATACATTAAGAAGACTCAAACCATCAATCATCCTTTGATTTGTTTAGTGGAGATGTCTCTGGTGCATTTAACATCTGGACCACTGAGGGAATCAATAAAAAAAAGATTTACTAGATGAGGCATATAAATTATTCACTTTTAAATAGGTACATTCTAAACCCAAAATAATTAGAAAAGATGTTTTCATAATTTCAAGTGAAAAGCTACATAAAATCAATCAGAAAACTAAAAGATGAAGATATAAAAATATCCATTAGACATTTTATTATTAATAGCAGTTTTATGCTAGAGTACTCTATAACAAACATTTATTGGTGCATTAGTATTGTTTGCTTCTGAGAAATGGAATCATGGAAATATGATGGCTATTAAAGAGCTTGTGGGAAATGTTTCATAAAAAGAGCAGAGCCAGGGGCCCATGACTCCCAGTGAAATATATGGTTCTGGGCCACCTCCTTATCACACAGCAATGTCCACTATTTTCTGAATGCCACTCCATTTACCTTACCCCTTGCATAGGTGAGGCACTCAGAGCTGGATTTCTGTTTGGGCCACCCCTCGGGCCAGAAGGTCACCCGCATGCCCCCTCCCCTCGCAAGCATGCCCCCTCCCCATGCAGTCGCGCCATCCCCTCGCAATTGCACGAATGCTCAGGCTATCTCCACAGTGCTTCCCCAGTTCTTCCAGCAAAATTGGAATGCGGCTGGGCAGCATGGCTTCCCTAAAATTTTACTGCCCTAGACCTGGGCCTCTGTGGCCTTGCCACAAATCCTGGCCAGGAGGGACTTGCCTCTTTACACAGTGGGGATTTATGCAAAGTGTATTTTGTATGAAAGGACTCTGAACACAGTTTCACAAATTGCATCTTTTTGGACAGGTTTACCTCTGCATAGCATGTTGATTTACCTATCCACTTTCTGCCATAGGCTGTCATTTCCCTATGTCTTATGGACTGTCCATAAATTCCCATGCAACTGCTAAAAATCCATCAATTTTACATAAAGTTATTGTTTAGACTTTTTTTTGTTATTTGTTTGTATTAGTACAGAACTACTAGGGGTTTGCCATGATCCTTTATTGCATTTCAAATGATAGAAGATTGATAGAGGTTTTGTGAAAGTAAGCTACAAAACAAATCAGAGATAAGACTTTTTCCTGCTGTCTGAGAATTCAAAATGGGGGGGAATTATATTTATTCAAATCTCCTGCAGAAGCAAATGCTTATCTCAATTTCAAAACTCTCTCTCAAAACTATGGCGACTGATCCCACTGTGGTGATAATGAACACATTCTTTCACATCAATACAGTCATATGAAAAAGTTTGGGAACCCCTCTTAATTCTTTGGAGTTTTGTTTATCATTGGCTGAGCTTTCAAAGAAGTTGTAGTAGTTAGTATTTCAGCAATTACATGAAGTTTATTAGATTAACAGGAAAATTTGCAATATGCATCATAACAAAATTAGACTGGTTCATAAATTTGGACACCCCAACAGAGATATTACATCAATACTTAGTCGAGCCTCCTTTTGCAAATGTAACAGCCTTTAGACGCCTCCTATAGCCTTTGATAAATGTCTGGATTCTGTATGGCAGTATTTTTGAACATTCGTCCATACAAAATCTCTCCAGTTTAGTTAAATGTGATGGCTGCCGAGCATGGACAGCCTGCTTCAAATCATCCCATAGATTTTCAATGATATTCAAGTTAGGGGACTGCGACGGCCATTCCAGAATATTGTACTTCTCCCTCTGCATAAATGCCTTTGTAGATTTTGAAGTGTGTTTAAGGGATGGGCAAATTTTTTTGTTGTTTCACCGTGGAAATGATGCCCATAGACTTTAATGGGCGTCTGCGACAATTCGCCAGCGGCGAATTTTTGGTGAAACGAATCGGCTCAAATTCGCCCATCCCTATGTTTATGGTCATTGTCTTGTTGGAATATCCAACCCCTGCATAACTTCAACTTTTGACTGATGCTTGAACATTATCCTGAAGAATTTGTTGATATTGGGTTGAATTCATCCGAACCCGACTTTAACAAGGACCCGAGTCCCTGAACTAGCCACACAGCCCCACAGCATGATGGAACCTCCATAAATTTGACAGTGGTTATGAGGTTCTTCCACCATGCAAAAAATTTTTTGTTATAACCAAATAACTACATTTTTGTCTCATCAGTCCAAAACACTTTGTTGCAAAATGATTGTGGCTTGTCTAAATGAGCTTTTGCACATAACAAGCGACTCTGTTTGTGGTGTGAGTGCAGAAAGAGCTTTTTTTCTCATCACCCTTCCATGCAGATGTTCTTTGTGCAAATTGCGCCGAATTGTAGAACGATTTACAGATACAACATCTGTAGCAAGATGTTCTTGCAGCTCTTTGGAGGTGATCTTTGGGTTGTCTGTAACCATTCTCACAATCCTCCGCATATGCCGCTCCATTTTTTCTTGGCCTGCCAGACCTGGGTTTTACAGCAACTTTGCCTGTGGCCTTCCATTTCCTGTTGAACAATTCAGTTGAAATTGACAGTTTAAACCTCTGAGATAGCTTTTTGTAGCATTCCCCTAAACCATGATACTGAACAATCTTTGTTTTCAGATCTTTTGAGAATTGCTTTGAGGATGCCATGCTGTCACTCTTCAGAGGAGAGTCAAACAGAAGCACAACTTGCAATTGGCCACCTTACTGTGAATACTGTACCTTTTCTCATGATTGGACACACCTGCCTATGAAGTTCAAGGCTTAACGAGCTAATCAAACCAATTTTTTGTTGACAGTAAGGGCTCTTACTCACTGGCGTTCTGACCTGCGCTCCCCTGCGTTCCGTTTTTTGGCGTTCAGCCGCAGGGGAGCGCAGGAATAGGCGCATGTCATTATTTCAAATGGGGCTGTACTCACTCAGGCGTGTGTAGGCGCCGAACGCAGAAAAAATGCAGCATGTTGCGTCTCAACCTGCGTTCGGCGCCTACACGCGCCTGAGTGAGTACAGCCCCATTTGAAATAATGACATGCGTATATTCCTGCGCTCCCCTGCGGCTGAACGCCAAAAAACGGAACGCAGGGGAGCGCAGGTCAGAACGCCAGTGAGTAAGAGCCCTAAAGCAGATACATGCATTCAAATTAGCAAAATTACATAATGCCCATACTTTTGCACAGCCAGTTTTTCACATTTGATTTAACTGAACACTGCTTCACTAAAAAGCTTTGTTCAGAAAAGACCCCACTACTCAGATGTTTCTGGGAAATCAAAGACTGTTATCTTTTTTGTTGAAAGTCGAGTAAATTATCATGCAAGCTGAGAGGCGTTCCCAAACGTTTTCATATGACTGTGTACCCAATCCTGGCCCCTGATTACTAATAATAAATCAGTTCCTTAGTGTAAGGGTATTTGCTGCTTCTGAGTCTAAAGTTTCCTGTCCCTATCTGGTTTAAGTATCACTGGCACGGCATAAGGCTCCACCTGAGTATAGATATACAAAACAATGAATTGAATACCCATTAACAAGAAAGACCTCACTTGTGGAAAGGCCATTTCCCATAGACCCCATTTTAAGCAAATATTTCAAATTTTTAAAAATGATTTTCTGTTCTCTGTAATTATAAAACAGTAGCTTGTACTTGATCCTAACTAAGCTGCATGAATCCATATTGGTGGCAAAACAATCCTATTGAATGTATTTAATGTTTAAATAATTCTAAGAAGACTTACAGTATTATGGAAATATCCCTTATCTGTGAAACCCCAGGTCCCAAGCTTTTGGAATAATAGATCCTACACACACCCTGCAGCCCACACACATAATACAGTTAATGCTACCCAACACACATTTATTTTATTTTATATAAATGTTTGCCTTAAGTGAATCCCACCACAACACAGCACAGGAAGCATTTGGCAGTAAAATCACACTGCTGTGTACTGAATGTTAAGCATAGATCATACCTATGTGAAGCAGCTGAGGCTTACAAATGCTAACATGATTATACTGTCTGCCAGCTGATCTGTAAAACTATGTGATGTATTGGGGATGAGTCCTGACTACCTTGCAGGTGACAATTTATAGCATATGGTAATATTTGGCCAGGAGAATGGATCTATGCAAATTATGGATGTAATTTCCCTTTACTTGCCCTTTACTTGCCCTGGGGATCAGTAAATGACCCATTAAGTGTAACAAATGCGAGAATGCTCCATAGATTGTACTGATTTAATTTAACTGGGGCCTCTGAACCAATCACTGGGTAATAAGTGCTTGGATAATAAAGCTCACAGATGGTAACATCCAACTGCATGTGCTCTGTGATATTAAGCACTTGGGGTTTTTCATGTTGCAAACTCAAAATAACTCAAACTGAACAATTAAAGGGGTTTCTACAACTGACAAGAATAATGGGCTTCAAAACATGAAAATGATGAAGTCACGCCTAAGGCATTATATCTATTTCAAGTATTACCAATAGATGTACCCCAAGCTTTTTTTTAATACACTAAAACTATGTTAACACAATATATTTGGGATGGAAAAAGCCCTAGGTTAAAATACAAAATGTTAATAAAACCAAAAGACAAAGGAGACCTGGGTTTACCAGACCCCTACTTGTATTATATAGCTGTACATTTAGGGAGGATTTTGAATTGGACAACCAGAAAAGAAAAAAAATAATGGAGCCTCTTAGAACAAGAATGGTGTCAATATCCAATAGAAAATGCACTATGTGTAGATAATCAGGTAAATTCACAATACCCCAACACCCGTTAATTAACACCACCTTGAAAGTTTGGCATAAAAATAAAATCGCCCTGCATTTAACCTGTGCTCCATATGTTATACCACTTAGGAATAATCCAAACTTTACACCGAGTATGGAAAAGGGAGCCTAGTCTAGGTGAGAGAAATGGGAAGATAGACAAAAATATGGGACCTAATTAAAGGAGGTAAGATGATTTCTCTACATGAGATACAAATGAGAAACATCCCAGAGATATGTGGGGATATAATCAGCTGAATCACTTTATAAATACTTACGAGCTAAAAACTGGGAGAGAACATTGAACCAGTGGGATCAGGTAAAAGAGACAGACCTATAAATTACTAAACCATTGTCAAAAATGTATAATATTATATTAAATAGTGAACAATCTAAACATTTTTCATTTTACTCAATATGGGAAAAAGAACTGGGCTTGAATATACCAGAACAGATAGAAATACAAAAAAATACAAAAATATTTAAGTGTGGGCATAGTATGACAAGGGCCTCGAAGATAAAAGAGGCAATATATAAAATGGTAACAAGATGGCACTATACACCAGTAAAGCTTAAAAGGATGTAGCCACAAAGTTCTAATCTGTGCTGGAGATGTAATAATAGTGAAGGTACCCAGATCCATATCTGGATAACATGCCCAGCTTTGAAAGAATACTGGTCCCAGGTGATGGAAATTTATTTATAAAGTGGCATCAAATAAAATGAGTGGAAGATTATGATTTACATTTATTGAATGTTAATCCAGAGAATCTTAAAATGCTGGAGGATTCTTTGACTTTTCAGTTACTCCAAACAGCTAAAGTACTCATCCCCAGAAATTGGAAATCCAAGGTGCCACCTTCCTATATTAATTGGTTGAGGTCGGTAGAAGAAATCAGACAGTTAGAAAAATTAACATATCTATATCATAATAACAGTGCATTATATTGGAAGATATGGTCCCCATGGCATAGATTTATAGTAACACTAGATCAGGGATAAGCAAATAAGGAATGTTGTGTGTAGGCAAATATTTTGGGAGAAAGACAAGGTGTTATAGAAATTGATGTGTAGTAATTAACATAATGAAATGCTGACTGAATAAATAGAATGTATTATATGATATGTTCTTTGGAGCCATCTCTTGGCTTTCCCCTTCCCCTCCCCGTTTTCTTTTTTCTGTACCCCCCTTATGATTTGGATTTTTTTTTTAAGAGCTAAAGAATTTTTTAAAAAAAAGAATAATGGGCTTCAACTTTAAATATATTCTGAACATTGATTGTAATCAGTTAATTATGCTAAATAGTATAAGTTTGAGCAGGCACTCAATGAGCAGTCCATCAAAAGAAAGAGAAGTAGGCTAGGGCCACACTGGGCAGAAATCAGCCTGCTAAAATCCACAGGCTAATTTTAGACCCTACCACAAGCAGTAACCTCCTTCTTTCATCCCCGGAACCATTGTGCAGACTCCAGCATGAACACACTATGTGGATTTCGGCGTTAAGTGCAAAGTCTTGCTTTTCTTTGCTGTTCATGCTGGAGCTGACACAATGAGTCTGAATATGAAAGAAGAAGGAGGCTACTGCTCACGGTAGGAGGTGAAATCGGCCTGTGGATTTCACCATGCTGATTTCAGCCCCATGTGGCCCTAGCCATAAAATCAATGTTGGTTTATTCAGTACCCAATACAGTGCCAGACTTAAGCGTTTCGTGTTTACAACATATGGAGGCCAATTTATTAAAAGTCGAATTTTAGTGGTATTTTTGCTTTTTGAAATCACGATTAAACTCATTGGGGGAAATGTAATAAAATTTGTAAAGAGCAAAACTTTGCGAATAAAAATTTGCATGTCACAATGTAATATTCTTCATTAGACTTTTATTGCATTGTGAACCTTTAACACCTGCTCTGTTTCTTTAAATATTTTGCCACAAAAAACCGTTTGCGATTGAGCATTATCACTAACTATAAAATTCACAATCAATATCTTACTGTTGCACGAGGGGAAAAGTGTTCACAAAGGCAACATTTTCCACTTTGCGAACATTTATTTGCCTTGTGATTGGATTGCAAATGATTTTTGCGTTAGTGACCGATATTGTTGCTATTTTATTGCAATATGTTGCTAATGTTATTGTTATGACCTCGTTATATGTAACTCCCCTTGTCACAAGCTTTTATAGATTAAAATGGATGTACACATACATACGTTATATAACTTGAACCCTCCAAAAATGTTGGAAGAGAACTGAATGTTCTTATCTACAGATATGCCAACAGAAAATAGTTTCCCGTTTACAACTGTCCCTCAGCCTTGCAGTTCTTTATCTGTTAAAAGCAGACACTGTGATGAACTCAGCAATGAAGAAAACACTTCTGTACAAGGGGCCCCATCTAGCATCTGCTGACACTCTGAATTCTGTCAGTAGTTTACAAAGTGTACTCTTATCACGGGGGTGTCATTTACAAGAGAAATAATTAAATGGGGGAACATCACCCCTCCCTGCACCTACCCTGCTTTGGGCAGTTGGTATTGCAGCGTCAGAATGATAGGGGTATTTGGTATTAGACTTTATCATTCTTACACTCTGACACATAACCATTTGTCACCGGAATAGGCTGTTCTCATATAAATGTGGTCATATAAAAATATATTATCAATATTCATAAATGCCAGGAACATTATTAGAAGATCTGAAAGAAAAAAGTACAAACAGAAAAAAACACTGAACGATGTGTTAAAAAAATACGAAAACCTCTAAAACCTTCTAAAAATTTGAGCTTGTCTGACAATTACTAGCGAAAATCTGAAAACCTCTACTCCAAATGGCAATAAAAAGTCCAATAGGTCAGTGCAGTTCCCATTTACTTCTATAGGACCATGACAGCTTTTATCTGATGAAGTTTTGTATTAACCATTTAACCGCCAAGCACATACTGTGTACATGCTGGCGGTTCAGGGCTCAGACTGCCAAGTACATACACCGTACGTTTTCAGCAGCTGAGCCCTTCTCTCTGCATTGCCTCCGCAGAGAATCAGGAGGGATGACAGCCCCCCGGGCAATGAGGCAACAATGTAATTACAAGTGTTTCCCCCTCAGAGAGTTACAGGGGATTCTACTCAAATTTATTTCTAGTTTCAAAGAAGGACGGGTCTTTCCGACCAGTACTCAACTTAAAGTCCCTCAATCTCTTTGTGTCCACACAAAAATTCCAAATGGAGTTAATCCGGTCAGTACTAATGTCAATGACACAGGGGTGCTAGATGACAAAGGTGGATCTTCAGGATGCCTACTTACATGTCCCGATCAGACCGAAATCCCAACAATATCTGAGGTTTACGATTCTAGACGATCATTATCAGTTCAGAGCGCTCCTTTTCGGCCTTTGCACTGCGCCCAGGGTGTTCACAAAAATACTCAGTCCTCTCACGTTCGGCACCCTATATCCAGAACCCAAGCTAAGCTCCCTGGTCTTGGCCCTCACTTCTGCCTTTAGCCGCCGCCTTTCACCTTGGGAGAAGCACTCGGCTAATTGGATGCCGCCAGGTCTTAATAGAGAGAGGAGCAAAGCTAACGGTTCTGGACTACCAAAGGGGTACGATCATCTCACCAGGATACTGAAGGAAGAACACCACCAGAAACAGCCAAACAGGGCCAGCACAAGCAGATAGACAGGCCAGAATCAGGATAGAGACCGTAGAGTAGTCAGAGGACAGGCAAAGGTTTCAGGATTGGAGAGGTCAACGTAGTTTCAGACAGGCAAGGTCAGGATTGGAGAGGTCAACGTAGTTTCAGACAGGCAAGGTCAGGATTGGAGAGGTCATAGTAGTAAGCAGGCAGGCAGGGGTCAAACACAGTAGATCAAATCAGGAATCACAAGTAATAAACACCCAGGAAGAAGCTAATTGAACCTAACAACTGGCAACTTGCTGAAAACTAAATTCCCCTTAAATACTGTTTGAATTTCGCTCCAATGCGCGTGACGTCATCACGCCGGCGCATAAACCAGGAAGCGCGCTGGCGCTCGCGCCATAGAGGAACCAGCAGAGCAGGAGACAGGAGCAGCACAGCGGGTGTCCACGCCGAAGGAGCGGTGTTGGACCCCGCTGCCTACTACACCACCAGGGTAAGGTTCCCTTACAGATAGTGAATCACAAAAAGAGTCACCTCATTCCAACTTAACAAATCCAATTCTTAGGAATGTGGTTTGACTCATCCCTACAAACCATTGCCTTGACAATGGAAAAGATTCAGATACTGACACAATCGGCACAACATGTCTGCCTCCAGAACACAATATCAGCTGAGAAGTGCTTGCAACTTCTAGGCCTTGGAAGTGCTACCATACGGCTGTTTCCACATGCGGCTGTTTCAAAACCATTTTCTACACTTTTGGAACAAGTACCATCTCAACCTATCCCAACAGATTCCGCTCAGCAGACTAGTCAAGGATTCGCTCAGTTGGTGGACGTTTCCACACAACCTAGCACAGGGCAAGTCATGGGTTCTCCATCAATGGACTGTAGTCACCACTGATGCCAGCCTCACGGGGTGGGGAGCAACATGGCCACCCCACACATGCCAGGGACTCTGGTCGCCAGAAGAGTCTCGAAGACCTATAAATGTGCTGGAAATCAGAGCAATACGAAATGCAATCCTGCATTGGTCAAGAGAGTTGTCAAATCAACCACTCCGCATACAGTCAGACAATGCCACAGCAGTGGCTTAAATAAACAAACAAGGGGGAACACGCAGCAACCGAGCTATGCGAGAAGTAGTTCAGATACTCAGTTGGGCAGAACACCACGTCCCAGCCATTTCAGCGGTGTTCATTCCAGGTGTTCTGAACTGGGAAGCGGATTATCTAATTCGTTAACAGATCGATCCAGGAGAGTGGTCACTTCATCCAGAGATATTCCAACAGCTGGTGTCCAGACATACAAGCGTCAAGACACAATTACAAGGTACCTACATACTGCACCAGGTCACAGGACCCGGGGGCGGCGTATGTGGACACCTTAGTCATACCTTGGACTTTCAACAAGGTCTATGCTTTCCCTCCCATTGCAATTCCACCACGTATCATACACAAAGTGCGGCAGGAGGGGATGACGTCTACCTCTTTGTCCGGATTTAATTACTCAGAGTCCAATAAAACACAGAGATCTACAAAGACTCCATTTAATGGCCTGGTTATTGAAACCGAGATCTGGCGGTCCAAAGGGCTTTCTGCCAAGGCCACTGACATTTTAATGCATGCCAGGAAGCCATCCACTACTAAAGTATATTATCGGACATGGAAAGCGTTCATAGATTTTTGCGAGTCCATGACTATACCATGGAAGCGTGTTACTACGCAAAAGATTCTTGAGTTTCTCACTCAAGGGTTCCAATTGGAGCTCTCCTTAGCTACTTTGAAAGGTCAGATATTGCCTCTGTCGATATTGCTTCAACATCCGTGGGCACAGGATCTGGACATTATTCATTTTGTGCAGGGCATACGTAAAGTCATATCAATGAGGAGATCAATCTTCCTTCCTTATGCCCAAACCCGTTTAATGCCAAAGAGATGTCATTACACAAACTAGATGTGGTCAGAGCAGTACAATACTATTTTGACAGATCCAAGTCCTTTCGAAAGACTGAGGCCTTTTTAGTCACCTATGGTGTTAATAAAGGGTCACCTGCATCTAAACGTACCATAGCTAGATGGCTTGTTGACACTATAAATTGTGCTTATGATATAAGTAAGAAGACCCGACCCTTCAAGGTCAGGGCACATTCCACCAGAGCACTAAGTACCTCTTGGGCTCTGCTAAGTTTAGCTACCCTAGAGCAAATTTGTAAAGCGGCCACTTGGGCCTCATTGTCTACTTCTGCTAAATTTTACAAATTACATGTGTTCCATTCAGCACCTGCAGCTTTTGGTAGAAAAGTGCTTCAGGCTGCAGTTGGGCACCACTAATTCTAATCTGAACCCAGCCCTTGAATTGGGACAGCTTTTGAACGTCCCCATGGTGTCTACACTGACAGGAATGGCCAGTCTAGAGAAGCAAGGAATTTTTACTTACCGAAAAATCCTTTTCTAGATGGCCTGGACTGTCAGTGCAGTAAGCCCCACCCTTCAGTTCAGTTATATTTGTTGGATGTTATTAAATGTTATTGAATGTTAAGTTGTATGAATCTCTTGTCACTCCTCTCTACTCTACTCTCTGTTCTCCTAATAACTAAGCTGACATACACAAACTGAGGGGAACCGGAGGAGCAAGCAGCTTATATCAAGGGGGAGGAGCCAAGATTCTTCTTCTTCATCTGTTCTGCCTCCGGAGGTGGATACTTAACCCCATGGTGTCTGCACTGACAGTCCAGGCCGTCTAGAAAAGGATTTTTCAGTAAGTAAAAATTCCTTGTTTTCTGGGGGGCTTTTTACAGTTTGGGGGTCTTACAGCACATAATGCACAGTTAGGGCTCTCTTTTCAGCAGCTGAGTTGGCCAGCGTGAATATTCATATGCACATTTTACATTTGGGGTCTGTACATACCACATACTTTGGTAAATCTATGCATATTGGGCATCAAACTATTCACTAGACCTCTGAAGTCCATATTTAGGGTGTTTTTTCTTTGTATGTAAAACATTGTGTGAGATAAATGCAGCAAACTGCAACATTTTTAGGCGATTTTCAGAACTGTAAAAACCTCTACATTTAGAAAATCTTTGCAGTTTGGTAGTTTGGTGTAGAAAGACGTCTTTATCTTTGTTGGATTCGTCAAAATGTGTACTTTCCAAAAATATATGGTTTTGGGGGGTCTTTGTGCTGTCAGGAGGGTCTTGTGAATATTGGTCTATGTTCACAGAAGGCAAATCGGCAGTGGAGAAAATTTTAATTTGAAACAAGTTTTTATAATTCAAATTGAATTCAATTCGAGTTTTCGGGTTGTTTAAATTCATTTGAGTTTAGAAAATCTGATTTTATCAATACAGTTCGACTAGTCGAATTTCGAATTTATGGGAGTTTAGGGGAGTTTAAAAAAATTCACATGAATTCGAAATTCTACCCTTGATAAATGTACCTCTCAATCTTTGTTTTACATTTATATGTAACTCCATCTGTTATAGAAATGTTGCGCAGAATGCTGACAACACGGGAAAAAACACATACTCAAATCTCTTATGTTTTATTAAAAGCTTTAATGCTAGCATAATACAAATCACTGGTACTAAGAAGCTTTTCAAATCACTAAACACCTTTGAGGTGATAATTTTCCCATTTCTATCACCCAGCTGACATCTCATATTTATCAGGCTGCTGTAACTGTTTTGATTAATGCGGCAGAAATATTTTGATGGTGCAGCAGTGCCTGATCTATATTAATAGATTCTTATATTTATTTAAATGCACCCGTCGGAATGCAGAATACAAAGGAACATAGACATGCTTGTTCTCCACGTGTGCAGGGAGATTTAACTCATTTTGTCATACAGTAAGAACTAGTCCACATTGTCAAAACATACTTCTGTGCATTAAACACCTACCTGCATTTGCCATTTAACCAGACTGAATGTTTTTGCTGTCATTTGTTCATAAAGTATCTTGTCAGAAAGTGAAAATGGCTGTACATCTTGTGTCAAGTTTGTCTTTCTAATTGTAGCACTTAGAACACATCTATTTAAATGTGCAGTGCCTTTGGTATTTTCTTAGCAGCCTCTGCATGCTTAATTCATATTGAGTAGCAGCAAGATAAATGTTATTGAACTACCTATACAAACACACATTTATCATGGCTCGCTGCTCAGTGACAATTTGTGTACGAAATTCAAGAAATAACCAAGGAGATTTGTATAAATGACACTGCATGAGTTTAAGAATTGATCTGTTCAAATCTCAAACAGCAGTAACTTATTCAAAATGAAAAATGTTGCCAATCGCTGTCCAGCCAAGAATCTGCCGCTATGAAACCCTTGTCCATAATTAATGATCCCTCATATCTGCAGGAGAAGGGGACACAACTTTCTAATAACAAAGCCAAACACAGAGAACTCAATATGCATCAACAATGAATATACACTGAAAAGTTAACATAAAATAACAAGGGCTGTCCACTTACAGCATTTGACATTCTCTGCTGCCACCACCAAATAGGCTTTTAGATTGATTAGCCTTGCACACCATTTATTAAAAGAGTTGTTCAGTATAAAAGTAAAACTATGTAAATAGAAAGGCAAAATAAAAAATGTTTATAATATAGTTAGCCAAAAATGTAATGTATAAAGGCTGCAGTGACTGGATGTATATCATAATAGCCAGAACACTACTTCCTGCTTTGCAACTCTCTTGGTTTCCATTGATTGATTACCAGTCAGTAACCAATCAGTGACTGGGGGGGGGGGCTCGTTGGTCATAACTGTTTGCTTTTGAATTTGAGATTGAGCTGCATGCTAAGGATCAATTATAAACTCACTGAACAGTTATGTCCCATGTGGCCCTCCTTAAAGTAAAAAAACTAAACCCCCTTTCTAATAAAAACCCCTACCCTCTGTAGTCCCCCCCTCCCTGCTCCCCCCCCCGCACTGGAATTAACACAAGTAAATACCCCTAAGATGGTAATTACTCCTTGTTGCAGAATCAGCGCAGCAGAGCTCACGGGGGCCATGTTTATAACTTTATACTTACTCTTCGGCGCAGATTCAGGCATCGGAGTTCCAAGCAGTCATCTTCCGGGTCTTCGGTAAGCTGAGTGGGAGACCGGTGAATCAACGAATGTGGAGTTGGAACAATTTGTCGGTTTGCTTCAACTGTGCATGCGCCAAAATGGACGGAAATTGCAGAAGCGCTGGAAGAAGACACGAAGACCCGGAAAATGGCTGCCGTGAAGTCCGATGCCAGAATCTGCGCCTACAAATTTATTTCTAAATTACACTGTTATTGCAAATAATTCACTCCATATAAAATTTCATTAATTTCATTCCTAACCCAACAAGTGTATTTTTTTAGTTGTAATACTGGTGAGTAGGCAGCCATCTCAGGTCATTTTACTTGGTTATGTGCTTTTAGAAAGAGCCAGTGCTGCACTATGGAACTACTTTCTGGCAGGCTGTTCTCCTACTCAATGTAACTCAATGTTGTTCTTATATCTACCAGGGAGCTGTTATCTTGTTACCTTCCCATTATTCTGCTGATGGGCTGCTGGGGGGGAGGAAAGTATCACTCCAATTTGCAGTAAAGAGTGACTGAAGTTTATTAGAGCACAAGTCACAAGGGCACCTGGGAAACGGACAATATGTCTAGCCCCATGTCAGATTTCAAAATTAAAATCTGTGTGCTCCTTTGAAAAATGGATTCAGTGCAGAAGTCTGCTGGAGCAGCACTAATAATTGATCATTTTTGGAAAAAAAAATCATGGTTTTCCCATGAAAATGTATAGAGTAATCGATGCTGTCATACAGCACTTATATTTTTAAGGCAAATTAAAAGTAATAAATAAATCAAATAAAATTGACAACTGAATGTGAGCATTCTGCTTCTCGCATACAAATATGTCTGCTCTGTATGTGGTTAATTTCACCGCAATTGGCATTTCATATTAATCATGTACTGCACAAAAGCCTGTGTGTGCAGAGATTTTCAAGGGTTCTTGCAGAAGGTCTTGACCCCTTTTAGTGACTCTTTACGGGGTTTTAGATAAACATTTAATACCTGATAAAACTGTACCTGAAATATAAGATTCCTCATAAAATTACACACTTTTTGCCTGACTGTGAAGCCTGTATTTATACTGTTTCACTGACGTTTATCATTAAACTGGTACATACCATTGCTTCTAATTAGCGCAAAATTGCAAACAATCAGCTCAAGTCTTTTGTTTATCACTTGCCTAGTGAATAAGATCTTGCAGGTGACAGCAAACTGGAAAAGCAAATGATTCAGATTTGTATCGTCTAGTATGATCCCCTGGGTATCCTGAGCTCCAGTTTACTGTATCTAGGAATGAATGGCCATTTAGATAGGATGGCAGTTGTCAATCCCACTGGTGTGAATTACAGTTACAGTTTCATGTGAAATATTCTACATATTTAATTTCCTGCTAGATTCAATTGTGATATATTTTTGTGTGAACTAGAAAAAACTATCTAAAATTCTATCATCACTTTCACGCTGTATTTTATAGCTAAGATTGAATTTTTTTTTGTGTTTCATCTATCTTTTATAGCTGATTGTAAATAACTATCAAGCATCCAAATGTACCCCCATATGTATAAAAAACACTATGTTTGCCCAGGTGGAGTGACATGTAACATACAAATGATATTTGCGTATAAACTGATGATTAGAAAATGCTACCTTCTGATTGGTTACTATACAGCATTGTAGGTCACTAAGCTTGTAGCAAGCTTTGCACTTTTTATTACATTACCCCTTTAGTATCTGGTTGCCATTACTTAATAAAGCCAGTGACCCACTGACATCACCAGCATCATGGTTTCTAATTTTAAAAGCATCGTTATGACCTTTTTCAATAAAAACAAAATATGTTGTGACTCTTTTAGCCTAATTAAATGAGAAACTTCTCTTTCTAACCTCAGTGTCCTCACTTATCAGTCTATGACATGGTTGTATAGCAATTTTGTGGATACAATTAGCTTTTGACCAGAAAGAGTAATAAATGTTCCTGTACCTAATAATTGATTAAAAGTATAACTACCACCGTTTATTATACTATGTAAGCTCTTATGAAACTTTTCTACCATTCTGTAATTTTCTACCTCATTAGAGGTTCAGATTGTAAATTCTTATGTAGTGCATAAGTTCAAATCATTTGTTGACTGGAAATACTCTGAGTGATCCTCTATGGCAGTAAACCCCAACCAGTGGCTCTCGAGCGACATGCTGCTCACCAACCCCTTGGATGATGCTCCCAAGCTCCTGGATTGGAGGCAAGCTTTAGTTGCATGATAACCAGATGTATTGCCAAACAGAGCCTCTTGTAGACTGTCAGTCCATATAGGACCCACCAAATAGCTACAGCCCTTATTTGGCATCTCAGGAACTTTTTTCATGCTTGTGTTGCTCCCCAACTCTTTTTACTGATTGAATGTGGCTCATGGGTAAAAAAAGGGTTGGGACCCCTGATCTACAGTATCCAAACGACTGGCTGGTGGGCCAAACAGATGTATACTAGAGGAATGGCCACATTCCATTGTTGTGCTTGTTTTGACTGGTATCCCAAACAACTGGAACTGCAAGAAGAAAAGACCATATCCTCTCGAAGAACATCTGCTGACTTTCTCAAGAGAATATGGTCAAAATCAGCCAAACTGCCCAACCAAATCTAGACATACGCCTGTTTATTTATTTTAATCTCATAGTTAATTCAATCCATGGTATTCCAAGTATAAAACAGGCATAACTTTGTCAGTACAGATTTGGTTAACAGAATATATTTAAGTGCCAATAAACACTTTTTGTGTTATCTCCTTTCACATATTTGGTGTAGATTTTTGAACCTGTAGCACTTCATCCACCATGAGAATAACAATTGTGCATTTATAGTGCGTGCCACAGTGCAATGTATGTAATAGAACTTTCATTAAACAAAAACATAATTTTGCAAAAAGATCACCCTCAAGAAGGTCTTTAAAAATTTCAATCTGTGAATTGAAATATATAACACTTCGACCTTAAATTTTAGTAAGATAGAGGCCTACCCTTAGGAACTCTCCAAATCTGGTCTTAATTTATTATTTTTTATTGTTTTTGAATGATTTGCCCTTCCATTCCTTTCGAGTGTGCACTTTAAAAATATCTGATTATCAGGGCCACTCACCCAGCAACTAAAAAGGTTTTGCTCGGCAGGGCTTCAATTGTATGATTATAGTCAGTTGCCGTTTTACAAAGACCATCTCTTACATTTGATTTTGACTAAATTGACAATTTGCTGTTTGTTAAGGTAAATTGGACCATAAGAACCAGATAATTACTGAAATCCTGACCTTGAGATCTACAGAATAGAAAATTAGGCTATGCAAAAAACACAAATAAATAAATAAATGTCAGCTGAAGATTTATATAGATTTTAGAGGTAAACTTTGCCTTTAATAACTGTCTTTTAAATCATATTACATTGTAAAAAAGGATGTTGTGAATTTTTTTGTCCTTAATTTTGCAACTTTTTGCTATTGATGATATATATATGACAAAACAGTTTCCAAACAGATACAAATCACGTATTTAAGAATTTCTCTTTATTTTACAGAAATTGCATAGAATTGTAGTTTTCATCAGAAAAAAAAGATTACCTTCTTATGCAAAACATTATCTGAAGTCTTGGAAGGGACAGATTTTTTTTGACTGGATACTCTTGAGCAACAGCAATACTCAATGAAATGCTTATCTGGAAAGGTGGAGAAATCAGTGGAGGCCAGTGTTTGGGCTTGGCACTGAATATGAATATATTTTGAACAAGCCTTTCAAATTTGATGACATAACTTTCCAAGACCCTCTGTGACATTTTTGGCATGGTAATTTAAGACAGGACTATTTTTAGACAGGACTACCTTATTCTCTAAACCAACAATATATGTAAAATAACTTTATCAGTTAAAGTACCCAACAAACGCAAAAAAATCAACACAAAACCTTTACCTCTTTGACTTTGATAAATGACAGATAGCTTTTATGGAAGGGAAATAATTTTTAGGTATAAATCCAATTATAGACAGTCTAGTCATCATTACAAACCTCTGGACCCTATCCAAACAAGGGAATCACATCCAACACTATTTTATCCAAGTAATATTTGGCGGTGCCTTTTAATTCTTTATGGAAACACAGTCAGGTTTTCCAGGAGACCCATCTGTTATGTCAACATGGCATTTAATTTCAGCTCACAAAACAAGAAACTATCAAGAGAGCTTCTTCTGGTACTACTGATCCTTGATTTGTACATCCAGGTGTAAAAAGTGTAAATTTACATTTTTTATGCTCTGTAAAAAACATATAGTGGACTCTTTTCTGTCTCTGTTAGTTTTCGCTACTCCGGCTCACTGCTGTTTGTTGTCTTCTCCCACTCTAAACTGTCCTCACTTTGTGCTGGAGAACCTACAGAAGTTCGAGCTCTGAGACCCTGGAATCGACGGCACTCAGGACATACTCGAATGTGTGTACATCCTCTGGCTACCAAAGCTGCTTCTTGTGCCAGTCTCTGTGTCAGTGGGTCTGGACCAGTGCCTCCACACAATTTACCATTGCTTAGAATGCTAGTATTACGTCCCCGTCTATCATCTGGCGTTAGAGGTCTGCCACGTATCCCACCCCCACGCCTCCGACGAGGCAAAAAGCTGTCCTTGCAAAGGATAATGCTGCTTAGCTCTGACGCCATCTCTTGGCATACAGAAACCTAAAAAACAAAGCATACAAAATACAGTTAAAATTGCATAGCTCACTGTAATATTTGTATTAGGCATTTGTTTTTTCATTTTTATTTTTTAGCCATTTTATATAGTAGGCTTTCTCTGCGCCATCACTGCATGTATAGACTATTACTGTGTCTTAAAATGAAAATTGTTAACTCCTAAAACATAAATATACAATAATATTTGAATTTCACCTGCCAAGATGTTGTCTCCCACAATTTCAGTTACAAAATTAGAGGTTCAAAGATCTCAAACTTTGAAGTTGCACTTTCCTGCAATTTACATGTTTTGAGGTTACATGTTTTTTCCTGTACAGGTATGGGACCTGTTATCCAAGATGTTTGGAACTAGGGGGCCGATTCACTAACTTCGAGTGAAGGATTGAAGTAAAAAAACTTCGAATTTCTAAGTGTTTTTTGGGCTATTTCGACCATCGAATGGGCTACTTCGACCTTCGACTTCGAATCGAAGGATTCGAACTAAAAATCGTTCAACTATTCGACCATTCGACCATTCGATAGTCGAAGTACTGTCTCTTTAAAAAAAACTTCGACCCTCTAGTTTTCAATGTCAGCCTAAGGGGAAGGTCCCCATAGGCTTTCCTAAGTTTTTTTGATCGAAGGATATTCCTTCGATCATTGGATTAAAATCCTTTGAATCGAACGATTCGAAGGATTTAATCGTTCGATCGAAGGAATATTCCTTCGATCGTACTATCTGCGCTAAATCCTTCGACTTCGATATTCGAAGTCGAAGGATTTTAATTTCCAGTTGAATATCGAGGGTTAATTAACCCTCGATATTCGACCCTTAGTGAATCGGCCCCTAGGTGTTTTCCGGATAAGGGATCTTTTAGTAATTTTGATCGCCATACCTTGTCTATTTAAAAATAATTTAAACATTATATAAAACCAATAGGATAGTTTTGCTTCCAATAAGGATTAATTATATTGTATGTGGGATTAAGTAGAAGGTACTGTTTTATTATTATTACAGACAAAATGGTAATCATTTTAAAAAATTTGATTATAATGGAGACTATGGGAGATGGCCTTGCAAAATTTCGGAGTTTTCTGAATAATGGGTATCTGGATAATGGCTCCCATGCTTGTAGTTTTATTAAAGTGAGCCCAAATTCTTTATATGTCTAATAGAAACATTATGAATGATAATATTTTTTCTAAAACATTTCGGTGTTTAATAAAACTAGATGTTCATCCACTGGAAACTAAATATATTAAAAGAATGACTTAAAACCTCAGGTAGGGCATATTCTTATCAGTTGCTATCTGATTTTTTTTTTTGTTAGACTGCCAATCTAAAATAGGTTTGCTGTTAAACAGATATAAAGGTTAGTTAAGTGAGAACCCATACACAACACAGTAAGGTTATCGTGCTTGGCATTTTGTTCTGGAGCTTTTTTCAGCAAACAGCAAGAATTTATACTGATTGTTTCTTATATGATATTTTGCCATTAGTATGGCATAGATACATATCTTTCACCCAATATGCACCTATTGTCTGACAGTCTGCCTGCAGTTTTTCCCACTAGCTTACAGAAAGTGCTCCATAACAATTTATTCTTATTGCAGCTGTCTGAAAGAAATTGTGGAGACCACACATTATGATTAAAGCTTTGCCACCTGTTTTTGCATAAATATTTATCCTGAAAATCCTGATCTTTGCTTTTGTTTTCTAACTTGTTCAAATCTAAATGCTGATTGGTTGCTATGGGCAACATGACCAGTGACGTTTGTCTTTATATTAATATTAATAAATATGCCCTGTAAGTTACATAGTGATCGTTTTTTTTTTACTGTTTTGCCAACCTGACATTCCCTTCTCAACCTATACGTCAAAATTTCTAACGCTAACGGACTACTGAAGAACAAATATGGCAGCCCTCTCATAGAGGAACATGGGGGATCAGATGTAAAAGCAATGGGCAAATTAATTTATGGCAAAATTATCAATAGCATGCAAAGATAATGTTATGAAAGATGTAAA
The DNA here is from genome assembly GCF_017654675.1 of Xenopus laevis. Taxonomy (NCBI): domain Eukaryota; kingdom Metazoa; phylum Chordata; class Amphibia; order Anura; family Pipidae; genus Xenopus; species Xenopus laevis. The sequence goes on from NC_054383.1 coordinate 80,122,385, forward strand.
AAATTCACATGACTTGGGGCAGCTGTGAAATTGACAATATGTCTAGCCCCATGTCAGATTTAAAAATTGAATATAAAAAATGTGTTTGCTCTTTTGAGAAATGGATTTCAGTGCAAAATTCTGCTGGAGCAGCACTATTAACTGATTCATTTTGAAAAAAAAATTTTTCCCATGACAGTATCCCTTTAACGTTATGCAAAATGTTTGGAATCTGGGGCTTTCTGGATATGGGGCCTTTCAATAATTTGGTTAACCATATAATATTATTGTCCAAATGCTAAAATCTAAAAAAAGATTAGTTTTTTTACTATAAATTTAAATTTTTAGTGGAAAAAAACCCTCAATTTTTCTAAATATATTATACCCCAATGCTGGAAAAAGTCTGAATCAGAAAATCCACCATCTCAGACCTGCCGAGGTTGTATATAAGTCATGGGAGCGGTCCCTATCCTAATTGGAACTTTTTGTGGTCTGTGCTGGAATTAGACAAAAATCTGAAAAATTCAGGCTTTTCGCGAAAAAGTCCAAAAAAACCTGTAAGATTCGTGAAAACATAAGGAAAAAATAGTTTTCGCTCAATTTTATAGGGTCCCCCCCCCGATCCGATTAAATCAAGCTTTTTTAATAATAAGTAAGGTCAAATCATGGATTCTAGTTAAGTCAGACTTTTTTATTTTAAAATATCAGAAAAATTTCAGATATTTATATATCCCCCCATCTTTTTTAAAAAAAGAAGAGGGAGCAAAGCAAAATCATATCCAAAAATCAATAACTCAGATCTTTCTAGATAAGGGGAATTGGTTTTAGCAAAATTGGCTATATAATGTTACGTTTGTCCATTGCATGAAAAGATTACTACACAATTTTCCTTCTATTTGTGAAAGAATTACACAATCTATCTAGTAAAGATAGGTTTAAGACTATTAAGTAAAACATAGATTTGTTGTTGCAGACTGCCAACTGGGGGCAGGATAAAGATAAATAAAAGTTTTCTGGTAGTAGATATCCAGGAGCACAAATATGGTTGATGAATTTTACTCTACTGTTCATCATTATTTTTTCCTGTAGACTGAGAAAGACAGCAAAGAACTGATGCAGTCAATTATATGTTCCCTTCTTCTAGTTCTACATTTACTTGCAGTATATTATACTGTATATATTGTACTAATATACAGTAAATAAGAATTCAGGTTGGAATATCTACTGTTAATTGCCCAGTTGGTATTAGCACTTAAAACTTCTTAACACATGTTTACCAGTCTGTGGATAAACCAACAGAATATTAAGTGGATATTTTATATATTTATTGTTTCAAAAGAAATTTCAATGGAAAGAAATGTCCCTAGCTACATATTACATAAAGATGAATGTATATTGGAAGTTACCTCACTGTCTTCAGCATTCCGTGCAGTCCAAAGGAACTCCAGCATTGCAATTAAAATAGCTACAATAAGCCCACATATTAATACCACAAATATACCACCAATGTTTTCCATTCCCAGACCTGTTTAAAAAAAGAAAAGAGGTTGAGAGAATGGTTATGTAATCTATAAAAACTGAACAGATTACAACACACTGAAAGACAAAAATGACAACAAATCTAGGGTCTTTGCTTATAAAATGGTGATATATAGGAATTAAAATACGTAAATGTCAATATAATTATTAGCTAAAGCTTGTGTCAGAATATATCAGTGTGGCAACATCTCTGTGGCATGACTTTCAGCATGATTTGCAGCAGAAATTTAGAAATCATGCAAATCTGTGCCATGTTGCAATTTCATTTTCACGTTTTTTTAAGAAATATTGTGGCCCCCAACGATAATTCATAAGAATATGTCAAGGAATATGGAATATGTGCAACCTCTTCATCTTTTGACAGTTTGAACCCTCTCATGCCACCATGGAGTACTAATGTGCAAACATTTCATTTTGGGGGTTATTTATTAAGGTTCAAGTTTTGTTGGGCACCGCCAAGTGCAAACAGACTTTCCTTCTAATTTAACTACAGAACTATGGCTTCCATTTTAATTTCTTTAGTGTCATGCTTGACCTTGCAGAACTGCAGAACAGATGAGAGTGCATGGAAGTGACAAATCATACCAAAATGTTGTTGTGTTCCATGCTCGAAACTATCATATAAAGGGTTGTGTACGAGGGAATTTCTATTTGACTAGTGACCTGTATAAAACCACTTTCAGGCTTGTAATTCAAAAGGAAGCAAGCAAACCCCACTAAACACAAAAAGCAGGCAAATCCATGACAAACGTATAGGAGAGTAGTGTCAGGCTCTTTTGGAGATTCGATAGGAAGAGCAGTTAGAACTGCTGTTAGTGTACAGCTTGCTGAACTTGACCCGAAGGAATAGATGCAAGCCAACAGCGTGGTCGGAGAACAGGCAGAGAGTCGGTAGACGTGCAGAGGTAAACGTAGTCAGGGACAGGCAGAGGTCGGAGGCAGGCAGAAGATATTCGTAAACGGGAATCAGGCAGAGGTCAGTAGGCAGGCAGAAATACTCGTAGTCAGGAACAGGCCGAGGTCGATGGCAGGCAGAAGGTAATCGAAGTCCAGGTCAGGCCGAGGTCGGTAACAAGAAAGACAAATCCAAAGAATAATCTGAGAACACAGTAACAAGCACAAGCAAGGAAATCACCAAGCACTGTTTGCTCTTGCTGACGTCTTTTTAAAGGGACAAGTTTGGCGCCAAAAACGTAATGACGCAGCGTCAATGCGCCCGCGTCCACCGCGACGCGCGCGCGTCCGAATAAACGGACGCGCGCCCGCGCGACAGACGCGCGCGTGCGCGACAGACGCCGGGAATCCTCAGGAACCTAAGCACCCCCGTGTCTGCGCCCCGGCTGCGGTTACAGGTACCTTACATTGCCCCCCCCTGAGGGGCGGCCTCAGGACGTCTTCAGCAGGTTTCTCAGGGTGACTCCTATGGAAAGCTGAAACCAACCTTGGAGCATGAACGTTTTCCACTGGTTCCCAAGAATTCTCTTCGTTAGGAAAACCTTTCCACTTGACAAGATACTGTAATCTCCTGCCTCGAAGCCTTGAATCCAGAATCTTCTCTACCTCAAATTCCGCATCGCCTTGACAAGAAACCACAGGAGGAGGAGGAAGGATACGACCATGAAAAGTATTTGGAACAACCTTCTTGAGCAGAGCAGAGTGGAAAACAGGATAAGCTTTCAAGGACTTTGGTAATTCAAGTTCAAAAGAGACAGGGTTAACAACTCTTTTAACAGAAAAGGGTCCCAGAAACTTCGGAGCCAGCTTCTTGGAGGGGTTAGAAAGGCGTAAATTCAACGTAGATAGCCAAACTTTATCACCCACCTTGAATTCCGGATCCTCCCCTCGTCTTCGATCTGCAAAGATCTTAAAGTTTTGTTGAGCCTTGCTGATGTGTATCTTCAGAGTCTCAGAGTTTTGCTTCAAAAACTTCAAACGATCCTGGAGCGAAGGAAGGGTTATTTCAGGCAAGATATCTGGAAACATAATAGGATGGAATCCCACATTAGAGAAGAATGGTGTTTGACCTGTGGAAGAATGTATAGAGTTGTTATAACAGAACTCAGCACAGGGAAGAAGTGAAAACCAATTGTCCTGGAGATAAGAAGAAAAAGTACGAATATATTGTTCAAGAGTTTGATTGGTTCTCTCGGTTTGGCCATTAGTCTGTGGATGATAGGCAGAAGACCGGGATAATGAAATACCTAAAGCCTTACATAAAGCAGTCCAGAACTTAGAGGTAAATTGTGACCCTCGATCGGAGATAATTTCATTGGGTAAGCCATGCAGTCTCACAATTTCCTTAATAAATACCTCTGCAGTAACTGCTGCAGAAGGTAACCGAGGAAGCGGAATAAAGTGAGCCATTTTTGTAAGACGATCTACTACCACAAAGATAGTGTTATATTTGTCAGAAGGGGGAAGTTCCACAATAAAATCCATCGAGATCGAACTCCATGGTCTCTCAGGTAAGGGTAAGGGGCGAAGTAACCCTACCGGTTTGTTACAGGATGGCTTAGACCTTGCACAGGATTCGCATGAACGTACAAAAGAGATACATTCTTTTACTAACGAAGGCCACCAAAAGAATCTTCTAGCCAAATCCAACGATCTTCGAATCCCTGAATGTCCAGCTAAGGGATGATCATGAATAAGTTTAAGAGCCTCTAGACGAAGACTGGGAGGAACCACCAACTTGTTGTTTCGAAAAAGAAGGTTATCTTGAAGAGACAAATCATTAACCCCAGGATAATCCGTTAGTGACTGAGGGAAATTTCTTAAATTCTCGATAAAAGAAGATTGAAGAAGTAAGAAATGTCCAGGCTGAAGAATCGTGTCAGGTGCCACATCTTCCTTTTCTACAGGAAAGATTCTGGAAAGAGCATCCGCCTTCATATTCTTAGAACCAGGCTTGTATGTGATATGGAACTGAAAACGAGAGAAGAAAAGTGCCCATCTTGCTTGTCGAGGATTTAATCTTTTTGCTGTGCGTAAATATTCCAAATTTTTGTGGTCAGTAAAAATGATCATTGGATGTACAGCTCCCTCTAAAAGATGTCGCCATTCTTCTAAGGCTCCTTTAATAGCTAACAGTTCCCGATCTCCCACGTCATAATTCCTTTCGGTAGGGGATAATTTCTTAGAAAAGAAGGCTACTGGATGTAAAATGTCCTTAAGTCCTGTGCGTTGGGAAAGAATTGCCCCAATGGCCACCTCCGAGGCATCAACTTCAAGAATAAAGGGTTTGGATACATCAGCATGTACGAGAATGGGGGCAGAGACAAACAACTTCTTTAGACATTCAAAAGCTTGTTGAGCAGCCGGAGACCAGAAAAATTTAATTTTATTGCTTGTAAGGTCGGTGAGAGGTTTGATAATAGAAGAGAAACCTTTGATGAACCTTCTGTAAAAGTTAGCAAACCCAACAAAACGCTGAATACCCTTACGATCCACAGGCGGAGGCCAGTTAACAACTGCCTCTACTTTCTTGGAATCCATCTTGAAACCTTGATCGGAAACTAAAAAACCCAAAATTCAATGCTGGATCTCTCAAACTCGCATTTGGAGGCCTTGGCATAAAGTTGATGTTGCCTGAGGCGAAGTAACACCTCTCTTATATGAAGACGGTGTTCATCCAAGGAATTAGAGAAAATTAGAATATCATCAAGATAAACAATGACGAATTGGTCCAACAGATCATGAAAGATGTCGTTGACAAAGTGCTGAAAAGTGGCAGGAGCGTTGCAAAGACCAAAAGGCATGACAGTGTATTCGAAATGACCATAACGAGAACGAAAAGCAGTCTTCCACTCATCCCCCTCACGAATACGAACCAAATTATAGGCTCCTCTGAGATCAAACTTTGAAAAGATTTTAGCACGACAAAGTCTTTGAAAAAGATCAGGAATGAGGGGTAACGGATAACGATTCTTGATAGTTATTTTATTGAGTTCTCGGAAGTCGATGCAAGGTCTTAAAGAATGGTCTTTCTTTTCGACAAAGAAGATGCCTGCTCCAGCGGGAGAAGTAGAATGTTGGATAAAACCCTTAGCAAGGTTTTCATCGATGTAATCCTTTAAAGTAGCCAGTTCAGGTTCGGATAAAGGATAAATTCTTCCGAAAGGGATGGCTGCACCGGGAAGTAAATCGATAGGACAATCATAGCTTCTGTGCGGAGGAAGGGAGTCCGCTGCTTTCTTACTGAAGACATCCAAAAAATCGTGATACACATTAGGGACCAATTGAAGAGTCTCATCATCCACAGTGGTGAGGCCTAAAACTTGTGAGGAAGGAAGACAATTCTTACGGCAGTAATTAGAATTAAAAACAAGTGTCCCAGACTGCCAATCAATACAGGGATTGTGACTTCTTAACCAAGGAATTCCAAGAATGACAGGGAAAAGAAGATTTTCCATCACATCAAATTTTAATAACTCAAAATGCCCCTGAACAGAAAAGGTCGGAATATGTGGGGTCTCCAGGGATACTGGTCCCGAAGCAACAAAATTTCCATCCGCCATCTTGACAGGAATGGGCTGGGTCTTGGGAATGAGCGGAATCAAATGAAGATCTGCAAAAGCCTGGTTAATAAAACATCCACAGGCTCCCGAATCCACCACGGCATCCACTTCAAACTTTCTTTGGTTCCACTGAAACGAGAGATGAAGTAGAATATAAGATTGTAGCGATGGGATGCAGGGCAATTTGTAAGTTTGAGATGAAGAAATTTTACCATCAGGTCTTGTGGGACAATTCTTAAGCAGGTGTCCAGCCAGGCCACAGTACAAACATAGATTTAGACGTCTACGTCGAAGTCTCTCCTCCACCGAAAGTGTCTTACGGACCACGCCAAGTTGCATGGGTTCTGGGTCAGAGGAAGGAGAGATTGGGAAAACTGGAGGGGGAGCAGTAGGGAGCACCCAGTCCGGAGTAGATGAGGTGACACCTCTTTCTTGGCGCCTCTCCCTGAGTCTCTGGTCAATTTGAATAGCGAGAGAAATCACTTCCTCCAGGGAGGAAGGTAGACCAACCCTTGCCAATTCATCCCTTAGGGTGTCGGACAGTCCCATACGAAATTGATGTCGAAGGGCTCTGTCATTCCAGAGGGTATCTGGAGCCCAGCAACGAAACTCAGCCACATACTCTTCTACTGGACGACGGAGCTGTCGAAGGTTTCGTAGAGCTGCCTCAGCTGTATCTACTTGATGAGGGTCTTCATAGATTTTAGACAGGGCCTGAATGAAGGAATCCGTCGTAGCCAAGAGAGGACTATTTTGCTCCAATAAACGGTGAGCCCACGCCTGAGGTTGCCCTTGAAGCAAAGAAATCATCACTCCCACCCGGATCTGATCGGTAGCATGAGACTGAGGTTTCAATGTAAACAGAAGACGGCAACTATTAATAAAGGTTCTAAAAGTCCTTCGGTCCCCAGAAAATTTGTCAGGCATAGCTACCTTAGGTTCATGAGAAGAAGAAGTTGCTCCTCCGGCGGCAGCACCAGATTGTCCAGATGTGGGAGCGACTGGAGGCATCGCAGAAATCTGTAAATCTTGCAACTGTTCTTGCACATGCAAATAATCTCCCCGCAGTTCTCTCACTACCTGGGTGAGTGAAACGATTTGTTGAGACAAGTCAACCAGGGTAGGCAACTCTTCCGAATGCTCCATTTTGGGCTTGGTGATTCTGTCAGGCTCTTTTGGAGATTCGATAGGAAGAGCAGTTAGAACTGCTGTTAGTGTACAGCTTGCTGAACTTGACCCGAAGGAATAGATGCAAGCCAACAGCGTGGTCGGAGAACAGGCAGAGAGTCGGTAGACGTGCAGAGGTAAACGTAGTCAGGGACAGGCAGAGGTCGGAGGCAGGCAGAAGATATTCGTAAACGGGAATCAGGCAGAGGTCAGTAGGCAGGCAGAAATACTCGTAGTCAGGAACAGGCCGAGGTCGATGGCAGGCAGAAGGTAATCGAAGTCCAGGTCAGGCCGAGGTCGGTAACAAGAAAGACAAATCCAAAGAATAATCTGAGAACACAGTAACAAGCACAAGCAAGGAAATCACCAAGCACTGTTTGCTCTTGCTGACGTCTTTTTAAAGGGACAAGTTTGGCGCCAAAAACGTAATGACGCAGCGTCAATGCGCCCGCGTCCACCGCGACGCGCGCGCGTCCGAATAAACGGACGCGCGCCCGCGCGACAGACGCGCGCGTGCGCGACAGACGCCGGGAATCCTCAGGAACCTAAGCACCCCCGTGTCTGCGCCCCGGCTGCGGTTACAGGTACCTTACAAGTAGAGACATGGAAGTGATGAAAAAGGAAAAGACCCTATTGGGACATTAAGCAGTCCAACTTTTTGGATTGGGAGTCCCTTAATGGCTCCCAAATTATCAGACAACCCTGTGTCACAGACTCATCTGCATATTCAGTACATGTATAGAAGTCACTAGGGGTCATTTAATATGTGCCAGCCAGGGTGCTAAGGAAAACAAGTGCAATATTATCAGTGTTACTTAGCTGGTAGTGGCAAACTGCTTTCCTCCCTATGTTTGCTGAAGTGAAGTTTGGGAGTAGGATTAATTGAACCCAAAGGGTGGACTGCACTTAATTGCTGTGTGTCAACTTGCTAGGACTGTGTTGTATATCATATACAAAATAGAACTCACTAATAATATAAACATCGCTTTGGGCTGAAAACATCTTACTTAAGATATACCAGCATACATATTCTTCGGCACACCACTTACTTTTTCTTTAGGGTGCATTCAACTCCTCCAGCTACTTCCAAGCCTGGTTTTCATACAACGATTCCCATAGGGAGGAAGCACACCAAACATATGATTTTGCCTTTTAGGACATTTATTCAGCAGTGTTGGCACAAGCTTTCGGCACAAGCTTTCACCTGAGGAAGGGGTTGACCCCGAAAGCTTGTGCCAACACTGCTGAATAAATGTCCTAAAAGGCAAAATCATATGTTTGGTGTGCTTCCTCCCTATGGGAATCGTTGTATCTTACTTAAGATGCCATCTCAGAATCCAGTGAAGTTACACAAAAAGGATACCTGACTTCAAACAAAATTCCATGCATTGTTTCTAATAAATATGCCATTTCAAAATATTCTGTTTACTAGGAGACTTATTTATTAGTGGAAAAAAGAAGAAAAATTGATCAATGCACATTCCCTGGTCCCCTGTCATATGAGTAATCTATGCAGATGCATGTATTTACAAAGACAGGGGTTTTTTAGTTACAAAATTATGATCATAAGATCGATAAGCCACCATACCACGTCAAGGTATTTATTTATTTCATTTATTAGTGGTTCTACAGTTTTTTAAAACTACAATTAGGAGGTTATTTATAAAAAGGTCAAGTTGTGTTTTCCTTAAAAATTTGAGTTTTTCCAGGGTAGTTTTATTTTTTTGGGATAAAAAAAAAAAACTTGAATTTTTCTAAATGTATTATGCCTTGAAGCTGCTAAAAGCCTGAATCCTAAAATTCTCCAGCTAAAACCTGTCGAGGTCCTGTAGAAGTCAATGGCAGAGGTCCCTTTAACCATTTGCAGATGTTATTTGCCTTCATGATTTTCAGTATTTTTACAGTGGTTTGCACTCGAAAATGAGAGGTATTCAAGTTTTTTTTTAGCCTATAACTCAATAAATTCTAGGTATTATATTTCCCCCCCCCTATTGCATTCAATCAAGTTTTATACATTCAGGTTTTTTCTTAAATAAGCATTTGTGAGTTTATTCAAGGTAGAAAAAAACTTTAACCTCCCAAACTCGAACTTTGATAAATAACCCCCTTAACCTCTATTTCTCTAAAATCATGAATGCCTTGTAAATTATGAAAAGATCCTAATAAAAAGGACAAATGAAAAAAACGGTGAACGAGCTAAAACAAAATGACTAATTCCTCAAAGCCCTTGGACTGTTTTGTTTTCCATTTAAACTAAAGACATAAAACAAGGTTGGAACTGTACTGCACTTGGGAATCAGCAGATTGAAGCTCAGCGCCTTTGAAAACTTAAAGGTGCATGTTTTTCCTTTGTCGCAATGTGCTGTAGTTTAGTTTTCTGGTACTATTAAATGTCCTAAGGAGGTGTATGATTTTGGAGTAAATGAGAGACAGCCTGAAGCTTAGCACCTTTAAAACCCTCTAGATACATTTCTTATTTGTCAAATGCCTTGCTAAGTAGTTCTACAATATTACTGAATAGCACAATCTGGCCAGGTGGGTTAAATGGGTGGGATGGGTTCATGTTTTGTTGGATTTTGTTACACCCTGTGGAATGTTGAAGTGCAATGTTGTATAGTCAAATAGAGTGACGGGCTATTGTAGGAGGGGGTGGAAGTTGTGTGCACAAAAAATAGTCATTACCCTTATTGTTTCATGTTACATTATGGAGGTTATTTATTAAACGCCGGTCTGGCTTTTTGGGGCAAAACTAATTTATAATTTATAATAAATAATAATTTGGGGGTTTCTTTAAAGCTCAAATTTTTTCGAGATTTATTAAAAACTGAATCCGAAAATCCGCCATCTCAGACCTGCCAAGGTTGTGTGTAAGTCAATGGCAAATGTCCCTATCCTATTTTGATGTTTCTGTGGTCTGCGATGGAATTAGGCAGAAAACCCAACCATTTCGGACTTTTCACGCAAAAATCCGAAACATTTGGGCTTTTGGGGAAAAATTTAGTGATTCGGGAAAAAATTGTACAATGCAAGTTTTTTCTCGATTTCATCGAGTTTTTAGCTGAATTAATTCAAGCTTTTTTAAACAAGGTAAAATCGGGTATGGGAGTTTGGTTGTTTTTTAAATGTAAATAATGAGATTTTAGTTAATGATCGTATCCAAATAAGTGATTGTTGGTAACATGCAACCAAAAGAACCCACTGACATCCTCCTGCATGAGTGAAAAAATGCCCCATGTGCCATTACCCCAAAAAGTGTAAAATAGCCAAAAACAATGCTATACATGCTTTTTGATTGCCACATTGACAATGTCCTGTGATGTTACAGTAGTGTCCTGAAAAGTCATTAGTCAAAGCCTTGTCAAAAGAAATTGGTCTTCTTTGTGCTTAAACATCATTTAAAAGTGCCTGAAATGTTATTGACTTAATTTGAGCTGTGCTTCTGACACCTGGGGTTACTTCCATCCAGGAAGATGATTGCTTTCCTTGTTATAAACACTGCAGGTCAAATATTCCTCCTTATTTCTGCATTCTTGCAAAGTAATCTTCTGCTAAATAATTACAGTTATATTACACAAATGCCAGTTGTGCAATTTACTGCAGCACTTTGGGCCAGATTTAAACCAATTAGAAAACATTATTTGATGGTTTATCGAGTGAAAAAAAGATTCAATTTGAGGAGAAAAACAGATCTCACTGCTCATCACATGAAACCTGTATTGTAGTCTATGGGGGAAAACTGGAACCAAATTATTCGGAAGGTTTTTCTTTTTCTCCACAAAATGAAAGTCATTTTCACATGCTTAACCAAGAAATAAAGTTTTCTCGTTGATTTGAATCTGGACTTCAATTGGATCTGGTTCCATAGGAAAATCTGGAATAAAAGTCGGAGATAAACTCTTATCATCAAATTGAATCTGGCCTTTTGTTTGTGTCAGAGACTTTCAAGCTATAACATATTTATGATAGCTTAGATAGCTGAGTCCTAACTCAGTTACGGGTCTTAGTAATAAAATACTTTATGTATTGAGAATATGAGGTCCTAACATGTTCTTTCCAAATACTACTACGCTTAAATATTTTGAACAACCTCTATTATGTTCTCTGCATTACAGGGAATGTGACTGCTGCTGGTGCATTTAAACAGCTTTATATTGTCTGCTAGGTTTCTAGTGCTCCGATGGCCTTCTTAAGACTCACTAAAATTCTAACCATGTAATAAACATAAAGCTGTCTTCGAAAAATAGCATTGAACATCATGACCTTGCTTGCTTTCCTTCTACAATACCGATATTGCTCCCTATTTTTAAAAGGAATTTTTGAAATTCTTTACAATTTTTATAACCAACATGCCATAGAGTTACAGTATGTGTCTAACCTTTTGTGTACATAACATTTTTAACATTTTTTGGTTGCAACATACCGTATATTGCACCTGTATTTTTATCCGTTATGTATAGAGCACCCACATATTTATTACAGAGATGATTTATTATATATTGCATGCTACCATGCAGATAGAAGCTTGGGTAATTAAAAGGAAGCCAGTTAAACTAGCAGTAGGTTTTTGAGGTATGGTAGAAAACGTAGAGAAAGAAAACCCCATGGATAAGTGGGGTGAAAATATTAAACTCTTCAGAGATAGTACCAGGGTTAGACTGGGGTGTGTGAGGTTACCTCAGGAGCCCCACACCCCCCTCTGGTGCCCCCCGCTCACCCACTACCATCCCCTTCCCCCCCTGCATGCACTTTATACTTACATTTGCAGCGATAAGGGGAGGAGGGCAGCAGGGAGTGATGACAGAGGGCACCAGGAAGTAATGGTGGAGGGCAGTCAGGGATCGTGTCTGGGTCAGCAGGGTCCACCGGGTTTTTTCCTGTTGTCTCAGTGGCCCAGTCCCTGGATAGTGCCCAAGTTTGAATCACACCAAGACCCCAGAACATTATAGCATTAATACTTTACCACCGGGCTACCCTCTAATATGGAATTATCCCTTTAACTGTGCTACTTCATAATGAGCAAAGTTTTAAAGCAACTAAATGCTTCTATCGCAAGGGAAAATAAGACTTAACGAGAGAGTAATTTGTCGCATCACTTATAAAGAGATATGGCTATTATGATTGATATGAACACTGGCATAAGAAACATTGTGCTACAGAGAACCATTGCCATCATTAAAACAGACAAGTCAAATTAAATTAAATGACATATTTCTGTTCTGCTCTACTACTTTATAATAAAGCTAACAGAAAATCAGTATCTCTGATATAAAGTCCTGGAAGCCTGTGACCATCTTCGATTCATAATAGGAATAGCAGTTGAGAATATAAATAATTACATTTTTCGCAAAAGTGCAAAATAAAAAAGTAATATCTGAGATGAGCGACTTGTGTTACCTTTTGCTCTGTGGTCCTCCTCCTTTGGGCATTTACCTCCATCCCACCATTTCCGCTTCAGGTCCTCCAGACAATTGTTTTCTTGCAGTTGAAGAATTGCAAGGTCAAACTCATCACGAAAAGCAGATCCTAAAGCACATTGAATTGTCCAAAAGTGTTTTACTTTCAATAGTTACATCACACACAAGACACAGATTGGAGAAGCAATCTGTAATACACTAAACCTTATATACAATTTGTGCTTTAGATTTATATTACATTCATGGGCAAATACTTGTAGCTTTTTTTTTTTAACAGAAAGCAACAAGGAGAATATAAGAAAAAAATAAGCAGCCCCACAGTGTGTGCTCATAGAGTGCACAATGTTAGCATTAGTTATGTGGTAATACTACAGGTATGGGATACAGAACCTGGAAACCCTTTATCCAAAAAGCTCAGAATTAAGGGATGGCCCTCTCTCCTAGACTCCATTTTAATTAAATAATTACATTTTTTTAAATGAATTCCTTTTCCTCTATAATAATAAAACCATGCTTTGTATTTGATAAGCTAAGTTATTATTTCTTACTGGAGGCAGAACAAGCATATTTGGGTTTATTTAATGTTTAAATGATTTTCTAGAAGACAGGGGGGCAGATTTACATAGGGTCGAATATCGAGGGTTAATTAACCCTCGATATTCGACTGTCGAATGTAAATCCTTCGACTTCGAATATCGAAGTCGAAGGATTTACCGCAATTAGTTCGTTCGATCGATGAATTAAATCCTTCGAATCGTTCGATTCGAAGGATTTTAATTCATCGATCGAACGATTTTTCTTCAATCTAAAAATTGTTACAAAGCCTATGGGGACCTTCCCCATAGGCTAACATGGCACCTCCGTAGGTTTTAGGTGGCGGACTAGGGGGTCGAAGTTTTTTTTTAAAGAGGCAGTACTTCGACTATTGAATGGTCGAATATTCAAATGATTTTTAGTTCGAATCGTTCGATTCGAAGGTCTAAGTAGCAAATTCGATGGTCGAAGTAGCCAAAAAAATCATTCGAAATTCGATTTTTTTTTTAATTCTATTCCTTCACTCGAGCTAAGTAAATGGGCCCCTTAATGTATGGAGAGCCAAAATATGGAAATATCCCTTATCCGGAAAACCCCAGTTCCCCAGCATTCTGGATAACAGTTCACATACCTGTAGTAGCAAAGTAAAAAGATATTGTTTATAAAACATGGAAGCGAGCAAGATATTAGGGTCATATTGTGCTGCATTCCATTTTCTTACATTATGTCCATATTTTATGGACAAGTATGTATTGATCTAAAATTAAATATGATATACAAATATTTCTCAGACTGGAAGCAAATACTTTCAATATACTAAAACCAATGTACGGTTCAGTAAAAATATTACAAACATACTATATAACTGTTATATAAAAGAAGAATATTCCTAAATGTGAGAGACCACAGAAAAAATCATCCACTTGCCTACTTTTAGAATCATATGTATCTAATGCTGATTCTAAAAACTATAATGAATAGAAAATAGGTGGGAATTTTTCTTTGGTGAGCACTACTCTCACATTTTGACAAATCTGCCCCTAAATGAAGTATTGCACCATTTTGACATGACATTTTGTCCAGTGTAGCACACTGATTTACAGTTATACTTTAAGGGGTTTATTTATTAAAGTCCGAAAGCTCAAAACAAGTTAGTTTTTTTTTTACTATAAAATCCGAAAATCCGGCATCTCAGTTGTATATAAGTCAATGGGAGAAGTCCCAAAGATATCCTGATCTGTGCTGGTTTCATGCAAAAATCAAAAGACTTTGTGGTTTTCGGGCAAAAATCCGAAAAAATTGAGTTTTCAGGTTTGGAAAATCTGAAAAATCTGAAAAAGTCATATGATTTGAATTTTCGTACTATTTTCAAGATTTTTCTGAGTTTTTTCCCAGCACTCAAATTTTTCCAGAAAATATATTGATAAATAAGATGAAATAACCAGTGCGGATTTGGTCAGAGTATATTTCAGAAAAAAATTACATGAATTTTGATTTTGATAAATAACACCCTATAACGTTGTGAACCCTTTTGAAGTTTCAATAATCTGGCACCAATATGACTTAAAACCAGGAGGTTCTTGTCATCAAGCTATAAAACTTGCTTCAGGCAGCAATGCCCCATTGGTTACCAGCAACTTTAAGAGCTGAAATTCTAAAGTTGAAAAAGTAAACTTCTTGGTTGGGGAGGGAGGCTGTGACATTGAGAAGGCATTAAATATTTCTTGTAATATTTCTGTGAATGTTCTCATTCATCCAGGCCATAGTATATCTATACTAATAAGTAAAATCAACTGGACTTGCTGTATTTTTTTATTCTGTTGATGATGTTTCGCTAGACATCCGACTGGCTTTCTCAGTGTCAGGGCCTAGCACCACTTGTTGGGACCAAGGAGGAAGCTGTATGCAGAAAAAGTCCAAGGATTGAGAGAGTTTGTAGTCATTTTCCAGGCAAAGAGTAGCAAGGTCTGAGTCAAAGCAGGATGTCAGGAACCAATGGATTAAGGCGATTACAATGAACAATTTAGGAGTACCCAGGAACTTTAGTAAGAAAGACCCAAATTCAGGGATTGAACCCAGGTCTCTGGCATTCTTTTTTTTGAATTTTCTTGCCAAAGCATGTCACCATTTCACGTACCGCCACATCACAAAGTGGTGCAATGAGTCAGTGTGTGGCCATGGGTGCTGCCATCTTGCATACGAAGCAGAGCGCTCCTACCCTCAATTCTGAATTCAACAAATTTTAGTCCATTCCCTATTCCAACTAGTTTTACAAGTAGATTACATTTTAGGTTATAGTTATGCAGAAATATTGAAAATTCTAAAGGGTTTATAAACTTTCAAGTATCACTGTACTAGCGTCTCTAATTTCTCTGTTTTACTAAACATTTAACAAAAAATAAAATGAATACAAATAGCATATTTTTCTCTTCAAACTGCTGCAATAATCAAACATACACATTACACTGATTTTCAACTAAGTTGAGAAATCCTGAATGATATAAAATTATGGGGAGAAAACTCAATTAGCAACATCCTTGACTACTATAGATACACTTCCCATTGACTTCTATGCAATGTTGACAGTTTTTAGGTAGCAGAAGTTTGGTTTGTATTGCTCACATTTTTTGAATAAATCTTTACTTCTTAAAAATGATATATTGATTTGCAGAACACTACTGCTATTTTTGCCACACTTGCACGACATGTGGTACAATTTCTGAACATTATTTAATCTTCCCCTAACGTAGAATTCTAGCATTGTTCTGGACTAGATTGATGAATTTGCTTCGGTGAATTTTTGGGAAAGCAGAAATTTCCTGGATAATTCAGTATGCTTTCTCTTCTATGACATCTGTAGGATATTACATATTTTTGTAGTTGATAATCTATCTGTAGCTCACTTTTATGAAAAATGTCCTGCAGAGAGCTGTTTCTTAAAGGGGAAGGAAACCTAGTTGGCGCATAAACCCCCCCTCCCGTGTGTTGCCCACCCTCCCTCCTCCCCCCTGACCTACCCGTCCCGCTGGGCAAATGTCCCTAACTTGTTACTTACCCTTCTGCGCAGGTCCAGTCCTGGGAGTTCACAGATGACATCTTCTTCCACGCAATCTTCTTCCTGCTTTGACCGGCGCATGCGCAGTAGGAGCATTTCGCCGGTACGATCTACTGCGCATGCGCCAAAAGTACTTTGTGACTTTTGGCGCATGCGCAGTAGATCCGTACCGGCGAAATGCTCCTACTGCGCATGCACCAAAACGCTGTTCAAAGCAGGAAGAAGATCGCGTGGAAGAAGATGTCGTCTGTGAACTCCCTGGACTGGACCTGCGCAGAAGGGTAAGTAACAAGTTAGGGGCATTTGCCCAGCGGGACGGGTAGGCCAGGGGGGAGGAGGGAGGGTGGGCAACACACGGGAGGGGGGAAGGGTTTTTGCGCCAACTAGGTTTCCTTCCCCTTTAAAAAATGCCTACAAACCTTACTGCAACCTTCAAACTGCAGATCAGTCAACTGTATATAGACAGAATCAGCAAGTCAAAAAAAATGCTGAAAAAATTAAAGCCCTTACCTACTGGCATGCCAATGCCATAGCCCTTGGTATCCAGCAGACCGCCGACCTGAGTAAGGTTGCAGTTGCGTTGTCGATAATACTCATTCATAGTGGATTCCAGCAGGAAGGCATAGTTAGAGTTCAACACCCTTGCAATTCCCTCCTCTGTGCTCTTGACAAATACATTCGGCTGCTTTGAGTGCATGTAATTCCACATTCGCTGATAGGTTTGATAACGGGAATTCTAAGTGGGATAAATGAAATACAGAGAATTAGCAGTGTTCTACTTCATAAAGCAACAACCTAATGAAGAGGCCCATTATACATTATGTTTCTTAACAAGTAATGTTGCATTTCGACATATACAATATCATATACAGGTATGGGACTGGTTATCCAGAATGCTCAGAACCTTGAGATTTTCCGGATAAGGGATCTTTCTGTAATTTGGAACTTCATACCTTAAGTTTGCTAAAAATCATTTAAACATCAAATAAATCCAATAGGATTGTTTTCCCACCAATAAGGATTAATTATAATATCAAGTACAAAATACTGCTTTAAATTATAATATATTCTATGGGAGACAACCTTCCTATCATTCAGAGCTTTCTGCATAACAGATGCTTTACCTGTACCATGTTCACAACATTTTACATTTCTTACATACTTACATACATGCCTTACAAATACAATACAGTAGGATTTATTGTACTGCCATATACAAAACACTCCTATTTCTCCCTTAAATAGCACAAATCTAATTTCCCAACAAAACAAATTATATCAGTTTGATTAAATGTCACCCTCTTATTTGCCATCCTGATTTTAATGCCAGATTTGGCCTTTGTTTCAAGCATGGCATAGTAGTATATTATTTAAATATTCATGGTAATAAAGTCTTCAGGCACACTATTTTCTCAAAATGTATGTTTTTGAAAAGTCCACAGCTAGGCATATGGTACTGGCACTGGCCAGATTCCTTATGTTGTCTATTTTTTCTTGTCCAACAACAGGTTGCTAAGACAGAGTACAATTGGTACTCCATTTTTATCTCCTGGTTTTTTTTACTTAGAAATTAAACTGTCATCTGGTTACTAAAGGTTAATTGCCCTAGCAACCAAGTAGCAGTTTTAAAATCAAATGGAAGTCCAGGTCATAAAAAGAAAGCTAATCATTAAAAAAATAATAACTATGAAATTGCAGCAACAAACCATAAAAACCCAAATATAAATTTCCCTAATATTGGTTTGTCTATTACGTACTAAAAATTACTGTAAATGTAAACATGACCTTTAACAACAGTAAAACATTTGAGCAGTCAGTAATGCAGCAGATGCAATTTTACAGTTACAGCATGGGTTGTGTTTTTAAATGGCGGTTACTGTTCTGAACAATAAGTACTCATAAAATGATAATTCTCAAAATAATATCGAAACACAATTAGTTTCTTAAAATTTTAACATTTGTTTTAAATAATGCAAAATGTTTCCCACAATGCAATATTAATAAGCGTCTTGTTCTGGTGTCCCTTTAATTTAAGCACAGAGCAAGCAGTAATAGCACCACTGGGTATACAGCAATACAGTTTAGGAAAATCAGATTATACATACATATACCAAACAGGTCTAGCTGCAAGTAAAAGTAGAATGGAGTAAGCCACCTTAGATATGGGATTTCAGCAAAATGTTTTCTCATAATAAATGACATGTATAGTAGTTTTGTTCTAATTTAATTGTGTAAGGGACTGGTAAAAAGCCCCCCCCCATTTATTTTGCAAAGTATGGCCATTAAGGGGCCCCTTAGTTTATAAAGGAGAGAGTCTCCTCTTCCTGGATTGTGCCCTTTAGAGTTCCCCAGTTTAGCCACAAGTGTTAAAATGATATATATTTAGAAGCCATGTGGTTCAGCCACAGACTCCCTGACAATGGAAAGGGGGTCAAGAGTGAAACCCCAAACCAGTGCAGGATCTAGTGAGTGGTGAACTATCTCCTGTTATAGGTCTCTCTAGGAGAGACAGTTAATTCAGGGATATTTAGCTGAGCAGTTTGAGCTCCACCAAGGAGTCATAGAGGGACTAGATTCCCAGGAGCATTGTTGCCCAGAGAGGGAACTAGTGTGTAGTCCTTAGGCGCTAGATAGTTCTACTTGGGTTCCATTCAGAGAAGGATTGTCATAAAAAGAGAAGACTATATGTGGCTGGTTAGATTCCTCTTTAAATGTGGAGGTGAATGCTTTTTTTACAGTGCTGATTGCTCAATATTCAAAACCCATGTACAGTATTTCTGTGTTCTCCTTTGTGGATTGTTCTCATGTTACATTCTGGTAAATTTACAAGAACCACTGGTGCCCACAATAGATAATCAAACTACAACAGTACCCTGCCTCCAATATTGAGGACTCATGCCTGGGACAGAAGTTTCACTGCGGCAAATAATGCATAAAGCTCATGGTAATTTAGGGGCCCTGGGAGCCTCATTTTATTATAGCATTACAACTGAAAAAGACAAGTGCAAGTGCAGAGTGCAAAATGCAAATTTTGAGTGGAAGTTGCCATGTTTTTTTTACCTACAATGCAATGTATTCCTCAGGATTCCAGCATCAAAGCACCATCATGGGGTCAATGTGCCAGATGTATTTGTTAGTTATGTATTAAAACAAGGGAGTTGCAGGTGTATTAGGAGAAAACTGCACTGAAAATCTCTGTTGTTTATTTTCACTCAGTGTCAAATTGACATCTGCATCCAATCATTTAGGTGCACATTCACTGTGCCACTTGACCCTGGAACCCTGGAGCTACCATTGCCTCTGAGGGTAGCAGTAACACCAAGGTTCTCCAGTGTCAGTAGGGACACTGCATATGATTCACATGAGGAGGTATAAGGGAAGCCTTTAGCCACAAGTAGTATTCTCTAAAGAATAGAGAGAAATCACATACAGGCAAACTGTTTTTCTCTGTAAAAGGTGAGTGGGATGATTTATTCCAATCTGCATAATAAAATCCTTTTTTTGGTTGTTAAAGTGCAGAAATCACAGTTCACAGAGGGGGTGTAGTTAATTATGTACAAATTATTATTGCTCTTTGCAAGGTGGTGGGAGTTAGAATACATCAGTTCACTCTCTAGAGTCCAGAGAAAAAGCTCAAGTACAAGAAGCATTAATGACCCATGAATACTGTTAAAAGAAATACAATAAACACAGAGTAAAAATAAAGATTCAGTATCAGCAGAAGTCATTAGGCTGAAAAAAGTTTTCTGTGATCAGTATTGCTCCTTTCAGTAATGGTATCCTGGGATCTTTATATTGTTAATAACTGGTGGGCATTCTATTCCATAACTATTTATAAGTTATTTTGAAATGTATTTTGTGCTCTTGGTGATTTTGAGATCATAGCTCCTGCTAGATTGGTGCCCTTTTGCTTTCACCCTGATGTTTCTGCTTTGATCTGCAGCTTTCCTCCTGACCATGTCTACATATCTCTATTCTTTATCACTCATAGCTTGCTATTGACTAGGCTTCTGTTTATCTCATGTGTACCAATTCTTGCCTGTATATGGATTTCTCTTCTACCTTATCCCTGTACTACCATACTGCATAATCATTTGTGTTCTGACCTTGCTGCCAACTCTAATTTGCATCCCTGCCCATAAGTCCCTAAAGAATTTCAAATGCTGAAGGCCTTACTGTCATCAGGTGCACAAGAAATGATCCCAACTATAACTCCAGCCACTTAACTACAAAAGATTATCAGCTGGAAAGTAAATGCAGTTAAGCAGAAAAACAGTTGATGTTTCAAAGAGTCTGTCAATATATGTATCTCATAGAAGTAAATATGACTCTGGTATTTCAATCACAATTCTCAATTACAGCAAAATTCAGAAGACTTATAATATATATAAAAAGTATAGACCCTTTATATTATAGAATTTTGAGTCATGCATGCACCATTCAAATACAAAACAAACCATTCAAATACAAACAAATATATAAACTTATATGTTTATATGTTTATATATAGGGAAAGTTGTGCTTACCACTAGTTTTTACTTTGAAAGCAGCTAGTAAGTATTCGTCCCGTTTATAAAATGTATAATGAAACTATAGAATTCTTAATGAATCAGATGAAAATTAAGCGTAGGACTGGCCAGATATGGGATGACTTTGACGTAGTTGGCCAGCTTAAATATATTGCAATATATGGACAAACAATCCCTGTTTTGTTTAAAGGGTAAGGCATTTTTCAGTAGCAGTATGCACCCATTATCCAGAAAGCTCTGAATTATGGGAAGGACATCTCCCATAGACTCAATTTTACCCAAATAATTCACATTTTTAAACAATATTTCCTTTTTTGCTGAAATAATAAAACAGTACCTTGTACTTGATCCCAACTAAGATATAGTTAATCCTTATTGGAGACAACACAATCCTATCCGGTTTAATTAATGCTTAATTATTTTTTAGTAGATAAAGTATGAAGATTCACATTGCGGAAATACCCTGTATCCAGAAAACTCCAGGTCCCAAGCATTCTGGATAACAGGTCCCATAACTGGATTAGGTAACGTACTTTTTGCCTTCATCAAGACCTGCTGGCTGTTGTACTTTTGACTTTCCTGTCATCTATAACCTACCAACTTGCTAACGCTCATCTGCTTAATGGTGTGTGGTACATTCTTGTCTGATGATATTAGAATAAACATTTTTTTCAGTCACAAGTGAACTATTCTATTGGCAGTTTGGCCCATGTGCTTATATATATGTAGGCCCTTTTCAGTTGTGCGTTGGGACTTCACAGAAAAATGGATTGACATATGTATATGAGGAAGGGTTTACGAACCCTAGGGGGCTTTATTGTTTGATATAAATAATGGATATATGGCCAATTAGACCTTCATTAAAGTTTCTTATTTTTATTTACTCAAATTTAAGTAAAAAATTTGGTGGAATAAAAGAAAAACCAAAATATATTATACATTATAGACTGTGCATTTATACTTTAATCAGACACATACAGAGGTAAAATAAGAAATAAAGGTATAAAATGGTCTTTTAATAATTGAATAAAACCTCACAAAAAAGAAGGAACCATATGAAGTGAGTGGATGTATGTTCTGCTGAAACCAGCTTGGCAAATCTAATGCAAAGAGTAGGCTTAGTTATAGTTGGCTGGATATTTATTTCTATAGCATTCCTAAGTGAATTGCACTTGCTTCTACTGCACAAGATGAGTTCTCAATATGTGCTCCCAACCATCTCCAAAAAGACATTTACTTGGAAGAAGGTCATGCTGGAGCCGCCATGAATTGTACCATATTCGATTGTGGTCTGGTCTGCCAGGTCATCTACTGACTCGATGGGGACATCCATTCTTTGCACAGTGAGAAATGCAGCAAGATTGGCTGTATACGACGAAATAATTATCAGGGTAAATGCCCACCTGTATGGAAAGAAATTATGCATTTTCAGTCTTGGTGTTAAGCAATGAGCCACATAAATGGTGTATATAAAAAACATGCTCTGTGTTTCCCTGATTTTAGTTTAAGAAAAAAACTATTTAAAAAAAAAAGAAAAAGGGGACCAAGTACACCACACATCACCAATCGATCACCAAGTGAAAACAGCCCAGTCATTTACTTACCACCTAAATGTTTCTCATTGACTTAAATGGGTTATTTAACCCTTTTAAGACATAAATACTATATGTCCACTCTGTCACCAGGGCACGTGAGATTTATTTAATATTTAGTTATTTCATTTAATAATTATTTCAATTTGCTTACAACATAAATATAAGAGTGTAAAATAACCATGTTATGCGCAGCAATTGGGCAGCATAAAAGAAAATTACATGCTTTATAAATTTGCCATTTGTTTTACAATGCTTTCTACACTATTTTTTCCAGGGTTAAGGATGTTTTTAGCAAATGCCCCTAGCAAATCTTGGTTGTTCATTCAATATGTTGACACTATTCATAGCATGCCCCATAAATGCTGGTCTTTTTCTTATTTTAAATATATATTTATATATCAGCCATGTGATTATATGCTGAACTGGGCCCTTTTTTTTTGAAAGATGATGTAAAGTCCTACTACAAATTAAGTTTTCAAGTGAATGCATCAGGGCCATGTCAGATCACTGGCAAGACCTCATAATAAACTTGTGGGGAACTTAGAAACTTGTGCTGAGCTGGGGGAACAGAGTGGAATTCATTTAGTCCTGCAGCCTGAGACAGAGCTGCTGAGTTGATAAAACTGCTAATATGGCTAACAGCAGAAAATAAGTGCACATAAAAGCACTTTCAGCAAGTGTAATACAGTATATTTAAAGACTATAGTTCCTTTAATACTCACATCATTCCTTTAACGACCTGATTAGTTGCATGAAACATTTGTTTCATTACCTAAGAATATTTTGTTATTTTTTTGTTTGCTGTTGTTTTTAATGCAAACAATCTGTGTTGAATTTTGTATGTTCTGTATGAATATCATGTTCAATCCAATGTCTTTTTAAAGGTATGGTCACACTTTTCACGGTTTACAGATTTATCAAAGTTCAGATGGTAGAGTTATCTTACCTCGAATGACCACGAAACTCGAATAGTATCTTATTTAAGAAAAAACGTCTAAAACTCGAACGAATATTCCTGACCTGAAAACTTAATCAAATTTGAATTGAATTCGACTAAACTCTAATCAAATTTTTTCTTAGTAAAAAACTTGAATATCAGGAAGGCTATTAACATGTTCAAATTGACTTCTACATGAACTCGGCAGGTTTTAGGTGGCGAAAAGTCAAATTTGAATTGTTCCCAGGGTCCAGGTATGATAAATCTTGAATTCGAATTTGGATTATTCGCAACCCGATTTTGGGAGTTTTGACTAAAAATCTGACTTGAGATTGAATCTGAAATTCGAAACTTAATAAGTCTGCCCCTTAAATGAACCTGAATGAACTTGCCTTTGTCCAATAACATAAGTGTTGTGAATTAAGCTTACTCTTGTACAAATATTTACCTACGGTATATCTTCTGCATTGTTTGCTTTGGACTGATCTGTGATCAAGTTTATCCATGGAGGTGGGATAGGGTGTAGCTAGGATTGATGTGGTTTAATTACTGTGTTGTTTTATTATTAGAAGAACTATAGTAATTGTGATTACTCGGCAGGGAAAATAGCAAGGAACAGTTAGAGAATGTGTGCAGTTACTGCAATACAAATACACACACACTGTACGTAGCTTTTACTTTCAAATACTTTAGGCTTGGATTAATATAACTGGCTTTACAGGGCTTGCTATTATTTTAGAGGGAAATGCTTATTTATGCAAGTGTGTACTGTATACATAGATGTTTTCAGTATATTTTTGAATGAACTTTCTATGTTACTGTGAGCACGTATCCTCGCTGGGGCTGGGACTTTCTGCTTTACTTCACCTGCTGTTCACTTTTTCCAATGAGATCCTGTTACACAGATTTAGCCCCTGGTGCTACAATTTGTTAGTTGCCCTGCATCGAAGTTAATGTTATTGTCATGTAAAATCTCTGTCCAATTTCAGGCAGCAAGTCAAATAGGAATCAAGTTTTGTGTTTACATTTGTTTGCCGATATATTTAGCGATATATTTTGCTAAAACACTTCTGTTTAATGTAGCCTTTCTTGTTTCATTTGTTTTGTCCCCCTTAATGCTCTTGCAATTTTTTACATGACCTAATTATGATAAGGCCATCTCCCACAGAGTCTATTTTAAGCATATCATTTCTAATTCTCCTTTAAAATGATTTATGTAATAATAAAACAGTACTTTTTTTTTTTAGTAAACTTAGATATGATGCTCTGAATTATGAAAACAAATCACTTTTAGGAAATCCCCAGGTCCCAGGCAATCTGGATGATAGATCCTACATTGTATATCTATATATATATATACAGCAGTTAATAAAATGTTTAGGTCATTGTGTACAGGAAAAACAGAATAGCATAAAAGTTTGCACATAAGTTGAATGCAAAAGCTACATGGCCAACTCACCAGACACCACTGACACAGCGGGTAGACAAAGCTCTTGGTGCAATTGTAGATCCCTGCTGCATGAATCCCCCTACAGGAAACCAAAGGCTGTTCCCAAGGGAGTACTGATTCACTAGAAGATTACACCTGCCCTGTGCACATGGGTGGGGACTGTACCATTCATATGGAGTTAAGCTGGCAAAATTAAAAAGACAAAACCTTGTTAGCTAGGTAACATTTCTTTGGAAACTTTCAAGAATTTTCTTTTCTTTGAACACCATTCCCTGTTGTTCAAACGATAGACTAATTAGAAGAAAGTTGATATACTCACATAATCATTAAAAACAATGTACATATTGACATATAGCTTCCATGACAACCAATTAACGTCTCATTATTATCTCATGAGTTGCTCTCTTTGCTTCTAGATAATCAGAGACATAAGTCATCTTTTTTGCCTGAGGCACTAAAGCAATGCTCTGTTACAGATAGGTTAAAAAACATGAGAGAGGAATACAACCAACTATTACATTATTAAGAAAGCTAGATTCAGGTTCAAGCCATTGAAGCATACATATATACTTTTCAAGGATTTAGAATACGTCCTCTTGAACAACATCTAATAAACTCTTTATGGAACATAGAAATATATATATATATATTTTTTTTCCCTGAGGAAGGTCACTTTATGTGACCAAAACATCGAATTTTCAATAAAAACATTTTTGTTTTGTTGCTAAGACCTATGAGTGAGGCATTTTTTGTTAAATTATTTACAATAATTTCGTAACCAGCACCCAGGCATTTGATTTATTTATATGTGAATTGATTTCACACCTCCTGTTATTTAACCTTAGGTAATATTGCAATTTATTTAATTGTGATTTGAGTATATCTATGAAATATATGATATGTCTAGTTTTTCCAACATTGTTTTCCAACATTTTAGATACATGGTAACATTAACAATGCTACAAATGTATTACCCATCACTGCTGTCATAAAACGACACCCACAACACTGCATATTGTACATTGATGGTACCAGCTGCATTATGTTGGGTGGAGCTTAATATTGGTACAGACCTTGCTACAGCCTACTTTACTTATTTCTATAATCTCATGCATTTACTGTGAAGATAAAATTCTTACGAAAGACATATCGTAATTATGTTCTTTTGAATCATAGCATAAAAGGAGTTACAAGCAAGATGTTTTTTCATGTACTCTATATACAGTGTAGTGTTCTGCTTTGAGCATTGGATACATGGGAGAGACTAATTTGTCTGCATATTATTTGGTCATATCAACAAATGATAATGTTAAAAGACTAATGAAAATCATGTATAAATCTGAAATGGAATGTGCATAGCATGTAAATCACATAAAGCTAAAGCAGTTTTATGTCATTATATAAAAGACCCATTAGCGCAACTGATTAAATCCAAATGGGATATATTGCCCACTCTATTGGATTGTTTCCTTAATATTTTGGCCACATAGTGAGTACCCGGATAAAAAACACATGTACTATGGATCTGCATTCCCTTGAAATATACTGGGTTTGCAAATGTTCCGAGTACACAGTACGGGAAAGGTAGATGGAGGAAAAATTTGTAAAACGGCAAGTTTTCCTAAATGTTGCTGGATCACAGATCTTCTCGTCATGTACAACAACTCAAAGACCCAAGTGTAAGGACCAGGATCCTTAATTTCAGACTTGAATCTGTTGCTATACAGAGAATACATACATCCTAAACAGCCAGCTTCACTGGCTGATACTGATACTCATTGGACTGGTCATAAAATGAAAATACAATTTAAAATAACGAGTTGTTAGTTTTTCTTCATTAGCACCTCAAGCTTAGTTGGAAGGTATTTGCCAAGGTTTTCAAATCCAAGTGCTTCCCCAAGTTATTAATTATCATATAAATTGTGTTATCAGTGGAATATAGGCACAGCAGAAAAAAGTCAACCGTGATAGCCAATTAGTATCTCATCATTATTCTAGAAAATATGTATGCTTGGTTTTTAAATAGTTGGAATTCTTTACCCATATCCTCTTTGATGATTCGTATATGGTCGTACAACACATTGGCTGGTTATTTTCATTTCCAGTTAACCACATAAAAGGTAATTTAGTTATGATTACGTGTACATAGGAAACGTTCCTTCAAAACACATCAGTGGGCAATATACAAATCTAATTACCAACATTCCTTTAAAGAAACATATCTAATTAAGTTTCAAATGAAAAAGTTGCTAAATGCATTAAGTGATTAAAAGAAAGAAATCTCGCATTTCTACCAGGCATTTCTTTAGTCATTGGATTGAGATGCAGAGTGAAAATAATTTGAATCCAAGGGCTCCTACAAGTTGAATGTCTATTCATTTAAATACTTAAAAATAGTATTCCCTACCCAGTCCAGCAAAGCTTATACTTTATGTATTTATGCAAAACCCGAATGAAAATTTCTTTGGACCCACCTGGGAACAGGCAAGAAATTGGGATCTCATGAAAAGCTTATGTTATTCATTTTTGCGCTCATGGATATAAAGAAATTATAATATGTAGTAATAACTTTCTCTGGAGAAACAAGTCAAATAAGTGGAGCGTAATTTGTACACTCTTTGAACCCAGAGGAAGTCAAATTTTACAGATGAAACCCGTTTGTTAGAGGCCTGGACCTGGAATCTTGGTAGACTTATGGTGACTACACAGTACCTGACACAGATCTGTGCACTCTTTTGTGTTTGGTTTGAGGGTGGAGGTCTGCAACTCTGATATGTTTGTATGGAGTGAAAAAGTAATCCCTTTTGTAAAATAAAAGGATATTACAAGTCACAGAGGAGTTACATGACCATATAAAACACAAGGCTGAAGGTTATGTTATAAAAGCACAAGGCTGAAGGCTGAGTATATAAAATATCATTAGGCTGGAAGCCTTGGGACTCCAAGCTGACTTCTAATACTGTATACTCATATTTTTCAACAGGGGATATTTATTTAATTAATTATAATACACACATTTTAGTGAGTCGTGTGCACTAATTATAACTGATGACATCACTAAGCACCATTTATATAGTGAATAAAGTACCCCCTCTTGTAAAATATAAGGATATTATAAGTTACCGAGGAGTTTCTTGGCCATATAAAAACACTAGGCCGAAGGAACTCAGAGGAAACTGCTAATATCCTCATATTTTACAACAAGGGGTACTTTATCTATTATAATACATAAGTTATAGTGAGTCATAACAAAAATGACATCACTACTCACCGTTTATAACTGATGACATCACTACACACCATTTATAAAGACATAATTTACAAGATATTTCATGGCTTTGTGTATTATAAGGACATAATCAACAGGATATTCATGGCTTCCGTAATAATAAAAATAATCATATTCACTATTTTGAGTGCCCCACTTCCCTCTATATCACTAAAAAATGTGTGCACCTAAAACATTTATTATATTGTGGCCTGCTGATTAGTTTTGATCGTGTTTAAAAGAACAAGAAGTAGAAAGTAAGTTTAAACATAGGGCTTAATAACCTATTAGTGTTAAATACATAATTAAGTTCTTTGCGACCATAAGTGCCAGAATGTGTTTTGAAACTGAAACTGGCATATTCTTGCTTAGGGTATTGCCACAGATGGTGGATTCTCAGCCTGTGGATAAATGCAGGTCAAGAATCAGCTCTCATGCTCCTAACAGCTTTGAGCACCCAGAGCTACTGCATTGGGCCAGGTGCAGGCACATGAAGTGGATTTCAGCTCAGAACGCGTGAGTATGCCAAGTACACATGAGTATGCCAGCCCCACACAATGGCTCTGGATACAGGCACATCAGAAACTGTTAGGAGTTTAGGTAAAATCCACCACTTGTGGAATTAGCCTTAGTGACAGAAAACAAAAACAATAGATATTTCTTAATTAAAACAGTAGGCAAATAGTATTTTCAGCACCTAGTGTTGAAAAGTTGAAAGGTGCATTGCATGAATAATATGTTTTACTTGCAGTGATCCAAATGTTAGGCAAGGGGACAGCTACACATAAAACACATTATTACTGTAGCTGCATTGCAAATAATGTGTTATATTTGTGGTGATCCAAATAAGCAAGGGGGAGTAATTTTTGGCAGACTTGATCCCCTCTGCAGCGTAGATCTCCCGCAGCGTCAAATCTCTCTGTGTGCCATTGTCCTTATGTCCTAATAAAAAGGAGTTTATAACATGCTACACAGTGGTGAAAATGTAAACTTTTTGAAAACAAAATACTACTGTTGTTAGCAAGAAATATTTTGGGCAGTCAGATATAAATATTAATAAGTTACAAGTCCTTTAAAAAAAGTTACAAGAGTCTTTACCCTGGGGGAGGGGAGGCTGGGTCAAAGTTAATGAAGATCCACAAAAAAGATGCAAATTATTAGAATTCACAAACCAGGCAGTGGTGGGTTAATGAAGTTATAATATATAGGTTCTTAAGACCCCAGATGCTTTCCTTGGTTTGTGGCAGTAAAGGCCAATGTCATTGAGTGATATATATAGTATTGGATAAAGGTTTCTTTCTTACAAAATATTACATAACTTTTGAATGTTGGTAAATGGTAAATGATCATCGTTTGAGCCTGATTTATGGGCAAATTATTAGGGATGCACCGAATCCACTATTTTGGATTCAGCCGAACCCCCGAATCCTTTAGGAAAGATTTGGCCGAAATCAAATCCGAATTTGCATATTCAAAAGTGGGAAGGGGAAAACATTTTTTACTTCCTTGTTTTGTGACAAAATGTCATGCTTTTCCTACCCGCCCCTAATTTTCATATGCAAATTAGGATTCGGATTCGGTTCGGCCGGGCAGAAGGATTCGGCGAATCCTGCTGAAAAAGGCAGAATCCTGGCCGAGTCCTGAACCGAATCCTGGATTCGGTGCATCCCTACAAGTTATGGATCTGAGTTGAGGCTTACAATCAACAAGTTGAAACCATTCACTAAAAACAGCATATGACCTGGTATTTTATTTATTTATTTTTACATTTTAGTAAATCTAGTTCAAAATTTTTATTGCCAGAAAGCAAGTATGACCAAAGTATGATGTTGAGTCAGGTTAATGTAAAAAGTGGGGGGAATTCAGTGTGTTGTAAAGTAGGTTTTATCTCTGCATGCTTTTCATCAGATCTACACTAGATGGTGACAGAAAGTCAATGTGAAATATATTACCGAGCTACCAGGAACAGCACACAGCTGACAGCTAAATAGGCAAGAAGCATGAAGAGCCACACACCAGGAGAGAAGGGATCAAGGAAAGAGAAATAGCCAGGCTTCCTTCCCTGTAATAAAACAAAAGAGCCATACGGCCATGAATACACAGTGCAGAACAATGAACACATAACAATGCAGTATTAGTTAATATATATATATATATATATATATATATATATATATATATATATATATATATATATATATATATATATATATATATATATATATCTGAGTCTATCACTGCTCTTATCAAACGTTACTTAAGTATACATGAACCGCAAATGATAGATGTTATTCCCTGAGACATAACCACAGAATCATTAAAACACCATCAGAATCCAGGCTATTACTTTCATTCAAATAGCCTGTAGTAAAAAAAAATACATTCTAGAGAACTTATTAGGGAACTATACTAGGGAAAGAGTTAAATGACCCCCTACCTCACCATATATTTCTAAAAGTCTTTTATTCTCTTCCATCAGCTTCTCTCCTTCACATTCATCCATTAAAGTCAATTGAAAAAAATTACTCTGTCATGCTCTGCACACAGGGCCCCTATTAGGAACTAGTGGTGGCAGAAATCTATAACTGATTATTTTACAACACATGAGACAGAGAGGAGAAATGACAGAGGCATTTAAAGCTGCCAACTTGGGTTAAATCTGATGGAATGGCCATACAGATTATGATGAATATGCTGGTAAGTTAGGTCATGCTGATGCTGGCTGAGGTCTTGTCTGGAATATTGCTCTTTTCAAAAAAGGAAAATCATTGTTATATGTCGGGACAGAGACAGTCTTAAACTCTGTAATGTATTTTAGTACTTCAGGGTAAACCATTAAAGGCCATGAATTTTGTAACTGTGCATCATTGGCCCAAACTGTGCGCTGGTTAAAAAGACTGGTCAAAGGCATCCTCCTAACATCAGGGAGTCTATGAACATGCCTTTAAATACAGCAGGTAAATTGCATCCTCCTATCTTCACTACAGCACACATGCCATATTAATTTTGGAACTCAAAGAAGGTCACTAAGTTAATGAATGCCCTGAGCAGTGTATAATGTAATACAGATATAGGATTTTGATATTAGGTCATTGTATCATGCTTCTCATAGAAATATTTAAAACCACATCTTTAAAAAAAACAAATCACAGATGCAGCAGGGAATGATGAAAGCCTGGAGAGCAACAATGTTGTTCAGCGGGACATTATACATCATTACCATGATGGCAGTTTCATATGGGGTGCACAGGCTAAGATTTAGAAGGTGTCAAAGTTAGAAACCAAAACAGGCACTAATTCAGTGGAATCATACAATCTAATAAAAAAAATAAAAAAGGAAATTATTTTGTCAACATTGGTCTATGTAGAACCGAAGATACCAGAACCAGAAATGATAACTAATTGGGTATTAGCATGGAAAACCCATAACCTTGAACACGAAGAATCCTTACAAATCCACATCTTAAATGAGCTCCTATGACTTTAGGAGAAATGTTCTTGGAAAGCGGCTGCACTCACATGCTCAGAAGGCTCTGAGTAGTTGTTGAGAAGCTAAGCTTAGGGGTCCTTACATATTATCAAGCAGAAATTGAGGTTGGCCTGTAATATAATCTGATGCCACAGGTCTAATTATTAAATTCTGATGCTAGTTGCACTGAATTCTGTGCTGCCATGTAATAATTATCTAACCAGCCCTATATTGTGCCATTTATATTCTATGGGGCTGATTCATTAAGGGTCGAATATCGAGGGTTAATTAACCCTCGATATTTGACTAGGTATTGAAATCCTTCGACTTCGAATATCGAATTCGAAGGATTTAGCGCAAATACTGCGATCGTACGATCAAAGGATTATTCCTTCGATCGAACGATTAAATCCTTCGAATCGAACGATTCGAAGGATTTTAATCCAACGATCGAAGGAATATCCTTCGATCAAAAAAACTTAGGAAAGCCTATGGGGACCTTCCCCATAGGCTAACATTGATTTCGGTAGCTTTTAGCTGCCGAACTAGGGGGTCGAAGTTTTTTTTAAAGAGACAGTACTTCTACTATCGAATGGTCGAATGGTCGAATAGTCGAACGATTTTTAGTTCGAATCCTTCGATTCAAAGTCGTAGTCATAGTCAAGGTCGAAGTAGCCCATTCGATGGTCAAAGTAGCCCAAAAAATACTTTGAAATTCAAAGTTTTTTTACTTCGAATCCTTCACTTGAATTTAGTGAATCTGCCCCTATGTGTACTGTATATTATGGGTAGGTCCCTAAGCTGAGTAAGTGACAGCATGAGCAGTAAATTAGTATAAAGTAATATGGGGAGCTACTGGGGCATCTTTGGAGTTGCAGACCTTTATTATTATTATCATTATTAAATGTTGTGGTTGCCTTAGGCTGGCACAAAAGCCCAAAACATAATGTACAATATTTCTAATCTATTTTTTTTATTTAAGCTTTAGTTCTCCTTTAAGGGCTTTGTAGAAATACAGGCAAAGTTTGTTCTAGTTCTGCAAATTATAACAACAATCAGATGCTTTAATTACTCTGCACTAGGAATGAAGTGCTAACTGCACTAGGAATGAAAGCTAACAACAATCAGATGCTTTAATTATTCTGCACTAGGAATGAAGTGCTAACTGCACTAGGAATGAAAGCTAACAACAATCAGATGCTTTAATTATTCTGCACTAGGCATGAAAGCTAACTGATTGTGAGTTACAGGGCTAGGGTAAGCTTTTCCTATTTTTATTTTATATTTTGCCCCTTTGGTGTTGCCATAAGTAAATCCTTGTGCTTTTGGTAAGAGTGCAGCCAAGAGGTGCCTGCCCCATGAACTGTTAATATGGTAATGGCTGAATATATAGGTTAAGCACCCGCAAAAAGATAGATGTGTTCAGCTCCTGTTTGTATTATTCAGTGACATTGAGGCAATGCCAGGCATCATGGAAGTGGCATCACCTACCACATACACTAGCTAGTGTGGGGAGAATGGTGAATTTACTGGAGGTTTCCTACTAAATCCTTTAGGACATACTACATTTTATTGAATATTGAATTAGTAATTGTTATTAACCAAAAGTATCACAAGGTAGCACAGCATTAAACCTATTTGCACATAATAATATCAATATTATAAGGAGTTAGAGGGGCTTGTGGTCTGCATGTGTTCCGTGCAAAAAGGCATTTGTGTAACAAAGCATTTATACCTAGCGGCTGGACTATATTATTTCTGTCTGTGAATCTCTCAATGATCTGTACATGATAACGTTGCCTGTTCTTGTCCTACATTGATAGATTCATTTATCTTTTTCAGAGCTGACATTGTCCACATTTTCCCCAAAAGACAAGACTTTTCCATGCCAACCTCCTTTATGCCATTGTTCTCTCTTGAGCAGAATTCAGGACTGTAACTTCTAACAATCTCTGCTCTCAAAAGTAGCTACGATCACTTCATCTAACTGTAGTTGTAGAAATTCTGGGCAGCTGGGCCTGCCATTCATTTTTATGCATTCATCCAAGTAAAAATGAAATTTGGTTTGCTTTGTTAATTCAGGAGCCAATGCTATGAATTGCACCTGCCTTCCTGCTTCACTTGCTTTTCATTTCTTCCGAGAGTCAACATTATACAGAGAAATCCTTTTATCTATAAATAATTACTTTATAAGAACTGGTAATAAAGCTTTCTATAAAGTCTACTTATTGATTGCATGTGTAAAGCTGCCCCTTTTTTTGTCCCTGCCTCAGAACCTGGACATATCATTTGGGCCTAATCTTCCTAGCTGCTGTGTCAGTATAACACCTTGCAATTTAATTATGAAAACGGCAGATTTGCAAACCTCATTATTGTGTGTAATCAGTATGTAAGAATTAGCATGCAAATATGCCTAATGATTCCAGAGAGGAGATGCAATCAGGAGCCTTACCATATGAACGCGGTACAAGATGCTGATTCCTAAAGTCATGAATGGTTTGGAGAAATCAATCACCTTCTCTCTTTCTGCTGTAATTGTGAGGCCTGCAACAGCCAAATCTGCTTTCTGCAGAAAAAAAGAGACATCAGGTCAGTACACTGGGAGCCATGCCGTCATTGGCTAAATAAGAGTATGATTGCAGCACACATACAAATGTATTCACAGCTTACAGCAAAAAAACTTGTTAGTGAAACGATAATTCCAGGAACTGGTAATGGAAGATATATACTATAAAGATAGAAATATGAGGCCTGTTTATTTCATTTGATAGTCGCTTATAAATTCATAGTAAGTTTGTATCACAAGCATGCAAATCTAATATGCAATTCAGACAAAAGGTTGCCCGTACTGCTTAACGTGGGATACTATGATCACTTTGGATACAGCAGCAGAATCTGCTAAAATAGACAGTATTTAAAATGACTGAATTCTTGGGTCACAACACGGATTGCTAGACTTGGATTCTATAGCCATAGACATTAAAACACATGCATGCTGTGCACTGCAGCATTTGGTTTTAAACACATGGCGATGCATTCTCTAATTGATCTTATTCTGCCTTGTATCTGTGTCCAACGCCAAACAGGTGTTGATCTTATGGAATCTATATTGAGCAACAAAATGCCGGGGGCTACACAGCGCAAGCAACACTACTTAATTACAACTATTTTTGTCTCCCGAAGGTTCTTACCTATTGTTTTGCTTCACATGAGTCATGAACTAAGCCCCACAGAGAAGCTAAATTTATACATTGTTACTGAGAGGAGCGTTTGCCTCAAAGCAATGCATAATAAACATGTTGAACATCATAGGACTGACACCCTAATTTTAGCAGACATACAGTATAACTAAGCACTAACACTGTTTGAAGATAACGTACTATCGCTCATTAACTAAAATTGGATGAGTGCAAACAACAAGTGCAAAGCATCATGTTTTCTGCTCCCAGTGCACCTTGGCATCCCCAAATGCTCATCAGCAGTTAAACTACTGCATTCTGCATCTCAAATCTCATCTCAAATGTGTCAGCACCAGTGCAAGATGCAAGGGCTAGGTGCAAGCGCTAAGAAAATAGTGCTCTAAGGAGTGCCATTTGGGGATTTTTAGATACATGGGTTACATCCAGACCAGTTGCCTTACACTCAGACCGTGTTGAGGCAGGTATAAACTTGTTAAACATAAATAAACTCAAATGACAATGAATAACACAGTGAACAAATAATATAGCACAGTCTCTTAGCACTCACAATAGATTCAACACTAGTACCCTTCTCTCTCAGTCACTCTATGTAGCTTTTCATGGGAAATCCCACATTTTGCAGTCTCTTGGATACTGAGAGGGGAATTTTTATACTTTACTCCTACAGCTCGTTCTTTCTGCACATTTGCAGATCCCAAGAATTTGACTATTCACGACCTTAAACCTGCCAAATTGCTGTTATAGCCTATCGGAGACATCCTGGAATCATTTTGGAGTTGTCGAATTTCATTCAAATTCAAATTGAGTTTGCGGGTCGATCGCATTCACCGGAATTTAAAAAAATTTAATTCGACCCTTGATAAATCTGCCCCTCAGTGTTGGGCTTTGTAAGAGATGAGGGTTAACTACCAAAATGTATGGGGGGTCCAGGTGCTCAAGCCCCAGACCTTCAGCTTGGGGAGGCAAACAATATGCTTTATGTGTAGTAGTAGGCACAAATCAGACCACACTCCAATGCTTGATGCAGTCAAAAAGTTTATTAAACAGAAAAACATCTCAAAAGAGCCTTACACTTTCTGTGCCTTGTGGGCACTTAGTCATAGCCTATGGCTAAGTGCCCACAAGGCACGAAACGCATAAGGCTCTTTTGAGATGTTTGAGTGCTTTCGTTCATGGATGTGGTGTGAAAACAATACACATTCCGCACAATGTTGTCTGATCACAATTCCAAATGGCAAGTGTTTGAATCAGTTAGATTATTATAATTATCCTGACCAAATGGCCAATTTGCTTCACACGTCAAAATATTTTTTTCACATAGACTACAGTGACGTGTCATTGTAACTTTTTTCATGGAAATCAGATCTAAAGGTGGCCATACACGGATAGATCCGCTCGTTTGGCGATGTCGCCAAACGAGCGGATCTCCCTCCGATATGCCCACCTTGAGGTGGGCAATATCGGGCTGATCCGATCGCGGGCCCTAGGGCCCAACGATCGGATCCTAGCGTTCGCCAAACGGGCGGTCGGATCGCGGGACCGCATCAACGAACAGATGCGGGCCGCGATCCGACAGGATTTTTAACCCCATCCGATCGAGATCTGGCCGACTTTCGGCCAGATCTCGATCGGGGAAGCCCGTCGGGGGCCCCCATACACGGGCCAATAAGCTGCCGACTTGGTCTGTCGGCAGCTTTTATCGGCCCGTGTATGGCCACCTTTAGACAAGACTGTATCTTGATGCAGAGTAAACACAAGAATGCCTGTCTTTGCTAATAAGGCAGCATACTGAGCATTCTATCTAAGAATGCCAGATATTTCTTATTATATAACTACTGTACACACAGTATGTCCTCTCTGCACTTGGATTTTAACCAAGCAAGTGTATCAGTATTCTGCTGTTTAATCTTATAACTACCCAGAGCTATTCTGCATGGTAAAAGTACCCCTAGCAAATTGAATCTTAATTGTAGGATATATATCAGTGACTGGCTTTGTGATCCTGCTTAGGATATTGTTAATATTCAGAACATTGATACATTTAATTAACCTAGCCCTCATAGCACATACATAACTGACATATTCAATCCAGAGCCGAATGAAAGCTCTTAGCCTGCTAGGCATACAAATGAACAGCAGGCAACTATTCCGCTGGGCAAATCTGGATTTCACCTCCATGACTTTCTGCACTGCACTTGACTCCACTACATTCAATCATATATTTTCATTTGTCAGAACACGCCCATACTCTCTCTCCCAATCATAATTTGTCTCCTGTGACTAGTCATTTATTATGAGTAGTTTATTGTTCATATATTTTTCATTGAATTGATAGCATAGTATTAGGGCATTAGCATGAAGATTTATTAGGGCTGAATTGCTAAATTACAGAGAAGTTGTCTATAGCAACTAATCGGTTCTTTGCTTTCATGAAGAAATAAAGCTCATCTGTCCCCAGCCTAAAGCTGGCCATAGACGCAATGATCCGATCGTACGAATCGTGTCACTAGCTTTGTCAGACATAACTATCGTACGATTGCTGTCAGAGGTAGTGCATTGGCTGATCTGTTCTTTTACTACTTTATTTGATCGGAATGGTAAGACTTTGATCTTTATGGTTAGTGGAGGGTCGGGAGATGGGAAAGTCCGATCGTACGTTGATTCGTACGATTGGATCTTTACGTCTATGACCAGCTTAAATGTGTCCATACACTCGCCAATCCTGTAGGGTATGACATTTATCAATCCAAGAGCCAAATTACAAATAAGAAGACACTATTTGCAGCTTGAATTGTATTGAATACACTCACAGCTACACTTTGTGCATATTCCATTCAAGTCAATAAGAGTCATGGGAGGCAGTGACTGGAACATTAGGTATTTCTTTTAATTTTGTGCCACTGCCTAATCATAGTAATAAGTATACATTTTTCTCCTACACAATGCAGTGTTCAAAAAGACTTAAGTGTTTATTAATTCCATCAGGCATTAAAAGTACTGCATCTGCCAAAAGGGTATGATTAAACTGTATGTATTCCCTGTATGTATTTCACATTTCCATTTGAATATACATTAAAAAGTGCATTATCTTTCACCATATAGGTAATAAAAGTAAAGGGAAGTATAGCAGGACCTTGCAATGCCATTTTCAATTTTTTTTTTCTGGATTCTTTTGTGGCAAAGAAGACTAGCATAGACATATCAAGCATCTTCACAGTTCTTTCCTTTTTGGCAGTGTAATGACATTTAGTTATTGTTCCCTAGAATGACTAATTGAAGGTCTTCTCTGAATATTACTGAACTTTTCTAATTTTCTTCTATTTTATTTTGCAGTGTCTGAATTAAATACACAACCCCTGTTGCAGCGTGGATAAACTTTAAGCCTGAAAAGCCACATGAATCCTACTTCAAGCTTTCCTCCTACATTCCTTTTACTTTCCTAGAGTGTTTCAAGTTTGAATAAGGTTTCAAGAACTCCCTGGTTTCAAACCAGGTACCTGTTGTATTCCTGCCACTGCTCCTCCCACTTGAGCCACAGGAGGCAATGTGGTGTGGCCTTACTCTTACTTACTCTGACAAAGTGCCTTTTGTTTTGCTGCCTCTGTGTCAATCTTCCCTGACACACACCCCCTATCCAGCTACAGGCAATTACTCATTAAATGGCTATTTAAGCCTGACTCCTGCTTGCTGGATCACTGGCCAACCTGCCTTATCCCAGCCTTGCGTCGTGTTGATCTTGTTCCTGAGTTGTGATACTGTTCCTGATCTGGTAACCCAGTTCCTATCCCTGTTCCCTCTGGTATCTGATCTCCGTGTTTTGACCTCCACCTGTTAACTGATTTTTGCCTGTCCTGACCTTAGGCCTGTGTTCTGATTTATGTTTGACTGCTGCCCAACCTTTCATGTCTACATGGAAATAATTAATTTGCACAATTATTTTAACAATTTAGTATCATTAGTAAGTAAGAGAGTAACACAGTAATTTAAATTCTCTAACCAGGAACAAATAGTAGATCACATCCACTGCCACCCCAGTGTCATGGTTTCTGCTAACCTCCTCAGAGAAGGCAATTCAATAAGTCTAGCAAGATCTATTGCACATAAAACAATGATGACAAACTCAAAGTATTGTATAGTATAGTATTTAAAATACAATCCAGTATCCCTTATTACAAACTCCAAAAGCTTTGCTACCACCAATGTCAAAGAAACTGGCCTATATAACTTGCAGGCAGAGTGTGCCATGGGGGCTTCTGTTGCATTTGTTCCTAACTCAACTTACAGAGCCCAGTTAAAAAGTGGCCATCCACAAGATCAAGCTCCACAGAAGTCCCTGGGTCTCTATTTATACTAATGTTCAGGTACAACAAAAGGTAAAGTTAAATGTGATAAAAAGCACAAAGTTTGCCCAGGTCTAGTAATCCATAGCAATCAATAAGATATTGGCTTTTAAATACCTAGCCAGTAAATGTTGGTTTCTATAGATGATTAGACCTGAAGCAAACTTTGCACCTTTAATTACATAAATCCCAAAGTATTGCCATTTTGATACATTTTGCTATAACCTATGTAGCCCTAGCAACTTTGTTGTTTAGCCCCTGGAAAATAAACCTTGGGCAAAATTGGACCACTACACTTGACAACCCAAACTTTGTAATAACAGAAGATATGAATCCTTTTTTGTTGCTTTAATCAACCACCAGTATGTCAGTATACACTAACTTTTCAATTCTTACCATTACACCTGAGCTTCCCACTTTCAAGATACCTGTTCCAGTGCCTCTCTTCCTCTGAAATATAATATTCTGACCTTGCTGATCCCTTTTATACATTGACATTTGGAGATATCTTACTTGTATGTCTTTCCTCCAAGTGTATAGATATCAATTTTGATCTCTGTATGTTTTTATGCAAGCAACATCTTAGTAACCTTCCCTGGAAATATGTTCTGTATATTAATATATTCCACAGATGCAAGACCCAGATCTTAATACAATTCTCTGTTGAATCAGACCGTAGACAGAGTCAATCATGATATCTCTATTTGCAGCCCTGAAGCCCATTAATGTACAGCCAGTGTGCTGGTGACTTTTATCATTATGCTTCAGTCTACTGCCTACTCATTTTAAGGTTCTCAAATGTCTAAGCTCCTTTATTTTATTTTTAGCATTGTCTGCAGTTATATATTTTTAATTTCTTAAATATATCCGTGAAAAAAAACATATATATATAACAGTGTTTCACAATTTGAATTCAATGTAATGTCGCACACAGTCCTCTAAAGCACATTACAAAAGCACTTTTGTAAGATAGGAAATAAAATAAAAAAAAAATTTCACATTGAATATTTTTTATACAGTGCTCCCTTGATCGAATGCCTCCAGGAAATTTAGCATTATAAAAAAGGGTGACCTTTAACTGAATAAATAAACATTTGTTAAGATATACCCCCATTTTTTATGAGTTTAATTAACAGAGTGTGTGCCAAACATACATTTTGCCTATTGTGTTAATTACCAAAAAACTTTTTGCAAATGTTTTAGTATCTTTCCATTATCAAACAGAGTAGTTTCAAATACCCTGTCTACTTTGTTTTGTGATTATAACTATAAGCAAAAAGTATGTTCAGCACAAGCTCTCATATTGAGCAAGGGGTATACTGTCTATTTAAGCCGACTATAAGAAAAAAAGTAGTGATAAAGGGGGGCAATATGAAAAAAATGTGCTGTAGCTGTATAAAACCACAAGTTCAAAAAGGAATAATAGAGTAGATGGAGATTATCCATAAATAGGTTAATATATTCAATTACTTGACAACTGTTGGTATTAAAGTGCATTTTCTTATCTTAAATTTTTTCTAAAAGTGTGAAATATCTTGATATTTTGCTAAACAATTAATTAAATGGGGTAGGATAAAGTTACATGTAAATGTATTTTTAACAGGGTTGGATAAAGCATTTTTGTACATTTTTGTAAAGTAAAAGTGTTTTTTTAAATGTATAAAATATGCATTGTACTGTACTACCTATGAGAGACATTAGTAAAGCACGAGACGGCTCAGTATCATACTGAAACAGTTTTGAGAGCCTGCAATCTGGTGTGCTGAGATTATAGTGGGAAACACGAGAGGAAGAAAACAAAAGAAACTAATTTTAAGTGTACATTTTAGAAATACAGAAATTAGCATCTGAAAAACATATTTGGGGTGTACTACTGATGTGGTAACAATTTAAAACAGGTAAGATTATAACAGACCATTCTTAGAAAGGTATTAATTCATGCAATAATAATATTTTTCATATATATTATCAATCAGTATTTACAAAGCATACTGTACATGTACTGTGATACTAAACCTTAGGGATACCAGTTTTTACAAATGGATGGAATGCTTGAAGAAATTTAATTTTCTCCTGGAGACCAGAATAGACATGCTTTAAATTGCAGGAAAGTGTACATTTTAGCAAAATGTTCAACGGAATTATGTCAGGGTTACTAGGGAAAGGGGGGGGTCTATAATGCAGGAGCTGTTAAAGACCTATAGGAACTGAGAAGAGAGAGGCTGAAGAACGGGAACAGCAGTGGGACGAAGTGGGAGCGAAGGCACAGGGACCGTCTGGAGTGGGACAGATCGGGGGCAAAGGCACAAGGACAGGCTGGAGTGGGACGAAGCGGAGGTGAAGGCATAATCTAGATAAGGACAGGATCAGGACTGGAGAACAGAACAGACAGTACTGGAAGCAAGGTTCAGAGCCAGACAAGACTGTGGATCAGAGAAAGACAGAACTGGAAACAAGGAGCAAGACCAGACAGGGCAGGAAGCAAGGAACAGGAGAACGAGCAAGAGCCCTGGAGCTAGGGTCAGGCCATAGTGCTCCAACAGTAGCTAATGCTCAAGCCATGACTGTCAGGAGGGCTGGGCTATATATAGGGCAAGGTTAGACCTGATTGGTTGACACCAACCTACTGATAAGGATGCTGGGGTGAAATAGCTAAGCCCAAGACCCAGATGACAAGGGAAT
The DNA here is from genome assembly GCF_017654675.1 of Xenopus laevis. Lineage (NCBI taxonomy): Eukaryota > Metazoa > Chordata > Amphibia > Anura > Pipidae > Xenopus > Xenopus laevis. The sequence continues at coordinate 80,164,060 of NC_054383.1, forward strand.
GAGAACTTGCCGGCTGCTCTCCTTGCCCTGTGGCTAGGACGAGCAATCAGGAAGTCCCAGGATCAAACCCCAGCAGAGCCCGACAAATTATTTGTGTAGTAAAAAGTAAAATCCAGAAAGGTAAACACATCATAAATATCAACTAAATTTATGGATTTTAAATAAATAATAAATACATTTACTGGCTCCATTGTGCAGAGTGTTTATGGCAAAAAAGGTTTGTAATTATGGTCTATGGGGTATATTTATCAAAGAGTGAAGTTAATAGTGAAGTTCCACCACTAGAGTGAAATTCCGCCACTTCCCATTCATTTCTATGGGGCTTTTAAAGGCGTATTTATCAAAGGGTGAAATTTCACTTTCACCTATTGATAAATACGCCTTTCAAAATCCCATAGAAATGAATGGAGAGCTGCAGAATTTCACTCTAGTGGCGGAACTTCACTCTTTGATAAATTTACCCCTATATACAGTTAGAGGACAATTTGTAGAATATATAATGATCAGTTAATATACCATAGAGGATTATATTTTTCTATATGCTCTATGGAAAATAACATGGAAATGATATACATGTAATATTATTATTCCAAAAGTACAGTATATGTTTGGCTATCACAAGTAGTTATGTATATGCTCCATTCTACAGTAGATGAGCTTTCCCAGTATTAATATCTCATCAACAAGGTTAAATACTACATCATATAATGTACACCAGATACAAAGACAACTTTCTACAAACTTTCTACTAATTTGTGTCCTGTCCACACATGGTTCTCAATTGTTGCTTTATCTCCTTCAGTGAATCAGATATTACTAGAGAGAGATCTTCTTATTCTAAATGTACATCTTGCTGATATCCTTCATTTATTGTCCCTGTATTGTTTGATCAGGGTGATAATGAAATGCAGGCTTTAGTGTTCTCTACCTATTCAATTTAATAATACAGTGAAGAAGGCAGTTTAAATCCTCAGTGAGCTGTCATAAAGAATTTTTCTGCCTCCTTTCTTTGGATTTACATTTCAAAATATTGTGTAAAGATGCTATAAAAATCCACTCCGTCCTTGGTTTTTCTGCACAATTCCCTATATTGCATATTCAAATTCAGTCTCAAGACATAAACACCTGCCTTAATTTCTGAACTAATGTGTGTCTACCCTTCCTATTAGAGAGGAAGCTTGGCAGATGTCTGCCTTTGTAAAAGTTCTTGGTAGGTTATTGTGCAATTTTCATGAAGCTACTTCCTTTTTATTTTTGGTAATTTTTACATTAAGAAATGTTGCTATGCATATTCTGTATACAGGGAGTCCTCGAGTTATATTCACCAGACTTACATACAACTTATACTTACAGACAGAGTCTATTACAGTAATGCACTGTGGTTTGCTTAGCCTTTATTAGCATTTAGCTTTAATAAACCACCTGCCCCAATCCCCTCTGACGTGTATTGTCTACTGCAGAGCACAGGAAGGTAAAAATAAATACTATGTTAAGACAAACATCTGCCTTGTTGCATTCAAAGGAAATGTTTCAACGTACATACAAAATTAACTTTGGAACAACCTACAGACCCTATCTCGTACATAACCTGGAGACTGCCTGTACAAGGAAGCTCCAAGGAGAAGCAAACTTAGGAAAGCTTAACAGTGGAGGAAGAGATCATTAATGTTAACAAAATAATGGGGAACCTCCGAGGTCAGAAGGCTTTATAGCCCTTTAAAAAATGCAATGAAGAAATGAATGGATTATAAAAACAAATGGGAAAGAAGATAAGCATATTCATATATTATGGAAAGATATAAATATTTTTCTACTGAATTGACTTAATAACTCCAAAAACCACATCCTCAAATTTTCATAAGGAATTTTGCTTACTACAGGAAATACTTGTGCTGGCATAAATATATGGAATCTCTATAGCTATGAAAAATGTAGCAAGATGCCTCTATCAAACAAAAAGTCAAAAGTCTCTGGGATAAATTATAATTGTAAAGAAACTGCTTAATTGTGTAATGCAGAAATAGCATACCACATGTTTTGGATTGCGTAATCGATCATACACCTGCTATGGAAAGCATTTATGACCTGGTTCTTCCTAAACCATGCCCAGATGGGATCCCCAAATTAACATGTGTGCCTACGTAACTTTTTTGCTTCTTTTTTTTTTTGACAATTTCTTCTCTACCAGTTATTTGTTAGTTTTCCTGTGTTTTTCTTGCTTGACTGACTCCTTCTCTTTGTATAGTCTTTTCCGTTCACAATTTTTTCTCATCTCAGGTGTTCTCCTCTTTTCATTTACAGGTATGGGATCTGTTATCTGGAATTCCGTTATCCAGAAACCTCCAAATTACGGGAAGGCCATCTCCCATAGACTACATTATGGTCAAATAATCCACATTTTTTAAAAAAAGATTTTTTTTCCCTCTCTAATAACAGTACCTTGTACTTAATCCAAGCTAAGGTATAATTGATTTTTAAACTTCAATAGAATCCTACCTCCATGGGTTAAATACTGTGGTGCTCTATCTGGGAACTTTGCTGCTCTTCAGTTCCATACATGTAGCAATAACAAAGAGAAATCAGATGGCACTCACCAAGCAAAATGTGCTGAATTTTTATGATTTATTCAGATCTCTGCACAATGTTTCAGGGGATCAACCTTGAGAAAGGGGGTTGATCCCCTGAAACGTTGTGCAGAGATCTGAATAAATCATAAAAATTCAGCACATTTTGCTTGGTGAGTGCCATCTGATTTCTCTTTGTTATTGCTACATATAATTGATTTTTACTAGAGGCAAAACCAGCCTATTGAGTTTATGTAATGTTTAAATTATTTTCTAGTTGCCTTAAGGTATGAAAATTTAAATTATGGAAATATTTGTTATCCGGAAAACCCCCAGGTCCTGAGCATTCCAGGTAACAGGTCCCATACCTGTACTTTCTCTGCTCTCTTTGTCTACCTACTGTTTATATTTGCCCCTCCTCTTTTCATTATTTTAAGCCTTTTTTATCCTTTTCCCTCCCCTTCACCTTCTGCTCTTCTACTTCTTCTGATCTTCCTTCTGCTCCCTTGCCAGTCTTTTCCCTATCTCCTTTCTCTCACCATTCCTCTCCAGAGTCCTTTTCTTCTCTGCCCCATGTCCTTTTTGTCACAAAAGGGCACAAGATGCAATGGTTTCCCATAATTCCAGCAACATAGTGCGTGCCAGGGTGAGTTACACAGAAGTTCTTCTGATTAAATGCACATCATGTAAAAATAAAATCTGTGAGTGATGTGAAGATGAATTGCTTTAGGAAGATTGCTGTAGCCTCCTCTGTCTCCCTGTTTTCCTCTCCACATGTGATTTCCTGCCTGCTTGTCATTTACCTGTACATATCCACTTATCACTTCTTCTTTGTTAGAAAATAAGCTAGAAAAGAACAAGCTCTCCATCACGAACTATAAAAGCCACATAGGGAGGCCTATGGGAAGTTATAAGAAAGCTTGTGCCATACCTGCCAGAGTCACAAAAGCTGCTTTGGTGTTGGCATGTCTAAAACTACAAACTGAACCAGCACTATCTTAAGTTCTTAAAGCAACATGAAAAGCTTGTAAAATTTCCTTAAAAAAAAGGAATGACAATATCATGTACTGTTGCCCCGCACTGGCTGGCCCCATGGCTACACAGCTGCTTGTTTATATAAACTATTGTAGAGTTTTTGAATCAAACACACCAGTTTTACCAGTCCAGCATGACAGTACAACATATTTTCATTATTTTAAAAGACTTTCATTTTTTGGTGTTACTGTTCCTTTAATCTAAATCCATATGTAATATGAATCTATAACAAAAATGTGCAAAAATACATCTCAATGAAACCAGTATGCATCTCTTTATATCAAGTTTTCTTTCCACAATGTAGCTTTTCTCTCTCTTTACTATTTCTGGCCTTTATGCTCAAGCAAGGAATTTCACAATGTTGGTTGCTACGTAACAAACATGGGGTTTTCTCACAGCAGTACCAGGTCAGCAAGCTGGGTTAAGTGCACTGAAGGATGTAAAGTGTTTTCAATCACTAAGCTTAGCAACAGTAAGGATGATACATGATCCTATTTTACCTTGATCAAGGAATACAAGATTTTCTGTGAACCACTGGTATCTAACAGTCTCTATAAAACGTCTAGATGCATTTTTTATGAGACAGAGATCTTTTCAGATGGAAAGGAATATTATTCGAAAAGCAGAAGAAAAAGCAATATTGCCTGTTGCAAAATGTATTTAATGGATAGGTTTATTGGAGACAGTAAGTTAGGCAGCTAGATAATAAAAAAAGCTATGAATGCAAATACAATTAAATTGTCCAACGAGATTGCAAACCATGATATAAAAGTTTAAAACATAGCGTTTATTTCGTAAACATAAAAACAGCCAAGATAAGCTTAGGTATCCATACGGAGTTTAGGAATCCATAGGAGAGATCTGTGCAACGTTTCGGGTGCTTGCTGCTCCCTTTCGCGAGCTGGTCTCCATGCAGTGTTAGGACTACAGTTCCCAGAAGCTCACTTAAGCCCTGTGGCGTCCCATGTGGTCGGAATGACGTCACCTTCCTGCACAGTAGCGCAGCATAAATACGCAGCGTTCGTGCGCAGGCGACGGTGTCAGCGTGGCCGGCGTAATTTCCCTCAACATGGACGTTTCAACAGTGACCACCATTTTAGAAATGGGCTCAATATGTAAGACATTATTGTTTCAATACACAAAAATAGAAGAATGGCAAAATACATACATTGATAATATTTGCATGATTATGAACATCTTTGATGGAATAGAAATAGCTTATCCAGAATGCATGAATAAACAAATGTTATAAGCATCCCTGAGGGATAAAGCTAATTGATGAATAGATGATGGTCAAATTCCTTATTCAAGCTCAATGGGCTAAGGATTTTTAACCTATGTATCCATGGAACTTCTGTCTTTTTTAATAGGAGTACCCTGTCGCCTCCCCTACGAGGCTGGGGTACCTGTTGAATCACCCTAAATTTTAAATCCTCCGCTGTGTGCCCCTTTTCTATACAATGTTTAGAGACTGGCAAAACACTGTTGCGAGTATTGACCGTGGATCTATGTTGTGAAAATCTGTCCCTTACTTTTTGAGTGGTTTCACCCACACATACAAGATTACAGGGGCAAACTAACATATACACTGCAAAACTAGTATCACAGCTATAATGACCCCGAATTATATATTCCCTGTTCGTTGTTGGATTGATAAAGGTAGCTCCAGTTAGAACAAACCGGCATTGTGCACATCCCCTACATCGAAACATACCCACCTTTGGGGCCCCATAAAGGTGTATTGTCTGGGTGAAGGTGTTATTTCTGCCTGTGTAACTTTTGTGCCTACGATTTTACCGCTTTTGCTATTGGGTTGTAAGTAGTTGAGAAAACTATTTCGTTTTCTTCATCTACTTTTTTTAACTTCCCCTTTAAAAGTTCTAATCTTGGATTTTTTTGTCTCTGCAGTATGTTCAATAAATTTTTTATTGTGTCCTCTCTCCTTAAATCTGTTACTCATAAAACCTATCTGTTCTTTTACATTTTCAGGTTCTGAACAGTTCCTTTTCACCCTACACATTTGTATATATATTCTGTACCCACTGTGGGTGATGGTTGCTAGATGACATAACATAGTTATTGGAATCGACCGGCTTAAAATATGTTTTTGTGTGTATTTTGTTCTCTTTCACGTAGATTTCTAAATCTAAGAATATAGCACTCTCCCTACTTATGGTAGGAGAAAGCTCTATATTCAAATCATTCTCATTGAGATTTTTAATAAACTGTGTCACTTCATTTTCTGTACCTCTCCAAATGAAAATAATATTGGCAATGTAGCGCCGCCACAGGAGTAGACCCGCACCAAGTTCTAGTTTGGGGAGTATGTGTAGATTTTCCCATAAACCCATGAAAGGTTTGCATAACTGGGCGCGAATCTAGTTCCCATAGCAGTGCCACATAACTGTAAATAGAAACTATTTTCAAACCAGAAGAAATTATGTTCCAATATAAATTCAATTGATTTCAGAACAAATTCCTTCTGTTCCACAGTCGTTTCCATGTCTGGTCCCAAGAAGTAAGCTGTTGATTTAATACCCTGGTTGTGTCTTATCGATGTGTATAAGGACTTAACATTTAAGGTACCTATAATAAAATCTTGTCCCAATTCTATTTCTTGTATTATTATCAGTTGGGTCTTTAAGTAAGTTGGAAGTGCTATGACATATTTTTGTAGTATTCTATCTGCATATTGAGATAAATTGCTTGTAATGGACCCTATTCTGGAAACAATGGGTCTCCCTGATGGATTATTTACATCTTTGTGTACCTTGGGTAGACAGTATAAAACAGGGATTATGTTTTTATTTTATTTTGATGAATTTGTATTCATTCTCATTTAGGATTCCTTTCTCTATTGCACCATCAATTAGTTTCAGAAATTTTGAATTGAATGTCTGTGTGGGGTCATATTTTAAAATGTTGTATGTATTTATATCCCCCAACAGATCTTGACACATGTTTAGATAACCCATTTTGTCCATCAGTACTATTCCACCTCCCTTATCTGCTGGCTTTATTATTAGTTGTTCATCTTTTGTTACCATGGATAATGCCTCTTTTTCATTTTTCGTTAGATTGGACTTATTTTTATGATTATTTTTGTTTTCCCATCTTTCCTGTATTTGGCTCAAGTCCCTTTTTATAATTTCCTCATATAACTTTATGTGGTTCCCCTTCTCTATAGTAGGAATGAATTCTGATTTCTTTTTTAAATCTGTGTGTATATATATTCTATCAGTTTTTCCGTCAATTTCTCTTTCTTTTTTTTAGAGACATTTTTTTCAAAATTTTTTACTATCTGGTTATCTTTTTTTTTAACATAATTTTCCGTATAAATTTTTCCACATCAATGTATGTCTCATATTTATTGGGTTTATTTGTAGGGGCAAAAGTTAACCCTTTCGTTAGGACTTTTATTTCAGATTTGAGATTAGGCAATGCATAAAATGTACTACACAAAATGTTGTGTATTGCCTAGAGTGCCAATGTAAATTACAGTATATTGGGAAGACTAACAGGGCCCTACAGGATAGAATGAGGGAACACATAAGGGATATTGAAAAAGGCTTGGACACAAATAGTAAATAGCACACGGGAAAAATCCAAAAGGTCTAAAGTTTTGGGGGATTGAACAAGTTAAAAGAAATTGGAGGGGAGGTGATTTAATTAATACAACATTACAGGTTGAAAGCAAATGGATGTATACAATGAAAACATTGGTTAAATATAGACATGAATTTGAGAGCATTTCTATAAACTAGAGCAACTTGGATAATGATACATAGTAGGATAGAGATAAACATAAAAAATAACTAGATTTTTAGAAAATGTTTTATTAATGTTTATGTCTGTGGAATTTACAATACATCCAATTATTGGATATACATATAGGGTGGTAGAATTAACTCTTGAGGGTTACGAGACAATCTATAGTCTAAAACAGAAACTAACGCGAGATCCGAGAGAGTGATAAAAAGTAGGAAGATGTGTGCAGCAATACAAAGCCTCTGAAGAAGTCTCCGACGAAAAGCGTAAGGCTGTGACGTCACTGGAGGGCGCCCGGTTGTGAGAGCATGAGGAGAATGCTGCAGGCTGGTTTTCATACCCCGCGGATACAGGAACTTGTGCGCCAACCTTAAAGGGACAGTCCCAACAGGACAGAGCATAGTTATGCTATTTAAAATAGATGCCATGTGAGTGCATTTTTGTTTTATCTATTTTTAATTAAAAAAAGTTTTTACACTATTTGCTGCCACATATCACTCAACAGCGATCCAAGGAGGGAAGCTGAGACAGTTGTTGGAAAATCTATTTTTATGCGAACGGATATCTATTTACATGCGAACAAAATGATATGTTTGTTAAGTGTCAGATGACTAATTTGGCACAATTTATTATGATCAACAAAAAAAAGAAACAGTACTTTCAATGTCCACCTCCAGGACATTAATAAACAAATATAAAAGCAAAGGAGCCAAGGACAGACTCCTACGGTACTTCACTAACAATCCTGGTCAAATCTGAAAAAGAATCCGCCTACAAATGCTCTTTGTAATTTGTCCATTAGCCAGTTCTTTATCCAAGTACAAATACTGTGTTTGAGGCCAGTTTTCCTTTATTTTATCAGTAACCTTTTATTTGTATTGTATCAAATGCTTTAGAAAAGTTTAAGTAGATCACATCCACTGCTATCACAGCGTTGAGGTTCCTGCTCACTTCATCATACACAAGATCTATTACACAATAAACCATGTTGGCACACACACATAGTGGGGGTCATTTATAAACTTCGCGCAGGGCAGATTGGTTCGCAAAGAGAATATATTTGCCCTGCGCATGGTTATATTTATAAAGCTGAATCAGAGGGTGCAAATTTTTTTTCACAATGCCAATGTCTGTAGGAGCTTTTTAAATATGTCACATTTCGCAAATTGCGAAATTACGCCACAACTTTGGTGGCGGATAAAATATTCGCAAAACAGTTTCGCAAACTGCGAATTTACTCTCAACGACATTTTCGCGCACAACAACCTCACACATTGAGTGCGCTCACACAAACTCCTGTCTCATTTGTGCACCATTTGCGAAAATGTATTCACACTGCGAATTCGCAAAAACAAGAAGGACGGGCAGAGCAGTGCAATATATTAGCGTTCAGGAAAAAACATGCGCAATACAACCATTTGTGAAAAATATGCACTGCGCGAACTTTATAAATGACCCCCAGTATTGTTATTTGCAATGTTGAAGGATCTTATGTCTTATTATCCCTTCCAGAAGTTTTCCTACCACTGATGTAAGATTAATAGGCCTATAATTTTCATGAATAAGCAATTCACCAATCTCTCTACACTATACTAGAACTCAAGGAATCCTGTAAAAATAAGTAAAGAGGTTTGGCAACCACAATGTTTACCTCATTTAGTACTCTGTGGTGAATACGGTTCTGGGCCTTTGTTTACCTTTATATGTTCTAGTTTCTTTTGAATTTCCTCCTGAGTCACCATGCATGAATAGTTCTATTATTAGAATTGGGTCTATTAAAAAGGAAGCCTTCATTAGCTGGTTCCTCAGTTGTGTAGACAGAAAAAATAACAGTTCAGAATATCAACTTTTTCCTGTTTCAATATGTTTATTGACAGAAAATAAAAAAAAAGAAACTTGCGTAACAGACAATGCAAAAGAATTTACATCACCTCTGAGTAAGCACAATCAAATACTGGGATCATAATACAACGAGACGATGGTGTAAATAAAAACAAAAGATTATCATAAGTCAAAAGACTGTCCATCAGTGATCGTTGAAACAGAGCAAACTTGCATTACATATATTTATGAACGTGGTACAGAGAAATCAAAGACATTTGTTAACAAAAGAAATAAGAAAAGTAAAAGTAAAAAAAAAAATAAAAAAAAAAAAAAAAGTTGGTTAATGCTCTCATTAACCAACTGTCTGAGGATAAGGGTGCCACCCCTACATGTGTTAATAGTGGCATACATGTTTTTTCAACAGCCAATGGTTGCCAATAAGTCATCAAGTGAAAGTAAATATAATATATATATATATATATATATATATATATATATATATATATAATAATGTCATATATTTTGCAAGGATTATGATTAAAGGGGTCCACATTTATTGGCTACTAGTCTAAGTGCTAGTCACTAGCGCTCATAAAGTTTTATTAAGTTTCGTCAATATTAGGCTGTATTTTAGATTATGTACAATAATATCTCTGTGGAGAGCTAGGCAGGCATGTAGATATTGATTTTTCTACCAAGTAATCAGGTTTGTTCCTTAGATACTAATTATCTTTGTTTTGATTATGTTTGTTAAATTGTCATTTTGCCAAGAATATTCATCCATTCCTCATGTGTTTTTCTTACCCTTGAAATTAGTTCTCCAACCATGCCAGTCCAGGTGCCATTCAGCTCTGGAACACCATAAACACCATCAGCAACCAGTCGGATCTTGTATTTAAATCGTAGGATGGCAGCAAGCTCCTTTAGCATGTCCACACAAAAACCTTCATATTGGTCATTACCCTCTAATTCCTGGTGGTTTGCTTTTAACATGAGGTATGGATTTTCCTGCAAAAAAACTAGGTATGGTCATTATCTTTCTCCTCAGATTTCTTGTACATGTAACTAGTAACATCTTTTGCAATGCGGCTGTATTTTACATGATGAATACAGGTATGGGATCCCTTATCTGGAAATCCAAAATACAGAAAACTCGGTTTTTAGGAAAGAATTGTAATTTTTTAAAACTGATTTCCTTTTTCTTTGTAACAATAAAACAGTAGCTTGAACTTGAACTAAGCTGCACTAATCGAAATTGGTGGCAAAACAATCTTATTTAGTTTAATTAATGTTTAAATGATTTTTAGTAGACTTAAGGTAGTTATAAGGTATGGCAATTTACAAAAAGATCCCTTACCTGGAAAACCTCACATCTCAAGAATTATGGATAACAGATTCTATACCTGTACTACAAAAAAAGGACTGAGTTTTTTAAAATGTGCTCTGCATGATAATTTGCTCCCCTGATATATAAAAATCGTACACTGCTCTTTGCTGTATTACTAACAAGTCCTACAGCTGTTGCTCCTAGTTATATTTGACTTCTGCTCTGCATTACTATGTGGGGGCTTTGTAGGTACATATTTTATGATAAATAAACAAAAATGTGTATTTTTAACAGAGATGCCTGATTTCACAGACTGAGACCAGTCCACCCCTTAGGCTCATAGTATAGTGCAACTTACATATTTTTTTCCTCTGTAAAGTGATGGAAAGCAGGAACAAAAAGCCTCAGAATCCACCATCACTTCACAATGGAACAAGATGGGGGTGGAGTTACACTTTGAGAAGTAATCAGGTATGTTTTATGTATTCTATAAACAGATTTATATTTGTTTGGAAGTTCATGTCACAGTTTAACACACCAAACTATTATACAACCTTGAGTGGATTCACAGATAGTAGGAGTCATTTACTTACACAAATGCAGTGTCCAAAGTGCAATTTTGGATATAATTCGCCATGTTTTTTGCCCAGAATTCTGCATTTTCACTAGAATTGAGGAAATTCCCTAGAATGGAGGAGTTGCTTCTGACACAGTTATGCCCAATGCATCAAAACAGGTGCAATTGCACTCAAGTTCTGATGGTAATTGGGCACAATTGCGCTGTCCGGCACCTAGTGTCATAAAGATGATGGTGGTAGCTCCAGGAATCCCCTAGGTCAACAGATCTGCTTGCATGCGATTTGGAATAGAAGGAGGGATGGATGCACTGGTGAGCAGTGCAAATATATAGAAGCACAAGAAGTGTCTTGGAAGCAGTGCTGGCAACTGTATTGGCAAATGAACCTTAGTACTTTTTTTTTTACCAAAACCCATTAATTTAGTTAAGCAACATTGAACAGCTCCATTTTATAGTTTGGTGCTGGGTGCTGTATTCATGTATAGATGCTTATGTCTTAAAAATGTAAGTGCTCAAAAATGTGTGAGGGACCAGAAATTTTGACTGCTAGAAATGCCAATGCAGTTTTGCAGCTTGTGCCATTTACAAAGGTTTTTATGAAAGTACTACAGCTAATAAAATTGAAGGGCTCAATAACAATGACCCATGTATGTATTCCCTCAATGTAATTCCCTCCAGTCGCAGGCCTTTGCAGTTACTTGGCCGTCTATAATGATTCCTGCCACAGGCTGTTTTTTTGTTACGAGAAACAAGCTAAAAAAAACTTGAATTAAATTTTTACTGTCTGTGAACACAAAAATATGACCTTTTGTAACTAAGCAAAGGTTTATTTTTTCACTGTATCAAGCTGTGATTGAGTTTTGTTGATAGAGATCCATCTGACTCCTAAATAAATAATAAGATAGTTCCTTTAGAAGGTGTCTCTCTAGAGAGCTGCAGCTGAGTGTAGTGAACAGAAAACCGTAAAGGTGTTGCGGACTTTATAGGTGTGTGGTTGGAGAAAACTCATATAGTGAGGAGTGAGGGTTCTTCAGATACTCACCCAGACCATTTGGGAAAAAATTGACTATTTTGTTATACTTTTGTGTAAAAAAACTGTTTATAATAAAGTGAAGTGAGAAAACTACTTTAAATTGCAATTTGGTGGCAAATCCCCACAATATCCATTAACTACATATTCTGTAAAAATATAAAACTTGCTAGACACCTTAGGGCCCATTTACTTTGCTCGAGTGAAGGAACAGAATAAAAAAAACGTCGAATTTCGAATGGGTTTTTTTTGGCTACTTCGACCATCAAATTGGCTACTTCGATCTTCGACTACAACTTCAACTTCGAATCGAACGATTCAAACTAAAAATCGTTTGACTATTCGACCATTGGATAATCGAAGTACTGTCTCTTTAAAAAAAACTTTGACCCCCTACTTCGCCACCTTAAACCTACCGAGGTGCAATGTTAGCCTATGGGGAAGGTCTCCATAGGCTTACTAGCAATTTTTTGGTTGAAGAAAAATCGTTCGATCGGTGGATTAAAATCCTTCGAATCGCACGATTTGAAGGATTTAATTGATTTTTCGTTCGAGCTAACTATTTGCGGTAAATCCTTTGACTTCGATATTCGAAGTCGAAGGATTTACATTCGGCAGTCGAATATCGAGGGTTAATTAACCCTCGATATTCGACCATATGTAAATCTGCCCCCTAATATGATGAGAATTGGGATAATAATTTGAGTAATTAATGTAGTACAGTCAAGGCATCCAGGTAAAAATTATATAAAACTGGGTTCCTGGAGTGCAGAACTGGATGTCCCTTTTAACCATTATTTCTAGCACGGTGTGTTTGTAAATGTGTTACTACAGCTGGATGTTGTGTTCATTTCTGGTAAAATGCAATAAATATGAATACAAATAAAACCAGAAAGGTATTCTTTGGGTTTAGTTTAATAATTATTAAGGAATTTTGGAATCTCTTACCTCTACTATTGTGGGTCCATGTAGGGGTCTAATATTCAGTGGCAAGTGAACACACAGCAATCTCAGCAGACTGAAAGAGAGCCAAGACAGCCTCCTGCTGCTCTCATTTTTCAGCCGGAAAACATACACACAGAGCATATTCAGGCCAAAGCACTTTTATAAAATGTACTATTAAAGTCAATGAGAGCCGTCATAGGTTTTCTTAAGCAGTTTATACTCACTAAAGTATGCTGGCTGTAAAGTCCTTTGAATGACATTGGCCTAACTCACTATCCTTTAACATCACCCAAAGCCATTCTCATTTAGAAAGTATTACTAATTATTTCCAGATCCATCCTTTTCTATCCTTTCCCATACTGTTTCTTATCTCCTTGAAACCTTATGTCAGTCTTTGTTATGTATGTTAATCCTCGCAAACCATGGTACTTAAGAACCACTGCTATCAATGGAGTCATGAGCCAGACCAGGAGAACTCAAAAATGACATACAGGCAAGTGAGACATACACAATCCACTGTGCCTAGCTTATGTAGAACAAATAACTATAAAGCCTTGTAAGTATATGCATATACCTGTTCTAGGCACAGTTAAGCAGCAAAATCAATTTAATTAAATTAAATAATTATTCCCAAATCTTTTACTTTTATTATTGGCCCTGTATACTTTATTTTCTTGATTGTTTATAGGCGAAAAGCTTGGCTAACAGTGATACAACTATGTACTCAAAGGCCTTACATATACTGTAAAAATGATATACCCTTACTGTTATATATAAATAAAGATATTAGATAGTGTAATAAATAAAGATATTAGAAATCCCCTTGGAGTCTTGTGACCTATATAAAAACAGCACCTGGCCTGCAACCTTGGGCTTTCAAATTGTAGTAGAAATGCACTGTGTCTTCTAATGTCATACGGTCTTATTTACAAAGCCTTGGGCTCTTGTGCTCTGTTTCATTTTCACCTTGACTAACAGGTTGTACCCAGAGGCAGATGGTTGCACTGTTAGAATAGAGAACAAAAAGATGTATGCTTCATTCTCCATTTCTCCACAGTCAGGTTTATTCATCTGCTTGCACTTTCTGAAGCTACCATCACCTTCAAACAAGCAGTAGCTCCAGGTTTCCTACACTGGCCTACATTAATTGTAGTTGCACCAAAAGTATTGGGTGCATATGCCAGTCTTACTCCAAACACTGGAAAAATGCCAACAAGATGTAGAAAATTTTCAGCAAATTGAGTTGGACTACAAACAACTGCATCTGCTTCAATTTCGTCAGGCACATCTTTACACTTGAATAATGATTAAAAATGTTTTGTTGTGGATCAAAAACATGGCAATGGAAATTTGCACTTTGTAACACCGAGGTGCAGAGGTAAATTACCACTTTTGTCCTCTACTGATTCATCGATGCAGCACCCAAATAGGGTATTGCTGTGTCTGGTGATTTTTCATCTAAAGGTGGCCATACACGGGCCGATAAAAGCTGCCGACAGACCGTGAGCTTATTGGCCCGTGTAAGGGGCCCCCCGATGGGCTTCACCGATCGAGATCTGGCCGAAAGTCGGCCAGATCTCGATCAGATGGGACAGAAAATCCCGTCGGATTGCGGCCGCATCTATTCGTTGATGCGGTCCCGCGATCCGACCGCCCGTTTGGGCATCGTTAGGATCTGATCGTTGGGCCCTAGGGCGGATCTCTCCATGTATGGCCACCTTTAGACAATCAGGACCATATCAAGAGCCCTATTCAAATCAATTAGAAAACACGATTTTATGGTGCATCTTGTGAAAACTTATGGGTGAGATTCAATCTAAGGAGAAAAAAAATATTTCTGTAATTTAGTTCCAGTTTTTCCCATTTACTTTTTCATGTTATAAACAGTGAGATAAGTTCATGGTGAAATCTGGACCTGAACTAGGAGATACATTTTCCACGTCATATTTAATCTGCCTCTTAAACTCAATTGAATTCTATAGGATCATGAATAAGACCATGTGTTTCTCATTCGCCTATTATATTTTTTATAGTAATAATAATACATAATACACCAAAATAGTAGGAGAAAAAACACTAATTTAGACAAGGATGCCAATCATTGTTATGGGATTATACCAATAATAGCCATTTTTCTGTATTCGTATTCCAAAGACCCAGAAAAGATGTGACTTACTAGGATAGTTGTGACTATGAGAGTCTTATTAACCAAACTGTCTGAGGCATTGAGAGAAAAATATCTCTTATCCATTGTGAGTCCATTTGTGACATGCCATTGTCCAATCTAAAAGAAAAATAACAGATATATTGTAGCATTTAAAATTGGCTGATCTTCATCAAATATATTACAGTTAATGTTAGAATGTAAATGGGACGCCCTGACACATAGCTTGCAAACACACCTTAGACTTAAGTCAAGGTTTTTTCTTGACATTGCATCTTTCAGTTGTTGGCTTTTGCTTAGCTCTTTGGTCACATCATACAAACCCAAAGCTAAGGGCAATGCTAGTATTGTAGAAGATTGAGAGATGTACAACATGTTATTTACCTACCATTCCTGGAATCATTAAACAGCCATTGGGGAGCATAATTGAACAGCTGAAAGGTTACAAGATTGTGCCATGTGTACCACCTGCAGACCATGGGTGGGTTAGGCCAACCATATTCTGACATACTTTGAACTGCTAATTCCAGCATTCGCTAACACTTATGCTCAGTGGAAATTATATGTAAGAAACTGTTTGCATAATACTGAACAGAACTGCTTCCATTCAGGTGGTGGCCATGTACACTCTCACTGCACCCCTGCATACACCAGTCATACATCAGACACCAGTCAACCACTAGTTAATCGCTGCCACCATGGTAGTTTACTGGCTACCCAACAGACCCCCTCCTTTCCTAAAGTCCCTGTCCCTGCCAGTGAAATTGTCCTGCTGTAGCACACGCTGGATAAAGGAACAGTAACATCAAAAAATAAAAGTGTTTTAAAGTAATGAAAATATAATGCAGTATTGCCCTGCACTGCTAAAACTGCTTTGTTTGCTTAAGAAACACTACTATTGTTTATATAAATAAGCTGCTGTGTAGCAATGGGGGCAGCCATTCAAAGGAGAAAAGGCTCAGGTTACACAGTAGATAGCAGATAAGCTCTGTCTGTCTAATGGTGTTATCTGTTATCCATTAGTTAACCTGTGCCATATAGCCGTTTTTCAATTTCCGCCATTGCTACACAGCAGCTTGTTTATATCAACTATAGTAGTGTTTCTGAAGCAAACAGATCAGTTTTACCAGTGCAGGGCAACAGTACATGATATTTTCATTACTTTAAAGCACTTACATTTTTTGGTGTTACTGTTCCTTTAAATACTGTAAGCGCACACACTTTCTACTAACAGTTAAGGGTTAATTTGCATTCAAATTCTAGTTGCTATGCACAAAACTCGCGAACAGGTTAGCTATAGTTCCACGATGCACAATGACCTAACCGCTTAAGGCAAATCTTCAGACAGGCTGGGTTTTGAGCACATACATAAAATGTATTCAATTTTATATTTAATATCCCATGAAGTGGGCAGTGGATATATATTACGGTTGACAAGACTGTGGAATAATATCAACAGTTATCCTAATATCATACAATTACAGTTCATACAGTTATAAAATAAAAATGATAAAAACAACACAGTTGTGTGGTCTTGTGTCCCTTGAGGTAAAGGTGAATAGTGATCATGCCCCCAGTAGTACTGGAACCTCTATAGCATGATCATAACAGTCTCTTCCAGAATTTATGCTGAGTTTGAGGAACACCCTCTCATTACTATGTATGAAGTCTGGGGGTAGCACAGGGTTAATTCATTTCTGACTTGTCAGCTAAACTGAACTCTGTCTTGATTTATAATATTGTTTGTATCTACTACCCTGTGCCTGCTGTAGTGATATAAGTGTATTATTGTTATTCCCCATAACGATCTGTCAAATATGATATCTATCACATGAACACATGCAAAGCAATGCACTCCTGCTAATGTGGAAGGCCTGTATAATAAACACTAAGGGAAAGGACTCTTTGTGTACAACAAGAATATGATGGTTGCATAATTGTACAGAATACTGGTTGGCCATATTTTCATCTCTTTGATGGTTCAGTTGTGTCTATGGGGCAGATTCACTATAGGAGGAAGTGGACTTTTCTAGTGAAAATTTGCCAAAAAGACCATTCACAGGGAAGAAGCTCAGTGCTAGAGAAGTTTTGTGTCGTTTCAGCACGAATGATTGTTACTCCGCAAATTTATATTTATCCTCAACAATCTTATGTCATTGACATCATATCCTGTATGCCAAAAAAGTTATAAAAAAGACAAAACATTGGAGTTTTTTCATATTTTAATGTGGGATTAACCATATAAAGATCAAGCTACATTTGTTTTAGGGTGGCCTCGTGTTTAGGACAATAGCAGATCTCTTTTGTCTTTATTTTGCTTCTTTGGACATTTTTAATAATAAGTGACCACTACCAGCAATTTCAACAACAATCACTAACAAAGACATATATATGATCTGTATGTCCCAGCTATATTTAAATTGATGTAAGCGTAAGTATGTTGATAAAGTTTTGTTAGGAAGAAAGTAACTCTAAAGAAAAGTTGCTTAGAAAAGTTTGTGCTGGTGAAAGTAAGCCAATGCTCATTTACCGAGATAAATACATGTATCTGCATGTGAATTAACATTTGATGAAATTGTGCGAAATCTTCAGAGGCAAAAATTTGCCATTTAGTAAATTTGGCTGTGAATTAACATTTGATGAAATTATGCGAAATCTTCAGAGGCAAAAATTTGCCATTTAGTAAATTTGGCCTATGAGTGGAATGCTACTGTAGTTCAGAAACAGATGCAGCCTAAATGTTGGACATCCTTATACTTAAGGAGCAAAAGGCTCATCAGAGGCCAAGGGATAAGAATACACAGTCTGTCTGACCTGGCTTTTAACAGTAATGCAGAAAAAAATGGTTTTTGTTTGACAAAGTTTCTTCATTTTTGCTTTCATATTTACAAATGGTCAAGAAACTAAGAAAAACTGATGCTTCACAGTGAGCCGAACACATTCAAGCTATGTGGTACTTGTTAACCATCTGCTGCTCTGACATATTCTGTGTTCCAATGTAACTGTAGTCTGCTAATATGTATGAGAAACGACAACGTTTAGAAACAAACATCATCGATATCTAAAGGCGGACATATTAATATTAGCAAACACTTTTTGTTATGTTATGTGCCTATGGTGAGGATGAGGATTATTTTTATTATACTTACAGGGTTTGAAATGCAAAAAAACCTAAATGTGTTTATACATAACTTAATCCAAATGTTGGCAGTTTCAGCAAGATTTGTAGAAATGATTATATTTTAATTACAATATCTCAATATTCCCTTTTTTGCATTTTTGGGGTGAGGTTATGAATATGTATTTAGCCTCCCCAATAATGAATATAGCCTCCCCAAAAATAGGCCAACTGCTATACAGGTATGGGATCCATCATCCGGGAACCCATTTTACAAAAAGCTCTGGATTACGGAAAGGTAGTCTCTCATTGTCTCCATTTTATCCAAATAATCCAAAATGATTTCCTTTTTCTCTGTAATAATAAAACAGTACCCTGTACTTGATCCTAACTAAAGTATAATTAGTCCTTATTGAAAGCCAAAACAGAAAATCTCAGGTCCTGAGCATTCTGGATAACAGGTCTCATACCAGTAAATATTTACAGTATATACAGTAATTTAATTTCTATATAAAGCCTTCAATTAAACCCTCTCCACAGTTCCCTTGGTCCGATATTTTTACAGCATCATGTGCTCTACAAAGACACACACTGAACATACAGGTCAAAAATATGCAAGTCAATTAAATATCCTTATATTTTAGAATATGTGTGGCAGGAAAGTGTATCTATTGTAGAACAAGCATCAAAAGGCAGAAATATATATTTTATGAAGATATACACAGCTGGGAATCAATTCTGAATCAGAAATGCAATTTAACACTGCACTAAAAATGGTTTAGTATTATTGAAAGTTTTATGATGATATTGTATCTTTGAATATATATATATATATATATATATATATATATATATATATATATATATATATATATGTGTGTGTGTGTGTGTGTAATGTGCATTTAGCTTTGCTGTTGTGAAAGGTTACGATGCAGCGATCTTACATTTATGTCATACGTTTAGATATTTAGCTCATTTAATACAAGAAACCTTAGCGCAGCATCCAATATCTCTGTCTATTTAAAAGTCCCGTCACAACCCAATACCTATCCTTGTTCCCTGTGCTCATTAAAATGCAAACTACAAAATCAATTTGGTTTCAAAGGAAGGCTCTTAGCAGAGCAGCGCCAGTTATAAGTCTCCCGCTACAGTGTGTCTTGGGTGTTAGCAAAGGGTGTGAGCTGCCTGCTATTTCCACTTTATTTTCTGATTTAGATGTGTTAGTAACCCAGCAAGGAATTTTTTTACCATCTGTTACAATGTTGTAGAGAGTATTTTCCATAATTAAGGGTACAAAATATTATTCCCTCTATTCATTAGTCCTAATAAGGACATAATACATGAAGACTATAAGTGGCTATGTCAAGAGTTTTTGCATGTATGGGATCCATTATCCAAAAACCTGTTATGCAGAAAGCTCAGAATTACAGAAAGGCCGTCTCACATAGGGGAACTTTAGGGCGATTTGTGTTTTTTTGGCGAAAATTTCCAAAATGTCAATTCCCAGCAAATTTGCAGGTTTTCTAAAAGGCTAAGAGGACAATTTTTTTAGTGAAAAAGCTCAGTGCCAGAGAAGTTAGTTTTGCCAGCCACTATTCTCTAGCGAAAATTCGGTAATTTATCAAAGTTCTAAAGGTTTCTTTTTCTCCAAAGTGTACTTTGCCAGGGTCAAACTCCCATTATAAACATAGAGCAGCCACTTTTAGATCGCAATCTACACTGCCCTTTCCATGCTACTTTTCTCCATGGTGAAAATTCTCTAGCAAAAATTCTCTAGAAAATTTTCCCCACTACTATTGTATGGGGAAATATACTGGCAAATTTTTGCAGAGAATTTTACGCCAGGAGAAAATTCACCACTTTTCTCTTGAAAAAGTGAACTTATGATTTTTAGCAAATATGGAGATATGTTGTGAAAATACACCTGGCGAAATGAGGGGAAGTTTGGTGAAGTTAGGTGAAGAGAAAATTCACACATTAGTAAATATGCCCCAGAGGCTCCATTTTATCCAAATTTTAATAAAAGATTTCCCTTTTCTCTGTAATAAAAAAAACAGTACCTTTACTTGATCCAAATAAAGATATAATTAATCCTTATTGGAAGAATAACCAGCCTATTGGGTTTATTTAATGTTTACATGATTTTCTAGTAGACTTACAGTATGAAGGTACAAATCAGGGAAAGACCCGTTATCAGAAAAACCCATGGTCCCGAGCATTCTGGATAACAGAATAGTGTTCTGTTGTTTTCTGTTATTAGAAATTTATATTTTATATATTTAGAAATTCAAAGCCCAGATGTATTATCTGGAATTCCTAGCTAAGGAGTCTTTTCAGGGAATAAGGAGTCTTTACATAATTGATATCACAATATAAAAAGGCTTTTTGAACCTAAAAGGATTGTTTTCCCACCAACATGAATATATTCTAGCATAGTTACCATCATGGGAAAAGGCATATTTTTATTATTACAGGTTAAATATATATTTTTTTAATTATTTACTTAAGTATAACTATATAAAAATGTCATGCCTACTTCTGAGCTTTCTGAAAAATCGCTTTCCAGATACTAGATCCCATAGCCATATCCATTTATTTTTCCTCATAATCTTTTTCATTGTTAAATTGGCCACAGGCAGCTCCAAACAGCAGGGTAATATGTGGAAATGTTACTGAGCCATTCTGATAAAAAATAATTGATTACTGGATAGAAGCTCTGGTCCTTATAGTATATCTAGAATTATAGCCATAAAGCAAGAGAGGTAAACATAGATAGTGCTGCAAGTATCAAGAAAGAATTCCACCATGCAGGCACAAGTGTTGCTTATCATTTTTTCGAAAGTAATGCAGAACATTTGTTGCAACATTACACATTGTCTTCAAGCAAAAGTATATACTTTTTATTCTGACAGCAGTTTAAGTTTATACTTAAATTATGCCTTGGAGACCATGTAACTCTGTGCTTTATGATGAAGTGGTATTTGCAATGCAGCAGGAACAAATAATAAATTGGGCAGGTAGAAGCAAGTGCCTTTTTGGATTCTATGCCCAGTAATAATATTCCCATAGGGCCAATATTGTGGTAGAAGGCACAGCTGCCACAAAAAAAAAATGAAAGAATGTCTTGTATTGCTATTCTGCATACTGCACCTCTATACTGCAACATGCATTGAGTATATACAATACAAGTCTAGCTATCAGTCTAGATTAACAATTTGCTTGAGTGAAGGAAAATCTGAATCTTATGCAAATGAATTATAAATAATTATAAATTACTTGTAAAAGGCAGAGGATAACAGACAATTTTAATATCACCCCTTTTCTTCATAATCAAGGATTTTTATTTTATTTTTGGCTTTTGTTGCCAGGATTTTTTCCCCTTGCTCTCCATCTATGTAGTATTAAGAATGTAGACAGGTACCTTCCAGAAATGAATACTAAAGTACATGGTATGGGACCTGTTTCCGGAGAAGGGGGTCTTTCCACAATTTAGATCACCATACCTTAAGTATACTAAAAAATCATGTAAACATTAAATAAACCCATTAGGTTGGTTTTGCTTCCAGTAAGGATTAATTGTATCTTAGTTTGGATCAATATGTTTTATTATCACAGAGAAAAGGGAAATCGTTTTTAACAAATTTGGATGAATTGGAGTCTATGGAAGATGGCCCTTCCGTAATTTGGAGCTTTCTGGATAACAGATCCAATACCTGTATTTATTTATTTTTGGGGGGTAAGGCTGGACACAAATACTAACACATCCTTGGGCATGTTTTAACACTTGTGCCCAGTGACAAGGGACGAAACACAGCGCCCATTGTATCTGTGTATCTGTTTAATGAAACCTCTGTTTACAGGTTCACTTGAATTCACCCGTAACAGTGACTGGACCCTATTCCTAAACCTTATTTTATATATATATATATATATATATATATATATATATATATATATATAAATATATCAAGCCTCACCCATGTGCACCCAATAAAAAGGCATGAGCGGCATTTCAGTGTGTTTTTTCATTTTATATTATGGGGAGGTGACTCTCTCCTCAATGCCTGCTCTCCCAACCCCCGCCTAATGGTGTCTTTGGAAAAGATCATGCTAAACAAAGAGGAAAGCTGGTATAGTCTTTCTCACCCCAAAGATAACTCTCTTTTTTCACTTAGTGAAATAATGGTTTTATATATATATATATATATATATATATATATATATATATAAAACCATTATATATGGAAAAAATGTACCCCCGTTTGGAAAATATAAGGTTTTTAAAAGTCAGAGAGTCATTGGACAATAATACATAAACTCATATACCACAAGTCATATCAATAATCTCATGGCTGTTTTTATTTCTCTATTTCGAAGTAACACCCCTAATGCAACTGAACAAGCAGAAAACACCAATTGTCTTGACTGTCTTTAATGCATTCCATACATTTATTATACAGAGATGCTGGGAGTGGATGGTGGCTCAATTATTGCTTCCAACAACACAATTCAAAATTCCCAGATTATGGTGTCAATTATGTGCAGTTCAGCTGTTATACAAAGCTTATGTCAACCTTTGTCTATCTGATTGGGAAATATTTAATACAAAATGAAATGTTACAAGAGGTGTCTGCCCTTTTTTCTGCTCTGGAAATAAGTATCTTCTAAAACAGAATAAAGACAAACCAATGAAGAAGTTGAGCATGTAACATTCTGCCTGGGTTTGAATCAGTGACCTGCAGGTTGCTATGTAGTTTCTTATACTGCTGTGCTATACAGACAGACAGCTAAGGTCCTGGTTCACTATTATTGGTATATTCCCTGGTAGTCATGGTGAACTCAGCTGTGGCTACATGTGCTCAGTATTTGCCATTAGTCTGGCTATATAACCCCCTGCTCTGCACTGACTCACTGCTTGTTATAGGTCAAGTGTGCTTGCTCCTAGGTGCTCTGAATATGGCTTTGCTTGTCCCTTGCTTCATGATCCTGTCCCACGTGTGACTTCCTGGTTCTGACCCCGGCTTGTTCCTGACCTTGAGTTGCCTCACCATTCTGCTTCTGTTATCTGGTTGGTTTTGCTTCCAATAAGGATTAATTATATCTTAGTCTGGATCAAGTACAAGGTAATGTTTTATTATCACAGAGAAAAAGGAGAGGTCAGATTCAGAAGTAATGTTTTAAAAGGAGAAATGAAAGAGCTGCCCCATACAGCTGCACCCTCTCATCCATAACCTCCGAAGCTCATATGAGGTGGTTAAATTAAAACATAACTTTTAATATAACATTAAAACAAATGTCCAGTGTGCAACATTAAAATACCAGTTAGCTGCAGGAGGCTGATTGACCAGGCAATAGGTGGGTTCAAGAGGTTATGTGCTATTGCACCTGTATAACTAGTAATCGACTAATATTCAAAATTATTATGTAGCATATTCAAAATGTCACCGTGATGTAGTGTAATCACCAACAAAGTCACCCAGAGGATACCCCTCACAATGCCAACCCCTTCACCCAGTTCGAGATCCCTCCCCTATAGTGAGAAGCTAAACACACTTGTCTAATTGGTAACGGTGAGAAACACCGTTCGGTGGAGTACAGTGTGCCTCAGGCACATCAAAATAGCTACAAGTAGTCACCTTCGGATCCACAAGAGCCTCCAACCCCTTCACCCACAATGAGTCCCCTCCTGATCCGTAAATGGTAATTGCCCTATCAGCCGTCCTGCCTAATTGTGAGCTAAAAGTGGTCCTGGCGATATTGAAATTTATCATGTACTGTATCATTAAAAATTAGACTTTGACCATTCATCATCTAAAACCTGCCGAATTGCTGTTTTAGCCTATGGAGGACCTACTAGAAGCTGTTTCAATTGGTGGTCTTTGAAAAATCTAAGGGTTTTTTTGGAAATACTTTGTACGATTCGAATTCGTACGAATACGGACTATTCACACAAAGGAAAAAAAAATATTTTTTAATACATTTTGGTTGGTCTTTTTTTATTCGAATCTCGAAATTCAACCCTTGATAAATCTGCCCCTAAGTATTAACAAAAATTTGAAAAATCAATTTTCGTACCAAATGGGCACTTACTCATTTACATGTCCTAATAAACATTTTTTAATAGCATGGATACAGCTGATTAATTTAGAGCCATAAAACAAAGCCTGTTTTAATTTTTTTTTTTATCATTGTGAATAGAATTCACAGAAGACGCTCTAAACAGACACTTCCGGATAAGCAATGTTGAAATTAACTGGTAAAGAGGTCCTGTTGGAAACATTATATGCAAAAGGTACCTAGAGAAATAGGATAGGAACCATGTGAAAGCAGAACCACTGATACCAAGGTAAGTGCAATGGCTGATTGTATCCCATCTAGCTGCTGATAAATGGGTAAATTGTAGCTGTAAAAAGATATATGGGCTTACCTTGGTTGGTTTGGGTGACTACAATAGAGTAACTTAATGGGGCTCATTTATCAACACCGGGCAAATTTGCCCATGGGCAGCAACCAATCAGATTGCTGCATTCATTGTTCTACTTGCAGCTGGTTTCAAAAAGCTAATCACTGATTGGTTGCTATGTGTAACTGCCCATGGGCAAATTTGCCCAGTGTTGACAAATGAGCCCCAATTTCTTTATTAGTAAATTAACATCTAAATGACTCATTGTGAAACACACAGTGCGGCTTTTTTCATGCACATGCACGGCACAACTTTTTCAGCGCATGCTCACCGAGAGTTTAGGCTAAGGCCACACTAGGCGATAGCGCCGCGATTTGACTCGCGGCGACTTTTCGCGGCGACTTTTAAGCCGCAATCGCTGGGGAAACTTTTGCGCTGGCGTCTATGGGGAATCGCGAAAAATCACCAGCGTAAAAACACACGCGGCGATCTTTTCTCTACTGTCGCTCGAAATTGCCTCGCTAGGCGATTTCGAGCGACAATAGAAAAAAGATCGCCGCGTGTGTTTTTACGCTGGCGATTCCCCATAGACGCCAGCGCAAAAGTTTCCCCAGCGATTGCGGCTTAAAAGTCGCGGCGAAAAGTCGCCGCGAGTCAAATCGCGGCGCTATCGCCTAGTGTGGCCTTAGCCTTAGACGTCACATGGGGGCCCCTGGGGACTGTCAGGAGGGCCGGCCCCTTTGTTTTGCAGACCCGGTGGGCCCCAAGGCTCCAGTCCGACCCTTCTGATACAGCATGTCACTTTCCACACTATTTTTCCTATTTTATTTTTAATGACTAGCACACAACTGCCAAAACATTTTATGGCATGTTTTAATGCAGAGCAGAATTGAATAAGTGACAAGGAGCTGTTTAACGCTAATGGCTTATACACATAGGCATTTTTTCATGATTGACTGGTGGTGGAGTCAAAGGTTTGATAGCATTGAAGAGCATGAGCTAATCCACTTTGTTCTATCTGTTTGTACCCAGGAGTTGTCAAGTCTGTGTTTTGGTGATGTCGCTATTTATCACAGCATGCTCTAGTTTTGGAACACAAAGAGAATATAAAATAATATTTTTGTAACTTGCATTTTCAAAAAAAAAATATAAATGAAATAATTTCCTTTAGATATATTTAAATGCATTTGAACAAAGCGACTGTGGGTAAAACTCCTATGGGTTATATGACATGCATGGATAGGAATACAAGTAGCCATTGCACACCCTTAACCTCTCCAATTGCGATTAGCCCGGTGCACAATGATAGAGATTTGGCAACTTCAAAATGCGTAGCATAAGAGAATCCAATAGCACACAGAGCAGCTCTGTGTGCCATTGAAATCTCTGATTCTAAATGACATGCATGGCACATGTACAAAAAAACTTCAGACGCTCCTGTATACAGATATTTTGAAAATGTCATAATGGTGTAATTATGCCTGATTTGGATGGATTCTGTTGGCATTTTCAGATGCTTTGTTGCTCAGTGGAGAAGCAACTTCCCTCAGGCAACAAAGTGCTTTATGTGCCACTTGTACAGTGAAAGCCATTGCACTTGTTGTGTTAAATCCATTTAATGCAGCTTTTCTGCGCAATACAAAACATTTTTCCAAGTCTATAGTTTTGAATTGCCATTTCAGCAAAGCTTGAAACTTGGAACAGTCACAGAAGCAAAAGTTTTGCATACCACCATGTTTTGGTGGATATATTGGTGCATGACATGGCAGTCACATACAATGACCTGTCTCCACCAAATCCTGGTTACTCACATTATTAATTGAAAGCTGGTTGAGAGATGGCTTCAGAGTTCCCCTGCATCAATAGGCTTAACTGAGTTAAATTTAGAACAGGAGGCAGGATTGAGGCACATAGAAGCTTGTGTTGAATGATCCCTATTGTCTTCTCCTGTAGACTTTTTGTATTCTCTATAGCAAGACCAGGCTGTATATATTAACTGTATTGGCGGGGAGAAAAGCTGAACCAAATTACACAGAATAGGATTGATGAGCCCTAAATTTCCAATAAGTGTGAATAAGGGATAATGCTTTCTACATATATGGGTGATTAAGAAGGGTTATTTATTAAAGGTCGAGTTGTGTTTTTCTGAAACATTTTAGTTTTTCGAAGGTAATTTCACTAAAATCTCAAATTTTTTGGGATACATTTTTTTTAAAGATTTATTATGCCCCAAACCTGCAAAAAGCCTGAATCCGAAAATACTCCAGCTAAAACCTGTTGAGTCATTGGATGTTTTTTGACTTCATGATTTTTGTTTTTTTTTTACAGTGGTTTTCGCTCAAAAACTTGATAGATTCAAGGTATTTAAGGTTTTTTTTTTTTTTAGCTTATAACTCGATCAATTTGAGTATTCCAGTTTTCTC
Organism: Xenopus laevis; assembly: GCF_017654675.1. Classification (NCBI taxonomy): domain Eukaryota; kingdom Metazoa; phylum Chordata; class Amphibia; order Anura; family Pipidae; genus Xenopus; species Xenopus laevis. The sequence continues at coordinate 80,191,238 of NC_054383.1, forward strand.
CCCCTGATTGCATGCAATCAAGTTTTTTACATTCAGGGTTTTTTTTTTTTTTTTTTTTTTATAAATAAGTAAACATTCAAATTGTGAGTTTATTTGTGGTAGAAAAAAACCTCACAAACTTGACCATTCATAAATAACCCCCTAAATTGTAGACTGTTCCCCTGCATTGCCTTAGCCAAATTAAGAGTAAGAATGTATCAATCCTCCTACGGGTTACCGAAATCCCGATGGGAATACTTTAAACCATACAAATGAAGAGAGCACTCAAGGAGCAGTAAATTGTTCTGGCTGTGTTGTTATTCAAGATTACTATTTACACAACAGGTTTTGGGCCTTTCTCAAGTGAGAAAGGGCATGTAAGTCCCAAAACATGTTGTGTAAATAAGTAGTCTTAAGTAGTCTTGAATAATAACACAACCACAGCAGTTTACTGCTCTTGAGTGCTCTCCTCAATTGTATGGTTTAAAATAACCCCCTAAATATTGATTGATGAAAATTTGTGTGGGGACTAGAAATATCACTCAATGCAATAATCTTGCAGATAATTATGTACTCGAACATACAACCAAATATCTCAGGGGCTATAGGTTATATGAACATTGTTCTTTAATAATAATAATAATAATAATAATAATAATAATAATAATATTAAAGCATTATGAAGACACAATCACTAACAGTGATGGACACTCTTATTAAACAAACTTTTCATCAAACTCTTCATCAGTGAATTTCAGTACTCTGACTGTACTGAACATTCCTCAACTGCATGGAACAATCTTTGCCAATCTTTACTGTGGATTTGAAGGTTACCCATTACCAGTTACTGCTATTTACCAGTTACTGCTATTAACCACTATTAACATAAGTTTAAATAGCTCCTATGGCTATCCATTTGTTGCATTCTAGTGGAAAGATGGCTGAAATAACTTGAGTGAACATTAAGGTTAGACCGAATCCAGGATTCGGATTAGGATTCTGCAGTTTTGGCTTTTGGTTTTGGCCTTTTTCAGCAGGATTCAGTTGAATCCAAGTGCCTGGCTGAACTGAATCCGAATCCAAAAAATCACATCACTTTTCATCACACAAACGAGAAGTCAAATTTTTTTTACCCAGGTGGATCTCTTTCCCCCCTTCGTTTCCCTAATTTATATAAGCAAATTAGGGCTCGGATTCAATTTGGCATTCGGCCAAATCTTTCACAAAGGAGTCGCTCGAATCCTAAAATAGTGGATTAGTCACATCCCTAGTGAATGAGACTAAAATGGTAAAACATTAGACATTCTGGTCAAAATTTTATGTTTATAAAATATTTAAAAGGGTGTAAGTAGAGAATTTCATGAAATATGGCTGATTTTGCTATTTGGAATGTTAGTGTTGGTAGAGCCTTTTATACCTCCATAACCCGCTGTCTGGTAGTAGATGCTGGAACTGTACATCATGCATATCCAAATGTTACTTGTCCATTATCCAACTATTCCATATATTTACAAACACGTATAGAAGTCGTTATCTGGAAACCCGTTATCCATAAAGCTCCAAATTATGGGATGGCCATGTCCCATAGACTCTATATTTATTCAAATAATTCACTTTTTTTAATATGATTTTCTTTTTCTCTGTAATATTAAAACAGTACCTTGTGCTCGATCCCATATAAAATATAATTACTCCTTTTTGGAGGCAAAATAATCTTATTTGGTTTAATTCATATTTAAATGATTTTCTTAGTAGACTTAAGGCATGGAAATCCAAATTACCGAAAGCCTCCTTATCTGGAAAACGCCAGGTCCGAGCATTCTGAATAAACGGTCCCATGCACCTGTATCATAATCTTTCATGTATAGAGTCCTGACATGTTATTATCATTCACTTCAAGCTCTTTCCCAGAGGAGATTCTAAGGTCCCTATCACATTCACGTAACAGAAGCAATAGGGTCATTCAGATAATCCTTGGATATTAACACTTGCTCTTGCTCTCTTTGAACTGTACAATACTGTGATTCATAGTGCACCATCCAATACCTTAATCCACAGCAAATCTAATAGTTATTTACCCTTGGCAGTTTCCATCAAACAGGAATTTGTACAGATGTTTCTCTGGCACTCTGAAATAACACATCAACTGCTGAAATATCTGAGTAATAGTTCTGTAAAAATCATTGATTCGTGGCATCTGGGCACAGTTGGGCTTATTATTCTTAGTGTGTAAGCAAGGAAAAGTAATGTGTTCTGTTGTGAGATTTCTGGAGAACTCCATGATGCCTGCATCAAGCATAAACCCCAGATCTGTAATTTTAACATTTAATAAGTCTGACTTTAAAACTATTCAAAAGAAATCCCCTTTCCTTGCCTTACAGCTGGGAAGATGACGCAGTGTCAACCCATAGCCATAATTTGACAGGTGAAAGTGCCAGAAAGCAGCCCGCTCCTATTAGAATCAGCCTTGGCAGCTGTAATGAGAAATTTCTAATGCTCTTGCCCACTGAGACACGATGCTGCATCGGTTTAGATTTTTTTTCTTACTGATGCTAACAAAGGAGTATATTTACCAACAATAAGGATTAAATTCCATCCGTTAAATGCCCCCTCTGGTCATGTTTTACTGTGCAGTCTCTTGTATCACCTAGGAACTATGAGCAGTATTTATCACAATATTTTATCCTACCGAATTGCAGTGATGAGACTAGGTGAGAGTAGTCAGGCAGAGGCACTTTATTTGGAACAGAGGTACTCAAGAACATTGGAAACACAAAAGGTAAGTTATTTTACAGAAAGACAATGGCTGATGTTGTTTCGCCATGCCGTCTTCTATTCTGGAAAAGGGTTGTGTAATTTCTTCTTTTGTATATCGACCTCAGCTGTTAATGTAAACAGGTATGGATCTCATATCTGGAAATACCTTATCCAGAAAGCGCTAAATTATGGGAAGGCCATTTCCTATAGAGTCCATTTTAAGCTAATCATTTATTTTTTTAAAACTATTTCCTTTTTCTTTTTAATAATAAAACAATACTGTGTATTTGACCAGAACTAATCTGCAGAAATCCATATTGGTGGCAAAACAATTTTATGGATTAATTGTGTCCCAAGCATTCCAGATAATATATCCCATACCTGTAGGCAGGGCAGCATCAGGGGGGACAGGGGGGAGAGTTGTAGGGGGCCCGAGGGTAAGGGGGGCCTGGCCACGCCACACTTACTTGATTAGCCGAGCCCCCCATCTTTCTGAGAGCTGCTAACTTTGGGAAGGCATGGACGTTTAAGGGGCCCTGGCCACCAATTTTCTTGTAACGTGGGGGGAGCCCTGGCCACCAATTTTTTTTTTCTCATGTGGGGTCCTAGCCACCAATATTTTTTAATGGGGGGGCCCCTGGCCACAAATGTTTTTTTTTTTTATGGGGGGCCCTGACCACCAATATCTTTATTTTTTATTAACATGTGGGAACCCTAGCCACCAATTTTTTTTCTGGTTTTTTTACTATGTGGTGGAGGGCGGACCTGTGGGGTGGGGAGGGCGGACATTTAGGTAGGGTTAGCGCTGGGCGCAGCCCAGGGGGCCCAGGAAATTTTGTCGTATGGGGCCCTGTGATTTCTGTTGGTGGTCCTGCCTGTAGGGTCAAAAAAGAGACAGCCCGATGGCAAGAGTGATATTTTGTATACTGTTCATTAAGGCAGGTTACAGCACAGTTCATGGTCACTCAGTTACTGGGCTACTTTCCCTGTAATTGTTTCTGCTGTTTGTAACCCGTACAATGTAATATTGGTTTATAATCATATATATATTCTTATTTCTCCTTGTGTACCATCTCATAATGTTCCATATTACTGTTCCTTTAGTAACCTTTCTCTATAATTTCTTCTATTCCTTCATTTATCACATCCAGTCAAGTTCATTTGCTCTTTTACCTCTTATTTTCCTCTCTAAACATTCCTCATCATATAACGCAGCAGAGCTATATTTTTTACTGTGCAGATGAAGTACATAAATGATACATAAATTCAAGCCTGGCTAAGCACCTGCTTTGCCTATTACAGAACTAAGCAAGCCATTAATATCTTGTGTCCCTGCTGTTTTTCTGCTGCAGGAAATATTTCTCTGCTTTCGTCCTCCATTGACTCCAAAGTGAGAAGAATATTCCAATTCCAAGCTCTCTAAATCAGATCTGTAAAATAGCAGATAATTCCCTATATGGGGAAAACAAGGGGGTCCTATAACAATAGGGAAAGCTTAGACGCAACAATATTGTACAGCTGTAATCTGTATTCAAAATGTGGCTTCTCTCCATGCTTGCAGAAGCCCAATGGAGGTAGGAACTGACGTGAATGATGAACAATTTCTGTAAAGTGCTGATGACTAACTTGTGAGAAAACAGGGTCTTATGCTTATGTTCAACAATATATATATATATATATATATATATATATATATATATATATATATATATATATATATATATACATACATACATACATACATATTGGGATCAGGTTTTCTTGGTGATTTACACAACACTCATTTTCACTAACACCTTTTCTACAGACAGTAAGGAAATAAGGACTGCCCTGATTAATAGATGAAAAATTGTTTGATCGACCTTGGTGATTTACGTATGGTAAAGGACCTCAAACAAGCAGAAACCCCCCACTTGGTTGAGTGCATTGAACAAACTTGCCTGCTATAGATGTACTGGTTGTCTCACTTGTGGTGGGATGGCACATGGATCTGTATTCAGTCACCCACACTATTACATGATTAGATGTAGACTGTCACGTTTAAGCTCTTTAGTGTAGATGCATGCTTGACAAAGGGGTACAACCCCGAAACGTTGCACAACTGCAAATAAGTACACAAGAGTTTGTACCTGCTTGAACTAGCCTTGAGTGCCAGTGAATCCTTTGGAATTGTTTGTCTGGGTGGGTGCCAATCCCTCCATCACTGTGCACCAGGCAAACCATCAAAGAAGGCCAGGGTGTATGCGAGCGGTGCCATATATTCTACATGGCAGGAGCAGCCCTGACTACTAGTTGTACATCATATGTCCAAAAGTGTGTTTTGTTTGGTTTCCTCTATGCCCTAGTTAATTATATTGCATACAATACATAAATGTACGCTTTCTTTAAAGGAATTGTTCAGTATAAAAATAAAAACTGATTAAATGGATAGGCTGTGCAAAATAAAAAATGTTTTCAATATAGTCCATTACTCCAAAATGTAATCTATAAAGGCTGGAGTGAATGGATGTCTAACATCACAGCCAGAACACTATTTCAATTTCTATTTAACTCCTAGTCGTAGCATTCGCAGCAAGCATTCAGTAAACCTCATTCAGTTCAGTCCTTGTGGTATCTGAGGGTGTCTACCAGTTAGTGAGAGGCATACTCTGAATAGATAGGTGGCTCTTAAACAGCCAGAGAGGCATAATTTCTGTACCTCCTGCAATTATCTGTCTGACAGGCAGCCCTTACATTTGCAGCCACATTAGAAGAATGGTAATATCCCAGCTAGTCATAGAAAGTACAGAAATAGTACAACATTAACATTTGCAGAGTCATTTAATATGTAACACTTTATGTCATCCCAATATGAATGCTGTGTGGTTTGATTTCTTGTCATTTTCAAGCCCCACAGCCAAGTGTCTAATGATTGCATTTTCAAGTAGTTTGATGCTAAAACTCTAGGATGTGTAAAGAGGCAAGCACAGGCTGGACATACGGCCTGGTAGTTCTTAGTTCCTCAATGAATAAATCTGAATGTAATGTACTGCACTCACTATTCCATATGTAATATAATCATTTTAGAAAGAATGCAAATCCCTCAACCAGCCTTCTGAATATTAGTTAATAATTTATTTGCTGTTTGAAAGCTTTCAATCACCTGATACATATAATAAAAAATGCAGAACTTCTGTAATGGAAGGACACAGTGATGTTAAAGGAGACCTAAAGCTTAACTAAATAGGCTAGAAATGCTGCACGTTATGTTTTGGGCTTCTGTACCAGCCCAAGGCAACCACAGGATTTTAGTAGGGAAGATTTGTCCATCGAAAGCAGCCCCAGTAGCTCCCCATCTTCTTTTTTGTTGATTCACTGCACATGCTCTGTAAGACAGCGCAGAAACCAGTGCAACTAGCATTGGAATTTAATAATTAGCCTTGTAGCATTAGCTTATGAGGCCAACCTCATTTTCTGCTTGATAATTTGCAACAATCCCTAAGCTTATCTTCTCAACAGCTGCTCAGATCCCAATGTGAGTGTCGCAGACACTTTCCAAGATGGTGACCCCCTGTGACAATTGTGATGTTCTGGATCATTGCTGCTACTGAGAAGCTGAAAGTTTACACTGGTGCAATACATTCAGCATATAAAGTATGGCATTTTTAGCCATAATCATTTTTAGGGTTTAGTTCTCCTTTAAATGCTCTGTGTTGAGGATGTCTGAACATGCCCTCTTAGCACAGCAGCTGTGTTCCACTGTGGATCATGAGATACATTTTTAGTCTAAAGAAAATTCCTTAAGATTTCTCTTAACATTTGTATTTTTATACACTTTGAGGATTTATTTTCAGCACAACAATTTTTCTTTTTTAATGTATTGCCTATTTCTTTAAAAACAGAATTAATAAGTATCTTGAGTTATGTAGTATGTTGGGAGGCCAAGCCTCCTTGCAATTCTTCAAACATAGTTTCACATACATCCAATAAAAAATCCAGTAATTAACATTTCTTGAATGTATTCTTTTTTTTCTTACCTCCCGAAAGCCATTCTTTGTGTATTGCAGGATCTTCAGATCATAGTTTGATCTTTGTCCTTTGCTATTGAATTCCATGTGGCCAGTGAGACCTTCCAACTCTACCTGTGCAGGAGAGAGAGAATCACAGAAACCCACTGGCAATGCCAAGCTTCCTTTTTCTGAACTTACACACTGACTGATCAGCTAAGAAACACAGCTTCATATTTACATTTATTTCCTTCAGGCTATGTACTTTATGAAATATAATCATACAGTGTTGCTCTAGGATATCATTATGTCATTTGCTAACATTTCACTGTGGGCCAGCCACTCATAGCATAAGGCATAATGGGGATTCTGTCACAGGAAAACTATTTGTTTTTTTCATTTTATTTCTAAGTAATTTTTTTAAATGCATCAGCTAATTGCACTCCCCAAGCAGAATCCTGTATTGATATCCAGAGCAAACAGATTTTTTTTTTTAGTTTTAATTTTGAAACTAGACACAGTTTCGTTTCCCAGGTGCCCTCCGTAATGTGACTTTTGCTCTCATAAACTTAAGTCAGTATTTACTGCTGTACTGCAAGCTGGAATGATATCACCTCCCTTTCCCTCAGCAGCCTATAAACAAAACAATGGAAAGTTAACAATATAACAACCCCCTGACACCTGCATTGCTAAAAATGGCATTCAATAGTAAAAGACCCGAGTCTGGCTATGACTCATCCGGTTACATTGAGTAAAAGAAACAATAGCTCATCTGAAACCTATTCCATTGTGAAGTGCCGGGTACATTCTACAAGCATGGGATCAGGCACAATGGCTTGAGATGGCTGCCTACACACCAACATTAAAATGACTCCATAAAAATCATGAAACAATCCCTTTGAAGAGTATAAGAAAAGGTGAACGTTAGATATTTCTCACCATTCTCAAGTAGTTCATGAGGCTTGTGCCATGTTGCCAGATTTGGGAAGAACCACAAGACAGAGACTTTACTCCAATCTCCTGACTCCGGTTTAGTTCTTGTACTGCACTCACTATTCCATAAACTGCATCAAAAAGCAAAGCAGATGAAAGCTGTAGAGAGAGAAGAACAACAGATAAGTGTTAAGATTGTCCTATCAACTGCAGAATTAATATGAACATATAAAGCTCTATGTCTATTGGCACATGTAAGGGTCCAACTTTCTATACAGACTGATCTTTTATTGGACCTGTACATATATTGAGCCTTTCACCCAAGAACCAAATAGGGCCATGTACTGTATATGGTATTTTTCTTAGAACCAAACATCTTGCCCTGGTTTGAACCACCACTTGGCTAGCTGAGCTCACATATTTGGCATTCTCGTTTAACATGTGTGACAAAGAGCTATGTCCCAATAGGCTGCCTGTATATGATGGGAGGTATATAGCACCCAGCCTGAGGTATTGGCTCCTTTAAATCTCCAGGGTAAGACAGGTTAGGACCCTGGAGCAAGGATATAGTTCAGTATGCTGCCCAATTAGTCCGCAGGTGGGGCTGTTTTAAGGGAGCCTGGCGGGGAGTGGGTGTGTGTTGTACTGGGAGTCAGAGAGAACCTCTGAACACACGCTGTGAAGTGTTTTGTGAAACAAACTGTGTGTTTGACTGCAACTCCAAATGGCAAATGTTTGTTACCACCGCAAGGAACTTTCCTATGGACTGTAACACTGCAAACCGGTGAGGTTTACATTATTATTTGACTGTTTAGCACGGAAATTGTGCCTGTTTAAGTTGTCCGGTTTGAACAATAAAACCCCAGGCAGGAGCCTGTTTCACTTTTGTTGCAAACCTAAGCCTCCTGTCTCCTCTGTAAGAACTGTTTTACCTGAGCCCTACCGGCTGCTTTGAGCTATTCCCCACAAATGGTGTTTCGGATGCGGGCAACAGAGAGACAGTGAGCATAATAGGACAACCATTGTTAAAAGGGCAGTGCTATCTGCTGCAGACTGTGGGAGTTGTAGTTCAACAACATGGAGGAACTTGTGTTGCAGCTGGCCAAAGTCAATGCTAGTCAGCAGGAGGCAAATGCTGCCCAGCAAGAGACCAATACCATCCAGAGGCAGAGTATGGCCACCCAGCAAGAGACTAATTGTTTGCTTGCAGCTCAACTGACAGCATTAGCAAAGGCGGTTGAGGCTGATCGACAACTCTTGACGGATGTGGTACAGCAGATGATTGCACTGGGGTCCAATGTGTCGAGTGGGGCCCCTAACACAGATAGCTCCATTAAGGCCAGTCGTTTTCTGCAAAAGATGACGCCACATGATGATGTTGAGGCATATCTGCATACTTTTGAAAGGACTGCCGAGAGGGAGTCTTGGCCCAAGTCCCAGTGGGCAGGTCTGGTAGCGCCTTTTCTGACTGGGGATTCGCAAAAGGCATACTTTGATTTGACCATAGCCGATGCCAAAGACTATGACAAGTTAAAAACGGAGATACTCCACCGCTTGGGTGTCACCTCAGCCGTGCGAGCTCAACGGGTGCACAAGTGGTCATACCAGCAAGAGAGGTCTCCCCGTGCCCAGATGTATGACTTAATTCATCTTGTGAAAAAGTGGCTGCAGCCAGAATCTCTGTCAGCTCCTCAAGTCGTGGAAAGGGTCACTATGGATCGCTTTCTGAGAGCTCTTCCGCCATCCTTGAGGAGATGGGTGAGTCATGCAGATCCCCAGACAGCCGATCACCTGGTGGAAATGGTGGAACGTTATATTGCCGCTGAGGACAACTTAGGATCGTTTCCACAACACCGCAAGCCAGCCACAAAACATCCATCTGCAAGGTCCCCAGGAAAAGCCAGTGATTCGTTGCCTCAGGATACTGGGGCTGACCAAAAGGCTATAGAATGGTCTAAAGGAGCTGACAAAACTCAGCTGTCCCCTCCAACCAAGGGTCGAGGCCAAGTGCAATGCTGGCGATGTAATGAGTGGGGTCATGTTGCTGCCAGGTGCCCACTACCTGCAGAGCCCATGGATTGTCACTCGGCTCAGCAGGTGTCGTTGTTTGCTCACCCTGCGTGCACCGCAGACACTGACTTGCATATGGCGGTGGTAAAGGTGGGTGGAAAGTCTGTTCAAGCTCTGTTGGATTCCGGGAGCTTAGTCACAATGGTGCACGCCAGTTTGGTAAGCCCAGACCAAGTTAATGAACGTAATCTTGGGGTGCTCTGTATTCATGGAGACTGTAAAAGTTATCCCACTGCTATAGTGACATTTGAAACTGTTACTGGTACTGCATGTCATGAAGTGGGTGTTTCCTCTGTTTTGATGCATAGTGTAATTTTGGGACGAGACTTTCCCCTCTTTTGGAAGCTCTGGGGAAAGGAAGGTTCTCCACAGGGGTCTGAGAAAGGGATTCCTAAGGATGCACCAGGGGTTTGTAAACCTAACTCAGAGGTAGTAACTGAAGGGGAGACCATGCTTGAAGCAGATAATTTTCCCCTAGAGGTACTAGCAGGTGAAACAGAGTTGCCCTTGGAGCCCTCCGAAGCATCCGATATGCCAGACTTGGAGGTCTCTCGGGTTAACTTTGGAACAGCCCAAATAAGGGACCCTACCCTGAATAGGGCCTGGGAAAATGTTAAGGTAATTAATGGTGAACCTCAGGAACCTGGGGCTGAGAGTGTATTCCCTCATTTTTCTGTCAGTCAAGATTTACTGTATCGGGTTGACAAAGTCCAAGGGGGGGTGGTAGAGCAGTTGTTAGTGCCCCAGCCCTATAGGCGAATGGTCTTGGACCTGGCCCACACTCACCCCCTGGGTGGTCACCTACGTCAGGAGAAAACCCAACAGCGAATTTTACAAAGGTTTTATTGGCCCGGTATATTTGCGGAGGTGAAGGGGTATTGTGACTCTTGCCCAGAATGCCAACTGTCTGCCCCGGTACCTCACTTCCGTAGCCCTCTAGTGCCATTGCCTATCATTGAGGTCCCATTTGAAAGAATTGCAATGGACTTGGTAGGGCCACTGGTTAAGTCAGCTCGGGGCCATCAGTATATTCTCGTAATTATGGATTATGCTACGCGGTATCCTGAGGCAGTCCCTTTAAGAAACACAGCCTCCAAAAATATTGCTAAAGAGCTGTTCTATATGTTTACCCGCACTGGCATTCCTAAAGAAGTCCTCACAGACCAGGGTACACCCTTTATGTCTCGGGTTATGAAGGAACTATGTAAGCTCTTGAAAATTAAACAGTTAAGAACTTCTGTTTATCACCCCCAGACTGATGGGTTGGTAGAGCGCTTTAACAAAACCCTGAAAAACATGTTAAAGAAGGTGGTAGATAAGGATGGGAGGGATTGGGACTGTCTCCTGCCATACCTTATGTTCGCCATTAGAGAGGTGCCCCAGTCATCCACAGGTTTTTCGCCCTTTGAGCTATTGTATGGTCGTCATCCCAGGGGTCTCTTGGATGTAGCAAAAGAGACCTGGGAGCAAGAGGTAACACCCCATAAGAGTGTGGTGGAACATGTTACCCTCATGCAGGATAGAATTGCTGCAGTCATGCCCATAGTCAGGGAACACATGCAGCAAGCACAGAAGGCCCAGAGTCGGGTTTACAACCGTTCAGCTAAGGTTCGAACTTTCAACCCTGGGGACCGAGTATTGGTTCTTGTCCCAACAGTTGAGAGCAAGTTCCTGGCTAAGTGGCAGGGCCCGTATGAAATAATCGAGAAAATAGGTGAGGTGAACTATAAAGTTTACCAACCAAATAAAAGGAAGAAAGAACAGCTTTACCACGTAAACTTAATAAAACCCTGGAAGGACAGAGAAGTCCTCACGGCTATAATTCAACCCCTTCCTCCTACCCAGGACGGTATACAAAAGGTGAAAATAGCTGAAACCTTGTCAGAGCCACAAAAGCAAGAAGTCAGGGAGTTTCTGCAAAGAAACACTGAGGTGTTTTCTGACATACCAGGTTGTACAAATTTGATAAAACATGATGTCATTACTGATCCTCAGGTTCAGGTCCGCCTTAAGCCCTATCGGATCCCAGAGGCCCGTAGACAGGCAGTCGACGAGGAAGTGCAGAGGATGCTGGATTTGGGGGTAATTGAGAAGTCTGTAAGTGAGTGGAATAGTCCCATTGTGCTTGTTCCTAAACCAGATGGGTCTATACGATTTTGCAATGACTTCAGGAAGGTAAATGAAGTCTCAAAGTTTGATGCTTACCCTATGCCAAGGGTTGACGAGTTGATTGAACGACTAGGTCCTGCTAGGTACATAACAACTCTTGACCTAACTAGAGGGTATTGGCAGGTACCAATGTCAGAAACAGCTAGGGAGAAAACAGCCTTTTCTACCCCACAAGGGCTCTTCCAGTATGTTCGTATGCCATTTGGCCTCCAGGGGGCCCCAGCCACGTTTCAAAGAATGATGGACCAAATTCTTAGACCTCATCAACATTTTGCCTCTGCTTATTTGGATGACGTGGTCATTTTTAGCAGGGATTGGCAAAGTCACCTCCCCAGAGTACAGGCCGTCCTAAATTCCATTAGAGAAGCAGGCCTGACGGCAAATCCCAAGAAATGTGCCCTAGGTTTGGAAGAAGCCCGTTATCTGGGGTACACTATAGGGAGAGGTGTTATCAAGCCTCAAGTGAACAAGGTGGAGGCAATTAAAGACTGGCCCCAGCCACTCACTAAAAAGCAGGTTCGTACTTTTCTTGGTATGGTGGGCTATTATCGTAGGTTCATTCCAAATTTTGCAAGCAGGGCTGCTCCTTTGACCGACCTGACCAAAGGGAAAGGGTCCACAATGATTAAGTGGGGTCCAGAGGCAGAGGAGGCATTCCATGATTTGAAAGTGGTTTTATGCCAAGATCCAGTGTTGGTCGCACCAGACTTCAAAGAGAAATTTGTTGTGCAAACTGATGCCTCTGGTGTTGGATTAGGTGCGGTATTGTCACAGTTAGTTGGGGAAGAAGAGCATCCAGTGGTCTACTTGAGCAGGAAGTTGACCCCTGCAGAAAAAAATTATAGTATTGTTGAGCGGGAGTGCTTAGCAATTAAATGGGCACTGGAAGCTTTGCGGTACTACCTTCTGGGCCGCCAGTTTGTGCTCATTACGGACCACTCTCCCTTAACCTGGATGTCACAGGCAAAAGAAAGAAATGCAAGGGTCACACGTTGGTTCCTTTCCTTGCAGAATTTCAATTTTACAGTGGAACACCGAGCAGGCAAACTGCAAGGTAATGCAGATGCCTTGTCAAGGGTCCACTGTATGGTGGCTAATGGTGTCCGAAACCCCGGGTTCGAACAGAGGGGGGAGGTATGTGACAAAGAGCTATGTCCCAATAGGCTGCCTGTATATGATGGGAGGTATATAGCACCCAGCCTGAGGTATTGGCTCCTTTAAATCTCCAGGGTAAGACAGGTTAGGACCCTGGAGCAAGGATATAGTTCAGTATGCTGCCCAATTAGTCCGCAGGTGGGGCTGTTTTAAGGGAGCCTGGCGGGGAGTGGGTGTGTGTTGTACTGGGAGTCAGAGAGAACCTCTGAACACACGCTGTGAAGTGTTTTGTGAAACAAACTGTGTGTTTGACTGCAACTCCAAATGGCAAATGTTTGTTACCACCGCAAGGAACTTTCCTATGGACTGTAACACTGCAAACCGGTGAGGTTTACATTATTATTTGACTGTTTAGCACGGAAATTGTGCCTGTTTAAGTTGTCCGGTTTGAACAATAAAACCCCAGGCAGGAGCCTGTTTCACTTTTGTTGCAAACCTAAGCCTCCTGTCTCCTCTGTAAGAACTGTTTTACCTGAGCCCTACCGGCTGCTTTGAGCTATTCCCCACACATGTTACTAAAAATTTAATGTTAAATGTTAAAAAATGTTTGGCCAACTTTAGTACAGTAATGTATGGAAATAAATAAAATAAACACAATCAATATGGGTAATATAACTACAGAGGCTAAAGCCTGCCAATAAAAGACAAACAACATGTATAGCAAAATTAAGAAAAAAAGAGTTAAGAATAAAGAACAAGGGAGGGAGATAGAGAGCCAAGGTAAGTACACTGGGTAATCCCTCAATTAAGACCATATGTTAAGCACCAAAATGTAGTATAACTCTTTTACAGAGCAACCAGTCTGTATCATATACATTGATTGGATGTTAGAGTAATTGAATACCATGACCTTGAATGTCTTCATGCATATAAGCAAAGTGTTAACAGATGATTCTGTATTTTGCATGTGCAAAATTGAGAAATCTAGAGACTGAAAAAAACTAAAAATATACATTCCTCTAATACGCTCCAATAATGTTTGGATGGGTCCCTGTGAGCGGTATCACATAACCACGAGGCAGCCAAATAAACTGTGCAGATGGATATGGAAATAATCGCATTCAACAGCACAAACATTTAATTACAAACATCTGTTTTTTCCTAAATTACTCAATCAGTAGCAGAACCAGTGTAAGTGTTAACCTTATGCAGTCTCTGCAGCAGGAGAACTGGGACTAAACCAGTAAAAACTATTTTATTTCCCAGTACTTGGGTCTCTTATGGATTGCATGCATGTTAAAGTGAACCTGTCATCATTTTTATATAACCATTGGTTTCTTTGTCAAACGTCACCTACACATTGTGCTATTCGTTTTGAGAAACAGAATTACAACTGCTGTTTATTTGAGTGACCTATAGACCTCTAGGTTTATATGTTTATAGCAAAACTCCCAATGGTTTGGTTTCTGGAGGAAGTCCCCAATGATCGACTCCAACAGGTCTAAAGCATGAAGGAAACATGAATATCTTCAAACCAACTTGGAACACTTTGGGATATAATTGGGCATGGTAAGGTTCAACTGGGGAGCATGGTCAAATGTGGGTATTCACATTTTGGGGGGAAAGTATTGATGTCTTAGCAACTCCTACAATTTACTTAACTGACCTCAATATTTAATAATTTGCCAACAATTACCCTAGATGTAATCTGGCACGCTTAAAATTGCCTTCCATTTTCCTATTCTCTACATTGTATCTTGGTTAATTAATTGATTTAATAAATCATATTGTTCCCTGACCAGATACTTTTGCAATTCCTATCATCCCCTGTAATCCTCCCCTGGCTGTGGTTTAAGGGCTAATCGATGGTGGGAGATGGAGTCCAGTACTAGTATTATGGTTTAAGGGCTAGTCGATGGTGGGAGTGGAAGTGTTGTTTTGAAAAACCAAATCTACTTTGTGTGAATCTGTTCAATTCACGTCATAGTTGCATGTTAGTTAATGTTGGGTTAATGAGTTTTTGTTCGTTTTGTTGGGTTGTGATCAGCACGCCTGTATATTAGCAATTGACAAACATATCGGCACAAAAATATTAGCAATTTTTGATGTGAAAATTGAAAAACGTACTGTGTGAGTATATATATATATATATATATATATATATATATATATATATATTGTAGGTAATAGTGATGGGCGAATAAATTCGGCAGGCATGGATTTGAGGCAACATTCGCAAAACTGCTTGAGGCAACATTCGCAAAAACGCTTTTTGGACACCTATTGACTTTAATGCGTTTGGACAAAATAGTTGCACGTTTAAAAATTGGCAATTGCGTCAAAATTGTCGCGTGTCAAAATTATTTTGATGTCCATTGACTTCAATTAATTTCACAAATTTTTCGCTGTTTCACTAAAGATTCGCCCATCAAAAGTAGGTTATAATTATTAGGATTGACCAACAATTATATTTGAAAACTATCTGATTAATGACTTCCTCATATAAATGGGGATATTGGCCAAGGATTAGAAGGGACCTTCAATTTGAATCAGTAAGATTTGATTACCCACATTTGTACCACATAGCACCGTATTTGACAGAATGGGCTTGGGCCAGTCAGTTATCCCAAAATATTGACCTGTGTGACCACTGAGGAATTTGTGGAGCTGGTAACAGCTGCTAAATTGCTTGGGAAAAATGTTTAACTCTTGAGTCTTTATAACTAAAATGCTGTGCTGCATCTTAATATTAAAATACATATACATAACTAATATTAGTCACATGCTTGTGCCGCTCCATGCTTGAAAGTATATGAATGAGTTTTGCTATTCCCTACAAACTTAGCTTGCGTTACTTAGCTTTTTAATCAGCAGTTCTACAGTTAGGAATTTCAGCAATGTGGTTGCTATGGTCCAAATTACCCTAGGAACCATGCATTGATTTGAAAAAGAGACTGGAATATAAATAGAAAGATGAGTAATAAAAAGTAGCAATAACAATAAATCTGTAGCCTTACAGAGCATTTGTTTTTAGATGGGGGTCAGTGACCCCCATTTGAAAGCTGGAAAGAGTCAGAAGAAGCAGGCAAATAATTTAAAAACTATGAAAAAGAAAAAATGAAGACCAGTTGAAAAGTTCCTAAGAATTTGCCATTCTATAACTACCGTATATACTCGAGTATAAGCCAAGTTTTTCAGCCCCCAAAATATGCTGAAAAACTCTACCTCGGGTCAAGCACAAAAACGGTCACCGACATCTAAGAATAGTCGCCGGCGTCTAAGAATTAGTCGCCGGCGTCCAAGAATAGTCACCGGCGTCCAAGAATAGTCTCCAAGATTATTCGTCGGCATCCAAGAATGGTCACCGGCATCCAAAAACGAGACGCCGGCACCTCCAATGGGAGCAGAAACCATCAATTTTTTGATTGAAACTTACCAGAAGCTGCTGCATTTCTCACCCTCGGCTTATACTCGAGTCAATAAGCTTTCCCAGTTTTTGGAGGTAAAATTAGGTACCTCGGCTTATACTCGGGACGGCTTATACTCGAGTATATACAGTTATATAATAATAGTTAACTTACCACTTTAAGGATGCTGTGTTAATTTGGTTTGGTAAAAATAAGCAATGATTCTATTTTGGGTAGTCTTGGCCAAAGATCCATTATTCTTTGGATGATCATATTTAAATATACATAAATATCCTAACAAATCTCAGAATAACCTAATGCCTTTGTGTTTTACAGAGCATTTATAAAAGAACATTTATTGTGGTTACATTTATAAAAAAAAAAAAAAAAAAGTAATGTTTTCCCTTTAATATGCTTACACCTTTTTGGCATGTGTGCTAGAGAACACTCTTGCACATAGTTTAAGAAGAACAATCATGAAATAAACAGCAATGAGCTTCTAAAATTACTGAACTGTAATTGAATTTTGCACCAGAGCTGCCACATAATGCCTAGCTAATGTTCTCAGTATCTATATTATGGATTCTAATAAAGGGGACATAAATATTCTGTAGTAGTATTGCTGCACCCCAATGTTAGCTCCAAGCATACTCTGACATATTATCAAGACTTAAATCCTGCTGGTAGCTGCAGGCTAAAATTGCACTGCGGTTTCACAGTAACAGATTATAGCAACAGACGATGCACTGGCAGAGATGATTCTTATTGGAGAATCCTCTTGCATCTCTAATTAAGTCTTGAGATGATTCTGGAGAGCTAGAGAGTACAAATAGGTACATTTCATGGGAGTTTTTTTCCCCTTAAGACTAAAATTTACACTGACCTGACAGGTGCACTTCTTTGTTGTCTCTGATAAATAATATATTAATAGACAAGCACTTTTTATTTTTCATTCATTATGAGCAGTTATTGATTTATATTTATACAGTTAATATAGTGTTAATTAAATTAATTATATGAATTAGCTGTAGGGCAAAATGCTCTCACTCTCTAATCTATTGCATGCAACTGTTGCATTAGCCAATGTTTCCAGTTTTCATCATCAAACACCTCCAAATTATTGGAATCTTTTTTAAATATCTATGTGCCTACCAAGCAAATAGAAATTACGAAAAGGTCATCTCCCATAGACTCCATTTTATCCAAATAATCCAGATTTTTAAAAATGATTTCCTTTTTTTCCAGTAATAATAAAACAGTTCATTTTATTGATCCAAGCTAAGATATAATCAATCCTTTTTGAAGCCAAAACCAGCCTACCAGTGTTTATTTAAGGTTTAAATGATTTTCTAGTAGACTTAAGGTATGAAGATCAAAGTTACGGAAAGATCCCTTAACCAGAAAGCCCCAGGTCCCAAGCATTCTAGATAACAGGTCCCATACTTCCTTTGTCAGGACAGGACAAGATTAGGGGGCAGAATTTCTAAGGGTCGAAGTGAATTCGAAGTGAATATTCGAATTGAAAAACTTCGAATTTCAAAGTATTTTTTGGGTACTTCGACCAACGAATAGGCCAAATTCGTCTTCTATTCTAAGTGAAAATGCTTCGACTATTCGACCATTCGATAATCGAAGTACTGTCTCTTTAAAAATCTTCGACACTTTGCCACCTTAAACCTGCTAAATTGCTATGTTAGCCTATGGGGACCCGCTAGAACATATAGCCAACATTTGACTAAGTCTTTAGAAGTCGAAGTGAAATCGTACTATCGTACGATTAAATTGTTCGGATCGTTCGATTCGAAGTGCGATCGTACGATCGTAGTATGATCATAGTACGATTGTACGATGTTAAAAATCGTAAAAAAGTTTTTTGCACTTCGAAATTCGACCCTTGATAAATCTGCCCCTAGGAGTCTCTTAATGTACCACTCCCACTGCTTCATGTATTGCTCTTCTTGCTTTATGTTTATGAATTTATTATTCACTGTTATATCACTTATTTTAAGGAGCAGTAACATGGACAACATCCCTTACATTTTTAAACAGTTTCACAGATGGGATAATCACATTGTTTTGATCATTTCTTGTTCATGCTTTAATCATGGCTTCTGAGATCATGGTTTCATAATCCCATTGTGCTTTAATGAAGAGACATAGATCAAGGTTGAGAATATTAAATTATATACCAAGGCTAGCCCAACAATGGTTTAACATGCAAGGTTGGCTGAACCAAGCAAATAATATTTTATTAGGTTTGTGTTTATTTTCAAATAAAACTGAAAATTTCTTTCTCAAAAGTTTTTCTCTGATGATGAGCTTGTTCCTAAATAAGGAACATATTGTTATCATGATGTGAATGTGTAGTCCACATGAAATAAACTGGACATGTAGTGCTAACAAAAATAATGTTGCTGAAGGAAAGAGAAATGTAGATTTTGGAATATTGTTTGAGTTTGATGAAATGGTAACAAATCCTTAACTGGCCAACTGACTTCAATATTACAATATTTTATATATAGACATAGATACATATATATATCCATATATGGATATATATATACATACAGTATATGGATATATATATGTGACTTGTTTTTACCCATCTTAACTGTTTAATTTTTTTGGATCAGCACTCCCTGGTTGTTGTAAAAAGCGCTGCCTGGAGTTATTTTGAAACCCACAGATTCCCATTAATATGGGACATTTATTTGGCATGTTAAGACATTCTCTACTATTTTAAAGGCTGTTTGCATTCCATAGGGCTGCCCCCTCACTTAACCAGAAATCCTCTCTAACACTGCTTCTTGTTAATGCTGATTTACATAAATGCCACTGGCAAGGACTTTTGCCTCATTTGTGTTACCTTAGATCAGAGATTTCAAACATGAAAAAAATGAATTCAAACCGCAGTAATGTCTCATCTATGAGAAGACATGAATTTCAAGACCTCAGTGAATGAACTGTTGATTCTAAATATAAATTATACACAAGGTAAATGTTGTATTGAACTGGGGAAAAATTATTTTCATTGTAAACACATCTGACTTGAGAATTTCAAGAAATTCTAATAAATAGAATGAACATCTGTTAAATGAATTAGACTATGTGCCCTGCTAATTTCTTGAGTGGCCAGGCCACAAAATCGCCGCATTACTTTCTGCAGAAACAAACTTGCCTGCACAATTATTTTGTTATATAAGGTGGCATTTTGGATGCATGGTGAACTTCTCAACATGACTAAATAGAAAATATTACTGAGTGTCAGTTATAACAATATTCAGTTATAAAGTACACACCTATCCACCTTCACTTTTTTTATCTGCAAATTAAATATTGTTGGTATTATACAAGTGAATGATTACAAATATCATACATTTCATTCCTTAAATTAATGGACACAAATTGTATTAGGAAGTAGCTATATAAATAAAAAATAATAAATTAAAATATAATTAAATAATATATTAAATAATATTAATACTCGGACCTGTGCTAATGGGTTCATTGCTGGTAAACCAAGATGTTTAAATGAATTAAGGAACATTCCTTCAATCCAATTGATGGGCATGTACTGTGGATTCCGGTGCATATTTACGAATGTTGACCCTAGACTGGAATGTGGAAATGGGTGGGAGACTAAAGGTCTGCTGTATGTGATGTACTGTATCACTATGCATTAAAGCTCACTAAATGAGTATAACTCATGCTTTAGTTCAGAGTGCCAGAAATGTGTAAAATACTTTATTTGCTTAAAGGAACATGATACCCCCCCTCTTCAACACTGATTAAATGAATATATATTGTGCTGAACATACATTTTGCTTATTGTTTTAATTAGGAAATGATTATTGTTATTATGTATTGCATTACACAGGACAAAATCTGAAACTGAAACTAAAGTCACATTCTACTTCCTGACTTGAGCAATGAACATACAGAGGCTTCTCATTGGACCAGGGATTTGTTTTGATTGTGCTTGTATGAGTCATGAAGTAGAACGTTACTTTACATTCAGTTTCAGATTTTGCACTGTTTAGTTAAAAAAAACAAAAACCATACACATTTCTAAAATAATGGCCAATATGTATGTTCAGCACAAGCTCTATTCAATGAACCAATGTTTAAAAGGTTGGATACTGCCTGTTGGATACATGACTATACCTAAATGTACTTAGAAAGTGTCTGAGAGGTCAAAGTGATATTGCAGGGATATCATGCACTGATAGCCTTGCAATAATAACACTATGATAAAGAGATAAGACATTTTGTGCTTTTTAGGGTAACACTTTCTTCATATTTGGAACTTAGTGCAACTAACACGGGGTTTGCAGCTTTCCACTGCACTAGAGAAAAGTCTATATCTGTACCAAAATGTAATATATTTATATCACTGATAGGAATAACTGGGTGTCATCTTGCTGTGACTACATTCATACTTGTTGATACTTACAGCAGGACCAGTGAAAGGGCTGTGATCACAGTTCTCCTCCCAGGATTGCTGAAGCGTGTGGGCAAATTCTTTGAAGTAGCTGTGTGATTTATTGAACATGGAAAAACTTAAGATATTCACTCGTTCATCCAATGGGGTCTCAAAGCGTTGCAATGCAAATTCCTGCATAGTAAACCAAGGCGAGAAGACAAATAGTAGGGTTAATTACTACTTCTGGTGCCATTCATTATCCATTCATTATAACAGTTGCTTAGCAAACTTTACAATGATGTTTTACAAAGATTAGTCAAGAGAATGCAAACACAAGGACTATGAACATTTATGAACACAAGTGCAAGTCTACAAGAGCTAAAATGACACTATTTATTAAGGGTACTTGCATCCAAACATGCTATGCGTCTGTTCATTCAACCCACCCCCATGTGGTAGTAACTCTAGTACCATCAGTGCATTGATGATAGGCAGCACCAGATTTGCTCCCTAAGAATTAACAACTATGAAAGTTTAGCTGCAACCTACATCCTATTCATGAATAAACACTCATAATATGGCTTTCATTTAGACAAACTGGAAACAATTTCTGTGTGAACTTTGCACACTGCACTTGCAGCCAGAAATCATTGTTATACTGTACTAACTTTAACTGATTAAACCTGAGTATACTATTTACTTAGCAGATAACTAAAGCCAGTGGCGTAACTAGATATTACTGGGCCCCACAGCAAATTATTTTTCAGGCCCCCAAAATTTTTAGCAGTTGACTTGTTTTACCAATATTTATTGAAACTGTATATGAATTAGGGCCTCGTGGGGCCCCTATACCTCCTGGGCCCCCCTGCAGGCGCAGGGTCTGCTTCCTCTATAGTTATGCCCCTGACTAAAGCTTAACTAAAGACGTAGGCTAGAAATTTTGTACATTATGTTTTGGGCTTCTGTATCAGCCCAAGGCAACCACAACCCTTTAGCAGTAAAGATCTGTGCCTCTAAAGATGCTCCAGTAGCTCCCCATCTTCTTTTCTGCTGATTCACTGCACATACTCTGAGTTACTGAGCTTAGGGGCCGACTCCAAATATAGAATATATATAATATAAGGCTGATTAGTAATTATCACAGATAATTACTTCATGGCAGCACAGAAACCAGTGCAACTAGCATCAGAATTTCATAATCAGCCCTGGAGCATCAGCTTTTATTATAGACCAACATCATTTTCTGCTTGATAATTTGTGACAACCCCTAAGCTTAGTTTCTGAAGAGCTGCTCAGAGCCCACTGAGCATGTGAGTGTAGCTGACACTTTCCAAGATGGTGACCCCCTGTGACAGTTTTGAAATTCTGGATCAATGCTGCTATTGAGAAGCTGAAACTTTAGGCTGGTGCAATAAGAGCATTATATAAAATATGGCATTTTTTAGGCATATTCATTTTTTAAGGGAGAACCATATGTTAAACTGTGGTAACAGACATCAAGTAAACGCAATTAAATAAATCATGCTAGCTATGGGAAATAAAGTGAGCAGAATGCAGATTTTTCATTTAGCTGGAAAAGTAACTTTCTATAATTGCCATATTGATCCTGGATAAAAATCACAAATCTGTGGCTGTAAAAATGTGACATGCATGCCCAAAGTACTTAAAATTTGTGGTAAAAATTTATGCTTAAAATTGGCGCACTTCACTTATTTTTTTAGAAGAGGCAGA
Organism: Xenopus laevis; assembly: GCF_017654675.1. Lineage (NCBI taxonomy): Eukaryota > Metazoa > Chordata > Amphibia > Anura > Pipidae > Xenopus > Xenopus laevis. The sequence goes on from NC_054383.1 coordinate 80,213,788, forward strand.
ATTGCAGGAGCACACAATGAAGTAATGGAGGTCACACATTGATGAAAGTATCATTGTGTCATTGTGCACACTTCATTGTGTCCATTTCGGAGCCCCATCAATCTAGGTTGTGACTCCTTATATATTGTTTTTCTTTCTTTCTAAATCTTTCTGAAATTTTGTGTCACTCCATTTCTGAATAACTTAAAAAATGTAATATAACAAAATTGAAATGGGATTTGCAAAGCTCTGTGTTTCCCAGTGTGGCCAATATTTAAAATGTATAATTTCATGGAGATGTGTATCGATCAATAAAACCCATAGCAGAAGAATAGCTGAATTTTCAATGCACCACAAAAGAAAATTGCACTCTTTATATTGCAAGGCCAGAAATGCCCTTTATGGTAAGCTGACCCAAAATAATTTTTTTTTTGGAAAGAACACATTCTGATGAATTCAAAATGAGTACATATTTCTTTCTACTCCAAGCTATATAATAAGACAGTAGAATGTCTCTCAAATAGATTACATAAAACATAGTGTTTCTAGGTGCACCAGTCCTTCATTTTGAGGAACGTATATCTATATAATACACAAAAGCTATGAATATCTTGTAAATTATATCCTTATAAACGGTGAGTTCTGATGTCATCAGTTATAAACGGTGAGTTCTGATGTCATTTCTGTCACATGACTCACTGAAATTTGTGTATTATAATAAATAAAGTACCCCCAGTTGTAAAATATGAGGATATTAGAAGTTTCCTCGGAGTTCCATGACCTGTATAAAAACACTCGACCTTCGGCCTCGTGTTTTTATATGGTCATGAAACTCTTCGGTAACTTATAATATCCTTATATTTTACAAGAGGGGGTACTTTATTCACTATATGCAGCAACAAAATAGCTGGGCTCTCATCAAATGCACTTTATTGTTATATTATTTGGTATATTTTCTTTTGATCTAGTAGCAAAAATAGCTTCCCAAAAACATCCATTTTTTTGTCATGTCTATTGGTCCTTCTAGTTTTTTCCACTTTTTTAGTTTCCTAGGTCCAGCCAATTGATACATTTTTCTCCGAGCAATTCCCAAGCAATAACCTTACATTATGCTGAGCATAATCTGTGGCTGCTGCTATTTATTTTCTTGTTGCTATTCCATAGTCTTTTCAGAGACTCTGAACTCCTTGACTTTTTTTTAATATTGTCCTCTTCATTGCATTTAATGAAAACTGCAATTTATTCATCTTGTTTTCTCTCATTTTTCCATTTTCGTCTTGCAGAATTCTTGATTGCTACTAATTATATTCTTCATTGTGCTGACCAAGAACACCTGGCCTAGACTATTGCTTTTAGTTTATGCAATCAGATAGGATAGGTTGATATACTTTGGACATTGTGCCTTCATTGTTATTCACAATGTTCTCATCACATCTTAGAGCTATTAAGGTACTGTCATTACCTACACAGAGAAACCACACAGACACTAATTCACTTACACACCTGCATAACACACATATGTATGGACAAATAAACCTCTGCTTGTTCAAGTATCAATACACAGACTTAAAGGCATAGGGGCAAATTCACTAAGATTCGTAGTTGCGCCAGGCGTAACTTCGCCGCACTTCGCCACACTTCGCCAGGCGTAGTTTCACCAGCGTTGCTCAAATTCACTAAAATCCGAAGTTGCGCTCAGGGGTAGCGTATCGTAGTGTTGATTCGCGAAGCTATGTTACGCTAGCGATGGTTAATTTGCATACGGCGCCAAATTCAAATTTCAATGGAGGAATACATACAATCACTACAAATGCCTGGGAAACCTTCAAAACATCAAATAAAATTTTTTTTTTGCCCTACACATGTGCCCACTGTATAGTTAAGTTGCCATGAGTTAGGAAATGTAGGGGGGGAAGGAGGGGAGCCCCCCAAATTTTTTTGATCTTTTTCGGCCTATCACCCATAATATAGAAAAAACGCCAGCGTTTTTTGGGACTTAGAAAAAATTTGAACTTTTTTTGAAGCAATCCCTATCTACTCTATTGCGCTTCGCCTGGTCTGAGGTGGCGAAGGAAGTCTAGCGTAAAAGGTAGCGTTCAGTACAATGCGCGCATTAGTGAATTTGCGTAGTTACGTCCGTTGCGAAAATTCGCCAGGCGTAAGGGTGCGAAGTAACACTAGCGAATTTACGCCAGCATTCGTTAGTGAATTTGCGAAGTAACGAAAATGACCAACGCTAGCGAATTGACGCTAGCTTTAGGCGCTTCGGCACTTAGTGAATTTGCCCCATAATGTTTGAGGATAAAAACTGTTTATTTTGTTTGAAATGAGAAGCAATTTTTGTCAACCCCCACCCAACCCTAACATGTCCACTCTCTACCTAATCCAGAATGCCATCTGTATTTATAGACCAGTGTCCACCCCATCAATCAATGATATGAGGCTGAAGTGGGGCATTGCAAGATCATGTGTTGGGTGGGAGGAAGGAGAAGTTTGGCAGAACCCGTCCATGACCCACAAAACATTTTCAATTCTGAAATTTTAATCACAACGCACCTAGTTTACACACAATTGTGTTTGTTTTGACCAGATGGACATCATTTTGATGGACACAACTTCCCATGTGGCCACAATTACTGCGGGGGCAATGCATTGTGGGCAATAACCATGGGGATTTGCATCTTAAAATTGCACTTTGAATACTGCTTCTAGTAAACAAATGTCCATTCAAGAGAATAACATTGCATACTGTTTGTAACCCCTGTACCATGTATGACTGAAACAAAACTAATGTGTCAAATGTGTTTAAATACATAGTAACACTATAATACACATTTTTCATATAGATCATGTATAGATTTATCAACCCCCATATGTATACATATGTTCCTTTACTCAAGAACTGACATACTGTATATATTATCTATCAATCTACCTTTATATTCACCCTCATGGCAAATAAGTGCAACAGTTCAAACTCCCCCCTATAGCACCACAGGAACTTTGATTAGAAGCATGTTTTATATTTAAGAGACATTTGTCAAGTAGCTCATCACAACCAAAATGTCTGATTGGAAGGCAAACAGAATATGTCAGAGAATTCTGGAAAGAGCTGGATAGTTGAGGCTGCACAGTAACTTTTTATTAAGTAAAAATGTTATCATATTTGGTTTTTTTTGTTGACTGTCTGTAACGCATCTGCAGGAGGTATAGTCTGTTCTCAGCACATAGCCCCTTTAATAGACCTGTATTCCATACACATGCATTCATTGTCTGCATAAATGGCTCCAAGAGTAAATATGAACATGCTGTGAATCTCCTGCCATATAATATTTTGCACTGTTGAATTTTTTTTCTAAATCTCTGGCTTATTCTATTTGTCTATTGGGAGCTTTGCCATTACAAAAGTCATTTCTGGATGATGTGCTTCTTTCATATTTCATTTAGGAAGAGTAGCAGGCTGATTCTGTGCAGGGATATTTTGGATTTCAATTATGTTCTGTAGTAAATTGCTAGATATTCTGTAAATCAAAACAATGAAAACATCTGGTTTCATAGTTGCATATGCAGATTTATTATTTTTTTTAAGTTTACAGCAATATGTCTAGACATCACTACCTCAGGAAAAATATGCAAATTTAGATCTGTAACATTTCCCAGATGGATCAGACAGTCTACTAACTTCAACCACTCCAGTATATATATATATATATATATATATATATATATATATATATATATATATATATATATATATATATATATATATATATATACACACACACATCTATACAGACCTTCAACCCCTCGATCTATACAAATCTATCTATACACTAACATATATATATACTTACTTAAACACATAGCTATACTAAACTATTTGTAGATCTTAAGATAAGTATAGCCTTGGCTATTATAATGGTCCCAGAAGTCATCCAAGCCATTTGTAAAGACATTAATAGAATCTGCCTTCACAAAATCACCTAGTGGGTTATTCCATGACTTTACTGCCCTTACTATTAAAAAACTATTTTCACAGCTTCAAATCAAAACTCAATTTCTCACATCTAAAGGGGTTGCTTCATGTTCTTTGTTGTTTTATATGAAAAAAAGATCACCCACTAAATGTCTATAATGTCCTCTAATGTACTGTACTTGTAAAGAGTATGTTTAAGAATGTTTTTTCCAGAGAAAACTACCCCAACCTCAATAGTCTTTCCTCATATAGTAGCTTAATTGTGCCATTCCTTTAACCAGTTTAATTGTGTGCCTCTGCACTCTTTCTAGCTCATCTTATCCTTCTGGGGCCCAAAACTGCACTGCATGCCCAACATGAGGCCTTACCAGGAATCTATAAAGACGGCAAATAGGGATGGGCGAATTTGAGCCTTTTCGTTTCGTCAAAAATTCGCCGCCGGCGGATTGTCGCCAACGCCCATTAAAGTCTATGGGCGTCAAAAAATTTTTGTCGCGCAACAGAATTTTTTTGACCCGCGTCTTTTTTTGATGCACGCCGCCATACAAGTCTATGGGCGTCATTTCCACTGCGAAACAAGGCGAAAAAATTCACCTATCCCTGATGACAAATAATACTTTCACCCTTTTATTTGCTTAAGAAGCCAGTGACTTGCACTGCTTAGAGTTAAGCTGTTTGTTATCCACAAAACCCCTCAAATGTTTCTCAATTTAAGTGGTCACTGAACACAAGACCATTTAGTGTATAACTAGTATACCAACAACCTTGTATTTATCAATATTGAACCTCATATGACAGTTTTCTGCTCAGTTCTCCAAATTATTAAAATCTCTCTGCAAAACTGCAACATCCTGCATGTAACTTGTAGTTCTGAACAAAATAGAGGTAGTATTTACAATACCAACATCAAAATAATTAAAAAAAGCTAAGAACTAAGGACAGATCCCTGCGGTATGCCACAGTCCAATCAGAATTTGATTATTTACCATCACTCTTTGTAATCTATCTTCAGGCATACCAGATGCTTCTCTATGTTTCTGTTCACCCCTTATAGAAGGCAAGTATATTTGCCTGGCAAAATCTGTTGCACCCACTGTAAAGCCATGCTGGAACAAACTTTTTGGATTTAAAATGTATTCCAGCATCCTACCCCCAATATCTCCCCTCAAAAATGTTGCCAATCACTGAGGCCGAACTAACAGGCCTATAGTGTTCCATCTGAGAACTGGATGCCTTTTTCAAAAATACAACCACATTAGAAATTTGCCAATATGTTGGCACCATGCCAAAGAAAAATAGTTCCTCAATTTTATATTCCCCGCTCTCACCAACCAGTTAAACTTCCATAGATACTAAGGGCCTGATTTAAGAATGCTCAAGCCTTTGTCCTCAAGCCTTTGTGCTCAAGCAATCGGGTCCAACAACCATGCAAGAGTTCAAAACTTGGCTTTCTGGCAAGCAGGCCCTTAGTATCAGAGGAATATAAACTGGTTGGCTAGAGCAGGGACACTGAACTGTTATTTTCTGTTTATACAACTGAGGAGCTGTTTTACTTTATTTTCCAGAATTCTTTCAGGTCTGGCATGAAGGCTCAATCATCATCATGCCCTAAGGGTCCTACTTCATTTTTTGGATTTATTTTACTCTTTGCTGGAAGACCTTTTTAAATACTCCATGTGTGGTTGCTTTGCATGCTTTATTTGCCTCTTACCATATAAAAGTTTCAGCAGTTTCAGCTAAATGCTTATTTTTTTTCTTACCATTCTCAATGCTAACCCATCTATAAAACCATAATGGTTTTGCTAGAATGTTTGAAAAGGGATATTACAAATAAACAACATATTGACTGCAAATCATTTGTTATATGCCTGCAGACATGAAGCTGGTTTGCTAAATTACAAAGGCAAATGAATAGAGGTGATATTTGTCTGTACATAATCTACAAATTTAGAATATGCTGAATGTACATAAATCAAATCTAGTGTGCCTGTTCCTATATGTTCACACTGCAAACAAGGATTTCTTTTTTTCTCCTTCCATGGTATATACCATGTAAAGTCAAACCCAAGGGGTCATCACACATCCATTCTCTGCAGGCTATTGTGCCTGGAACATCCAGCAATATTTTTTGGTCTGCCTCTCAATATTCAGAGGTTGTCTGGATCTAAAATATCCCCATACATTTCCTATAAATGGTGAAATCTTATGTAAATGCATTTCTTAAAGGAGAAGGAAAGGTTAAAACTAAGTAAGCCTTATCAGAAAGTTCCATCTAAATATACCAGTAAACCCCCCAAGTAATGTTGCTCTGAGTCCCCTGTCAAAAGAAATACTGCATTTCTTTCCTTCTATTGTGTACACATGGGCTTCTGTATCAGACTTCCTGCCTTCAGCATAAACCTCATTGCCCTGGGCAAGAGCATGCTCAGTTTGCTCCTCTCCCCCTACCCCTCCCTTCTCTACTGTAATCTGAGTCCAGAGCAGGGAGAGACTCAGGCAGGAAGTGATGTCACACCACATTAATACTGCAGCTCCTATTCTAAACAAACAGAGAGTTTCTAGAGCTTTTTACTCAGGTATGGTAAAACATTCTACAGAATAAATATAGCATTCTAGCTTGCACTATTGCAGCTAATCTATTGGCAATAAAATGCCTCCGTAGCTTTCCTTCTCCTTTAAACAGTCTCAAATAGTTCTTAACCCATTTTTCAAATAAGAAAACATACCCCATAATAATTGTCAGCAGGCCCACCACAAACATTGAAGAAAGAAGGAAGGAAGTCAAAGGTTAAGGAAAGTAGGAGATGAATTGGGTAAGTGGTTATATAAAGATGACAATTACACTGAAAGTCCAAGGAAAAAACTTAAACTGACACTTAATTAGCTGCAGGTAGATTATAGCTCAGTAATAACTGCTGATATATAATAATTTTTTTTGTAAGAATAGATATAAATGTCAGCATTCATGGGCATATGGAAGTCCAATAAAAAAAAATGTAGTGATTTAAAATTCCATCGTAATAGATGTCATTGTGAAGCAAAGATGTATGTGAATACTGTAGGTAATTTAGAGAGGAAATACAGACATTAATCATAAACGCTAAAGATGTTGTTATTCTTACTAAAGATGAGTTTGTATGTAAAGTCTCGGAGGGTTACACTATTTTACAATCGACCTGAAATACATAAACCTCTAATTAAGCCCCCAAGGAGAATTATTACATTGTGTAAAGTATCACTGACATCTAATTTGTCAAACTGTATTGATCAGTGTAGAATCATATAGTTTGTGTAACAGATTCACACTTTAAAGACAAGAATGACCTTCCTTAATTTATTCAATATATGAACTGAGAGAAAGATGATCTGTGGGCTAGAAGCAATAATATGCTGTCAGAAGAATATCCAATGTCTTACCTTATCCTCAAATGCCATTTATATTTTATTCCTCAGTATTTTGCCCTACATTTTTCGCCTTCAAAAAATATATGCATTATGAGACTGCAGTGATGCCAGAAGTGACTTTTGACTTTGTACGCCAATAGAACAAACATATTTCTGGACTTACCTACTACTTTTTTCAGCCCACTTTCTGGAGCCCATATCCTATAACATATTTATATAATGGCCATTGGTCATAACACAGCCTTTTTTTAAGTATACTATGTAAATAGCTAATGGGGATATAATACGCAAGCACAACACAGCTTTTTCCAATGAGATCCTGTTAATTTTTTGGTGCCCTGTGGTATTCTAGCTGCCATTATTCCCCTTCAGTGGGACAAAGTACAGAGAGCTCATATCTGATTGCAAGCTTAAGTTCAAAATTCTAAAATCTATTCACAACTGTGCATTGACACTATGCACAAAGCTATTTGCAACTAAACATGATCCTTTGCAACTTGCGGTGAATGTCAATGTGCCTGCCAGCCTTTTCTGACATATTGTGGACAAATGCATAGAAACCTTACAATTTCTGGCAGCATGCATTTTATTCTATAAACCCACACTGATCAGAACTTCAGTGAGCTAGTAATTCAGAACAGTTGTGCCTTTATGGCTGAATTTTAGTTCTTGCACAGACGTAGTGGCAAACAGTAAGAACAACAGAGACACTTATGGGGTTATATAATATCACAAGCAAAGTTTGCAACACTACTTATCACCTTTAGCAACCAATCAATTGGTAGCATTTGCATTTACAGGTATTATCTGGAAACCCATTATCCAGAAAGCTCCAAATGTTGAGAAGGCCATCTTTCATAGACTCCATTTTCATTGTAATTCAATTTTTTTATAATGATTTCTTTTTCTCTGTAATAATAAAACAGCACCATTTACTTGATCCCAACTAAGATATGGTTCATTCTTATTGAAGGAAAAACAATTACATTGGTTTAATTAATGTTTAGATGATTCCTAGCAGACTTAAGGTATGGAGAACCAAATTAAGGAAAAAAAACATCTGGGAAAGCCCCAAGCCCTGAGCATTTTGTATAACGGGTCCCATGCCTGTACTGGTCTCCTGTAAAACATTTTAGTGGTGGCTATTGGTTATTGCTCCTGGGCAGTTTGTGCCCTTTATTCCATATGGGGGATAATATAAACTGAAGCCCTCTAGTGATTGGTAAAATGCACCACAGCATGGATCTGATGGCAACACCTTATGTGCCTATAGCTGAAAGAAAACATGTGACAAGTAATTTGGACGCTAATCCTATTATTGATGCAGAAGATGAAGAAAATCTTGTTCTACAACTTGCGGGTTATTTGTCAAAATTGATGCTAGTTTGCTTTCATATTGTGGCAGAAACCTGTTATTATTCTGATTGTGAGTGAAAACAAATGACTACTTGCATCTGAACTTTTGCACCTTACACTGCATATAGAAATAAGCCCTCTGGGGTAAAACAAAAGAAACTGAAAACCCCCAGGTTCATTATCCTTTATTCTAAACAATTACAAAAATATTTTAATAAATGGGATATGAACATTTATAACCTATTATATTATAGATATAGGCTATCTATAGGTGAGCACTATGCAAGGGTCCAAAAGCACTAAGCAAATAATCAAAAAAACATGCATAGTAGCTCACTTCATACATTTATTTGTGCAAAAGCACCACAGCAATGAATTATAATTGTTGATGATATGCACAAGTAAAGTATTGGAAGAGAGTCGCACAAACACCATATTTGTTGCAGGTGGGGAGCTTACCCCTTTTACTGCCACCGCCCGTGCATCATAAAAGGGGTAAACTCCCCACCTGAAACAAATTTGTTGTTTGTGCGACTCTCTTCCAATATTCTACTTGTGCGTGACTGATGAGTACCAATCGTCTAGGGAGATCTGCACCACCAGGTAGGAGAACCATAGAAAAGGAGAGGAAGTGTGGTATCTTTCAATATTGTTGGTGATATGAACATTTGGCAATTTTAACTGCTACACTACTGATACTGACATTCAAAGTATTTCACATACCTGTGCTATCCTATATCTGTGAACTTGTTTACACATATGCAAAATGTTTTACTTCTGTCGAGCGACTCCTTCACATCTCTTCCGTTACATCTTCGCATACACACAGGGAAGACTTTGCTAGAGCTGCACCACTTTACTGGCATTCCTTCCATTTTCCAGCAGGTTTATCTTTCATTCAGCTTTCAAATTATGTAATACACATTGCTTGCCCTTGTTTAATTTAACTCTCTATCCACTCCTTTATCCACGGCCTCCTGTCAAGGTACAATACTCAATGCCACATCTCTCATTCTCTTGAACCAATTTTGCCCTAGTCCATACCTTGAGTCTTTTTTATGGTTGAAGTACCCAAAAATTACTTCGAAATTCAAAGTTTTTCAATTTGAATATTCACTTTGAATTCACAACCCTTCGTAAATGTGCCCCTGTGTGTGTTCAGGCAGTGTAGAATAAAATACAGTTTTTTTCCACACTTTTCTGGCTGTTTCTCCCTCTTGTGACCCTTAGTGCTCTTGCACTTACATAGTTCAGTTGGGTTGAAAAAAGACCATAGTCCGTCAAGTTCAACCCAATATACCAATAGCCATTCTAATGGTACATTTTAGTATGCTTGTCCAAAAAATCATCCAAACCCCTCTTAAAAGCATTAACAGAATTAGCCATCACACAGCAGTGCATTTCACAATCTCACTGTCCTGACTGTAAAGAACCACCTACATTGCTTCGAATTAAAGTTATTTTCTTCCAGTCTAAAGGAGTGGCCTCTGCTGCGTTGATCATTTTCATTCGATAAAAGCTTCCCTGTTACCTGTCTTTAATACTGTCTAATGTACTGGTAAAGATTAATCATGTCCCCTTGCGAGCATCTTTTTTTCCAGAAAAAAACATCCCAACTGTAACAGTCTATACTCATGGTTTAAATCCTCCATTCCTTTAACTAGTTTAGTTGCATATCTCTGCATTCTCTCCAGCCCATATATCCTTCTTAAGGACTGGAGCCGAAAACTGCACTGAACACTCAAGGTGAGACCTTACCAGGTACCTATAAAGAGGCAATATTATGTTGAATTAATGCCTTTTTTTATGCAAGACAGCACTTTATTTGTTTTAGTGGCCACAGAATTACTCTGCCTGGAATTAGACAAATTGTTATCTACAGAAATCCCCAGGTCCTTCTCAATTAAGGAAACCCCAGCAAACTGCCATATGGGGGCAGCTTTACTAAGGGTCGAAGTGAATTTGAGGGAATGTTCAAAGTAAAAAAAATTGAAATTCGAAGTAATTTTTTGGATACTTCGACCATCGAATAGGATGCTACGACTTCGAATTTACTTCGACTTCGATTCGAAGTAAAAAACGTTCTAATATTCGACCATTCGATAATCGAAGTACTGTCTCTTTAAAAAACTTCGACTTCAATACTTCGCCAAATTAAACCTGCTGAAGTGCTATGTTAGCCTATGGGGACCTTCTACAACCATTTTTTAAGTCTTTAGAGGTTGAAGGAAAATCCTTCAATCGTTCGCTAAAATCGTCCGATTCGAACGATTTAATCGTTCGATCGAGCGATTTTTATTGGACCACAGGATTGCCAAATTTGTTGAAAAAACTTTGAATTCGATATTCAAATTCGAAGTTTTTTAATTCGATGGTCGAATTTCGAAGTTTTTTGTACGTCGAAATTTGACCCTTGATAAATCTGCCCCATGGTGTAACTCACATTTATATTATTTTTACCAAAGTGCATAACCTTGCATTCATCAACATTGAACCACAATTTCCAGTTTGTTGCTAAGTTTTCTAATCAAATCACTCAAAAAACACACAAAAGTGGCAACTTCCTGCATGGATCTTATCCTTGCTCCCAAGTGCCCAGATATGTTCCAGGAGATTTTCAAATATCCCTGTGCACCTGTAGATCTGCAAAGTCACTTTGGAAATGGCAGAGAATTCTCCAGAGGAAAATGTACAGTGCATACTGCATATGCATTTCTTTTACAGAGGCCTACAAAGGCTCTGTGACTGCATTAACAATGTAAATAATTAAACTATTTTAATAGTAGTTGCATAACATTTCATAGAAAAAGTTCAATAAAATATGATATGAAAATAGACTTGCTGCATTGAAAACAGGAAATGCATGAACTTAATATATACATAAAAATTCTACACTTCTGTGAAAACTGAATCGTACATTTAGAGGCAGATTTATCAAGGGTCGAAGTGAATTCTAGGGAATTTTCGAAGTAAAAAAATTCGAAATTCAAAGTAATTTTTTGGATACTTCGACCATCGAATAGGATACTACCACTTCGAATTTACTTCGAATTCGATTTGAAGTAAAATACTTCGAATATTCGACCATTCGATAATCGAAGTACTGTCTCTTTAAAAAAAAACTTTGACTTCAATACTTCGCCAAATTAAACCTGCCTAAGTGCTATGTTAGCCTATGGGGACCTTATACAGCATTTTTCTATGTTTTTTGAAGTGGAAGTGAAATCGCTCGATCGTACGTTAAAATCGAATAGTTCCATTCAAAGTATTTAATCATTCGATTGAACGATTTTACTTTGACCACAGAATACACAAGTTCGAATTCAATATTCGAATTCAAAGTATTTTAATTCGATGGTCGAATTTCGAAGTTTTTTTATACTTTGAAATTCGACCCTTGATAAATCTGCCCCTAAGCCTTAACTGGTAATTTTCAGTTTTTACAATTACAGATATTCAGCTCGTGTAGAATAAATCCTTTTACACCTCTCAATCTTACTGCTTACCCTTATGGTAAGGTCCATCAGTACTTTCTATACATATGAGATAGCCATGAGTTTCATGCACTTATTTTTGATGGCAGCGATACAGTCATTATGGGCGATAAAGGAAAAAGTAATGAAAACAGCTTTACTGAAATACACAATATTCTTTGATTTGTGTTTTTAATGGTATAATATGGCCATAACAATCTGAAGATTGTATAACACTGCAATAAAGCAAAAATCAAATATCAAAAATGTTATTGCAAAAACCACCAATAAAAAAGGCAAGACTATTATAAAAACCGATGACTTAATTTAAACATAGCCAGCTTTTCACTTAAAAATTTAATTATCCTTACTGCAATGAATAAAAAAATACTTTTTGCATAAAACTTCTTGATGGCATATTGCCACAAACAAACCCAGTATACAATACATGCCATTATATACACATGATCCTCAGGGCCATTAAGGATTGCAGAACAGCACATAATTACAGATGGAGCACCACAGGAGTCTTGATGTTACTAAATGTTAAACAAATGTAGGCTTATCGAGCCATAATATATCTCCAAGACAGAGGTTCAGCATTAGCATTCAGCATGCGGATCTTGTGGAAGAATAACTGCTAGTAGAAAAGTATTTCCTTTAAAGTTACATATATAAATTGAAAGTGACAATTCGTTCTATCCTGGCACTGGGACAAATCAGAAAACACCCCATTCTCCAGTTATTCAGCGTGTGGGACACTTTAGAAGCGGTAAGTGGGTTGAGAAGTCCCACCGTAATTACAATACAACCTATGAAAATGTGAAGCTCTGGTTTCACCTATTTAATGTGAGCTATTCCGTGATGGAAACATTTTTTTCTTGTTGATACCTCACTGGAGGTGGGGTATCAATGCTGGGCAACATTGAAGGGCCCATTCCCTGGTGTGTTGTTCCAAGTTTAAGTTTGAAAAGTTAAAGGACAAACTTGTCCTACAGAGGTAGGCCCAGTGGTTTTAGATAGTTTGAGGCAACATCTGTACTACCTTACTCCAGGAGTGAGAGATAGGGTCCAGTTAACTATTGAGCAGTCTGAAGCTTCACCGGGGAGAATTAGAAGGATTAGCAGTCCTGGGTGTACCATCTGTATAGTAGGGATTCAAGTGTACAGACTTAGGAACAAGTGTAGCTCACCTAGGTTCCACATGAAGGGCCTGATACATTAGATTGGTCACTTGATTATTGACCACTGATGGGTAAAGAACTGGATGTGTAAACGCGTAAATGCTGAATATTTGTACTGCGCACTATCCTCCTGGAGGTTGTTCTACATTCTGCAACTAATGAGTTGTCATTTGTTTTGAGGACTACTGACACTCAATTGATTTAATCAACCTGAGGGTCGAAGATCTGCAAAATTCTTCCTCCACTAAGTTTGTGAGGGTCCAGTCACATACTATATATTTCTTGCACCAAGTCCTGATGAGAGTTGAATCAATGTATCTTACTGTTTATCATTTAGTCCAAGCACCTAGGCTTTGATCTTATGTGCACCCTGGCATTGGATTTAGATTTATATATACATATAGTCTCATTAGATTAAATCTGCTGCTTTACATATATGTAATCTAAAATAGATTTAAACAAACTGAGTGACAAGGGATCCTTTTTCTTCTGAAAAGTGTGAAGAAGCTATGTGCATGGCTTACTGCAATTGGATTTAATTCTAAAATATACAGAGGTGTTTTTCAGCCAATGAAAATCACAAGTAAGGAAAAAGGAGTCTACTCTAATGCTTCTTGTACATTGCAAGCTTTTCTGCTTCAGGGAATTGCCTATAAGAACACATGTAAATTGATAGCCACAAAAATGGCGACAGTTAAGTGCTTTAATTTGCATATGTCTGTTGGGATGTTCTTTCTTTGGTTGATGCTGTAGAACTGATGTTTCCTGAGGAAAGGGAGAAGGGAAGCATTCCTAGGAGAACTGCTGTACTATATGCTGTATTTTTCCAGTTCTTTCAGATATATTACCTTTTAGCTATTAGTGTGTGTATCTGTAATGGCATGGGAATTTTATTATTATCCTTTATTTATATCTCATTGACGCACAACAAATTGCACAGAGACTGTTTAAAATTCACAATTTGTCTCAGTACATATTTCCTACAAACACAAGCAGAATGGGAGTCATTTATATAAAAAATGAATCAGTTAACCTGCCTGTAAGTTCTTGGAGTGTGAGTGGAAAACAATGTATCTAGAGATAACCCACTTACTAGGACAGTCAATATGCTAATTTGTTGCAGATAGTGCCCAGATCAAAACCCAGTGTTACAAGACAGCAGAGCTACCCAGTAATGCCATGGTGGCTTATTGGACTAATTTGCCAAATATGGCACATTAGGCAAATGTTTTATCAAACTTGTTTTTAATGGAATCTCTATAGGCAAATCCTGAATCATATGAAACTGAATATGGTCCAAAGTGTTCCAGGTAGTTTAGGGCTGCCCCATTTGTATCATTTTCATATAAAAATTGAAAACCCATCTTTGCCCCTTACATATCCAATCCAGCTCACTGCAACAGAGTTCAAGCATGCCATAGTCATAACTGCAGAGTCTGCCTAACAGATGAGATTGAAAAAGAAAAATGGTAATCTATATAAAATCATAATCATAATACACTGCCATATTTACTCAGCAGCCTTGTTTTTCTATCTGGATTCTGAAAATAACAAACATTTTTGCCTTTGTAGGTTCTCCTTTTCACTGGTATTGTCCAACCAAAGAACATAGATTTTTCCTAAACAATACTAGAGAATGCAGTCTTTTCGTCAGACCTTTGCCCCCCCCACACTTTTAACACCAATTTAGGAGAATCTTAACTATAATTGAACCTGTCTAAAAGACAATGTTACTCAGAACTTTTGCTGTCAGCTTTTGTAATTGTATCAGATAGATCAATAATATTGCATATATTTTGTGGTATCAAATATACGTGTAATTGCACTTGACTTGACACTAATCATGCTTATATTTCAGGATGTCAGTTAATTATATTTATAATTGGAATGGACCAATCAGTAAAAATGTATTTATATTGTGTTATATTGGTTGACAGATTTGTAATTGCACCTGACTAGCCATTAATTATGAAATCAGTATTATGTGGTTCTATAATGTCTTAGGGGAGTTAACACTATTACATTTGTTCTTTATTCATCTTCATTTCCATCCTTCTTACAAATAAATAAATTGTTTATAACACCAATTTTATGATGCTTATGTATATGGAAATGTTCAATTTTACTGCCCATTTTCTGCTTCTATAGGCAAAGGACAAATTAGGGAATGTGGCATTCTTTATAATGTTCCAGTAACTTCACTGAAAACCAAAAGTCAGCAAATACACTTACATTTGCAATGAGAGAGGGTGGAATTGGAAAGATGAGGACATAAAAGTATTCCTGTATTTTTATGAGACAGATATTATAATTCATTAAAATAAACCATGCTAATAACATGCTAATAGCACAAAAAGTCAAGGTAATCCTTTGATGACCCTTGTTATTTTCTGGTATTTTTTTTTGCTCTCCTTGATATTCATAAAAGACCAGCCTATTAGAGTGATATTTGGAGGTGACTTATTTCCTGTTCTAAATGTTCTGGTAACTATTGCTTCCTATCTGTAACCTTGTGAAGGGAAAGGTTGGAACTCCAAAGAGATCTTAGACCAAAAGAAAGCCTCAAAACCACTGCACCAGGGTATAGTTTGCAGTACTTTACCTGTCATATAAAATTCCAATATAGATAAATTTTGTTTGATGACAGCATATGCTCTTATCTTATTTCAAGAAAGTATTATATTGTCTCTCATTAGATTGTAAGCTCTTCTGGACAGGGCCCTCCGCCCTTAGGGGTAAATTTATCAAAGAGTGAAGTTCCGCCACTAGAGTGAAATCCCGCAGCTCTCCATTCATTTCTATGGGATTTTGAAAGGCATATTTATCAATGGGTGAAAGTGAAATTTCACCCTTTGATAAATACGCCTTTAAAAACCCCATAGAAATGAATGGGAAGTGGCAGAATTTCACTCTAGTGGCGGAACTTCGCTATTAACTTCACTCTTTGATAAATATACCCCTTAGTATCAGATTATGGTCACTATATATGTAATTCTGTATGCTCTTTGTATAAACCCAATTATTGTACATCCCTACAGAATATGTTAGCACATATACAGTACAAATAACAATCCATAAAATCAGGATGGTTCATTTTGAAGGGGCTTACCAATGGCTTTAACCCATAGAAAACACATTGGATAGGGTTTTACATAAAGAACACAGATTAAAATCCAAACCTAATTCTTAGAGCTATGGTATGTTCTGAACCTGCTGTAACTGATTAATGGTTTGTGGTTATGTCCGACAGATACTACAGATCTAGTAAAAAGAGATTGGCAAAAAAACAGGAAGAAAGATTTAATGGAAAATATCCAAAACAATTTCCCTTTCAGAATATAAGAATGTAAGATCTTGTATAACCCTCCTGTCATTGATGCTACAGTAACACATCTTTCAAAGATGGAAGAAACGATGAAAGAAACGTTATTTTGTTTCCACTATGTACTGTATTACTGTATATGGCTGAAATGACAATACAATTCACTTGACCACTTGACTTGACTTGAGATGGCTATTGCCTGAGTGATGATTAATTGTCCTTCCATGGAGAAAAAGACGAGGATGAATTTATCTGGTTGGGCTTTTTGTCTCAAAAAATCCAAAAAATGTTGCGGAACTATTTTTGGATACAAAACTGCATCTGAATCTGAAAATACTCCAGCTAAACCTGTCAAATTCAATGGCAGATGTCCCTTT
Organism: Xenopus laevis; assembly: GCF_017654675.1. Lineage (NCBI taxonomy): Eukaryota > Metazoa > Chordata > Amphibia > Anura > Pipidae > Xenopus > Xenopus laevis. Next base: position 80,230,860 of record NC_054383.1, read on the forward strand.
TACAATTGGAAGATGTTTCTTGCCTTCATGATCTTTGAGGGTTTCAGGCTGGTTTTCATCCAATAATCTGAAAAAGATGCGTTTTTTGGGGCATCAAATCAGAAAAAGTTGCTTTTTCACCACACATGTTTTTTTTCTATCTGGATTTATTGGTAAATTAAGGGTATTCATGTTTGGAAATTTTGTCAAATTTTTTTTTATATAGTGAGAAAATGTAGAGTTTTAGTAAATACCCCCTGCGTGTAAGGCTGCAGTGGTTATGGGGTTTGTTAAAAATGGTATGACTTGGTTGCTGGTACATCAGATAATTTGATCAGATTGGCAGACATTACAATAGTGGCTGTCTTTTCGCTGGAATCTTTTATTAATTTGACCAAATTAGATTTGTAAATGACCTCATTGCTCTGTTGTTGAGAATAGCAAAGGAACAAGCTTTGAAAATATCCTCAGAGGAATGACCTATTGCTTTAGGGATTTATGGTTCATCCATATAAGTAAGCATTAAACCTGACAGCCTGGTGTCTCAGTGACAGAAAATAGGTAAACACGTTTTTGTTTTTTTACATTTTTGCTACAGCTGTTCTGTTTAAGATATTATTATTATTATTATTCCCTCCTGTTTTCCTGAACCAAGCTGTCTGGAATAGCAATTGTAGCATAAACTTAATTTGTTTAATTCTCTGTGCACTTATAAAAGACAGACAGACTGTTTGGTAGTCCATCAGGTCAACAGAAAGGACAGTCTGCTTAATCAATGTCAGGAGTGTCCGATGACGGCTCCATCTTCGGCGCTGTGTCAAAGGTGGAGGCGCCCATGCAACGTGGATGTTCTGACACTGCGCGCAGACACCGGCGTGCGGACACTTACACACAGGCATAACGTTTGGCGCCAAATTTGAAATAAAAGCGCACCAAGGTCACGGGTTCAATGCCCGATTATAGGTTGCATTACCTCGGCATTACTGGGTTCTATTATTGACACTCTTGTGATTTTTGGACTTGACCTTGCCTGAACTTTGGACTTTGTTTCTATTCTGCCTGCCTTTGAACCTGCCTGTAACTTGACTACATTTATGCCTGCCCCCTTTTTGGATATGGCGAACTTGGACTTAACGCCTAGCTTTCTCCTTGGTCCGGACTTCTCTGTGTTTGGAGCCGCAAGGCCCCTGACAATCAAATAGCATTAGCTATTAGATAATGCCAACAGTTTCCAGGACCTACTCTAGGAAAACCAATACTCCTTTGGTTAAGGCAAAACCAAACCAACAAAACCATCACATCTAAAGAATATAAAACCAAGGGCTTCCTCTGAGTCTGTTTGTGAAGGACTTTTCTGATGTTCGGTCAAACCTTTTGTAAAGTATAACAGGTTTATCGTGATAGGTTGTTTAGCCAGTGCAAGGTGCAAAGCACAGGCATTCCACTGGGCAGAAGTTCTCCAGGAATGAGCATTAGGGGGGCCCTCTTGCACTTCTGTCCAGGGGCATTGTAAATGTGCCCACTGAGTATGGCTAGATACAATTTTCATTCAATTCTCTAGTAGACATGTTTTACATTTATAAAAAAGATGCCTATGGTGCCTAGTTTAAAATTCTAGTTTGAAAGGTTTAACACCTGAGGAAACACCTCATAGGAAACCAATGCCTATTTCGGTAGCCTCGCACTGTAGCCTCCTGTATCATACTTTTTTCTTGTATCGCCCTTCCCTCAAGGCACTTGCCATATCTCTAGGGTTTTACTTATGCAGGATGTAAAAGATGACAACACATGGCACAGGATAGATCAAAGACTAGAAATGTAATCCTACGTCTTCACAGTCAAGTCCCTGACAATCAGCTGCACATAATGTACAATCTTTGGCAGGCATGTGGATAAATACACATTATTATGTTTCCACACCCTATACATAAAATAGGATAAATAATTAAATGTAAGTTAAATGTTTCAAGCCCAACATTGCAAAAGTGAATGTTATATAGCTAATGGTTAAATAGCTAATTTGATCAAAGACAAACATCATAATTCGCCTCCTACTCCATTGCAGTTTTTCTCCCTTTTGAGGATCTGTAATTTTTCTAACAGCATGTTTAGGTTATGCACATTAACAGAAGAAGATGGTCTCACCAGATTAGTAAAGATGTATGTGTAATAAGCTGTCACCATTCCCAGCTCAGCTGCCTGCAGAGAAAGAAGGAAAGAGAGTAATTTAAACCAATAAAATAAGGTTTGTTCTGCAGAAAGCATAGTCTGCTCTGGTACAATCTGTTTATCTCAATAGGGGCCTTGTTTGAAATACAAGTTGTGCAAAAATAGCAACATCGTTATCAGAAAGAGCACAGTCAATCTAATATATATAGTCGTACTTTTATATTATAAAAAACTGAAAAACACAGAAAAGCACAGTACAAAGTGAGTTGCTAGGTATGTATCTATATAATGCCAATCACAGAGACAAATATATAAATAAACAAGCAAACACTTAAATTCACACAGAATATCTCAGTTATTGAAAGTTGATTTTGTTCATCTTAAAAAGAATTAAGTCAGCTAGTAAAGCGAATACAATTAAAAAAAATAGGTCAGCTAGTATAGCAAATAAAATATGAAATGTTTATGTTGCATGACACCAAATCAGTCCAGAATATGATGGAACTATACTGTGGGCGATTTACAATATAGTTTCAGTGAATGAGCTGCTGACAGCAAGTCCAATTATACAATCCCATCTTGTAGACACCACTTCAGCCTAGAAATGACCTGTTTAAAGCAGCCACCCCAGAAACTCATTATTGCCCAACACAATCCCTTATATTAAGTTACTGCATCAAATAACATCCATAATACTTTCAAAAAGCACTACCTCACACTACATCGTCAGTGTACCTGCTTACTGGCTGTGTTATTAGAAACCCTTATATGAGAGAAAAAACATTGTCCCACAGCTTTTAAAAGACTCTTAAAGAATTGGATGGCTGGTTTTAAAGATACTTTATTTATGCAGGCTATAATAGATAGAAAGACGGCCTTGTCTTTTACATAGAAGTTCCATTATTTCTGCAATTATATATTTCACATATGCTATAGTTTGTTTTCTATGCTATAGAAACTATTAATATCTGTGCCAAACAATTCCTTTCATTGATAAAAAATAAATCAATTTGCATTTTACCATTTTCAAATATTTCTACTGTCTGTATGCTACTCAATGTTAACATTATTTGTTCTTCAAATAATAAATTTTTTTTTTTGATCTCAGAAGGACCCAGAAAATAGGTGGATACAATTTTACCTTAATGTCCCATGCATATTATAAGGATGCTATCATAAAAAGGTTGTATTTGCTGTTGCAAGTAATGATTAAACTTGTTATTTTTATTAAAATATTATTATTATTAGTGTGGATATGTAACATGGAGAAATGGGACAAAAGGCAACAAATAGTCAGAATTTCAGTTTTCCAAACATGAACTTTTCAGATTTATCATTCAAAAAAAATGTGGCCCCTAAATCCTGCTAAATTCTATATAAGTCAGTGGGAGGAGTATTTTCAACATTCAAGATATTTTATTTTTTTGAAAATTCATCATTTGGGAGATTGTGAAAAAATAATTACACATAGGGGGTTATTTATTAAACTCAGGTCGGTCTTTTTGGGGCTTGACTTGAATTTTTCCCGATTTATTAAAGCCAAATGCAGCGAAAATCCAGAATCTGAAAACCACCATCTTAGACCTGCCAAGGCTGTGTATAAGTAAGTGGCAGAGGTTTCCTATACTATTTTGAAGTTCCTGAGGTCTGCGCTGGAATTAGCCAGAAAATCCGACCATTTTGGACTTTTTAGGCAAAAATTTGAAAAATTCGGGCTTTTCAGAAAAAAAGAAAATTCGGATTTTAGTAAATAACCTTCCCCATCTCAGTTAATATTGTTCTCAAATTTTTCAGTGATCAGGTTTATTTTTCATCAGTCACTGAAAAAAATCTTTTTAATTTTACTTTTCATTTCTACCCAGACAAATCACAAGTAGGTTGTAGATGGGATAATGCTCTTAATTTTCAAGGTTTAATGATGGTAAATTTAGAAATAATTGCATTCATATATGTGAGAGCAAGCAAAAGGTGCAGGGACAAAAACAAATTTTCAGTAAACAACACATGACCAAGGAATGTTTTAAGGCACCATGATAAACTCAGATGAACAACCATGGTTTATCATGGGGTAGCAAGCTAGGCTGACAGTTTTTCATTAGTAATTCTTTTTGCAGTCTGAATCATTCTTTTAGCTTATTCTTTTGAGGGATGTGGAACAGGTACAGTTCTAATTACATTGTTATAGATGAAAACATTAACCTCCTCAAAAGTAAAAGGAGACAAGGGTTTTTGTTATTTCTTGTGTAACAAAGGCCTTCAATTGATGACTTGAGTATGGTGTGAACAATTTTTTGTCCCCTTCCACTTTATGATTAATGGAGAGGATGTGATCATTTGCTATCTTAATAGCTTTCAGTGGTGAATCAAGAAAGCATTCCAATTTTAATACTTCCAATATACAGGTATTGAGATAAATTGAACAACTTTCTTCTCACGATGCGCATGTGCAGTATAGTGAAAAGCTAAATTTTAACTAAAATGCTGGCTATTTAGTTCTACTGTGCATGTGTCTTCCCTGGGAAATTTGAAGAAAGAAGAAGCAGCAAGACTATCACTCCATGGAGCTCGTTGAAATAAGTAGATACAATCACTTGGGGGTGCCTAACTTTTGGCACCCCAAGTAAAAATGCCTTTCCTTCTCCTTTGATGGGCAAAATTCATCACAATGGACAATTGAACAGGGATAATTGCACTTGGATGGAGTAATATATGAACCATTGTTTGATTAGGAAAGCCTCTGAATGTTTAGAAGAACAACTGTAAGAAACAGCTCCTTTGTTCAATATCAGAAGAGGTTTTTCAACTGTTATCTTGATGCAGTAGTAACTGAACACACCAATTAATGCTTGTTCCACTAATCCATACCACTGATCGGTATGGTAACCGAGTCACAATCAGCACAGTGTAAGGGTGTTGTTTAAGAGTTTTGTTTACACTGCATTTATATTTTCTACAGATTATTACCAGTGTTTGCTTTGCCAAAAAAATCATGAAACCTGATGAAAATTTGTGAAACTTTTGTGAAATTTTGCCAAAATGCAAAAACCATGGTGCAAAGATCAGAGCTCTCATCATTGAAAATTGCAAGCTAGGAATTCTAATCCCTACCCTATAATAGAAAATATTATATGAGTATCACAACATAATGATAATGTCTGTATTTTTCTTCATATTTTTTTAAAGTGAAACAAAATCCATGGCATTAATTGGGAAAGGATATGCAAAAAATATGCCATGGGCAAATTTCATCGTAAATCCATAGCAGGTGAAAACATCTGCTCACCAATAATTCAGACATCACTGTTAGGGTGATGGTTTAGCTGTGGTACAACTTGTACAGTTGTGGTGTTGACAATTGTGAGTGTCAGTGGCTCAATGACAATTGGTTAGTTAGAAGTTCAAGTTCATTTTCAAAAGGTAAGACATATGGAACAATTCTGGCTTCAATGTTTATTGGTAAAACCCAGGGCCTAATTTTAGTGACATAGGTGGGTTTTGAAAAAAATGTTCTTTCTTAATTGATCCTCCACTCACAACTTGGCTGCCATGGACACTGTTTTCTAGTGAAGAGAAGCAGTTCCTTTCCAAAGGGTTTTCTATTTTCTGTCCCCTCAGGCCATGTAACAGCCCAATGATTGTAGGAAATTTTAACACTAAATAAGCTTTATCAGAAAGGTCTTTTTTAAAACACTCATAAAGAGTCACCTGTGAAAAGAACCACAGCAAGTCCTATTCTTTACACATGATCTTCCATACCAGATTTCCTTCTCTCAAACCTCCAGGCCCGGCCATGAAGCCTGCGCAGCTTCCTCATCTCCCTGTCCCTTATCTCTTCTGTAATCTGAGCAGAGAGGGGAGCCAACATTGAGAGTCATAGGCAGTAAGTTACGTCACACCAAACTGATATGACAGCTGCTATCTTAAACAAACAGAGCTTCTATGGCTGCTTATTCAGGTATGGGAAAGCATTCTACAGAATGAATATAGCATTCTAGCTTGCACTAGCTTTCCCTCTCCTTTAATAGTTTTATACAGTATGATAAATAGGCCCCCCAAACAGACACATACAAGAGAATCTTGAGGATAGCATTTACTATGGATTGTCATTTATAATGCATTCATTTCAGATTATTCAATATACCCTTGATATTTTGGTTGTGTACATCAGTGTCTCCATGGCTGTTCATTTATTTGTAGGATACTGTTTCATAAAAGCTTTGCAATATATACCAGCTATTGATAAACCTGTGCTTTGCAAACACATACTGCATAACATCACTAAAGATGAGCAAACATTTTGGTCTAGTACAGTTTTTTGTTAAAATGTTGAAATGTTAATTTAGATAGGGGATGAGTACAAACTAAATTGAATTTTGCCATGCTAAATGCAGTTTGTTGTGATGGAAAAAAATGCAGTAAAAACACATACATCATTATTATGCACCCATTTCCCTTCTACATCAACCCCTGGAATCCGACCTTCCCCAATCTGTCTAAGAAACCAAAAATGCCTTACTAACAATATATTTTTAAAATGCATTGACTTCCATGTTGGTGGAATTTCACTGCAATTTCTGAGTTTTGTGAATTTTCAATAAACATACCCATTCTTTTTCCAGTAGTCATATGTCCATAGCAGTGTGCCTATGCTGACCTCCTCGGCCTAAAAAAGGTTCATATTTCAGAATTTGCTTTCATTTTGTTGTTGAAAACATGAAGGTTGCAGTCATTTTCTTGATTAGAACTAATGATGTGCAAATTGGTAGCCGGAAAGAGTGTAAAAGTGTTGTTTCTGCTCCCATAACTGCAAATGTATAATTAGGCTCAGCAAGAGGGCTACACTGAAAGGCCTAATCCTTCATATAGCAGACTAATCATTCTTGCAACACATTTAGGAATTCTCAAAATTGGCCGTGGTATATTAAGCACCTTATTTCTGTAACACAAATCAACAGCTTTTTGTTTGTTTTTTGTTTCTATTATGTAAACTGAATTTCTCATGAAGAAACATGTCTTCAACATAGCTGGTAACATCTCAAAAGCCTCTGTTTTAGTGCTGCATGGGGTGAATGACTGCAAATGTTTCATCCCCATAGATTGTTTGTAGCACTGTCTTTTTCTGTTAACTGTTGTCCATGTTGTTTGCTTCTAAGATGAAAGCCTTTTTGTGTATAAGCCATTTACACAAAACTTCTCCATGTGTCCAAGGCCATCATCTCTGTCACTCATAGCTGAATTTTCTGTGTAGTCCTTCCCTGCTATTTCCTATTGTACTGTTCTGTCCTAACAGCAGAGTGTCATCCTTATTGCTAGATATGTGGAATTCGCTGCTATGGGATTTTTAAAGGTGTATTTATCAAATGGTGAACTTTCACTATCACCCTTTGATAAATAAGCCTTTAAAAATCCCATAGAAATTAATGGAGAGAGGCGTTATTTTACTCTGCGGACAGTGGAGATCTCTAAAGTCACTCTTTGATAAATCTATTCCATAGAGCGTTGTAACCCATGGCAACCAATCCAATGCTTGCTGTCACTGTTGCTATGAGTTACTAATGCTCAGTTGCAAACTTACCCAGTGTTGGTAAATGAGCCCCATTATTCTCTAATAAAAATTGTTAACATACAGTATACTCTGTTTCTAGCACTTTGAACAGCATGTAGTGTAGCTAGTTCAAGGGGAAAATCACCATTACATTAACCTTTAGTATGTAATGGAATGGTTAATTCTAAGCAACTTTTGATTTGTTTCTTTTTTATAGTTTTTTTTTAATTATTTGGCTTCTTCTTCTGAATTTCCAGCTTTTGAATGAGGGTCACTGACCCCATCTAAAAAATGAATGCTCAGTAAGACTGTAAACTGATTGTTATTGCTACTTTTTATTACTTATCTTTCTATGCTGGCCCTCTGCTATTCGTATTCCAGGATCTTATTCAAATCAATGCATGGTTGCTAGGGTGATTTATGCCCTAGCAACCTGACTGCTGCACTTGCAAACTGGAGAGCTGCTGAATAAAAAGCTAAATAACTCAAAACCACAAATAATAGAAAATAAAAACCAATTGTAAATTGTCTCAGAATCACTTTCTATATCATACTAAAAGTTAAAGGGATACTGTCATGGGGAAAAAAATATTTTCAAAATGAATCAGTTAATAGTGCTGCTCCAGCAGAATTCTGCACTGAAATCCATTTCTCAAAAGAGCAAACAGGTTTTTTTATATTCAATTTTGAAATCTGACATGGGGCTAGACATTTTGTCAATTTCCCAGCTGCCCCTGGTCATGTGACTTGTGCTCTGATAAACTTCAATCACTCTTTACTGCTGTACTGCAAGTCGGAGTGATATCACCCCCTCCCTAACCCCCCCCCCAGCAGCCAAACAAAAGAACAATGGGAAGGTAACCAGATAACAGCTCCCTAACCCAAGATAACAGCTGCCTGGTAGATCTAAGAACAACACTCAATAGTAAAAACCCATGTCCCACTGAGATACATTAAGTTACATTGAGCAGGAAAAACAGCAGCCTGCCAGAAAGCATTTCTCTCCTAAAGTGCAGGCACAAGTCACATGACCAGGGGCAGCTGGGAAATTGACAAAATGTCTAGCCCCATGTCAGATTTCAAAATTGAATATAAAAAAATCTGTTTGCTCTTTTGAGGAATGGATTTCAGTGCAGAATTCTGCTGGAGCAGCACTATTAACTGATTCATTTTGAAAAAATTTTTTTTCCCATGACAGTATCCCTTTAATTTAAAGTTGAACAACCCCTTTAATGCTGCAAACATTTTTATAAATCTGCCCAGAATGAAGCAAAGGAAATGAACTGCTGTACCTTTTAATCATATAATCAACATATATAGGCCCAGAAACATAAGGGAAGAAAAGTACCCTAAATGTATAATGCTCACTCAATTGGCACTCTTCAAAATTTGTTTCAGTTTGTAGAAAACATAGTATTTTTAAAAGGGCCTGTTATATTTCTGGTAGGGCTTTTGGAAGAAGTTTACAACCACTGACGTTTATGAACAATGAAAATAATAGACAAGGTAAATCTTTGCTTAGTCAGCAGATAAAAGATTTGTGAATATGTATTATCTAGTTCATGAATATGTATTATCCAAATCTCCGCTGAACACAATAGCCAGGGTGGCTCAGTTCAGAGAACAGATAAAAGATGGCTGAACACAGAAGGGCTGCAATAGAAATCAGGGCTTCTACATCAAAGAAAATATTTTTATATATACAGAAATAAAATGTTTCAATTAGTATACATATTATAATACATCTCAATTTAGAGCCCCAACATACTCTACAGAAATGTTCACAAAATACTTAATAAACCATTTGAGCCAATTTATCACTATGTACACCAGGTGGGCCCTACAGCAATACATGGCTGCCTCTGATTCTACAAAGTAGCCTATTTATATATTTATATAACATTTTAAAAAGGGAAGGTTTTAGGGGACAGAAATTTTACATATTCAAAATATAAATTAAAGAAAGATTATACTCATCACTTGAATATATTAAAGCTATATTTGTTTACGAGCTAGTAATACTGTTTTTACGCATTTTCCTTATTGTGACAATGCTGCTGCTGACCTTATATCTTTAAACAGTGGAAGGAATACATATTAGGCACATCTACTCCCTCTGCCTCATAATGGAAATTGCCCAATTACGTCTTGAGCAAAGTTTTCATTTCGGATGTCCAAATATTTTTAGATATGCTAACTAATTTATAGGGTTAAATTTCATCCCAGCACCTATTATTCAAAGAAATCATAGGATTTAATAAAAAGTTAAAAAGATAAACAACATAAAGCCAAAATCATTAAAGGGGTTTGTCGTGATTTTTATTTTGTATTTTTTATTTCCAAATTACACTGTTTACACTGCAAATAATTCACTGTGCAATATAAAATTTAATTCCTGAACCAGCAAGTGTATTTTAGTTGTAATATTGGTGTGTAGGCAGCTATCTCAGGTCATTTTGCCTGGTCATGTGCTTTCAGAAAGAACCAGCACTTTAGAATGGAACTGCTTTCTGGCAGGCTGTTGTTTCTTCTACTCAATGTAACTGAATGTGATTCAGTGGCACCTGGATTTTACTATTGAGTGCTGTTCTTATATGTACCAGGGAACTGTTATCTTGTGTTAGGGAGCTGCTATCTGGTTATCTTCCCATTGTTCTGTTGATGGGCTGCTGGGGGGTGGGGGGAAGGGAGGAGGTGATGTCACTCCAAATGTACAGCAGTAGTGACTGAACTTCATCAGAGCACACATGACTTAGGGCAGCTGGGAAACTGACAATATATCTAGCCCCATGTCAGGTTTCAAAATTAAATATAAAAAAATCTGTTTGCTCTTTTGAGAATCAGTGCAGAAGTTTGCTGGAGAGGCACTGTTAACTGATGTGTTTTGAAGAAAAACAATTCCCATGACATTATCCCTTTAAATTTGGAGTGTCATCCACTTAACTCTGTCTTCACTAACACATTATGTAATGTATTTATTCTGTTCATAAGATTACAGTTCATCCTACTGTTTCTCATATTCTTCCTAAAAATGTTAATGGTAGAAGAATGTCTTGCTAAGCATTCTTAAGCTTTAAATTAACTAAATGTTTGCTAGTTTATAATTTTAGCTTTTAAATAGTATTTTCGTCAAGCACATTGCTAATTATTTAAGTCTGATAAATTCATCAAACTGTATTTAATACAATATAATATCGAATGCACATTAGAAGCCGACGTCAAAATTATACATGAAATAATTAATTATTGATTTACCTGTTAAAATATTGAGCAAAGTCAGAAAAAGTGTAAGTCACATAAAAACCTTGGTACAGTATATGTGAAAGCAAATATGAATAAAAGAAATCATATAAAACATTTTTCAGGTACAGAGGCCCCCATTTATAAATTAAAAAACATGTTTTAAGCTGTTTTGCCATCTAGCAGCTGCTTTGTTTCTGAATGCTCCAACCCCTGTATCAGGGATGTAGAAAAAACAGGTACCGGCATTCAAAGACAATGCAAACAGAGGACAGTCTAGGGGCCTGTGCACCAGGAAGAATAATTTTATTAGAGGTGGGGTGTGCTTGTGAACTACTTGCTACCCTGTATCAGCAATACCATGAAACAAATACAGATATATGGGAGCATGATATTGGATAGTGATGAGAGATTTTTTTGTCAAATACAAGAGTCCTCTGCACTCAACCCATTATCAATATATTTAAGACAGCGACATTTTGTGCATACTGCTACTGAAAAATGCCTTACCCTTTAAACAAAACAGGGATTGTTTGTCCATATATTGCAATATATTTATGCTGGCCAACTACGTCAAAGTCATCCCATATCTGGCCAGTCCTATGCTCAATTTTATCTGATTCATTAAGAATTCTGTTGCTTCATTATACATTTTACAAAGGGACTTGGTTTTACCTGCAACTTAACTTGCTGCTTTCAAAGTAAACCTCCATACTTGGCTGCCCTTTTATTAGACACCAGTGGGATCACCTGACTATAGCTGGGAAGGGTGGGAGCTACAACATGGAGCTGGTCACTGCTCCTGTATAAACTATAACAGAGAGATTTTTTTGGCCATTCATAGATTTGCAGCGAAATTTGGCATTTCACCATTGGCTCAGTTTTTCTTAAAACTGCAACAAAACTTCAGCAGTCTGATTGCTAGCGTCCAGATTAACATAGCAGCAATGTATTGATTTGAATAAGAGGCTGGAATATGAATAGGAGAGGGTCTGAACACAATGATGAGTAATAAAAAGTAACAATAACAATAAATGTGTAGCCTTACAAAGCATTTGATTTTGAGAAGGGGGTCAGTGACCTTCCATTTGAAAGGTGGAAAGAGTCAGAAGAAAAAGGCAAATATTTTAATAATGATAAAAAAAATGTTCAAGTCAAATTGAAAAGTTGCTTAGAATTAGCCATTCTGTAACATACTAAAAGTTAACGTAAAGGTGAATCACCCCTTTAATGCAGTTGGAGTGAGAAAAAAAGTCACCCATAGACTAATATATTTTACTACAAAAAAAGTTGCTGTGATAAAAGTCACCACAATAAAAAAAGTTGCTCATAGACTCCAATATATTTTACTACAAAAAAGTAGCCCATAGACTTTAAGGACAAGGAAAGTTAAACTAAAGAAGTAGCTAGAAACGTTGCACATTATGTTTTGGGCTTCTGTGCCAGCCCAAGGCAACCACAGCCCTTTAGCAGTAAAGATCTGTGTCACTGAAGATGCCCCAGTAGCTCATCATCTTCTTTCCTGCTGTTTGACTGCACATGCTCCATGCTGCTGTCCGTTACTGAGCTTAGGGACCAACTCGAAATATACAGTACACATATATCACAATATAAGACTGATTGGTAATTAATATGAATAATTACTACATGGCAGCATAGAAACCAGTGCAACTAGCATCAGAATTTAATAATCGGCTCTGTAGCATCATCTTATATTACAGGCCAAACTCATTTTCTGCTTGATAATTTGTGACGACTTCTCAACAGCTGCTCAGAGTCTACTGAGCATGTGAGTCACAGACACTTTCCAAGATGGTGACCCCCTGTGACAAGTTTGAAGTTCTGAGAAAATATATTGTGAACTCTATGTGGCAAACCTTCCCATATTGCTGTGAGAATATCCCATTATTAATGGGAAGGTTTGCCACATAGAGTTCACAATATATCAGCACAACTCTAGACTCCATAGTATGGAAGTCATACAGTAGATATTTAATTGGACACCCTTCCTGAAAAATTGTTCAGCCTAGCCGTGTTATTGGGGACCCTGCACCAAAGGGCCTACAAAAGATCAACATGATGTAAAATTCAGGACAAAAAAACAGACATAAATGGAAAGGCAGACACATTTCACTGCTTACAAGTGTTTTTTAGATAGAAGTCAATTTCTAAAGCACTGCAAAGCCATGTAACTTGCAGATATAATAAATAGATCACTCACAGATCCAAAGAGGTCAAGTGCAACTGGAATCATGAGAAATAAATGTGTGTGTGAATTATTTAACAAAAGTTTAACTCAAAAAGGGAAAAATCTGATATGTTTGCAGTGGGCATAAGAGGATTTGGACAATTCTTTCCATTTAAATGGAAATGTAAAAATGACAATGTAAAAATGAGAATAGTCTTTGTTCCTTGTGCTTGAAAATCCTTGAAATTGATAAAGCACAATTGAGAAAATCCATGCCTTCCAGAAATTTTAATAAGACTAAATGGATTATTTGTAGCATTCCTATATACTATTTTAAGGTTATTAATCATTTTCAACTAGTTATGATGTTGGCAGTGAAGCAAGAATATTTAATATTCACTAAATTAAACAAATCTTTTAGTCATGTTTCTATGAGAACAATGAGTTAGGCTACAGCTATGGGAGGCTGAGGCCAATTTGGTTATTGTGGTTTAGAACACATGATTTATTTAGTCTCAGCTTGGACATCTTAAAATGTAATCTTTGATGCAGATGAGACAGAGATCAAAGGATGTTGCATTTGCAAGGTGACATTGAGCTAACTTGGTTTTAACACAATATTTCATGTTCACTGAATTAAACTAACCTTTTAGGGTGGTTTTCATAAGTACAATTAGCTAAGTTATGACTATGTGCTTCTCTGCCCAGTTTGTCCGTTGTGCCTCATACTGTAAGGGCATATTACTTATTTAGTCCTAGTCTTGATATCTTAAAATGTGATCTTTGATGTCTGGAAAGGATATGGCTGAGCAAGGTAACATTGAGATAATTTGGTTTTAAAACAATTTCCTTATTACTAAGAGATGTGCATACCATATGAAAGCACATAAGGACTACAGTTTTTTGTAGTGAGGTCAGCCTAATAAGTAGTGTACTTTGGCAATGTACTTTGAATGATTTGTTATTTTTATGTTAGATGAAACACAGCCTTTGCACACAACCCTTTACATACATATGAGGCACACTTACAGTTGTTACACAGTTACATAGCTAAGTTGGGTTGAAAAAAAGATCTAGAAAGGAAACACAGTCCAAACATACACACACACTCACACTAACCCCTATATATATATATATATATATATATAGATAAGATGCAGTCACAGGTCTTAGGAAAAGCAAAACGTCTTAAATGTGGGCATAAAAACTGACATTTCCAATATCTATACTAATTGTAGATTTTAGTATCACAATAGCCTTTGATATTATACTTGTCAAAGAAAACATCCAAGCTACTCTTAACATCAACAGATCAATCAGCCCTCACGACATCACCCGGCAGTGCATTCCACAACCTCACTGTTCTCATTATGAAGAACCGCTTACGATGCTTCAAATTAAAGTTTTGTTCCTCTTGTCTAAAGGGGTGGCCTCTGGTGCGGTGATCCTTTTTATGGGAAAAAATGTCCCTTGCTTTTTGTCTATAATGTCCTCTAATGTACTTGTAAAGTGTAATCATGTCTTCGCTCAAGCTTCTTTTTTCCAGAGAAAACAACCCCAACCTTGACAGTCTACCCTCATAATTTAAGTCTTCCATCCCACTAACCAGTTTAGTTGAACGTCTCTGCACTCCAGCTAATTTATATCCCTCTTAAGGGTTAGAGCCCAAAACTGCACTGCATACTCCAAGTGAGGCCTTACCAGGGACCTATTAAGGGGCAAAATTCCCTTGAGTTTATGTCCTTTTTTATGCAAGACACAACTTTTTTTGCTTTAGTAGCCACAGAATGACACTGCCTGGAATTAGACAACTTGTTATCTACACAAATCCTCAGATCCTTCTCAATTAAGGAAACCCCCAGGAAACTGGTAGAAAATGTGACGTTATACACCTTGCATTTATCAGCATTGGATCTCATTTTCCAGTTTGCTGCCCGGTTTTCAATTTAGACAAATCACTCTGCAAAGTGGCAGCATCCTGCATGGAACCTATAGTTCTGCATGATTTTGTATCATCAGCAAAAATAGAAACAGTACTTTCAATACCCACCTCCAAGTACAGACCCCTGTGGTACTTCACTTACAACACTGGACAAATTAGAAAATGTTCCATTTACCACCACTCTTTGTAATCTATCTTTTAGCCAGTTCTCTATCCAGGTACTAATACTATGTTCCAGGCCAATATCCCTTAACCTAACCAGTAACCTTCTATGTGGCACTGTATCAAATGCTTTAGCAAAGTCTAAGTAAATTACGTCCACTGCCATCCCAGAGTCAAGGTTCCTGCTCACCTTCTCATGAAAGGCAATTAAATTAGTCTGGCAAGCTCAGTTATGCATAAAACCATGCTGTGGCAAAGGAAAAAGTGCTCACTTTGTTCTTATATAATGGCCCATGACTTAAGATTTTCTATGCTAATGGTAAGTCCAAATAAATGTTTTCAAGATAAAGCTTTGCGTTGTTTTTTTCTACACAAATTAAATAGTGGTAACATCAACTGTTATTAGCTTATTAATGTCTGAAATGAGGTCTAGATGCTGACTGTAAAAAAGTGTGAATTAGAAGTATGCAGTTTTATGACATGGAAAATTATATATTTTCAAATATCTGCTGATTGCTGCAAGAATTGTTAGTTAAGTCATCACAAAGAAGAGGTGATACTAATAAGCATATATAAAGGCTTGTAAGTTATTGCTATGGTTTAGTTAGTAATTAGCGTTTTTTCCAGTTTAGTGACTCCATTGTCTCATACTGCACAGCCATAAAAGCAATGAAGTACCATTTTATTATTTCAATCCCTATTCCCTAAATAATTAATCAATTAATCAATTAAACCTTGTCATATTCCCCATTCAATGTCTCTATCCCAATAAAAGAAGAAACCATCCAAAGAATGTTACTTCATTATACTGATTATGCCTTTGACAGCAAAAAGATGAAGGACTGTGACCCCATATCTCATCTCTAATGAGAAAATACTTTTAAACATGTATTGGAATTAAATATCTGTGCAGCACAAATCATTTTATTCACTTGCCTAAATATAACAAACATTTATTTCAGCCGTGCTCAGCCTCTACTCCATATCGTGATCTTGCTTGTCAAACAAACCTCTCTCTTTTGTTAAAATATTCTTTTATTGAGTGAGCTCATTACTCCCATACCATTCAGGTGTGAAGAGACTAGACATTATATGCATTATCACAATGCACAATAGGTTGACTTCTGCCCTGAAGAGCTTACACTCCCCTGGTTACTTTATAGACTGAAGTTAAAAAACATTTTTTCTGACAGAAAGACAGCAGTACATTTTCAGCTAAGATAGTTTCTATAGTAACAGGTTCATAGAAATAAGGCTAGACCTCCTAATTTGTACCTTACAGAGGAAATAAAATCTGCTTTCCTACAGCTGCTTCTATGGAATTATAAAAATACATTTTCCAAGCTAAGGTTAATAACGGAATCTATTCCTCCGGGAAGCTGCCCAATGCCACAGATCACATGGGAAGTCAGACTGAGCACCAAGCTCAAGGGCTCCTCAAAGACTTGTTCCCCTCTCTGAACTCATTTTGAAGGGGAAAACAGAAAAAAAAAACCCTTCTTTTTTTCATTACTAACAGTGGGGATTTCAGTGTTCCACATAAGCTGAGATTGAGTCTATTCTGACCTTTAGGTACAGAGAAGGCATGTCGTTTTGCTTTTCTGCCATTTGTTACCCTCAGACTTGATTAATGTGTTATTGCTATTAGAACAGTGTTCCAAATATGGCTGTGCTCTTGTCAAATATGTCATTGTTTCAGCATTATTTTGCCTCTGCCAGTCATTTTTAAACGAGGTCAGTTTATATAAATACTGCTTAGTTTAACCTCAGCAGAAATGGTCTCTTTCTTTTAATACATATAGCTTGTTTGTTAAGGCGCAGATTTGCTCCTCTTTGTGTTCAGCTCCAATTTACATAAACATGTACACAACTCGATGTATTCATATTTTTAGCACAAGAAATGCACTGGCATATGTGTACCTTCATCAGAATTGTATGAGACATTGAAGCATTGGCATGGACAATGATAGTGCTGGTCTTGTCATCTCGGATCTCCTTCAAAAGCGGAGTAGGATCCCAGGTATCATCGAGCATCCTCACTGACAAACAATCCTTGGAGATGAGAAACTGACGGAGCAACTTCTCCAGGTTCAACAGACCTGCGGAGAATATGACAGAAATAATTTACCACATCAGTGAAACATTTTTTAATCTATTTAGTGTTGTCAAACAGAGCTGCTAAAAATTGCAGTAAAGCCAGGATGTAATGAAAAGGGATGCTGAATAGTTTTAAATTAAGTAAAATACCTAACCACAGATGCATACCCCTGCTGCTTATTTTCATAACATCTCTTATATACTGTAGGTAACAAGACAAAGCTGCTTCTCTGACCTTCAAGTGTGGTTAAGGCCAAAAAGGTCAAAAGGACATAGTGTAGCAAACCAGTAAAGCAAGCTAGCCTGATCCTTCTCTGCATAAGTAGGGGCACTATCAACGTTACGAAAGATCTGAATGTCACATTATAAATCCCATATTAGACACATTTGGAATACTGATTTTAGTCCTGGTGTCTGAGTCTTGAGATGTATGCTCTAATAGAATTAGAGGCTGTGCAAGGGAGGGCAACAAGAGTGCTGCTGTAACATTATTAAGAAATAATGAAAAATGTGTATAGCTTTGAGGAGAGTTAGAGAGGCATTGCCATCGTAAAAATATTACAGGAAAGCATATTTTAGCATTAACATTTTCTATAAGTAGGACGGTTCAGCAGAAATGCTGTGATTAACACTACAGTATAGGTAGGTTGAATCTTGTCTTAAAGCAGTTTACCGGGACAAATGAGACATACAAACAGTGTGTGTTCAGGGGGAGGTTAGGAAAGCTTCAGATAAACACACATTTGTGCCAAAAAATAATCTAAATATATCAGCTGTACACTACTATCTTCTCGGCTTTCAGCTCTCAATACGTAAATGTTTTAAACCCCTCTCTTAGGTGCATCCATGTCTGAAAATATCTCCCTATTTCTGTGACTGACAAGTAGCTACAATTCCTTGTAGAATTGCTACCTTCGGTCACATTAACATTTTGCCTGCTCATTGGACCCCTCTACTTCACCACCAGACAGAGTTTAAGGTATGGATTATCCTGACCTTGTCGGCAAATTTCTGTTAGCGTTACATTAACCACTTCATTCAAATTTCTAATTCTGACATTCTGAAATATGTTGAAACTGAACCATTTTGCTTTACATATTAATCACGGCTTTGAAATGACTGTTTTGTGTATTGGGATATGCAACATCTCTTTCATTACTTTACCTTTTAGCTCCTCCCCAAGACGAAAAAATATGCAATTTTAAGGAAGCTATTATATAAAGTCATAATATCTAGTCAATGTACATCACGTGTTATGATCCGAAATCCCAAGCAGTTCATGGAATATTACATTACAGAATATTTAGCCTGTGACAATGCAAATATTATTTATTGTGCTGATATGGTGCTATTGTGAATAATCCCATGCATAAATTTGGGTCTAATTTTAGCTTCCTGACATTATAAGAATACTCTTTATTAATTTATCCTCTCCACCTGGCTGAGCCTCCACTTTGAACTAAGGAACCTGACTACAAAGAATTTACGTGTCTGATTAGCTTGCATGGAAATACAAATGCCAGAGTGGTTTCTGCTGTCTCTCACTCTCTCTCTCCACGCACATAGAATTCTAATATTCTAACCTATTCTTTCATTCACTTGACTTGGTCTTTTTTCTTACTTATCTATATCATCAGCTTTTTATCACTCTGATTTAATGCAGTTGTCACAATGTTCACATTCCTTAATGCTGTAATATCTAAGTAAAGTAGAGTGAGGTGTTACAGAGTGCTATACTGAGCTGTCATGAAGTTTTCATGTTCATAATTTTGATAATAACTAACTAGATATCGTCTTCCTAACATGCTAATGGACTAGCTTAATGTTATTCCCTGTGCAAATTTAACTGAAAAAAATACTCATTGGTTCTTTGTGTTGGGGGCATATTTATCAAGGGTCGACTTTCGAATTTGAAAAACTTCGAAATTCGAAATCAAAAAGATCAACCGAAATGAAGTCGGAGGTTTTTTTTACCCGAATAGGCCCGCTTTCGATCGAATAGATCCGTAGTCAGCCGAATTCGAATTGTACGAATCAAAGTTTTTCCCAAAAAAAAACCCTTTGATTTTCCAAAGTCCACCAATTGACTCCAAATAGGTTCTAGCAGGTTCCCCATAGGCTAAAACAGTAATTTAGCAGGTTTTAGATGGCGAATGGTTGAAGTTGAATTTTTAAAGAGACAGTACATGATAAATTTCGATATTAAAATTTTTTTCAAATTCGAATCGAATTTGGACTATTCTCTAGTCGAAGTACACAAAAAATAGCTTGAAATTCAAATTTTTGGAATTCGAAAATTCACCTCGACCTTTGATAAATCTGGCACTTGGTGTTGGTGCAGTAGGAGATACATAGTTATTACTTACACTCTGCTTTAGCACAAATGAGGCAGGCGGTGGTGCTGTTGAAAAACCGAAGCAGAGTGGCCACAGCCGCACTAATGTCAGTGTTGCTGGGATGAAGGTTCAAAGTAGTAAATCTCTGGTACTGAAATTGTAGGAATTCTTCATTAGAGACCTTTAAATGTGGTACCTAAAAGGAGACCATTGGAAACAAATAAGAATAAAGTGTCAAATGGGCTTGAGGAAAATAATGGACAACAATTTCATTTTAAGTTTTCACTTGTAGTTGACTACTGTAAATATATTAGCTAACTTTATATTTCATTTGTCCTTTGTTTTACCTTCCTTTGCTTTTATGAACTGACTCAGCTTGCAGGTTTCGTATTATCACTGCCTCAGCCTGAATGCCTTCAGTCTTGCTTATCAATTCCCATAGGCTTTTTATTGTGTTATAATTATTTTGCAAGAATGCAAGGTAGCAAGCCAAGCAGGCAATGGGCATTTTGTTACTATACAGGGGCCTGGTCAGTCTAGAATAGACATTTTAGCCTTGGTAAAAAAACACCCTTCTACATTTGCTACTAGATTGTATAGAGATATATAATAAATACATTGTCACATGTATTCGTTTGTACATGATATTTCAGAAAATAGTGTCCCTTTTTATAACTAGAACAATTCCACAAACACAAATTTAAGCTGTATTTCAAAAAATAGTGAAATCTGAATACAGCAAAAATCACTGAAAAGACAAATGTGTTGAATGAGAATCAATAGTCATTATATAATGTGCCGAGTCAAGAGGAATGATACTACTGGCAAATGAGATGCAAGACAAAGAATATTGATGAACAAACTGAGACCCTTTAAGAAATAATCGGATAACTCCAAGCACCATACCAGCATTAAGCTGTCAATGTTATGACCGGAATCACTATTCAACAACATTTTAAGGGCTCGGGCTGCACAAGACTGATGTAAAAGGCATGTAGTATGGTCAAGAAATTAAACAAAGCAAAACATAATTACAAAGCTGTAACAATCAACAAGGGTGGTCTGACCTCCTTCTCCCCACAGATGTTGCTTATGATGGAACTCGATGAAGGGCTGTAAGATGGGCCCAAAACACCCAAAACACCCTTAGGCAAAATCTGGCACACTGAAATAGAGAGGAAAAAATACAAATTACTGGTTATGCAGTTGCCTGATATAGGTGAGATGGAGCTTGGTCATTATTACCTTGATCTTTAAGAAAAAACATTTCATTGTTATTCTGTTCTGTTATTGTTTTTCTGTGCTGTGAAGAAATATCTCTATGCTCTCGCAATAGTAACGCCTTTTAGGACTGTAAGTTCTTATGTCATAAGTTCCCAAGTTCATTCCAAAACTCTGTGATATCCTTGTTTGGGATTCTGACTTAAATATGGAATTTTAACCTCCCAAGAAGGTGGTTGACTGCAGAAGTGGAAGTTTAGGAAGAAAGGACTGGGTGTGGCAGTGATGTACTGTGCATTGTACACCATTTATAAGCATTAAAGCAAATATCCAGTACTTTAGTCCAACATTTTTGGAGTATTTTTGTATATTACAGGGCTCAACAGTGATGTTATTTTTATTGCTACAAAATGTCAATGCATTAGTTGTTGTAGGGAGTATCTGTCATAAGATGCACCATAGGAAGTTCTGCTGAACAAGATATAGCAGGGGTCCCCAACCTTTTTTTACCTGTGAGCCACATTTAAATCTAAAAGAGTTGGGGAGCAACACATGCATGCATAATGTTTCTGAGGATGCCACATAAGGGTTGGGATTGGCTATTTGATATCCCCTATGAGGACTGGGAGCCTACAGGAGGCTCTGTTGGCAGTACATATGCAACTGTTATGCAAATGTAACTTTTATGCAACCAAAACTTGCCTCCAAGCCTGGAATTCAAAAATAAGCACCTGCTTTGAGGCCACTGGGAGCAACATCCAAAGGGTTGGTGAGCAACATGTTTCTTGCGAGCCACTGGTTGGGGATCATTGAGATAAAGGATCTAATGTTGCTGGCATAGGGTTCACTGCCTTTCTAGATAAACACTACCACTACCAATGTGTCACAATTATTCAAAATATATATCAATACAATTTCCATACACTTATATGGAAAACTACCCTAAAATTAAACCATACTGTATATCTTTGTTTCCAAACTAAATCTATACAGGAGCACTGTAACAGTGGAATATGTGGCATATAGCCACTTTATGTCATGGGGTAGGAGCATTGTCGGACTGGCCCACCGGGATACCAGGAAAACTCCCGGTGGGCCCAGGTGTCAGTGGGCCCTCTTGCTTCTAACCATTTGGCCCATGTCATGGCCATTCCCTATTTCTTTATGGGAAAAAAGGCATAATATTGGAAGAATATAGTAAGTAGATATAAAAGACTAGAAGAATAAAGAGGTTAAGTTAGGAGAGGAGAAATAATAGTTCGGAAAGTGGGCCCATGGTCTAAGGTTTTCTGGTTGGCACCTGGCATCCCAGTCCGAAACTGGGTAGGAGCATGGTCAAATGATCACTATTCAAAACCATCTTGCTTTGAATGCACAAGATAACAGATAATATTTTGTAAGTCTTCAGATTTGAAATACATACTTGTTTCTGCTGTCTCATACTCGCTGTCTTTCAGAAGTTCAAAAATGTCCACCTCTAGTCTTGCTTTGCCTTGACGTTCCGGTGCCCGGTTTATACGGTTCTTGGCCAATGTTATGGACAGCCTCTCACCTCTGCTGCATTCCATGGGGTCATCCAGAATCGCAGCTGGAAAAGAAAGAATACATTTTGGGGTGGTTATTTACCATAGAATATCACAGACAATACTTTTAGATCAAAGTATAACAATAAGCCAATCTTTGACTGCTGACTACAATGTGTTACACAGCTGAGTTGCCCCAGGCTGCTTATTTTTTGGTCATGTAGAAGTGGAAGAATAACATGACTTATGAACATGATTAGATATTGCTTGTAAATTGCACCACCATACACAAGATGGTAAAAAGATATATAAGATCTCTTGAGTACAAATGTGTAATAGATGTTGTAGTTGGCTTTAGTGGTACAGGTATGGGACATGTTATCCAGAATGTTCTGGACCTTTTCCAAATTCCAAATAAAGGATCTTTTCATAATTTGGATCTCCATACCTTAAGTCTATTAACATATTATTTATATTTAAACATTAAGTAAATCCAATAGGAGTGTTTTGCTTCCAATAAGGATTAATTATAACTTAGTTAAGATTAGGTTCAAGGTACTGTTTTATAATTACAGCGAAAAAGGACATTTTTAGAAATCGAAATTATTTTATTAAAATGGAGCCTATGAGAGATGGATTTCCCATAATACAGAGATTTCAGGATAACGGGTTTCAGGGTAATGGAGCCTACACCTGTACCTTTTATTATGCCGGCTTCATCTGACCATAATATTGATACAGCCTTGTCCTTTTAGTAAAAAAAAAACTGTCAAGAAATAGTCTGAAGATGGAATATAGTAATAATAGAGTAGATATGAGGAAATCTCATATAGGAAAGACTCTATCACAGCATGACTAATGGATCCAAGGGTGTAACAATGCGTATCTATAGGGTTGTTGTTTGGAACTGTAACTGAATTGTGTTAAGAATCTGCAATAAGGGATGACCTGCATCCATAGTGAGTGGTATTGCTTTCAGCACTGCTTTTATTTTTACAGTATAGCTTATGGTATTTGTGCTAGTCTGAAATGTATGCTAGCCATATCCCCACTGACATCATACCTACATATATCTGCATAAACCCTAGTTCTGCACTGTAGCTGTAATACAATTAAAGGTAATGTTTTCTATCAAATGTATTTTTAAAATGAAGAAAAGGTAAAAAAAAAAACATGGCTTTCACACAGTCTGGGTGGTTAATTAAATTGTAGGTTAAATTAGAAGTTAACTTAGAATGTTGCATTGATGCCATTATTTGGGAAAAACCAACACACACAAAAAAATGATAAACTGTCTTTAGCAGCCTATGCCATCAAATGCATAGGTGGTCCCTTCTAGAGGCAGATCAAAATAATATTTTTCATCAATTTTCATTATACCTTAGGACCTATAGGTTTTCCTACAGCTAGGGTTCAGGTAATATAATTTGCTTATATTAAACAATGAAATTGTTATCAGGCTGTTATAACCAAACAGTGTTTTTATATTTAAAAAAAAAATACTAAACCAGTTGCAAATATTGTTCCCCTTATTGAAATTCTCGGCATTATTTAATGAAATGGATAATCACAGAATATATTTCTATTACACGAAAGGCTATATCTTGTGAAGGAAATAATTTACCTAAATCAATTATTTTACAAATGCTTTTGGGACATCTTCATAACTGGTATGAAATGTCTCCATTGTGTCAAAAACAGAAAAATTGTCCCCCAAACTATTAGCACAAATGAATATTAGGCTTGATTACGAAATGACAAACAAACCACTAAATGATCATATCTGTGATTGCTATTTCTGCTTGGGCCAGATATGCTAAACATAACACTACATTTTCACAAAGGAAGGGGGGAGGGGTCTCACTTTAATTCTGCTTGGTTCCAAAATGCCAAACACATCACTAAATTCTCATAAATCAACCATGCCTTGTCTTTTTTTTCCCTACTGCTTATTATGCACTCGCAGCACAATTACAATGGTCCTATTGATTTTCCTAGGTAAACAGTAATCATTGGGACAGAAAAATAGGAAATCCCATCAGGTTTTCGTTTGATTCCCTAGTAGTCCTTAGCATTATAGATTCAAATGCAGGGGAACAGACCAAGCTTCTTCATATCAAAGGCTTATGATGTCATGAAAGTCAGTAAGCATTAATGCTGCTTATACAAATCCTCAAATGTTAATTTCCAAAGTTGCACATATGTTTTATCTTGTATTGGATAGCTGGCCTTGGTACTCAAATTAAAGGTTGTTCTGCAGGAACTTCTGAAATCTAAGTGTGACAAGATCAGTGTCAGCATGTCAGATGTTCTCAGAAGGTTTTATGTGTTTCTTACATGAGGTTGGTAGAGCTGAAAGAACAGAAACGTAAATCAACACTGATAGAAGTCGTTTTATAGTCATTGAAAGAACAGAGGACGCTGTCTCACAAAGAAGAAAGCTTGAGCATCAGGAAGCAACTTAAGTTCCACTGATTTGTACAATGTAGTCAAGTAGAAAATAAGGACAGCACCATGTTTTCCAGACCTTGAGCTAATTGAAATATTGAAACAAAACTGACACCCAGGGGCACATTTACTTAGGGTCGAAGTAAAATCCTTCGACTTCAAATATCGAAGTCAAAGGATTTACCGCTATTCATTTGTTTCGAACGATCGTAGGAAAAATCATTCGGATCTAACGATTCGAAGGATTTTAATTCATCAAATGAACGATTTTCCTTCGATCAAAAAAACCTAGGAAAGCCTATGGGGACCTTCCCCATAAGCTAACATTGATGTTCGGTAGGTTTTAGTTGGCGAAGTAGGGGGTCGAAGTTTTTTTGTAAAGAGACAGTACTTTGACTATCGAATGGTTGAATGGTCGAACGATTTTTAGTTCGATTCAAAGTCGTAGTCGAAGGTCTAAGTAGCCAATTTGATGGTCGAAGTAGCCAAAAAAAACGTTGGAAATTCGAAGTATTTTTTTATTCTATTCATTCACTCGAGCTAAGTAAATGTGCCCCATGGGCTTTGAAATGTTAGAAATGGCTTAATGGATATCAATAAGAGTGTATTTGTGTAACTGAATTAGATTTCTGCAGAGGAACATTCAAAATATAATTGCATTAAACAAGAGCATGTGGGTGTGCATAAAGGAGGACAGCAGAATATTGCAGCGAGGAGAATGAGTAAATATAGGATCATGCAAACAAAACTGGGTGGTTTCATTTGAATAATACTGTAATGGAATATTTATCATGGCAAAGTGAGCCATGAAAAATGGTAATTATTCTCTTCCTGCCTCAATCAAATGTAAGAACATTATTTATCAAGCATATGTCAACTCAGACAGGTGCTATTACCAAATGGATAGGAGAAATAGGATATATAGTAGATATATAGTGAAAGACGGTTAAAAAAATAGATTGTGAGGTTGGCCTTGGCAGGGTTAGCGTTAATGGCAAATGTTTATCTTTTACAAGCAAATTTAAAGCCATGAGCAGAATTTTATGGTTGGTTTGAGTTAGCAGGATTTCTCAGTACACGCTCATTTGGCAGTGTTTTTGTGTGACATTTTTAAAGAGGATAAAGAAAGGGCTCTATTGTTATGTCAGGGAGGCAGGTCCGGACTCACACTGATAAGCTTAATTAAACAATTCACTTAGACTCACGTTTTAAATTAGGTGTTAAAATACTTCAATCCTTCTGTTAATTACTTAACAGGAAGGATTCCATTAATCCTTTCATGTATTTAGCTGGAGTTAGTGCCCCCTCCTCTGCTTAAAACTCTTGAGTCCTGACTGCAAACTCCACTTCAAGTGATCATTATCCTTCTGGCTCCATCCCACAGGGTGCACAATATCTCTTCATTTTAATAGCTCAGAATGTTTGGCTACACAGTCCTCAATTCTGTTGTTGAATTGTTCAGTCATTCTTAATGCAAAATTAATTTTTTGTCAGCATCATTTTAAAGTCTGTTTAACCATATTAATGGCAAAGTGTGTTTATTGAATGGTGTTCTTCTTACTTGGCTTCATTTTAAGTAAATGGCCCCTAGAACTTAGATCAGGACTGACTGACATGTTACAGCACATCATAAAGGTTTTAAAATGTTTTGTTTGTTTTTTCACTTTATGTATTAGTTTTTTACATAGTTACAGTCATAAATGAAAAGAAATACAATGTAATATAATACAGATTCAAATAAAATAACATAGCACATGGAATGAGTCATGAGAAAATGTTGCAAAATGTAACGGAGTCATGGCAGAAATAACACATACTGTTGAATTATTATACTCTGTTGTAACATGGAGGTTTTTAGGAGGAATTTAAAAATTCACACAATTGAATTTTAATCTCCCTGTTAGAATGCAATTTTGAATGTGAGATTTATCACACCTCGACCATGGAATCAGTTCTCATTTGAATATTCTCCCCCTAAAACCTGCCGAGTTCATGTACCAGTCAATGGCAGATGTCCATTGAGCCATTTGCAGATGTTAATACCCTTCCTGATAGTCCAGTTTTTTTTTTTCAGAGAAAATCTTGATTCGTACGAATGGAATATGAATCAAATATGATTTGAATTTTCGGGAACCATTCGATGGAATATTAGACATTCTAATTTTTTCTTAATTTATCTCCCAGTCAAATTTTGAGTATATTTGAATTACATTTTTTTTACATGAACTTGAAATTCGAACTTTGAAAAACGGGCCTCTTAAAGCTCTTGATAATAATATATTTTATCGGTTATTCATGTCTTGTGCATTTCAAGGAAGACTTGAGGAGCTCCATATCGAGACACGAGGCTGCAGTATGTGTGTCTAGTTTAAACCATCATTCAGTAGTGGATTGATCTGACATTCCTGAAAATGTGCCAGCAATTTAAAAATGAAATTACTATAAATGGAATGCATTTTCAAAGATGTTAAGATATTTGTTGTGTTTAGTTCAGGCTTCAGTTTTAACACCATGCTACCTACAACACCAATAGTAAAAGAAAAGTAAAATGGATTATGTAATAAGAAAACACAACGCAAAGAGATATGCACTGAATACAGAATATACTTTACTTTATTCTGAAATTCAAACAAATAACTGCCGGTAAGCCTAACTGTCAAATAGCAGATAAGATCAAAAAGAGACAGAACAAAAACATTGAATAAAGAATTATAAAAATGTTTGGCAGACAAGAGCAGTACCTATGAGAGAGAGGTACCTATGAGAAATTGAACTAGACTTGGGGGTAGTGATGATTACTGAATTTGTAAAAGGCAAGGGCAGTTGTAAAATTGTGGTACTGGGGGCTGATACAGAGAATGGCATCTGTAAGGTGATGGAGAAATCTGAGGCACAGTTGCAGGTGATGGGGGAATTTATGGGGAGTTAAAAAACCCAATCCTACTACAGTGGCTGAGCAAGATTCCCAAGAGTGGCGATTAATCATACTACTGGGATCTGATGCAGGAGCCAATGGAAGGGATTGCATTATACTGCAGTAGACTGTTACCAATGGGCTGCAGTGGATCTGGCAGCTTAATCTTTGTCAGGGAATGATATAAGATGCAATAAAGTAGCAGCTAGAGAACTGGTAGTTTGTTCATTGTACAAGTATAGGACTTGTTATCCAGAATGCTTGGGACCTGGAGTTTTCCAGATAAGGGGCATTTCTATAATTTGTATCTCCATAGATTAAAATACATTTAAACATTAATTAAATCCAATAGGGTACCAGGTACTGATTTATTCTTACAGAGAAAATGACATAGGGGGAAATGTAATAACATTTGCAAAGAGAACAAATTTGCAAATAAAAAATTGCATGTCGCAATGTAATGTTCTTCATTAGACTTTTATTGCATTGTGAATCTTACTTGTGCATTGCGAACCTTTAACACCTGGTGTAAACTTTTTAAGCAAATGTAACAACTTTTTCATTAAGAAGTTTTATTATATACACTGCACACTATCGCAAACTATAGAATTCGGCATCATTATCCTACTGTCGTGTAAGGGGAAAAGTGTTAGCAAAAGTAAAATTATTTAGTTTGCGACCATTTATTCACATTGCAAACATTATTGTATTAAAATGGAGTCTATGGGAGATGGCCTTCACATAATTTGGAGCATTTCTGACAATGGGTTTCCAGATAATGTATCCCATACCTGTACATATATATCATTTGCATTGTCATGATTTTATGATGTAGTTTTATTTTTAAATTACACTCTGTCATACAAAATTTTATTCCTGAACCAGGAAGTATATTTAGTTGTAATATTGGTATGTAGCCATCTCAGTACAACATGCCTGACCCTGTGCTTTCAGAAAGAGCCAGTGCTGCACTTTGGAACTGCTTTCAGGCAGGCTATTATTTCTTCTACCCAATGTAACTGAAGGAGTCACAGGTAGACTTGGGTTTTTACAATTAAGTGCTCATATCCACCAGGGAGCTGTTATCTTGTGTCCAATAGCTGCTATCTAGTTACATTCCCATTTTTCTGTGAGAAGCTGATGTGGGGAAAGGGAGGGGGGTGACATTCCAACTTGCAGCACAGCAGTAAAGAGTCACGGAAGTGTAACCGAGCACAAGTCACATGACTGAGGGCACTTGGACAGTAACAATGTCTAGCCCCATGTCAGATTTTAAAATTAAATTAAAAAAAATCTGTTTTCTCTTTCGAAAAATGGATTTAGTGCAGAAGTCAGCTGGAGCAACACTTTAACCTGATGCGTTTTAAAAAACACATGTTTTCCCATAACAGAATTCCATTAAGTTATAACTCCCTTAATTTCTTGCCAGCATTGACTGTTGAGGGAAGGTTGAATTTATCCACATGCAGGGAAAGATAGCAATAGGAAGTTCAGAGACATACATTCTGCATGCAGTCAATCTGTTACTGGGCTATTGTTACCCAAATCCCCTGACAATCTTGCTTTTGTTTTGTCTGACTTGGGAAACACCAACTGTAACACAATGTAATGTCACAAGGCCCCAGGATAGGGGCTAATTTCATAATCAAAGATTATAAAACATACACCTGTCAACTGATTATCTCCAGTGACATATGGAAATGCTTTTGTGACGTCTCATAGAATACACACTATACACAGACATTGTTCCATTAAACCCCATTGTACTCAAATTGTCAATACCAGGTAGCTTAAAGGAAAAAAACATTGTTCTTAATGTCTATTGTTACTTTTCCACTTCCCTGTTACAAAAATGCTACTTCCTTGATGGGCAAATAATTAAACACAGTTAATAACTGGCTGAATATTTGTGAAGATCTGACCAGCATCCATGAGGTTAAAAGGCAAAGACAAGAAGGGCAGGGTGGGCCAAGTCTCTATTATCTGCGTTTAAATCCTGTTTTTTCTAAGAACTGCACAGTCTTTCCATGGTGCTCAATTCAGAATTCCTTTAACAGACTATCATTGTCGCCCTGGTCACGCAGAGCTGTCACCAAGGCCTCAGACAGAGAGAGAGAGGGACAAATTCCCAGCAAAACACCAAATGTGTAAATCTGCAAAGTCTCAGTGTCTCGGTCATGCTGCTCTGTGAGAGATAGCGCTGTGGCCTGAGTAACTCATTAAATCAATTTATCGCTGTCTGCTCTATAATGTATTGCTCTTATTTCTTTGGTTATGTTTAATTCACATTCTATAAAACAGTTCAATGTAATTAGACTGGACAGAAAAGATGGAGATAAGCAGCATCAACCTCTATCTCCTTTGCCTGTTCTTTTTTATTCTTTGATTTTAGGGATTTGCCAAACTTCATATGATTGCAATTTCATTACAGTGTATATAACCAAATGAGGTACTTCCAAAGCAACTCTACTTAAGTTCTTGAGTTAATGACATATGACAAATGTTGAACAGGCCCAGTTACTGAATAGGCCCTGTTACTGAATAATTTGGCTGCCATGCGTAAAGGAATAGACCTTTTAGTGATGACTTATTGTTGGGGCATGTTTGGCAAGGAAAGCTATGATGAGCAATGCTCAGCCTGTACATGTCTCATGAGTAATGGTGCCTAAGATTCTATCTGTATGCAAATAAAAGGCAAATGTGTCATAAACTGTTCAGAAAAGCAAATATCTCTTGAATGTTTCAGTAGGGTGTGCACAAAACAGGACAGATGAGCAACTCTGAATTAGTAGACTGTAAACATTAACCGGTAAATGGAATTACATCAAAGAATATAATTTTGCAATAGTCATGCGGCCAGGGTTGATTGGTTTGTGGAATGGGTTGATGAGCAGAAAAACCTTAGGGCCCATTTATGACCGCAAGTGGAGTGTCCATAATATAATTTCAAGCACAGTCCTTCTATCCAAAGTGCAGCATTTCCCCCACAATTCAGCTCATTGTATGCAGATACTGTATATGCACTTGCAGTTGAACACTCATACTTGTGGACATAATTGCAAATGTTGTTCAGCATTAAAATGATGTCTGCATGTGATTCTTTTGGCACAAGTCTTATGATGCAGGCCACAGTTGGAAAGTTCCCCTACATCAATAGGGACACTTCATCAGAATGGGTTATATTGGCACAATGTTGCTTGCCACAAATACATTCAACAATCAAGTTAATATGCACAACAACTGCATCCACAACAAATTGCTTCCTATAATGATCAATGATGAGTATGCCATGCAAGTGTGATTATCTAAAACCCCTCTGCTCACAGTTTAGGGTGATCAACCATGGCCCATGCTGACAGGGGTTTGAAACTGATAAACTGAATATTTAAAGCAATCTTTATCAAAGGCATTAAAGCTTAAACTTTTTCTGGACACTTAAAGGTGATGTATTTGCTAAATAATCATACTATGTGTTTCTCTGAGGGCTCGGTATTGCAGTTTATACAATAATAGTCTCTCTTACATTAATAATGTTACGGTTGTAATAAAAAAAGTGACATTCTTTTGATCAGAGCTCTTCCAGCAAATGAAAAATGACTGTCCCCTAATGATCCAGCTGTCAGTTTGTTATATGTGTCATCCCCAAAATTTCATGTATAATGATCACTAATGGAGCCTTCCTTATTAATCATGGCTGGCAGAGGCAAACGCCAAAGGCAGACAGGCATGGATGGCTACAAGATTAGGATATAACTCAGATTTGTTTTTATGGGAACAAAACATGTAGACCTGTAATTTCAACAGCTGATTTAATCATAACTAAAACTCAATGATGTAAAATGGCAGAATAATGTGTTCAAAGTACTAGAATAGTAGTTATTTTACAAAAATTGGGAAACCCCACTAGCCAGCTCTATACTAGTCACATTGCTGTTATCCAACGTAGAGAAATTATTATATGGATTTGTTTTGTTGATATCACAATGCATTCAAACATCAGAATGATACTGTCTATGTGTCTGCAGCTTTTTTACAGAGCATGGTTGCTTTAAAGGTTTATAGCAGAAGTCAATGTATTACAGGTTCCATAAAGGTGGCCATACACTGGCAGATTTTAGCAGCCAATTTGGCTACTTTAGTCATAGTCGGCAGCTTATCTGTCCATGTATGGGGCATGCCAATGTGCCTACCTGACAGATATCTGGCCAAAAATAGTCCAGATAGTAATTGGACAGGTGCAGTCCTGCCCTCAACAGCCTACATCCCTGTATACCAAATGAGCAGATCTTTAAATGTATGGCCACCTTAAAGGTGGCCATACACTGTCCGATAAAAGCTGCCAACAGACCGTGTCGGCAGCTTATTGGCCCGTGTATGGGGCCCCCCGACGGGCTTCACCGATCGAGATCTGTCCGAAAGTCGGCCAGATCTCAATCCGGATGGGACAGAAAATCCCGTCGGATCGCGGCTGCATCCAATCGTTGATGCGGTCCCATGATCCGACCGCCCGTTAGGCATCGTTAGGATCCGATCATTGGGCCCTAGGGCCCACGATCGGATCAGCCCGATATTTCCCACCTCAAGGTGGGCATATCGGAGAGAGATCCGCTCGTTTGGCGACTAGCCAAACGAGCGGATCTCTCCATATATGGCCACCTTAAGTTGTTGTCCAGTAACATACAGGAGGGGCAGTAGCTGGGTAAAGGGGACTTGAACATCTTCTGAACCTGGCCTACTCAATTGGTGCTGCACTACAATTCCAACATGTAAGTACATTTTCAAGAGTTACTGCATATTAGGAGTCCAGCAGCACTGAGGATGCATTCTGTACTTAATTTTTAGATGTCTAACTTGGTAAGATAGAGTGTGTGTTGTTAGGTTTAGGGAAGGTTTACATTTCCTTAAAAGGTTTCCGTGATGTAGCTGTGTGTCACTAACAAAATGAGCACATCCCAAACAATTATACTCCCTTGTAAAGCTGCTAGAGATACTTTGTGAAAGACTCAGGAGTAAGGATGGCAGCCAAGACTCAATCAATAGCTTTATATAAGGAAACATTATTTCAGAGCAGTGTGCTTGTGCTAACAGAGAGAAGGATATTATACAGCTTTTCCTGCCCATCTCTATTGCTACTATTAATATTTAATGACTCCAGGGACTGTTGCTATCCCACATGGAATGGAGCAGCAGTCCCTTAATCCGTTAAAGAGTGTAATGCGGATTCAACTGGCATCTGACTGCTGGACCATAATACAAGTGATAATCCAGCAACTGAGAGGCAATCTATGCCAAAAGTACTCAAAGCTTCAACATTTCACAGAAACAAAGATAGCATTTAGCATTAATGCACCCTCTACCCTTTTTTTCCTTCCATTTAAAATCAGTCACCGTGTCTCCAATAGTTATAATGTAGTTACCTATTCTATGAGGCTAATTTATTAATAATTGACGGTCAGGATCAAATAAAATGTCACCTTTAACCTGGCAAGCTTTTCTTTATACTTGAAAAAAAACGTATTTAACAAAAAAAAAAACGAACTAAGTCAAGAAATACTAGTGAGATAAATAACACTAATATTTTTACTTTGTATTACCTAGTACTGACCCTTAATTAGTAATAAATCAACTCAAAGGTTTTCTTTTGCTGTTACTGCTTTGTCTGTCTTACATTACACAGATCTCAAATTTTGCTAAAAATGTACACTATTGATATTTTATAATACAAAAGAGCCATGACTATCCTGTAAATGACAGGCTTAAATGGTGCTCAGTGATGTCATCAATTATAATAATTTCTTAGTGATATCAATTCTGATTCACTGACTCACTGAAACATGTGTACCAATAATAACCAATAATGTAACTCCTATTGCAAATTTCAGAAGTCCCCTCGGTGTTCTATGACCTATATAAGAGACCCTTTAGCCTCATGGTTTTATACGATCATGGAACTCCTCAGTGACTTCTAATATAATCATTAACATGTATTTTTAGAGCACCAACATATTATCCTTATAATACACAAGAGCCATGCATATCCTGCAAATTATGTCCTTATAATACATAGGGATGAACCGAATCCAGGATTCGGTTCGGGATTCGGCCACGATTCTGCCTTTTTCAGCAGGATTCGGATTCGGCTGAATCCTTCTGCCTGGCTGAACCGAATCTGAATCCTAATTTGCATATGCAAATTAGGGATGGGAAGGGAAATCGCATGACTTTTTGTCACAAAACAAGGAAGTAATAAAGGTTTTCCTCTACCCACCCCTAATTTGCATATGCAAATTAGAATTCGGTTTGGTATTCGGCCGAATCTTTCGCGCAGGATTCGGGGGTACGGCCGAATCCAATATAGTGGATTCGGTGCATCCCTAATAATACACAAGAGCCATGAGTATGCTGTAAATTATACCCTAATAAACGGTGCTTAGTGATGTCATTGGTTATAATTAGAGTTTATTGATGTGATTTCTGTCACATGACTCCCTGAAACTTGTGTATTATAAAGTAACCCTTATTTCAAAATGTGAGTTTATTAGAAGTCACCATGGAGTTCCATGACCTGTATAAAAAATATCGTCATGGAACTCCTCTGTAACTTATAAAATCCTTATTTTTTACAAGAGGGGGCACTTTATTCACTGCATAAACAGTTATAATGTTCTTAGTGACATCATCAGTTATAATCAGTGCTTAGTGATGTAATTTCTGTCACATGACTCACTTAAACTTGTATATTATAATGAATAAAGTGTTCCTGTTGTAAAATATGAGGATATTAGAAGTCACCTTGGAGGTCCATGCCCTTTAAAAATCACTTGGCCTTCAGCTTTGTGTTTTATGTTTTACAATAAGGGTAATCACTATATACTTTAAAAAATGGTTGACAAGATTCCATATATATATATATTTATATATAATATAGCTTTAAATCTTTACATTTGCTGGACTACAGCTCTCATCATACATTAACCCTTTATAATATTCATAAGAATGATTATAGTCCAACAATATGTAGGTGGGACCCTACTGTTCTGAAAGCTGTGCGTTCTCTTTAGGGTACTTTTTCCTGAAGAAATTATACAAGGAATTGAAGCCTTTAACAACAACAATAAATGAGCCTTTCTGAAGTCTGATTACAGTAGAATATTGGCTACTTTAAAATGATGGGGAGTTCAGATTATTAAATTCAGCTATATAGATGTGTGCCACGAGGTACAACATACAAAAATCATCAAAAGTTGAATGTATTTCTAGCAGATCCATCAGAGACTGTGAAACTTATGCAATTCAAAGATAAATCAACATGTTCACCATACAATACGATGCAAAAAATCTCCATGAGGGCCAAACACAATATACTTTATGTAAACCAAATTTAAAAAATGTATTAGCAGTTTGAAAGCATAGAATTCTCAAAGTCAAAGTGTCTGGTTTGCAACTAGCACAGAACTGCTGTGTAGATGAACTCTGGAATCCCCACGTCCTTGCTGCTTTAATTATGATTAAGCCTGCTGCTATGCCAGAGCCCCTGGTCTGGATGGTACTGTTAGAATCAAGCACTATCAAAAATCTCCATTTGATGTACTCCAGGTGTCTCTAATGCTAGCACTTCTCTTGATTGCAACATTAGCTCAACATAGCAGTGAACTGGAAGCATTCTTTTCTGAGGAGTTCTATTATACTTTCCTGTACTGTTAAGTCTTTCTCAGAATTCTTACCTAAAGTCATCTCAGCTCATTATTCTCAGCAATCCGATGTTTAACCAGTTCCATGCAGGGCAATTTTCCTTAAGCTTGGCAACTCATCATCTCACTTTGAATAAGCAGGAACTAGAAATGTAGAATCTCATAGTTGAGTGCCAGCTCTACAGCATGTAAAAGATTTACAATTTGTGAACTCAGAGTCTCTTTACACTCAAGAAAAATCAATTGGTTAATTAAAAGAGAACAATCAAACTAACTAACTAACTTACACACTAACCTTTATGTCTATAGATAGTCTTCCTCTAAACCACTACACTTATTTTCAATATAAGGTAAAAGAAATAAAGGTGTTTCAGATTTATCAACATCATCTACAACCATCTTTGGAAAGAGTGAAGAGACGGAAGATGGAATGGAAATTAAAGGGGAACTATCGCGAAAATTAAAATTTAATATAAGCTACCTCATACTGAAATAAGAAACTTTCTAAATACAATTAAGTAAAAATTCTACATTGTTTCTGAAATAAAAAGGTCCACTCTCAGCATCTGTTTTCATGCAGTTGGGTCAGATATTCATTGACAGTTAGATTCAATATATCTTATAGGGGTTTCCTTTCCTAGCAGATGAATTAGAGCTCAATCAAATAACTGATTCCAGTACAAACAAAATCTAACAAAATGACTGCCTTTTGCACAAATGCTGCATGTAGAGAGACATTAATAGAGTGAGCTCTAATACATCATCTAGAGAGAATTTTCAATTGGTTGTAAAAAAAAGAAAGCTTCTTATTTCACTAAGCTGCAGTTTATATTACATTTTTTTGTTTGCGATAGTTCCCCCTTAAACTATGAGAACAGACTTGTGGTAGCTTTCTGAGGGGACATACTTTATACAAGTACATTAGAGGACAGTATAGAAAGATAGCAGAAAAAGATCAGCGAACAAAAGATCACTTCTTTAGACGAGTGGAAATCTTTAATTTACATTTAAGTTAAGTTAAGTTGAAATAAGACACATGTCTATCAAGTTCAACCTTTTAAAGCGTCACAGCAGTTTTTCTTGGTAAGGGCATGAAGTCATGAAATACCCTTCTATGTGTTGTAATGATGGCAGATTCTATTAATGCTTTTAAGAGTGCCAAGGCTAAAGTGACCTCAAGATCTACAATTAGTTGAGTATAGGTATGTGTACAAATATTTTTAAATATATTTTTAAATATATAAGTGTGTTGATCTGTGTTGGTATGTGTCAGAACTTTGACTTGGCCACGTCTTCCTGCAGAATTTGAGGCTGCAGTTCAGAATTCATAGTAATATCAATGATGGCAAGCCATCCTGGTCCAGAGGCAGCAAAGCAGGTTTAACGATGATACTGCCACTACTATGCTTTAGAAATGGGTAGCATTTGTCTTTTCATTCTTCTCGTTCAAGCCTAAAAGTTCTATTTTGGTTTCATCCACCCACAGTGCAAATTGCCTTCTGGCTTATCCATGGGGTGTCTAGCAAACTGTAGAAAGGCAGCAATATATGTTTTTGAATACTAGTGTCTTTTCTAATTGAAGCATTGCCAGGCACACCAGTGTTCTGATTCATAAATAGTGATAAGCGGATTTTTTCACCAAACATGGATTCGCATCGAAATTACACATTTCACTATTAGAAATTTCTATTTACTGCAGGCGATTTCAGTTCTTTCCAATGGAGATGTTTTTCAGGAGATTTGTCACGCACAGTCATGCATAAATAATCATAGGTAACAAATCTCTCAGCCACTGCCCTAACAAATGCTTCAGTTTAAGGAAGAGAAGGATTTGTTGATAAGGAGTTCATTATCTCCATGTAAACAAATTATGCTGCCTACAAGGGGAGAAGGAAGGGAGTCCAGTGAAAAGTGTTCAGACTTATGTATTGTGTTCATGTTGACCAAAGGTGTATACAGTGGTGCTTGAAATTATTTTTTAACCCTTTTGAATTTTCAATATTTCGGCATAAAAATGTGATCTGCTCTTCACGCAAGTGCTAAAACTAGTAAGAACAGAAATCTGCATCTTCACTATCCAAGTCTAATCCTAACAACAGTATTGGAAGTGTGTTGTGGTCTGAACAAAGGACCTTTTAAAACGTCTTGTGATGGATGCCTTCCAGGCTGAAAAAGGTAACAAAACTATTTCTAAAGGGTTTGGACTGCTCCAGACCACTGTCAAACAGATCATGTACTAATGGAGATATTCAGCATCATTGTTACCCAGAATTGGACAACCAGCAAAGATCACACCAAGAGCATGGCATATAATATTTTAGAAAATGTCAAAGAATCCATGCTAATGTCTAAGGAACTAAACACTTCTCTTGCATTAGGGAATGTCAGTGTTCACGAGTAATGATGAGTAAAGTTGTCCTGTTTCTCTTCACCGAAAAATTAGCTAAATGGCAGAAAAGTCTTTGAAAAGCATTGTCAAGTCAACGGGCATTTTTTTCCTCACACCAAATGAATTGATGTCAATGGATGTTTTTTGTCACTCCAAATGCATTAAAATCAAATGGCTTTTTTTTCTCTCTCTATAAATGCAGCAACTGTTTATTCGCAGTTTATTTTTGGCAGTTTTTGCAGCTAAATAGAAATTTCCAATGGAGATGCATTTTCAGGAGACTTGTTGTCCGGAGTCATGCATTTTTATCAAAGCTGACAAATTTCCCCATTGGCCACTTTAGGTTACTGCCACACTAGATGCTTAGCCTGTGGATTTCAGCACCAAATTGCATACTTGCACACTGAAATCAGAAATTAGTTCAGAAAGTAAAAAATACCCATAATACACATCTCCTGCATCAAGACCATGATTTTGTGCAGTTTCTCCTACAAGAAAGTGGTGCATACGCAGTAGATGCAGTGAGGAGCGAGGAATTTTTAATGCGTACAGAAGTGCAGGCACATAATGACCCTGAGAGCCCGCCCTCCCTATGGCTCGGGCCAATCAAAACAGAGTGCCTTTGTTACTTTGGAGACATGAGCCAAAAGGAATAAAGAGCTACAGAACTGGAGGCAAAAAGTATATTGTAATACTGGTATATACAGTATGGGGGAATGTAATAAAAGTCAGTAATTGAAAAAATATTCACAATATGAAAAGTTAAAGGAAGAATATTACATTGCGAAATTCACATTTTTAATCTTATTTATTTATTATTTTGCTCTTTGCACCTTTTATTACATTCCCCCAATGGTGTCTTAAAATAAATAATAAGTTTGCCCAGCATTTATCCTTGATTAGATATGGTGTGGATGCCCTCAAATGTTGGTATTCAGCGAGCATGAACTGATGACGCAAGTGGAGAAAATTTGGTGCCTGCACATTAGGTTTCCAGTGGCCATCGTAAATTACATTAAGACGGAAAACATGGCACCTGCGTCAGAGCAGTATTTGAGAAAGTAACCGCATTCAATTGCAGGCTAAATAAGAAGTTTTTGGCAAAATACAGGTAGCGATTCAGTACAGTGGGGGGGTACTCCATAAAATGCTTAAAACTTGTAAATGGTTCTCTTGACCTTTAACTTTTATTACAGTTCCCCATAGATCCTTTCCAGTCCATGTCTGTTACAAATAGGTATGTCCTACTGGTGGGGAATCCCCCTGTTGCCTTACCACTTTTCTATCAATCCCCAATACTCACCATCCTAATCTTAACATACCCATGTTTAAGAGCTTTAAGAAGAAGCCTATCTCTCACTGCAACTTTGCAACCTCTTTTGTGATACGTCACTCTGCTCCACAGCTGCCATGCTTGCTCCCTGGGGCTTCTTTAATGAAATACAAAATATGTATATATATGTACACTCTACTTTTATTCCATGACTGGGCAGAGCTTCTTGCTGAAAAATGTGAGCAGGAATATTCAAGATATCCACCATAAATGGCACAGGCCTTAGGAAATACCCTCTTCTGACTATTTAAATGTTATGTTCAGATGCAAAGATTTTTTTGTTAGGATAATTACTTCTCGTCTATTCTATATTTAGATGTTTTCTTGCAATGAGGATGTTAAATTTTTTGTGAAAGCATATCTTGATATGTCCTTTATTCATACCCGTATCCTTGTTTTTCAAAATCGAAATAATCTGGGTTCTTGAGACAATATACGTAATAAATACAAAAGAATTGTTACATAAGTTGCTATCACATTATCTCTTTTCAGGTACTTCTTCTGAAATGTTAAACATTTCACTGATAAAAATGGATGTACGGGCACAAGTTTAACGATTGTAGCCAGAGGCTTCTTTGTTTGTTGTAATCATTAAGAACAGAGCCAGGTAGTTTGTTGATAAGCTGATGAATAGTTTCTTGGCAATAGGTCCATGATCAATAATGATAGCAGCAGAGCCAGTGTTTAATATTTATAGAGTTTAATGTTTATTATGCTTTGAAATGAGTACATTTAGGAGAAAAGCATAGTTAGTGAAGATAGGAATAATAAATTCTTCTTCTGAAATGTTTTGGAAAAATGTACCTATGACTTTATAGGCAGTTCAGGGCAATGAGAGGGAAGTGGATAGAACAGGACTTATGGAACAAGGAAATGAATTACCTGAAAAGATGGAGAATAACCACCTACATTACTGCCTTAGCCCGCACACCATCTGTCATCTATTAAGCAAGCATAGACCGTTACCTGTGTTTAATTGCAATAATTTTATACAAAGAAAGCTCTAGTATTTGAACTTAAAGGAAAACTATACCCCTCAACAATGTAGGTTTCTATTAAAATATATTGCATAAAACAGCTCATATGTAAAACCCTGCTTCATCTAAATAAACTATTTTCATAATAATATACTTTTTAGTAGTATGTGCCATTGGGTAATCCTAAATAGAAAATTGCCATTTTAAAAAATAAGGGCCACCCCCTGGGATCGTACGATTCACTGTGCACACAAACACACCAAATAAATCATACATTTTAGGTCACATGAGCCAATTAACAGACAGGTTTCTGTCTTTTGCTTCCACACTTCTTCATGTAGAGTTGTAGTATTTCTGGTCAGGTGATCTCTGAGGCAGCACACAGACCATGACGAAATGGTGGTTCAAGACAAGAGATGTAAAAGGGCAGTTTTTACTTAAATATATGTACCAGTTTAATAAGATTCTTTCAAATGCCACTTAATTTGATATAAACTATCTGTTGCTTAATTTTGGGGATACAGATTTCCTTTAAATATACTTTAAATTTCAGTGCATTTAAAAAGTCACTTTATCTCTAGCAGCCTTCAGGTATAGTCATGAGGGTTATTAATTAATGTGGAGAAATGGATTTAAATATTTGTATCAGTGTTCCAGAGTACATTTCCCCTAAACCAGACCCATAGTACCATCCACTGTGGCATTTATTTCCTAGTTACTATATGTTCTGTGTATTATTGACTTGATCTAGAAGTAGATTTTGCAGGAATTGGCACATTGGTGGCAGCTAGAGGTGAACATTATGTTTTATTGTTAGCCTTGCCAAGATACTATTGCAATGTAATGCTGGTGCAGTTATTTGCATGCAGTAGCAGTTTTGGGCCGTTCACATAGGAGTAGAGTGTTAGAATTTACAAATGAATCCCTAATTAAATGATAAGTCTAATGATCGAACAGTATGATGCCATAAAAGTCCTGCTTTAGATAGCATCTCGCATAACAAATCAAACCTGTTCTATGCTAACTGTTATATATTAACTGTTATATTGTGAAACGTGCGTCGGCGAAACTCTGCCTTTTTAGCTTTATGTATTTATTTGAAACTTCTAATATCTACTTCTTTACTTTACAAAAATCTGCAAATGGTTGTACTGGGGTGGTTTTAAAACCAACTGCTCGGCTCATACTATCCTCTGTTCTATTACAATTCCTTGTCATATTCCAAGAGACGGTGGATTTCTGGTCCTTCAGGTTATAATAGCCTCTTTTACAGTTTAGGGCTAATTTAAAAATTGAGAAAACAGTCCCGGTTACTCTGCCTTCTCCACCTTTGTGGTGTCACAGGGATAGAAATTTTTAGGCAGTAGACAACTCCACCATCTTCTATTTCATTTTCCTCCATTTACTTTATGAATTTCAGCAGATTGATTTAAATTTAAACCTTTTTAGCTTTGGAATGAATTTGGGATGATAAATTGATTACTATTTATCGACACTGCACTTTAATCTAATTAACTCTTTATATTTCATCTATTCACTATGTTACTTTTTAGTAATCCTCAGTAGTTCACTTAAATGAATTAACCTCTATTAATATAACTGATGAATTTCAATGAATTACAATTATGAAGTAATTTGTAATCACTGTTAGCAGTAGTGTTTTTTTCTTATTTGTTTATATTAATTAAGTTTTAAATTATTGCAATAATTAAGTCAGGCATGTCCAAAGTCAGGCCCGGGGGCCAAATGCGACCTGTTTTCAAATTTACACCGGCCCTCAGCCTCCATCAGGAATCGCCTAGCCATAGCGGTAATATTTGGGCACATTAGTGAAATGATCTGCCACTTGGTCTATACTGCTGCCTGTGTGCTGAAGGTGTTAGCAATAGACAAGTACTGGCACATAGTGATGCACAGCTCTCACATACTTCTCGCATACTAGACCAAGTGGCAGATCATTTCACTAATGTGCCCAAATATTATTACTACGGCTACGCGATTCCTTGTTTAATTGAGTTAAATTATGTTAATGGTTCAAAGAATGTCATTTTCACCTCACCAAATCTGGCCCTCATTGCAAAAAGTTTGGACACCACTGAATTAAGTGATTGGTCCGAATTAGACTAATAACCACAAGTTGGGTCATTTGTACTGCCACATAGTTATTTATAGAGTATTAACCTTTATAGGTGTTGGTCAAGGTAGAATAGTAGTAAATTTCAGTGACCTATTGTAAGAACCTGATTTAAGCAGGGTCCTTTTTTCTTTCTCTAAACTGTTATATAGTTAATACATTCAATTCGCATCAACTGGATTTTTACATTGTTTTTTTCTTTATTACATTAAAGAGTCTATCAGTGACGTTTCTTCCCACCGGAGAAAGTATGAGTTTTAATTCCCTCCACAGCAGGTAGACTTTCTTAGCAAGGGATTGGACCTAAAATAAGGTATTTGATCATCCCACCTTTGAGAATTTTATAGGAGG
The DNA here is from genome assembly GCF_017654675.1 of Xenopus laevis. Taxonomy (NCBI): domain Eukaryota; kingdom Metazoa; phylum Chordata; class Amphibia; order Anura; family Pipidae; genus Xenopus; species Xenopus laevis. The sequence continues at coordinate 80,273,499 of NC_054383.1, forward strand.
TATTAATGAAAGAATGTTTCATGTGAATAAGTAGAATAGATTTGGACTTACAGGTGAGGTTGATTTATGGCATTGATGGACCATAATGCATGGAAATCATAATGCATGGAAATCAGGCGGTGTTAGGGTTATGTTACCAGAACCCTAAGTTCTATATGCATGTAAATAAAAGGCAGGCTATTGTACCCACAGAACATATATTCTTGTACTGGAAACACAAGAGGCATATTCATTCTTAGTGAGCAAAGAATGGCAACCAAGCATAATATACTTTCCACCATCAAATGCATTCCCCCTTTCTATTGAAGATCAGGTTTCTATTCCCCTACTTCTAAAGAACCTATGTTATTTTCCTTCTTTTAATACATTTATACTTTAAGGTTCTCTTTGTTTAAAGGGAACAAAGATATGTTGATTTATCTGGTCAAAGATAAAAGATCTTTGTAATAAAAGAAATCTGAAGCTTCAGACAATCCTAGTAAATGACAGCTGTGTTATCATATTATGTGAACCTCATTATAGTATGCGGGAGCATTATAAACACAATAATAAACATCAGGGAAAGGTTCTATATTGATTTTTATTGGAAGAAGTCTTATTATGCTAAAGACATTAGAGGCAGAGGCACATGTTTCTAATAGGAGAAGCAGTTACCGATGTTTCAGCCTCATTTTCTGCTATAAACGGGGGTGGTCTTGGGCAAGTATATATATAAGCCTCCAGTGAATCACTAGTGACATTTTGACATTTTGGCTTATAGCTACTGATCACGTCATGTCAAGTATTTTTTATCCTTGTGAGTTAAAGTAGTTTGCAAGGTGCAGGCAGGTCTTCCAGTGAATGAGAATCTCTGTTGAGACTTGCCTTTGCACCTTGCACTATAACAAGCTAGGCTTACCTTATTAAAGGAAAACTATACCCCCAAAATGAATACTTAAGCAACAGATAGTTTATATCAAATTGAATGACATATTAAAGAATCTTACCAAACTGGAATATATATTTACATAAATATTGCCCTTTTACATCTCTTGCCTTGAACTACCATTTCGTGACTCTATCTGTGCTGCCTCAGAGATCACCTGACCAGAAATACTACAACACTAACTGTAACAGGAAGAAGTGAGGAAGCAAAAGGCAGAACTCTGTCTGTTAATTGGCTCATGTGACCTCACATGTGGTTTGTATGTGTGCACAGTGAATCTTACGATCTCAGGGGGCGGCCCTTATTTTTTAAAATGGCAATTTTCTATTTATGATTACCCAATGGCACATACTACTAAAAAAGTATATTATTATGATAATGGTTCATTTACATGAAGCAGGGTTTTACACATGAGCTGTTTTACTCAGTATCTTTTAATAGAGACCTACATTGTTTGGGGGGTATAGTTTTCCTTTAATTAGGTGTCTCATTAAAGGAACAGTAACATCAAAACATGAAAGCGTTTTTTAAAGTAATAAACTGCACTGGTTCAACTGATCTGTTTGCTTCAGAAACACTACTATAATTCATATAAACAAGCTACAATGCCGGAAATTGAAAAAAACGCTCTATGCCACAGGTTAAATAGTGGATAACAGATAACACCATTGTGTTCTACAGAGTTTATCTGCTATGTTACTTGAGCCTTTTCTCCTTTGAATGGCTTCCCCCATTACTAAACAGCAGCTTATTTATAAAAACAATAGTAGCTTTTCTGAAGTAAACACAGCAGTTTAACCAGTGCAGGGCAACACTGCATTATATTTTTATTACTTTAAAACACTTTCATTTTTTTAATGTTACTGTTCCTTTAAGATTTCACAGTCCCAAATGAATAAACAAAAATGGCCACTCAGAATAATATTATAAAATCCAGCTTCACCGTAGACACAAGAATAATGAACTTTTGCATCCGATGAAGGTGAATGGGCTGGAATGGATATGATTATTTAGCAGTAAAGAGATGTACAGTAGCTTATGCATGGCTGCTACTTTCATAGAATATTCTCCACACTACATAATTCATTTTAAGCATAAACAAATGAGCCCATCTAAGTGCAGCATTTCTTAAAATGTAATCATTAAAGGGGTTATGAACCCAAAAATAAGATTTAGCTTCATGAAAGAAAATATAAATATAGACATCTTTCCACTTGTCATTTACTACAGATCCCAATAATGTATTTGTAAAACTATTTGTTATTGCAAGAAATATCTGTAAGTCACTTGCTATCCTTTAAACTGCTAGATCTGACAATTAAAATAGTTTGGCAAAAGCCTGCTAATTAAAGGGGATCTAAAATCAGTTGCTGCCTTTGCTGAGATCTGTTCCCCAACACCAGGACTGTGTTCTAAAAGCAATATAACATGAATAATACTGTGCACTGTGGTTTACTGGTATATTGGTCGATTTAGTATGTTTGTTAATGTCAGTTAGTGGGCCGCTTAACCATTGATGACAAAAATGTTCTTTGGATCGTAAACTTTTCTGAGGTTTTTTAATTCTGTACCATTGTTTGTTACTGTATAGCATCATTGTAAAGCTCTGCATAACTTTTTACTTGACGACGGGGATAAAAATGAATTGAAAAGAAACTTTAATTCAGACATCTGAAAGCTTGCTAAGCATGTGCAAACAACAATAAAAATATTTTTTTTCCCAGATATTACTGTCCACTATCACTGTCCAATTATGTGGGCAAGTTGGTTTGCATTATTTCCCCCAAGTTAATTCTTGAGCCTTAGTTTTACTTTCACTGTATCGGTCGTATTCTACAGCACCTCAACCAACAAAAGAGACTAATTTCCCTTATATCCTGCTGGATTTATCTGCAGCTTTCAACACCATTAACCATGAATATCTCAGACATTACCTTAATTGGAACATGATTCAGCTCTCTTGTAGTTTACATTGTACTTACCCAATCATTCCTTCAATTCACTCGATTCAATTTACTAAGATTAAAATAAAATGTTAAGACAAGAAACGCATTTTTGCGGTTTTGTAGTATAGGGATTTTCATAAAAAGGAATATAAGTATAGTATAGATATCTCCCGTTTAGTAATATACATCTCTGATATTCAAATACGGGTTGTTTGGGCTCTTTCTAAAAAAGCAATATGGCAATGTCATTGAACACATATGCAGTATACAATGCACCTATTGATATCCCCTATATGTAATAAAAGCAATAAGGAGCTGATTTATCAGAATTTGATTTTGTGTTTTTGACCTCGGTTCGGAGAAACAAAAATACACTTAAGTATTTTCTGAAACCATGAATCGTCTGGATTTATTAATGGAAAAAAACTGGAAAAAGTCACTCAGAATAGGTTGGCAAGTAAAAGCTGCCAAGTTGTATAAAAGTCAGTTGGAACCACTTTATTTAATTCATTATTTTTTTTTTAGTTAATAATGTTTCTGGGGGAAAAAGGAACAGAAATGTAAAAAAAATATTATAAATTAAACTGCTCCTTACAGACTTTGCTAGTGGATGGACAAGCAACACAGCAAGCAAGCAAGAATATTTTAACACTTTTTCTAAAAATAAACTAGTGTTCGAGAAAAAAGTTCTGTCGAGGGTTTTTTTTTTTTGGAACTCACGTTTTTTTTTCTCAACCTTGAAAATGAGAAAGTAGGCCCTTTAAGTTTGCCCAGGAGTAGCAATCCATACCAACCTGTGCTGCCTCAGCAGTTAAAGTTATCAGGGTTAAAATATATATGTTTAATTGCTTATGTTTATATGCATACCCATTGTTATGCTGCCACCTGCTGACCAAGGCTGTATTGCAAGCTCTGTATTTCCTTGTTTGTAAACCCTCCTCCTATTCCTTCCTTATGTGTGATGTCAGTTCCTCCCATCATCCTCTTGTGTTCCTGCCTTCCATGAGTGAGGAGCTACAGCTCAGAGGTTAGGAAGGAAATATTCTTTTTGACCTGCAGCACTTATTCATCCACTGCTACATTGTTTATCCACCTCAAATAAAGCAGCTTTGTGGACTACAAGTGTCTGGTGAGTTCAGCTATCTGGCAAAGATTGTCCTCAGTGGTTGTTACAGCTCCATACAGGCCCAGCAGGGAGGTCTCACGGGGATTCAGCCATTATTACAGCAATTGGAGTCAGAATAGTCAAAAAGAATAAAATTCTATAACCTGCTGTCACACTGTATGTTCCATCAAGTCTCCACTCACTGGCAAGTCATTTATATTCAATCTGCAGCCAAGTTTAATGCAGTCTAACAACTCCCTGCAAGCACATGGTTCTACAAGCACATGCTGTTCCCAGTGAATGTTCAGGACTGTTTTATGCAACTGGATTGTGTTATTGTGCTGCTCAAGCTGCTGTATATACTGCTCTCAGGGTCCTGCTATAACACTGCTGCAGTTTGCCCCACACTCCTGCCACTGCTGTAACTTTCTTAAAGAGACAGTAACCATTTTCAGCAAAAGTGCAAAATGTCTCAGCAAGGCTCTGTGCATTCATTTTCAACTGAAGCTAAGCAAGTGCACCATGCACCAGAGCTCACAGACATCCAGGGAGAAAACCCCATATATACTGCAGAGCAAAGCGTCAGGCCCAAGCGCATAATAAAACCATCTCAAAAATCCAGAGAAAATTATGAGATTACAAGGGATGAGTTTTCAAGCAATTTATCAGAACTATGGAATAGAACTGTGCAATGCATGTCTGTTCTTTCACATTCTAACAATGACGCAGCCGATTTAAGAGACTGTATAAATCGCTTATCTGCTAACTATGAATGTTATCAGCGGCTGTCTGCTAAATATACTACCTTCTTAAAGGACACTAATATAGAGGAATCCTCAGCAGAGCTAACCAGATCTGAAGCCTTAGACCAAGAAAGAGTCCTTTTGGTGCAAAGCACTAAGGATAAGGCAGAGCTCAAGATTACACACCTGCAAGAGACTAGGTCTCACAGATCCACATCATCACGGCTCACATCAAGATCATCCAAGACCTCTCATTCTAGGAAATCCACACTAAGTGACAAGCTTATAGAGGCCCGTGCTAATGCTGAAGCAGTTAAGGTGCAAATTTCCTATGCTAAAAGAGAGGTTAAACTTAAAGCAGAGATGCAAGCAGAAGCTGCACGCGAGCAATCAGAGGCAGCAGCAGAAGTTGCAAGGCAGCAAGCAGAAGCTGCACGCCAGCAAGCAGAAGCTGCACGCAAAAGGGCAGAAATGGAAGCTGAATTAGAAATTCTTCAAATGGAAAAGGAAAAGGCAGCAGCTATTGCAAGACTAAAGGTCCTTGAGCAAGCACTGGGAGAATCACATGAACAAGACTGCCCTATTCCAGCAGAGTCTGAAGATCCTATTGAACGCACAAGTAAATATGTACTAAACCAGGATGCATCTAATGACAATCAACCAATCTTACAAAATACAAGGATAACTCCTGCAACTCATAATACAGGTCAGTCTCTTTTACCTGTTACTTCTGACACTGCTGTACCTTACAGTACCCAAACCATGGGGCTGCCACCGCTGACACAGCGACAGACCAACCACACAGACGTAGTCACTCAGCATGAGATGATACCCCCTGCCATCTCTCAAGTGAATTCCAGTGACAAACCTCAGTTTAAACTAGAGCCAGCAAGTGCCTTAGAGACCAAACCACTGCTGAATGCTTACGCCACTTCATTTTATCCTGGTTCATCTCACCTTTATACACCGGGAAGCTTATACAACCCCCAGGTTCCACAAGTTACCCAGGCACCAAAGAGTGAGAGATCAGACCTGTCTGACTTTGCCAGGTATATGATACGTCGTGAGCTCATTAACGTTAGTCTCTCAAGGTTTGATGGCTGTCCTGAGAATTATAGAGCCTGGAGATCTACGTTTAAAGCTGCAATTGCTGACCTCAACCTCACAGCCAAAGAGGAACTTGATTTACTCATCAAATGGCTAGGTCCAGAGTCTGCAGATCGTGTTAAGAGACTAAGAGCTGTGCATGTTGACTACCCAGATGCAGGTCTTGCTGCTGCTTGGGGAAGACTTGAACAAACCTATGGTAGCTCTGAAGCCATAGAAAGTGCCTTGTTTAAGAGACTACAATCTTTCCCAAAAATAACCAACAAAGACAATCACAAGCTGCAAGAACTCAGTGACCTTCTGATGGAGCTGGAGTTAGCTAAGGCAGACCCTCGTCTCTCAGGACTCAGCTACTTGGATACTGCTCATGGGGTGAACCCAGTAGTATTGAAGCTACCATATGGGCTGCAAGAGAAGTGGGCCACAGTGGGCTCAAAGTACAAGAAACAATATAATGTATCCTTCCCTCCATTTTCATACTTCTGCAAATTCATCAGCGACTATGCCTGGGTCAAAAATGATCCAAGCTTCAGCTTTAGTGAACCCAACCTTTCTGCCTCATCATCTGCACGGCATGACAACACAGCTACTAAACACAGAGACTTCCGTGGCACTGTGTCTGTTAGAAAGACAGACATCCCTCCTGCTACAAACTCTTTAGCTGACAAAACTTCTGCTGGGAAAACCGAGGATCCTAACCGTCAGTGTCCAATTCACAGGAAACCACATCCACTTAAGAAATGTCGTGGGTTCAGGGCAAGGTCTTTACAGGAGCGCAAGGAGCTTCTCCAGAAGTTTGGGGTCTGCTATAAGTGCTGTGCCTCCTCAGATCATTTTGCTAAGGATTGCACCGAGTGCAGCAGTGACAAGCATATTGCGGCAATGCATCCAACACCTCTTCCTGATAGTCCACAGTCTCCAACCCCCATCTCAAATCATGGCGGGGAGGAACAAGGATGTGTTCCTGCTTCAACAAAGATTTCAACTTCATGTACCGAAGTCTGCGGAGAAGGCTATAGTCCCAAATGCTGTGCCAAGGTATGCCTAGTCCAGGTATATCCTGAAGGTCGACCAGAGAAAGCAATAAAGACTTATGCTATGCTTGATGACCAAAGCAACAGATCTTTGGCAAGACCGCAGTTCTTTGAGATTTTCAACATCAAGGGAGATGCAGAACCCTATACCCTCAATACCTGTGCTGGTAATATAGAGACTCTCGGCAGGAGGGCTAATGGGTACATTATCTCCTCAATTAAAGGTAACATTCATCTGCCTTTACCTACACTAATTGAATGTGATGAGATACCTAATAACAGGGAAGAGATTCCCACACCAGAAGCTGCATGCCACCAACCCCACTTAAGGCACCTCGCCAGTCAGATTCCTGCCATTGAAAAGGATGCTGAAATCCTGCTCTTGTTGGGAATAGACATTCTTAGAGTCCATAAGGTACGGCAACAGTGCAATGGTCCTCATGATGCTCCCTATGCGCAAAGACTTGACCTAGGCTGGGTAATAGTGGGCGATGTTTGTCTAGACAAAATGCACAGGCCATCTGAAGTTGACTCCTTTAAAACTCATGTATTGCAAAGTGGACAAGCAACTCACTTCACACCATGCCCACATCATTTCGAGGTAAAGGAGAATCCTAAGTATATGATCCCAGTATGCAGTGTCACTCCCATCTTCTGTGATGACAACTTTGGGGATACAGTGTTTCATACTACAAGTGATGATAACAAAACTGCACCTTCCATTGAGGACAAGGAGTTCATAAAAATTATGGACACGGAATTCTTTAAAGACAACTCTAACAGTTGGGTTGCACCCTTGCCATTCCGCTCTACAAGAACCAAACTTCCAAACAATCATGAGCAAGCCATGTCCAGATTTGCCTCACTGCAGAGAACCCTTAAAAGCAAGCCTGAAATGAAAGAACATTTTATTGCCTTTATGAAGAAAATATTTGACAATGATCATGCTGAACCAGCCCCACCACTACAAGAACACGATGAATTCTGGTACCTACCTTCCTTTGGAGTGTATCACCCACGCAAACCAAAACAAATCAGGGTGGTATTCGACTCCAGTGCCAAATATCAAGGTACTTCTCTCAATGATGTTCTTCTCACTGGTCCCAACCTAACTAACAACCTTGTAGGAGTACTTATGAGGTTCAGAAGGGAGCCAGTTGCAATCACAGCCGATATCCAGCAGATGTTCCATTGTTTTATCGTACGAGAGGACCACAGAAACTTTCTCAGATTCCTCTGGCACCGTAACAATGACATCAACAGCGAAGTAATGGAATACCGCATGAAAGTGCATGTCTTCGGTAACAGTCCATCACCTGCTGTTGCTACATATGGTCTAAGAAGGACTGCTCGTGAAGGTAAATGTGAGTATGGTGCAGATGCTCAACACTTTGTGGAGAGAGACTTCTACGTGGATGACGGCCTTAAATCTTTACCAACAGACCAAGAGGCTATTGACTTACTCAGAAGGACACAATGTATGCTTTCTGAGGCTAACCTCAGACTCCACAAGATTGCTTCAAACAGTACAGCTGTAATGAAAGCCTTCCATTCTGATGATCATGCCACAGAATTTAAAGACTTAAATTTGGGAACAGATGAGCCACCCATTCAGAGAAGCCTTGGCTTAAGATGGGACTTATTGCATGACACATTTGGCTTCCAGGTTACCGTGGCAGATAAGCCATTTACCAGACGTGGTGTCTTATCAATAGTGAACAGCCTGTATGACCCACTGGGGTTTGTAGCACCCATCACCATACAAGGTAAATCCTTGCTAAGACAGCTATCAGAGACTGTTAAGGACTGGGACACTCCCTTACCAACTGATAAGCAATCAAAATGGGAGTCATGGAAGCATTCTTTAAACGCCCTGGAAGAGCTTCACATACCTAGGTGCTATACTTCAAATTCTCTTGCTGCCAACCAGGAGAGGGAGAACCATATTTTCTCAGATGCATCTACTGAGGCCATAGCGGTTGTGGTCTACCTCAAGGATCACTCAGAATCTACAACTTCTGCAGATATCTTCGGTCTCTTGGATCCAGACAGAGACTTTGAGATTCATCCTGAAGTTTCCACCCTTGTCACGAAAATTGCTAAGGATGGTGCCACAGAGACTTTCAATCGGCCCATCACTTAACTTGTACTCATTTTACCCTTTGGGGATTGAACTCTGATTTGCTTCAACACCAGAGACTCCCATGGATTTTAACAGGAGAACCTACTAAGGACATTGGTTTATATCACAATGCCATGTTTATTGCATTGGATGCCTGTTTTCCTCTTTGTTTTTCAGATCACAGGAAAGATCTTCAAGCAAAACTTCTCAATGTTTATTTTGCCTTTTCATAATTGCCATTATGTTTATTATTATATAGTGGTATCTAAAAATACCAGACGGGGAGTGTGCTGCCTCAGCAGTTAAAGTTATCAGGGTTAAAATATATATGTTTAATTGCTTATGTTTATATGCATACCCATTGTTATGCTGCCACCTGCTGACCAAGGCTGTATTGCAAGCTCTGTATTTCCTTGTTTGTAAACCCTCCTCCTATTCCTTCCTTATGTGTGATGTCAGTTCCTCCCATCATCCTCTTGTGTTCCTGCCTTCCATGAGTGAGGAGCTACAGCTCAGAGGTTAGGAAGGAAATATTCTTTTTGACCTGCAGCACTTATTCATCCACTGCTACATTGTTTATCCACCTCAAATAAAGCAGCTTTGTGGACTACAAGTGTCTGGTGAGTTCAGCTATCTGGCAAAGATTGTCCTCAGTGGTTGTTACAGCTCCATACAGGCCCAGCAGGGAGGTCTCACGGGGATTCAGCCATTATTACAGCAATTGGAGTCAGAATACAACCAATAAGATGTTTTTTTTTAAAACAAGTGACTTGTAAATGCTCCCCTACCAGCCTTCCTACCTAGGTGGCTATAATATTATAAGGTGTGTTTGAATCACTAGTAAATCCGTTGTAAGGGAAAGGAATTTTTAAAAAAAGAATACTCAATGCTATAACTGAACCTGTGTATCATATAGATAAAAGCTCTAAAAGAAGATACAAATCTAAATAAGCTCTTGGTGGAACTGACAAAATTCCACACAATCTTAGAATGAGCTGAAACCATCTACACCATAAAACACTTGAGCAAGTGGAGTGTTTAAGGCAAGACTTTCTGTTGCCGTAGAGAGGAATTTAATTGAACTGTGCACTTTATATGTTTGACCATTATAATTCTCCATATATTTTTATATTGGGTAAACAAACCTTAATAAGCTTGTACGGTCCCTTAAAAAGCACACACAGATGGTGTTTAACTCCCTGAGCTGGAAAATCAGGAAGGCTGACATTGCACAGAAACCGATAAGTGAAAGGTTGTTTCGCACTCAATTGAACAGAATTATTTTGCAAACTACATCAGTGGTTTGGGTTGAATATGTAAAATAAGTGGTAAAAAATAACAGCTTTTAAAATCAAACTGATTTGGCTTAAATCATAATCAAGTGCAAGAATTTACCACAAGCTCTCAAATTTTAAGGGGAAATATCGCAAAAATAAAAATGCAATATAAGCTTCAGCATACTGAAATAAGATACCATACAATCAATTAAATATTCTGCATTGTTTCTAAAATAATCAAGTTTATGTTCACTATCCCTCTCTCAGCATCTGTTTCCCCTTATTTTGTCTTCTTGCAGCAGTTGATATTATAGTCAGATATTCATTGACAGTTAGATCCAATATATCTTATAATGTATATATACATTCCTAGCAGATGTATTAGAGCTCACTCAAGTAACTCATTCCAGTACAAACAGAATATAACAAAATAAATTCCTTTTGCATAAATCCTACATGTAGAGAGACAGGATTACTGGTGATTTTAGTTGAGTGAGCTCTAATACATCTTCTAGTCAAAAGGAGCCTCCCCCATAAAATATAGTGGATTTAACTGTCAATGAATATCTGACACCCAACTCCTGCATGAAGAGAGAATGAAGAGAAGCAGAAGCATAAGAAGCATAAGTTTCTTATTTCAGTTGTGAAGCTTATATTACATTTTCACTTTTGCAATAGTTGCGATAGTCCTTACCTCTATGCCACTAGGTGCGTAACAGAGGGCTGCCTGGATAGGGCTCAATTAAAATTGTATTTATCCTTATCTCCGACAGAAGAGACATTCATTTGTTTTCTTTGTTTTGTTTTTTGTTGTTGTTTTTTAGTAGTTGTAAAAATCCATTTTGGTGCTATAAACATACCTCAAACTTGTTTAAACATTATTAGAGTTCTACTGCCTGACCAACCTTAACTACAACATATACAAATAGTATGGCCATCCTGCATCCTTAAATACTCACACAAAACCGTGTTATTTTTTTATCCTCTATTTCAGATTTCTTCATAAAAGATTCATTCGAATCCCAAACCGAATCCGAATATGCATATGCAAATGAGTGCCAGGAAGGGCTAATGAGAACCATGCTTGCAGTGAAAAAAAATTCTGATAATAAAATTAATAAAAGTCCAGTCCATCTGAAGGTACTCCATTATAGAGGTTCTTAACATATTGTGTTTTTTTTATGTATTTAAGCATGTTATTGAAAACATTGGACAAACATTCCTTTCTGTTTACTGCAGGTACATATCTAATAGAATTCCATGTTCCATTTGGAATCAGACCTTAAGGGAAACTGTTGTTTTTTGGCCTTTTCTACTTGTTGCATCAAACATTCTATTAATCTTAGTACACTGATACACTGAATATAATGTGTATTTTTAGACTAGATACATTTTTTAAGCAAAAATGATACATGTAATGTGCCAGATCAAGGATATGTTGGATACATGGTGCTATGGTGGTTACAGCAGTCTAAGGACATGCCTTTCTTAAGAAGATGCAACCAGTAGAGACTGAGGACACAATATGGTTGCATATTCTTAAATGGATACACTGGGCAAATTTTCACAGTTTTTTTCAGACAGCTGAATGTTGCACAATGAAATTAAACATCTAACTGGTTGCCATAGGCTCCTGCCCAGGTACTAATTTGCCCAGTGTTATATTGTAAATAAATGAGCCCTAGTGTTTCAGAGGCGTGCCACTTTGTTAGGTGTGACATCTGATAAAGGGGCACGCCTTTCCACTTCTCGCTTATAAACGACAAGGGAATACACCCAGGCAAGTGCTTCCATATTCTGGTCCTGTTTGTGCATAGTTTTGCTTGGAGACATTACTCCATACTTAAACTTTTTGTGAAAACAGTAGTATTTGGGTCTTTGGGCAGAGTCCAATGTAAACAAAGCAAACAACACTGTTTGCCCTTTTGAAAAATAGAGTTCAGTGCAGTCTGCTGAAGCAACACTATTAACTGATGTGTTTTGAAAAAAACATGTTTTCCCATGACAGTATCCCTTTAAGTTAACTTTTACTTTGTTATTGAATGGCTAATTCTAAGCAATTTTTAAATTAGCCCTTTTTGTTTTTTTTTATTATTTGCCTATTATATGAGTTTCCAACTTTTAAATGGGGGGCCACAAATAAGGCTACAAATATACTGTTATTGCTATTTTTTAATTACTCATACTCTATTTGGGTCCTCCCCTATTCATATTCTAGTCTCTTATTTATATCAATGCATAGTTGCTAGGGTAATTTGGACCCAAGCAACCAGATTGCTGAAATTGCAAACTGGAGAGCTGCTGAATAAGAAGCTAAATAACTCCAAAACTACAAATAATAAAAAATGAAAATCAATTGCAAACTGCTTTAGAATATCACTCTCTACGTCATACTAAACGTTAATTTAAAGTTGAACAATCCATTTATGCAATATCACACAATAAAACATTTTTTCCAGATCCCCACTGTCAACTAAAACAGCTGAATTGGCAGCTGGCTTGTTGGTGGATGTGTTTGACTATCTGTCTGATTGACAGTCTTTCCTTTATTTCAACCTAATTGGCTATGTTATTGTATCACTAAGCTACCACAGTTTACTGCAACATTTTCAAAATGTTCTGATCAAATTTTTGTGTGCCAGTTTGTCTACTTCTATTTTCCATGTATTTTTTAATATAATTGTGATGCCTATACAAATATTAATACATGTTCTGAGTAATAACTCCTTGCAGAAGTAAAAAGTGGCAATAATGTAGAAATGAAAATCTTCCTTTGCAAAATCTCTCATGAGAATGCTTAAACCCCAGGTTTGATGTAATATATATATATATATATATATATATATATATATATATATATATATATATATATATATATATTATCTGCTTGTATACATGCAAAATCACAGCAATGGACCCAGAGGAGGCAGCTTTGCCTAAAATCATTTCCTACAGCTGGTAATTTTTAAAAAATATACAGAAAATCATTGGTTGCTTTGCTGCCTCAACAGCGTTTACAATATTTTATCTGTCCTTGTAAGGTGATGAATGACACCATAAGTATAACAGAGCTCACGCTGCATGTTCCCATGCAAGGCACCTACCAGCTTAAGGGTGCAGAAAACAGGTTCAATATAACTGCAGTGGAAAGGTAGTGCTGGTTGGGAGAAAAAAATATTACAGTAATCTTTTATCATAAAATACTGTATACATGGTACTAGTGATGGGCGAATTTATCCGCCAGCGGATTCGCTGCCAGCGAATAAATTCGTGAAACGCCCGTGAAAATTCGCGTCAAAAATTCGCCGGCGTCAAAAAAAAATTTTCCGCAAAAACGCCGTTTCGCGAATTTTTTGCCGTTTCGCGCATTTCACACGAAATTCATGATTTTTACTTGGCTGGGAGAAAGATACAGAAGCAGGTGTATTTCATATTTGATACTTGAGAGAGAGATGCAGAGGGCTAGGTTATTTTCTGTTGAGAGATATGCAGAAAATATGCTTATCACAATATTCTTTTATATCAGGAAACCAATATATTTGGTAGGATAACAATACAAAGACTATGGTAGAGGCAGTGGCTGTTTTGAGGGGTAAATTATTACATATGGGATAAAGAAAGTCAATGTTTTTTTTGTGGGTAATGGCATGCATGCACACAACAATGAAATGAGTAGAAAGACACAGAAAGATGGAGAAGGAGGTCAAAGAATTTGAAGAGAGAGACTGATGGAACTGGGGCAGTAAAAAGACAGACAGAGTGGATGAATTATGGGTTACAGATAAAAAACACAAGTTGGAGGAGAGAATGGATGGTTATATCATTATCTGCATTTCATTTTTATATAGCAATAGCCCATTCTTTTCCCACATCACAACCTTCCAAATAAATACCTTTTGCTCAAAGATCACCTATAAAGAATTAATTTTCTCAGATTGCTAATTGCTATGATTTAGCTTTGCCTATGATAGCTTTTGCTGATCTATTTCATAGTGCAGGAGCCACTGGTATTTTAGTGGCACAGTGAAAATTGCTCGAAATGTAACTATGTTGGTAACGATTGTGGTTTATCCCAGAAATGCTCCTTATTTGCTGTGACTGATAATCTGTTACAGATTTGTGTGGATGTCTGGATACATAGTTGTATTTCTGCCAAATCAAGGTGCTTATGTTAAACAAAAAAATCAGGTTAAAGTGCTGATGTTAATACATTTTGCTGAGAAAATAATTAATTGAACACTTACATACTATATAGTACAGCTTCAAGATATGAAGGTCCTTAAATCTGCCTAAATTAGGAAGTGACACATGGAAGTCTAGAGAGTCTGTTAGTGACCATGCCAACCATGCCAATCAGAAAAAATCACAATCAATCACAAAAATCTGCACTTGGATCTAACTTATTTTCTATCAGTCCTAATTAGAATTAGAACAAAAAAGAAAACCTCGGAATACCAAAAATTAAACCATCATAGGCAGACCTTTGCCATATCTTAAAACAGTTGCAAAATGGCAAGCCTCCTGAACATTAAATAGTATAGAAACAGAAATAGCCAATAGCAAATAAAATAAGCTACATTACTAATGTACATTACTTTCTAAACTAAGGTCTGTTGGGCTTAATGAAGTCGTTTGCACATGGATATTAAACTGGCTATAGGACAGGGTACAGAGGGTTGTTATAAATGGTACATTCTCTACTAAGGTTCTTAGTCTGGTCCCTCAGGGCTCGGTATTGGGTCCACTTTTATTTAACTTGTTCATTAATGACTTAGGGAAGGGTATTGTAAGTACAAAACTATCCAGCCAAATTAATTCCATCCAGGATGTGGCATCCTTGCAACAGGATCTTGACAAACTGGCAATCTGGGCAGGTAAGTGGCAAATGAGATTCAATGTTGATAAATGTAAAGTTGTGCACCTAGGATGTAAAAATAGTAAATCCATAATGGAAAAGGACCTTGGAGTCCTTGTCGATGATAAACTTGGCTGTAGCCAGCAATGGGCAAACAAGGTCTTGAGCTGTATTAAAAGGGGCATTGATTCACGGCAGGAAGCGGTCATTCTTCCACTGTCTCCAGTGCTCAAACAGGTCATTATTGTATTAGAGAGGGTACAGAGAAGGGCAACTAAGCTGTTATAAGGTATGGGAAATTTTAGCTATGAGGGGATCATATAATAATCTCTCTTTATTTTATTTACGAGTAGGTCTTTCCAGCTGACACAAGGTCACCCATTCCGATTAGAAGAAAAGAGGTTCTGCCTAAATATTCAGAAGGGTTTTTTTTACAGTGAGAGCTGTGAAGATGTGGAACTCTCTCCCTGAATCAGTTGTACAGGCTGATACATTAGATAGCTTTAAGAAGGATTTGGATGGCTTGTTAGCAAGTGAGGGAATACAGGGTTATGGAAAATAGCTCATAGTACAAGTTGATCCAGGGACTAGTCTGATTTTGTAGTCAGGAACAAATTTTTCCCCCTCAGGCAAATTGGAGAGGCTTCAGATGTTTTTTTTTTTGCCTTCCTCTGGATCAACTAGCAGTTAACAAATTACCCCAACTATAGTAGGTAGATAGAGAAGTTTATTTTATCAGCTTGCTCCCCTACTCTACTAGTTTCACAGTTCAAGTATGTAAAATATGGAAGGCATTATAGGTATGGTATCCCTTATCCCTTATGGTTTCCAGAGAGCTCTGCATAGAAACTCACATTTGTAATTCAAGAAAAATGTCTAGTAAAAGATGGGTTGAGTGCTACTTATAAAGCCTTCTTTACTTGGTGGTAGTCCTATCATCTAGCCCAACAAGTTCAGCATTAAATATCTTTTAATAGCAACACACAGGTGTGTGTGTCACATAGCAACATGCATCTGCAATTTTTTCCTTTCTAATCAAAGTCCTTATTAGCGACTGATGAATTGTTTTCCACTCTGTAATAGGTCAGCTGTGCAGAAAGATAATTTGTTATCAGATAGGAGAATGCTTCCTTTCACTCCAGAGGATGCACTCTGACAAAGTCATTACAAATCTGATGGAGTATACATAAAGCCTTCCAACTCCCCTTCCCCCTTGCTTCATTATGTTTCTGCTTGTCTTCTTTATCCCAACCACCCTTGACAATGATGTTAAGGTAAATCCCACCCGATGTATATGAGGGACTGCAAGTGCTGGCATCCAAAATGATTTCAACAAATCTGAAATTGAAAGCTTATCAAATTTTGAACCTTTTCCATACTCTATTTAAAGCTCCTCTAATTGTTGTAGCAACAATTTCTTGCTGAAATTGATCTAAAGCTCTGAAAAACATTATAGCAATGGCCTCTGATGTATAGTAGGTTGAATTCTAGACAAGTTAAGTGCCCGAGCCCAAATAAAGAGCTCTAGCACTATCATTTTATCTCGGCACAAACTTGTGAGAGCCAGTGCCAAGAATATTTCAGCATATAAATATAACTTGCCATCATGGCAAATATTTGGATCAGACCACACTCCACATTCACCTGCCAATAAAAGATTTTCTTAGACTCCCTGGACATGAGAAAACACTTTAGGAATTAAACTAACACCCCTTATAGGCAACTGTCTTAGGATACTGTCTTTAAACAGTATTGTTGTTTTTCATTGATACTGCATGTCATATGCATTGCTATGCTGGTAGGTGAATGTATTCTCCTACTTATACCTGCAGGTATTAATGCTCAGAGGCAGGTGTGTACACAGCATAGCACATGTGTTACTTCCATCATTTGATGTTTTTTGATTCCACTGTCCTTTCCTCTAAGCCCACTTTCTAAACTCTTGTTTGTCCAAGTTGCATTTGATATTGCAAGTCCAGTTTAAACCATATTAATCCTTTATCGAATAGTCTGATATTTGTCCATCTCCTGAATATAGTGTTTGACTTTTAATGCCAGCCTTGCTCCTAATCCACACAATACACTGCAGAAATTTCAAACTGCCATACTACAATGTGTGCTCACTTCTACTGCTGCAACATTCCTCTGGTAGCATAAGTGTGAGCTCCAAAAGATCTTCAAAAACACCAGAACCTGTGGAGTTCTGTGACTTTGCAGATGGTGTCCCAACTCTAGTTCAAATATTTATCAGTGCATTACACTATAACACAGTGTGAGTGATGAGTATGAATAGTAATACAGGGTTTCAAGACCATTATTACCATACACTCTGGCATCTTGTAAAATGTCCCCACCTGGCCTCCTGTGGTCCACAAATAACTCTTGAAGTCATGGAGTTGTTAGTGTGTCACACAAATTTATATGAACAGTTTATATCAAAAGATCATTTGAATAACCCATTGTACATCTGCATAACAGAGTGCATGCCTGCTAAAACATATCTTCAAAATAGGATCTAGTATCCAGAGTGCTTCCTTTTCAGTGGTCTTTCCCATTTAGCACCATGCCTTAATGCTACTAAAAAATAAATAAATCAAGCCAATAGCATTATTTTTACATCCTCATGGATTTATGATAGCCAAGATAAAATGCAAGGTATACTCTTATTATAAATAAGATAATACTAATGAGTAAAATGTATGCAGAACGGTTGGTTTATAAAACAGTGTGAAGCACCATTGCCATAATTTCTGGATAAGTGGTTTCAACACATCCCATGCCTTTACTATTTATGTTCATCTTACATCTGAATCACCCTCCCTCATTATCTCCAGGAAGGCTTTTTAAATATTATTTTCTCTCTTTACAAATTGTTAACCCCCCACTCTGCATAAGCCAAGGAAATACATCCAGGATACTTGCAAAAAATATGGGAGAATTGTCAAATATACATCATCATTTTTTAATCATTTGGATTAAGAATATTTGGTATTTTACATTGCCAGTTAACTATGTCAACAACATTGGAAAGCAATGCTGTCTTTTTGGCAGTTTTGGCTTTGTTCAAACATCCCTGGATATACTCTTAAAGTAATACTGACACTAAAAAAAATATTTTCAAAATATTAATCTACATTAAAAGTTACCAATAGGTCATGCTGATCATTTTTCACTGATCGTTCTGATTTTAAGTAATTGTTACTTGAAGTTACTAAATCTGACTTTTTTGCCAACCTGACTGTCCCAACTCAGTCTGTCAGTTAGAGTTTCTAATGCTAATGGACCCCTGCTGCACAAATATGGCAGCCCCCTCATAGAGAAACATGGGGGTAAGAAATGTAATGTAATGTCAGGCAATTACTTTTATGGCATAATAATAAATAGCATTCAAAGGCACTGTTATTATAGATATAAAAAAAGATTATTTTCTGGTGTCAGTATCTCTTTAATAACACGGTAAACAAATATATTCTTTTCATCAATTTAGCTGAACTGGTAGGAAGTTCTTTATGCAAAGAACAAACGGTTACTATTTTTGCACATTGCCCCTATACCCTTCCCAATAAATGAGCCCTGTAGTCTCAGTAAGAGGAAAAAAAGATTTGGGCTTATATTTATAACTGTTAGGTTGCTTTTAGGTTTCCCACAGGCAGAGAAGAGCAGATATATCAATGTTCTGTTGAAAGGGACTCATTCCCTCTATGGTAACACTGGAATAGGCTTAGTGCCCATGTGTTATTGTCTAAATTGGCCTTGAAATAAGCAATAACTTATTATAGAATTGTTTTAAGGGGTTTGGTTTTAATTCTCCTACACAATAAAACCATGGCTTATTGTAGGCTATGTATTGCTTTGGGCCTCACTAGGGTGTGGGCAGCCCAACAATGGATAACATTTTTTATTATTGTGTAGATTAAACTATAGTCCAGCAGTGGACTACTTGTCCTAAGGTACCCACCCCCCAAAATTGTGTTGAGTAAGTTGCTGGTATAAAAATGTGAATGTGTGTAAGACAAGGGCATGCAAACAAACAAATGTTGGTGCAAGGCACCAAGATCAGACTAATAGGAAGCAGATAAAAATTAAAATGATTCAATTAGTCTGATCTGTGTGTGACCTAGCAGAGTGCCTTGCACCAACATTTGTTTGTTAGCATATGGATTATCCACTCCCTTGAGCTGAAGGCCTGGGACAGGAGCAACTGGGCCACCAGTCTACTTTGGTGAGTTATTCCACAAAGATTGGTTACGTTTTGTGCTTGTTTTTGGTAAGACAAGGGCATAACATGTTTTTCCCAGAAAATAAATTGAGGATCCTCCTACTCTTAGCACATCCACAACTCCCACCTAAATTTACTGGTCCTAATTTTCCTTCCGCCTGCAATTGTGAGATCTGCTACCTTGCAGTTATGACACTGTAGTAGTGCCACTTGCCTGCAGGTCACCAAACATGTAATTTCAGTCTTATTTTATCACTTTGAGTTTCATGGTGAGGGTGTGGAGTGGGTAGCAGTGTGGGCTGCCGATAAAACTGTTGCTGGTCAGATTAGGTAGCAGATCCAGGTAGTAAACATACAGATTGCAGATCACCCCCCCCAAACACTATCTACAGGCAGGCATTTTCACAAATTGTTATAGTCACCATACTGCCAAGGGACTCTCAGTATAGCATCCCCCCTCTGCATGAGCCAAGGAAATACATCCAGGAGAGCAAAATATATGGTAGCACTGTCAACTCTACATCATATTTTTTCAAACATTTTATTTGGTATTTTGCATTGCCAGGTAACGTTATCAACAACATTGGAAATAAAAGCTGTTTTACAGTTCTGGCTTAGTTAAAACATCTCTGCATATACTCTTAATACCATGTAAAACCAACAACCAAACGGTTACTATTTTTTGCACATAACCCCTAGACCATGCCCAATAAATGAACCCTGTACTCAAAAAAGTCAAAAAGATTTTGGTTTATAATTATGACTATTAGATTGCTTTTAGGCTTCCCGCAGACAGAGAAGAGCATATATATATATATCTTAGTGTTCTGTTGCAATGGGCCCCTTCCCTCTATAGTAACATTGGAAAAGGCTTAGTGCCCATGTGTTATTGTTTAAATTGGCATTGAAACATAGAGTATGGCAGTAACTTATTACAGAAATGTTTTTGGTACACAGTAGGGGAATTAAAACCATGGCTTATTGTTGGTTTCATAAATTCTGCTTTGGGCCTCACTAGGGTGTGGGCAGCCCAACAATGAATAACATGTTTTATTATTGTGTAGATTAAACTATAGTCCCACAGTGGACTACTTGTCCTAAGGTACCCACCCCCCCAAAAAAAAAATGTAAATTTAAGTATTGAGTAAGTTGCTGTATAAAAATGCGCGAGTGTGTAAGACAAGGGCATAACATGTGTCTCCCAGAAAAATAAATTGGTGCTCCTCCTACTCTTAGCTACCCTTAGCAGTAGGGCCACTGGACTGCAGGTCACCAAACATGCAGTTCCAGTCTTATTTTAACACTTAAACACATAAAGCTGTTGCTGTTCAGATCAATTAGCAGGTCCAGGTAGTAAACATGCAGATTGCAGGTTTGGCTACAGGTCAAGGTTCATGTGCTGGACCACTTGATTAAACCTGTGTATGTCTTAAGCGTTAAGACCTACACATTATGTCTCCAGGAATCTTCATTACAACTTGCTTATGTCCTAAGCTGCCATATTAATTACATATATTACATTTTAATCTGAATACAGATACATTAAAATGCTATATGGAAAGCAAAAGATAGAAGATCCCAGCTATGTGTATAAATGCAAATAATCAGAGAAGGAATGCTCTGAGGACACAATAACTTATTGCTGTGTGCTTCAAACTCAATTTATGGTAAGTCTGGAAGACAACCCCTGCTTATAAATATGGTACAGTTTTACAGAAAATTTGATTACGACTCCTGCAAAACAGAAAATGTTCTTAAGATTTCCCAGGTGTGCTGAAATCTTCCCATATCTACTGCATGCTCTGCTCCAAATGCTCTACACTGTCCTATACAGTAAACTACATATGTAGTATATATGCATTTAGACACACACTGATCCATATAAATACTGGTGAGAGCTTACCCCACTTCTTAACTGAATCCCTCTAAACTGAAGACCCCTCATACAGTAACTTTGCTTCTCTAACTGTACAGAGAATCTGCCCTTTTCTTACTAAATATTCTTAAATTGTCTCATCCTACAAACAGATTTATTTTTGGTCTATGTAAATCTTTCCCCCTCCTGTCTCAACCCGTCTTTCTTGCTCAAATTAGAATTCGAGGCGTACCTGTCTAATGACGCATTATTTCTGCCAGAGCATGTGTCGCTCATCCACTCAGGGCTCAGGAGCCGCAGACAGAAAAGCTGCGCCCCCAGATGTCTAATGTGATTATATCCCCAATGAATTTCACACAGGAACATTTTTGCATTGCCATAGTGATAATAGCAAGCTTTTTATTATTATTTAACTACAGCATTTGCATTTTAGATTTAAACCATTTCAAGAGAACACTTTGCCCAGTGCTTTAAAATACTGAATTAAAATGATTTAATCCCTCAGCTTCACCTCTCTCACTCCTTGTTGATTTCCTACACTACTTTACTTCCAGGTTTCAATTCTGTTACCCCCCATGTCACCTGCATATGTCCTTACAGTTTTAAGTCTTTTTCCCCTCTATCCCCCTGTGTAACATTTTCCTTTTCTTCTATAACACTCAAAGGTTGATTCATCAAATTTTCACGAGGAATCTTGCAGGTTTCCCAGACATTCAATATGGGCTGAGATTGATCCAACTGGCCGAGTCTGATCGATACAATAATATCAATATATATATAATATATCAATATATATACAGGTATGAGACCTGTTATCCAGAATTCTAGGGACCTGGGGTTTTCCACATAATGGATCTTTCCGTAGTTTGAATCTTTATACATTAAGGAGGTTATTTATTAAAGTCCGAATCCCAAAAACTTGAAAAAATTTAGGTTTTGTTTTTTACTATAAAATCCATTTCAAATTTGAAGATATCATGGTCTAGCTGAGTTTTGGCCAATTCAAGGGTTTCGAGCAATTTCACAAAAAATGTGAGCTTTTCAGGCATAAAACCCGAAGAATTGCCAGGGTTTTCACAAAAACCCTACAAAGATTAATTATATCATAGTTTGGATCAAGTACAAGGTACTGTTTTATTATTACAGGTAAAAAGAAGGCTTTTCGGCAATAATCATAGAATCAATCTAATTGTTATTCAGCATGGCTGCGCCCTCTTTTAGTTCTAATGAGAAGAAGTGCTGCTAGCATATTTTCTGGCACACACTGTCCTCTTTGCTTTTTTTTTTTAAGTGACTTGAATCTAGCCCGGTCTTCCCGTCAAAAGAGTAACCCCCATATGTAATAAAATGAGAGTTATGCAATAAAAGGCACTAAGTTTGCCCAGGAGCAGTAACCCATAGCAACCAATAAGATGTTTGCTTTTAAACAGGTGATCAGTAAATGCTACCTTCTGATTGGTTGCTATGGGTTACTGCTCCTGGACAAACTTAGTGCCTTTTATTGCATAACTCCCTTAGAGTTCTAAAACCACTTATTCCTTGTAACGGTTGGCACCCTGAATCTAGAAACAATGCCAAGCACCCTGGTCTCGGCTCGTGCTTCTGCCTGTAGCAGCCATCTTTGGCCCTCGGGAGGAGCTCTCAGCTACTCAGATGCTGCCAGGTCTTAAAACGAGATGTGCAAGGTGAAAGGTTCTAAACAAGCGAAGGGGCACAACTGTAGGTAAAGACTTTGGGCAGAAGGTCGTGGTACAAGAAGTTAGGCAAATAGAGTAGTCAGATCAGGCTGGGACAGGGCAGGCAGAGAATAAACGTAGTCAGGCAGGCAATCAGAGGGGTTAAGCAGAAGAGGTAGTCGGTATTCAGGCACGGGTCAGGATCCAGAGGTCAGAATAGTCAAAAGCCAGGCAGGGGTCACAACAGGGATCAAAACAGGTTCAAACAGATTAGCAAAAGCTCAAATAGCACCAGGAACACACTCCTATTACGGGCAAGGCCTAGAAGCCCTATTAGGCTATTTATACTTTTGAATTTCACGCCCTTGCACGCTGACGTCATCACGCCAGCGCGTCTGTGCCTTTAAATGAGTCATCAGCGCGTCGCGCATGCCCTAGTGAGCAGGCGCCTGCGGCCTACTGGCAGAGGCCGCTTTCCTGGTGCTGTTCTCCTTATTAAGCATGTGCCATGATGATTTTCCCCACTGTTCGACTTGACAAATTCACACAGATTCTGCAATTGACGCATCTCTAATTAAGGCACAAACTATTCAACCCGCTCAGAAAATCATACACTGAAATGTTGAATTTAAGCAGAACCCCACTGTAATTAGTTCTGAAATAAATATGAAAAATGTATAACCTTTTTAATTATGTATTTTTGTTTTCTACTCTGCCCTCTGGACATTTAAAAGAGCTAATGACATTTCTATCTTTGGGCATGGGTGCCGAGGTAAATGCCTAGGGCTATATTACCGATGCTAGAAAGACCTTTATATTGGGCAGTCCAAGTGTTTTGTCTAAACTTTGGACCTTATATCAGCATAGAATAAATCAAAAAGCAGGGTGTACTCCCATATATTCTCCCCCTGAGGAAATTAATATTTGATGAAATGTGTTGGGCATTGCTGCAATATTCAATGCGAAAAATAAAAAATCAGATGGCCCACACTTCAGCGATTATGCTATTGGAGATCTCAATAAACCACTTAAGTTTTAGCACAATTGTGCCATCTGGTTTTTTATTTTTCACATGGAATATTGAAACCTATTCATGCAGCAAGGTTTCAGGATAACGCACCACAACACAAATCGCAGTCTTTTGAACTATTGGATATTGGATATTGCTGCAATATTGTTTGATGAGTGAGTTTTTCGCTTCTAATTTGTAAGTGCAATTTTATTTATGGAATAAGTTGTGTTAAGCATACTACACATCTACAGTATATATTTTGTTTGGTTTGTAGAAGCAGCACCTACTGGTTTATAGTAGCTGAAAATCTCCCCTAAATGCCACATGAGGAAAACTTTGTGCGACTTCAGGAAGCCAAAGCAATCCGAGTGCCACCCTGCTGGCGATTTACATTCTAACCGGCGGGAAGTCATTTAGGGGAGATCAGTCGCCCGAAGAAGAGGCGATTTGTCACCACCCTAAACAGAACAAATTATCAGGGTTTGTTTACAGCAAAAATAAAATGCATGACAAAATTCTGGCATGGGTTTGCGACAATGTTCACAGCTGGCAAAAATGTCAGTTTACTAGGTGAAAAAGTTTGCTCATTCCTAGTCTCTCATCCTGAGTAGTGCCACCTGGGTTTTCAATTAATGTTGGAATTTTAAAAGTATCCAATAAGTCCATGTCATATTGGCCTTATGCAGGATTTCCTTAAAAATTGCAACCTTAAATTGACCCCTATATATCGCTATTGGAGGCGTCAGGTGCAAAGATGTGGTCCCCTCTGCATAGGGCAAGCACTCATATAAAGTATATTCTGGCAACACCACAGTGATTTTATTTGTGCCACCAGCCAGGTGATGTGTCTTTTATGAAGCCTAACATACTGTGTAACCTTTGTTACCTGTTTGCCCTGGGAAGCCAGTAAATACATTTGTCAATTGTTCTCTGTTTGCAGTTGATGATCATTAAATCTGTGTATACAGAGTACCTGCCTGTGCAGAAAATCCCCAATTTTGCACCACTGGATTTTACATTTTGCCGAAATCACTTTTTTTCTTCTTACCCCACATAAGCAAACTGTGTTTTTATATTTAACGGATTTTATGGTTTCTTGGAATTTTGAAGCAGTCCCCTAGATAATGTGGAGTTCTACTGGGATTTTTTCTTTGTGTGACTATACAATTTTAGCCTGTCAACTTGTAAATCTGTAGCAATCAGTTTCCACTGTGGTCTGAAAGGTTTTTCCCAGTGTTCAATAATTCTCTACTCTGAAGCAGCTTGCAGTTATTTGCAGGGGTTCCTCCTCTGTGGGTCTTTATATATGATACATAAATAGTTTTATATAAGCTTCTAACACACACCTCTCTGGATTGACTTGCCTGTATCATTCTCTCCCCTCTAATTTGCCAGCTGCTTTCTTTCTGCTTCTATGCTTAACCCTGTCTTGCTCCTGTGACCCTATTTGTTTCACTGTTCTACCTTTGTATTTGTCTGGCTCTCTCACATTCTGCTTTGCCTTCCAACAGTTTGTCACTGCTTCTGTGTATATCTATGAGTTGCCAATTGTACCCTGTCTCTGTTTTGCGCATCAAACCCTCTTTCACACATATATTGTACTCATGGGTGTCCGCAGAACATTTTCCAGGGGGAGGGGAAAGAAGAAAATATATTACACAAATTACTTGTACCCATATTTTGGTTTCCACACAAACCTAACAAGAGCTTTTCTGTAAATTTATAAAGTAGTAAATGTATAGTGTATAACATCACCATTTTATTAGTGATACAAACGCCTTGTTTGCCAGAGCAGCACTTGGTATTTTACTTTCTACTTTCTTAGTACAATTACTAGCCAGCAGTTTGCAGAATGTTATTAGAGTTCTAGTTACAGCTGGATACATACAATGAAGCCTCCATTTTATATCCCCTAATTTAAAGTTTTTCCATATTTTATACCATATGTTGTGGTCCCACCGATATATAATGCTTAATACATTTCCCTGATTTTGCACCATTTTTTTTCTGGTCCCCTGAAAAAATATAAAATGGGGGTTCTGCTGTGAATAAAGTAGAGTAACAACAGCAGGTTGTGCACAACAAAATGTCACTAGTATAGAATTTATGTTTATACATTCTATTTCAATCTAGGGAAAAGCTGCTTTGTTCCCAGAGTGGCAGAAGGGTTAAGATATAAAAAAAAAAGAATAAACAATGAGGGGGATACAGGAGCAGGAGAGGGGGTGAGGTGCAAAAATATATATTATCATATTATAGATATTTCTATCTATACAAATTTATAGAGTAAGGCAGAGGTTTATTAGAGACAGAGAGAGGAGTGTGGAGTAACTCAGTAGAATGAAAAGGCAAAGGGTAAATACTAAGGGGGTTATTTATTAAAATCTGAATTTAATAATTTATTTAAAAAACCATGACCAAACTCCCATGCTTGATTTGGCCTTATTTATTAATAAAATATCCCCAATTAATCAGATCGCAGAAAAAAACATTAAAATCTAGCGATTTTAATGTTTTTCCTGGGTCTTCCTCCCGAATTGCTCAATTTTTTGGGGGTTTTGCCTGTAAAGGTCTGATTTTCGGGCAGATGACCTCAACACATCTGAGATGCAGGGTTTTCAGATTCAAGCTTTTTGCAGCATCAGGCTTTAATAAATCTTGACTTGCAAATGAGATAAATCCAAGTTTTTTGGGGAAAATCCTTTGATTCGAATTCGATCGGATGTGCTAAAACTTTGATACGAATGATTCAAGTAAAGCATATTCACCGCGAAGTTAAAAAGTACGATTTTTTTAATACATTTCGATTGTTCTTTTTTTATTAGAATTTCAAAGTTATGGGAGTTCAAAAAAAAAACTCCCATTACTTTGAAATTTGACCCTAAATCTGCCCCTAACAGTTAATTTTACACACAGACATACACAAACACTGGCATTCACACTCCAAGCTAAACTGACCTGATAGATTTACACTCCTCTGCCGTGGGAAAGAAGCTACTTCATCAGGAGAAGATTCTCTGGTTCTCTCCTCTCTCACACAGTTGAGGAGCAGGAAGCATCTCACAGAGGGAAGGGGTGGAGCTAAATCCGGACTGCTGCTCTGAGCAGTAGAATAGACATTGGGATGGTCCATTATTTGAAGGGGTGCTGACCAAAAGATGTAAGCCTTTTATAAACTTATTTCAGGTTCTTAGTGGTAATTTTAAGAAATGTGTTCATATAAAAAAGAGAAAAACAATATATATCCATATGGCAAGAGAATATCCTTTATTATGTCCCCCCTTGCCCCTATCTGTGGAAGCCCATGATTGTACCGTATATTCTAATTTGTCTTCTCGCTCTCTCTCTCTCTTTCTGTTTTATAAACTTTTTTCCTCAAATCCCCTTCAGTCACTCCCATCTGTGCAGCTGTAGAGAAACATTATTATTTTCCTTCACAGAATTGATAAAAGTATTTTCCTACATAAGCAGTTCATATACACAAGGCAATGCATCCTGCTGCCAATTAAAGCAGTTTATTTAATAAGAGATTGCTTTTTAACGGTAATCCTCTGTTAATTGTTCGCATTTAAACTAAACCTCATCTCTCACCAGAACCTAACCTCTCTGTTTCGTCCATTAAATTAGCTGCAGAAATAGGCAGAGATTCTCTCCAATCGACTCCAGATAAAACTCCCATTTATTTCTCGGGATCCCTGTTGGTGTGATAATGAAGAGCTAATTGTGTAAGCTCCAGAGTCTCTTTTTCCTTGGTACACTGTATGGTCAGGAAAGGGCATAGCTACTTCATACTAATTATCGTCAATGCTTTTTGGCCTTTTGGCCATAATTAGGCTCTCCATCTTTCCTGCTACAGGCTAAGTGTATCTCACTTCAATACTGAAACCTCTTGGCATATAAGTACTGTTAGTTATTTCACCATAAAGCAGAGGATCAGGAGGATTTTACTGAAGGGCGTGCTGTGTGTCCCATCTAAAAAGAAATAACAGCCGAAGAATATTAAACACAAAAAGTATATTTTTGCTGAGAGGACAGGTCTAACTCCTTCTTAGTGCACTGGACTTTCATATCACTAAAAAAGGGCCACACAAAGTGAGATAAACAGACCTGTATAAAGGCAAGGCAAATATGGAAAGGTTAGTTAAGACA
This sequence comes from Xenopus laevis, assembly GCF_017654675.1. Lineage (NCBI taxonomy): Eukaryota > Metazoa > Chordata > Amphibia > Anura > Pipidae > Xenopus > Xenopus laevis. The sequence continues at coordinate 80,301,545 of NC_054383.1, forward strand.
TTTGCTTGTGAAACTAATGGCCTTTAGCAACCTAGCAAATAAGGGGGAAGTAATAAACCACGTATGGACCTACAAGCAAGAGATTTATAAAATTGGACTGCTACTTGGAGCTCAGTGGGCAGCAGCCATCAACCAGTAATTATTTGGGACATTGAGATGTCACATGGTTTTTAATCTGCTATGATTATCACCTATCCTGCATTGCTTCTAAGAAAGTGATAACAATTTTCTTGAAAACTTTTGACTTGAAAACACAGCAGTTATGACTATAATGACATAGGCAAAAGTAAAATCAGTGGGAAAAATAAACCTCCCTGTGAGTTGCCACTTGGTCACTCTAAAAGATAATGGGTCTCATATACTGTTTGGGGTTACAATACTGCAAAACATACATTACAATACCACACTGAGAGTGCTGGCCCCCTGTACTTAATGACAATAATTCTACTAGGTGTATTACTAGTGTATGAGTTGCAAGATTCAGGAGTGCACTGTTATAAAGCTACAGGGAACCCTACAACTTACCAAACATAACAGCAATCAATATTTTTACATGCAATTGGAAGGTATAGAGTAAAGTATTGGACATTACTGTGAGGCACCCTACTCAGTATTTAACTATGATAGAGCTAACATCTCTCTGACAGCCATATAAGCTTGCCTTCCCACTGACTCTAATGCATTTTGGTGAAATGTTGCAGTCTTGTGAATGTTTACAGTGGTTTCAGAAGTTTTTCAGCAAAGTCAAAAGCCCCAGCCATAGCCTTTATTGTTTTTCTTTTTACAGCACTTAACAGCAATAATTGCAAGTAGTCTATTTTTTAGTAGTGATGAGCAAAATTATTCGCCAACTTTCACAGCGAAAATGACGCCCACAGGGGCAGATTCACTAAGCGCTGAATTTGCGCTAGCGTCCGCTTCGCTCACATCGTAACACTTTGCCAGACGGAGATTTACCAGGACAACGCTAATTCACTAAAATCTGAAGTTGCGTCCAGGGTGCCGAACGCTGGCAAAGTTGCACTAGTGTTACTGCGGCAAGCGAAGTGAAGTTGCGCTAGCGTTGCCTAATTTGCATACGGTGGGAAGTTAAAGTTGAATGGACGTTTATATTGCAGCCAATACATTACACTACACAAGCCCAGGAAACCTTAATAAAATAAAATAGAGTTGTTATATTGCCCTACACATGAGCCCAGTGTATAGTTTATGTGCCATATGTTAGGAAATGTAGGGGGGAAGCCGGGTACCCCAGAAAAAATGTACAATCTTTTGCAGCCTATCACCCTGAAAAATGAAAAGTTGCCAGCGTTTTTTGGGACTTAGAAAAATTTTCAACTGTTTTTTGAGGAACTCCTCAACTCTACTCTATTGCACTTCACCTGGTCTGAGGTGGCGAACGCAAGTCTGGCACAAGAGGTAACGTTCAGTAAAATCCGCATCTTAATGAATTTGCGTAGTTACGTCCCTTCGCCAGAGCGCAACTTTGCCAGGCGTAAGGGAGAGATTTACCACTAGAGTCTCTATCTCCTTCACTAGCGAAGTTAGTAAATCGGTGAAGTAACTAAATTATGTCACGCTGGCAAATTTTCACTAATGTTAGTCACATTGCCCTTTAGTAAATCTGCCCCATACACTCCAATGGGTGAAAAAAATTGTTGCGCATTAAAAAATGTTGTTGCCTCTACACTTCAATGCATTTCGAGAGAATTTTCATTGTTTCGCAAATTATCGGCGAAGCAAAATGGGTCAGATTCACCCAACACTATATATTTGTTGTTTTTAAATAATTTACAGTCAATCTGTTTTATAGTTGCTAGAGTCAATGATCCTGACATTCAGGTAGAAGTGCCAGGGTCAAAACCGAAGCATTGGCCAAAATGAACAGACATCTAAAGTTGTGCATATTTTGTAACTGACACAAAAAAGAGTATGCTGTGGCTCAAATAGGTATTTCCTGTGTTTGTCTTTATGTGCCTCTTATGGTCTATACATTGCCCACTATTTCAATATAAGTTCAATGAATATGGCTTGTGCTAATCATATTTTTACCTACTGTTGTAATCATGAAAAATATTGTTTTCTGCTATTTCTTAAACTAAACAGGACAAACAAGGACACTGAAGCTACTTCACGTTTGGTCCTTGCATGGTAGATAATTAAACTACCAGTGTACCTTTCACCCTCTGTTGTGTTTATTATGCACGGGACTTATCTGTACACTTAGGGGCATATTTATCAAGGGTCGAATTTCGAATTGAAAAAACTTTGAAATTTGAATTCAAAAAGACCAGCTGAAGTAAGTCGACATTTTTTTTGTTCGAATAGGTCCGTTTTGGATCGAATAGGTCCATATTCACCCAAATTCAAATTGCTTGAATCGGAGGAATAGCGCATTCAAGCAATCAAGTCCACCAATTGACTCCAAATAAGTTCTAGGAGGTCCCCCATAGGCTAAAACAGCAATTTGGCAGGTTTTAGATGGCGAATTGTCGAATTTTTAAAGAGACAGTACATAATAAATGTTGATATTCGAATTTTTGAATTTTTTTCAAATTCAAATTGAATTTGGACTATTCCCTAGTTGAATTACACAAAAAATAGCTCGAAATTCGATTTTTTTTTTCATTAGAAAATTCACCTCGACCTTTGATATATCTGCCCCTAAGGAACAGGTTTATCAAGGTTTGAATTGAAAATTCGAATTTGAATTTTCAAAAATTTTTATGGTCAAAATTGTCAAATTAGACTAGGGAGTTATTCAAATTTGATTCAAGTCTTTTAAAAAATTTGAATTCGATTTATGAGATTTATCATACGCTTGCACTTTAAGAACTCAAATTCGACTATTTGCCACCTAAAACCTGACGAATTGCTGTTTAAGTCAATGGGAGAGGTCCAGGGATCAATGTGGAGTTGTTTGCAGCCTTCCTGACAATCAAGTTTTTAAAATTTAAATCTAATTTTGATTGGTCGAATTTGGAATTTATGGGAGTTTAGTTTTTTTTTAAAAAAACTCACATGAATTCGAAATCTGACCTTTCATAAATATGCCTCTAATAATCTACTTAACTACCTCACAAAGACCAAATATGGAGTAGCCTCAATGCCCCTGTTTGCTTGATATAGTATAAGAAATAACAAAAGCCATAGATTTTATGATTAAAACAACAGGCAAAAAGTATGTTCAGCACAAGCTTTATTCATTGGATCAATGCTGAACACGTGGATTTAATTCCCCCTTCAAATGAATAATAACACCAAAAATGAAAGTGTTTTAAAGTCATTAAAATTTTATGTACACCGAGAATCACGCTGGAAAACAGCCCAAAACATCACCCTTGATGTATATTTATCTTTAAATAAATCTCAGTTGCAATTAAAACCAGTGCAATCACTTCTTCCATCACTTTGGGAAATAGAGAGTTTCCCTTCTGCAAACATTTCAAAACAGCTTGGGAGTGTGCGTGTTTATTTAATGACATTTCATGGCAGAACAAAAGGTCATGAAACGGAATGATTAAAAGCTGGCATTCCCTTGTCTACTGTACATACTAATAGGGGGATTACATTGGCACATGTTACCACCTCGCCGGGTTTATTCACAGTTCCAATCATATTTATGTGCACTTGCTTTTTTTGTTTTGTTTTTTCTCATGCCAACAAATGAAAGATGAATATGTATATCTATGTACACATGACTTGATAACTGCCAACATGTATTTATTTTTGCTGTGTTTTTTTTTATGAGGTCGAAAATCTAGATTCCTTCTAACAAAAAATCTGTCCAAAGAACAAATGTTGTTTACAATAAACACCAAAGTATATTTCAATATCTTAGTCATTTATTGCAGCAAGGGTAATAGTACAGAGAGAATTTATGTCACTGCCTTATCCATTCATGTTCACGATTTATGGGTCCCACTTGCTCCTCTTGCTTGCTCACAGAGCATTTTAATCTAGGGAGAGCCCATCCATATTTTAAACTGATATCCAACCACAGTCAAAGGCTCAGAAATCTCATTAAGAATAGCATTTTAATGCAAATGTCTGACATAAGAGACTGGTATTATTTGCCTGCTAAACCTGGAAAAACGACAAGACATATATAAAATATAATTGGTAATATAAATGAAAATGTCTACTTTTAATTTAGAATTTTTATGATGGAGCAGTTTATTCTTGTACTGTACAGGCTAAAATACTAGATTTAGTTGCATCAAATCAGAAAAACGTTATCCTATGTCTTATGTCTATGGGGAAATTTGGGGATACGGTGATATGAAAAGGTCGCACTCTCCCAAATCTGTGGTTTCATTTATCAGAACTTATTTTTTCATATTGATTCAATATAAAACAGGTAGAATCATGTGTGGAAAATTAAGTAGGGATGCACCAAATCAAGGATTCGGTTCGGGATTCAGCCAGGATTCTGCCTTTTTCAACAGGATTCAGATTTGGATGAATCCTTCTGCCTAGCCAAACCGAATCAGAATCCTAATTTGCATGTGCAAATTAGGGGCAGGGAGGGAAATCGCGTGACTTTTTGTCACAAAACAAGGAAGTAAAAAATGTTTTCCCATTCCCATCCCTAATTAGCATATGCTCGGTATTCGTCCGAATCTTTCGAGAAGGATTTGGGGGTTCAGCCGAATCCAAAATACTGGATTCGGTGCATGCCTAAAATTAAGTATACTCATATATATTATCTTATATACTTTTTCACATAATAATTCATTGGGTAAGTAGAGACAGGAGCTAACAATCAAGTGGCATTGATCTCAACGAACTCTACCATATGTAAATAAAACATTCATACCTGCTAGCAACTGCTTACCATTCTCTAAAATGGAATTATTAAACCATCATTTGGTATCGCACAGGAAGCATGGCCTTCATATTCTTAAAGGAATTGTTCAGTATAAAAATTAAAAATGTAAATAGATAGGCTGTGCAAAATAAAAAATGTTTCTAATATAGTTGAAAATATATAATCTATAAAGGATGGAGTACTGGATGTCTAACATAACATAGTCAGAACACTACTTCCTGGTTTTCCACTGATTGGTTGCCAGGCAGTAACCAATCAGTGACTTGAGGGGGAAGTAGCTGACTAACTCAGAGTTAGAGAGCTGAAAAGCAGGAAGTAGTGTTCTGGCTACTATGTTAGACATCCAGTGTCTCCAGCCTTTATAGATTACAGCCAGAAGAGAAGCATTCCGTTAGCTGTAATAACCCCGGGCTGGTGCCGTTTTCTGCTGATAGGAGCACCGGCCCGGGGTTTCAGGTAAGTAAATACATTCACTTAGGGGTGCCTAACAATCATATAGGTCCATTTGCGATCGAATTTGAATCGTACGAATCAAAGTAATTACGCATTAGATCGAATTTGATGCAAAGTTTTTCCCCAAAAAAAACTTTGATTTTTCAGTCCACTAATTGACTGCAAATGGATTCTAGAAGGTCCCCCATAGGCTAAAACAGCAATTTGGCAGGTTTTAGATGGCTAATGGTCAAAGTCTATTTTTTAAAGAGACGGTTCATGATAAATTTTGAAATTCGAATTTGGACTATTCTCTAGTCGAAGTACACAAAAATAAGCTCGAAATTCGAATTTTTTTCATCTGAATTTTTTTGATTCGAATTTTCACTTCGACCTTTGATAAATCTGCGACTTAATTTCCCTCCAAACTGCTATAGTAGTAGGTAAGCCTTACTCTCCCTTTCTTTTTCTTTTTTTTGTAAAACTTGCGCTTGAATCTGACTTCCAAAGTGCACCATAGCAGAAAGGCAAAACGACAATGACAGCTTGAATTCCTCTGTGCGCTGAAGCGGAAGTCAGCATCACACTGATGACCTAAAGCATCTAAGCTTTTTTTTAAGCATCTGTAGTATAAATTTATGTTTCTTTTCCTTCAGATAGATTTGGGAGTAATGTTGTAAGCATACATTTTACCTGGTGTGAAGCTGACTTCCGGTTCTGTGCACAGAGGAATTCAAGCTGCCATCACCTATTCGCCTTTCTACTATGGAGCACTTTGGAAGTCAACTTCAAGCTCAAGGATTACAAAAAGGGAGAGTAAACCTGACCTGCTACTATAGCAGTTTGGGGGGGGGGAGATTAAGTATTAAATGTTGGTGTTACTGCTCCTTGAATGCTTTCCTCCCTGCCTAACCTACTCAAAGCTTCCACACCTCTGTTGCTTTTATCCAGGAAGCTCTATTCTGTTACCCACTACAGTCCAAGAAGCTGCAAGTATAAGGGTGGAGCTAGGATGGGTAGTCAGTAGTACAAACCTTATAGTAGTGGCAAACTAATCAAAATCATCAAGAGCCTTAAATCATATCATTATATTATTATCATATCATTATTTATGTGAATACAAATAACACTATTAGAAACAAAAAATACCTTTGTTTTGCTAAAGGAAAATTCTGCTCTACGTCAACCTGATGCACAGGTGGTGGTTGCCAATGAACTGTATTTGGAGTCCTCGGGTTGACAATTATGATCATAAAGCTATGCTTGAACCAGGCAGCTGTATGCTAATTTGAGAAGACAATCAACAGTAATGGAACACAGAAGCTGTAAATAAAACTGACCTTACCTCCCAATGAATAAAATAATATATACTGCATGGTTATTACAACTGAGGTTGTTTTTCACATTATAGATTGCATATGCAGCTTCATGCCATTGTAGACTCACATAAGGGAACAATATCACTTTAAATATAAGTGTATTTTAATGGTTTTTTGTCCTTTGATTATTTTCCCTCAGCTCTAGAATGATTTATTAAATTAGTTTGTCGAGCCCAAGGAGATTCTCCTCCAGTACTGATATTCCATTACTGATAATTCTAACCACCCGTCCTTAGGTTGATGTTGAGCTACAACTTTTTCTGTCGTACTGATGATGATTAAAGCTGTAGTTTAATTAAAGCTGGAAGGAGGTGTTTTATAAAATAACCAGCCTGCCCTCAGCATTTATATCTATTGGTTTTCATAGCTGGTACCTGCATATTGGCAATATAAACATTGGCAAACCTCTATATGTGCAAATATATTTGCTATGCATCCTGCCGCTTCCTACCTTGCACCTCTAAATAAACACAAGGTGGGACAGGCCAGCCCATCTCTCTTGGAACCTACACTGACTAAGGCAGTCACCTCTGGATACACAGGCAATGCTGCAGGTCACTGCACCTCAAAACAGAGTGCAGAGATCTGTGGCCATTTGCAGACATCCTAACATAGCAAGCAAAGTGCAAAAACACTGCATTTGGCACACTGCATTTCACTTTGAAAATGAGGCTCATTCATATAAGCATGTGCTGTAACATTGGCTTCATTTTAATTAGAAAGGTAGCATTTATTTATATTTGTCAGCCTTTAAACATTCCCATCTGTAATTCTATATTCAATGTGCCTCAATATTACGGTTTGTGTATACACTGAGAACGTTATTTGCCATACACCCATAATATATAAAGCTCTGTGACCCAAAATTGCTTCAGGAGGAACTCACCCTCCCTCTAGTTTATAGAAACAATCTGATTGCTTATCTCCTGTGCATTGTGCTCCCAGCAATCACTAAGTGATATGCAATAGCTAAGCCTGCCTAAAAAGATTTCTTTATTTTTGATGTGTCATATCATTCTGTTCTTTTAGTTTATAATAGCAATAATACATTCATTCCTATGAAGGTAATGCATCCCTACAGAATGCGTCTGATGTCCATAACATTAAAGCAAGGGCCTATGAAAGACATCCGCCTCGCACACTAAAATCTCTCCCGCTATTCCCAGTTGCCTCCAAATCCAGCTCATCAGATATACATCACACCCCTCTGCCTCACTTCAAACGGCCACTCTCTGACTCTGCCAGTTTAGCTACAGAGAAATTCAGCAGTAAGACATCAGCTGCAAAAAATAACTCATTTCATTCTTTTCCTTACGCCCTCTACACCTTTTCAAATTGCTGCCCAAGGAGATTGGTGCTATATTTATAGTGCAGAATTAATATTTCAAGTTTTATTACAGACAGTTTCTACCACATACATTCATTGCACCCTCATCAGAAGGTCCCAATGACCTTTTGCCATGGGCTGAGACTGAATGTTGCTTTGTTGTTCTCATCTTTTGAACTTGTCAGAATACTACTGAATCCATTAAATTATTTTTTTTCGATAAACTGTATTTACATTGGCTAAATAATTTAATAATTATCATGCTTGTCTATTTATATTAAAAAAACAGAGCTGTACTTACTCCCAGTCACCAAATAAAATAAATACAGCCATAAATATATTTTTAAAAAATTCCATTATAGACTACATTTATGGTGAATGATGGAGTAAATTGGCTATAATGTATTGTTACAGTGACATCTGTCTTTTCTAAAATGTACAGGGAATAGTGCATTTAAGCTATATTATATAAGTTGAAGGGGGATACTTAGTACAGATAGTGTTAATATTTCCTCCCAATCAGGTAATGACATGGCTACTGAGAGCAAAGCTGCTACTGCAGGTAAAAGGGGTGCACTCCCACACCTATGGGATCTTCTTTGGATGTCTGGTCTCTTCTGCTCTGACTGTTCCCAGAATGTGAAACTGCTCCTAGTGAGTGAGAGGAAGCTTGAGAGAGAACCAATGGGCATGTGGAGACTCAGAGGTGGTTATTAATTAAATTCCAAATTTTAAAATCTCAAAAAAAAAAGAGTTTTTTTAGAAAACTCCAATTTTTAGAGTAAAAACATCTCACATTTTGCAAAACTTGTTACACCCCAATTCTGCAAAAAGCTTGAAATCCGAAAATCCACCATCTCACTCAGACCTGTCGAGGTCCTGTATAAGTCAATGGGAGAGGCACCTATCTCTGAGTTTGTTTAGTCCGAAAATCCGGCTTTTTTGGTTTTCGGGCAAAAACTCTATTTCTACTCTAACTCTAATTCTAGCAATTCGGTAAAAAAAACTTTTGGGAAGTTTGGGAAAAAACCCGAAAAAAATCAAGTGATTTGGTTTTTTCGCTTTCGATTAAATCAAGTTTTTTTTATTAATAACTAAGCTAAAATCAAACATGGGAGTATGGATGTGGTTTTTTTTTTAAATAAAATATAAGATAAATTCAGATTTTAGTAAATAAACCCCAAGGAATATGACAAAGAGAGACAGAGTGCCTAAGCCTGACAATGAGAGAGAACGTGAGTGCCAAGAGACCTGTGACTATGTCTGAAGAAAGGTAATGTTTGGGAAATTGCACCAGTAAGGCTGGCTTGAAGTAGACCATGTGGCTTGACTGATAGAGAGAAATTATCTCTGAGCTGTGAGTAACAGGGGGCCAACCTTGTGTTGTGGTCCAGAGCCTGGGAGATGTGCTGGGGTAATCAGGAAGACTTAATCTCTTATTTTTGATGTCATATTGCCATATAAAGACACCCTGTTGATGTGTTTTTGTTGTTGAACAATTGTTCATGTTGAGCATTATTTTTCTGCATTTTCTGTGTTTCTTTTTTACACAAGAAACCCCTTGCCTGCCATTTAAAAAAAGAATGCTCCCACAGTATTTAATGTCGTTTATAGATTTTTTTTAAATGATACACAGATCCGCTTGGGGAAAATAGTGTATTGCACCAATAACTGATTGGCAGATAAAAGACCAACGGTCCTGATAACTATTTGAGACAATTTTAGATCTGTTGAAAGACACCTAATGCCAAGTAAAATGTTGAGATGTATCCAATGTATCCAATGGATGCTTTACTAAACTCAGATTTACAGTATAACAATGAAGATCTGTGTCTTTCTAGGTTCTCTTTTGAGCATCTACTTATCTTGTTTTGCTCAGCTTTATCCCTGAGGCATATGGTTCAGAATAGTAACTCTCTGTTGTTAACTGTGCTTAAGGCTAGTGGCACACTCTTTCTTTAAAAAGAAGACTGATCTGCCTTTTTTCCACCAGCATAAAAATGCCAAGTATGCCACTAGCCTAAAGTCTTAAGGAGAGAAAAGAAAGAAATGTCTTAATGAGAACGTAACATTACAACGATTAAATAAATATACTGTCAACTTAACATAGGGTACTTATATCACATGTAATAAAAGGCACGTAGTTAGCCTAGATGCAGTAGCCCATCACAAGTAATTAGATGTTTTTAAACAGATACCAGGAAATGTTGCTTGCTGCTTTGTGCCTTTTATTAAATAACCAGTATCATATTTCAACCCAATGTTTCAAAGGCTACTGTCCCCTTTCTCAATACACTGCAGTGAACACCACATAAACACTTCAAGATCTAATGCCCTACTATAGCAGCTGTTGAAAAGTTTGCTTGCTGTTCCATTAAGGCTCCAGTTAAACCAACTGGCTGCAGCCATTGTTGCACAATGTAATCATTGTGTGCATTTTCTTTGTATCATTATATCTGTGAATTTTTATTTTCTTATTCTTTTTCTTCTCTTTAGTATGAGTATAAACCTACAAAATATGCTCTTATTTTCCACGTGTATCCCAATTAGGGAGGTAACCTAATGAATTTATTAGTGTGCACTAATGTTTTCATAGAGTTCCATTGTTTATATTCAGGGATGTGACTGATCCTGGGGGTAGGGGCCATTTTGTGTGGTCTACATGAACATATGGATGCGAAGTGAATAAAGCTAGTTGTGCAACCCTGTTGAAGGATCCAAAAGGCTCCATTTGGGTTGAAACCCACTGAAATTTGCTTACAAGATTTATACTGTGGAGCTGTTCTGGAAATCCTCTAGGATTCCTAAATAAATCACAGACATTCAAATTTTGATGGAATTTTAAAGAATTAAATATTAAACTTAATTATCCCAGACCCAGAGGAACTCCTGCCATGAATCACACTCAGAAACTTGCCTCTGGCAGCTGCACCCCACAAGTTACCAAAGACAGCAAAAAGCTGCTCCTGGTAATTTAAAATCAATATTTATGTTTTCAAAGCTGCATTTCTAGTGCCGAAAGCACAATTGTGTCCTGAAGGGGTAGCGAATTGTGTCCTGAAAGGATAGCGAATTCCATAGAAGCTATGGGCAATGATCAATTAAACAATAGTGATTTGATATTTATTGAATGAACGCTTAAACAATTAGACTGATCCAGAACTGAATTGATCTGTTATAAACTTACCGAGGGGACGACAGGGACGCCTGTCGCCCCCTCGACGGGGACGCCCGTTCCTCTCCGCCGCCGCCGATGCGGCTAGGCCTCAGGCGCCGGCTCCTATGGAGCGCGCGGCGCGCATGCGCAGTAATTAAAGGCGCAGGCGCTGGCGCTGATTCGCCAGCGTCCTGTGGCGCCAAATTCAAATCTTTAAATGGCCAGCAGTCCTTTTTGCCTTGCCCAACGTAGGTTCTGTTTATCGTTCCTGGGTGTGATTATTCTGTGTTTCTTGTTGTGACCTTTGGCTATTCCTGATTACTGTTTGACTTCCGCCTGCCCTGACCCTTTGGCTTGTTCCCGACTACTCTTTGGATTCCGTTTCTGTACTTCGACCCTGTTAGTTGCTGACCCGGCCTGTGACCTCGACCACTCTGCTGTTTACCGATTTTGTACCGCATTCCGATTGGTTTTGACTCGGCCCGTTCCTGGACTTTGTTAACTCTACGTTTAGTTCCCTTGCTCGCCCAGAGTTCTTCCCTCAGTCTCCTCACTATTAAGTCCTGGCGGCATCCGAGTAGCGGAGGGCTCCACCCGACGTGAAAGGCGGCGGTTATAGGCCGAAGCGTGAGCCGAGCCCGGGACATTGGGGTTTACTCTGGGTTGTGGGATACCGAACGTTACATTACGTTGGGCCAATAACTAAGAAGATGGAGCCAGCTGAAGCTACTGCTTCCACCACTCCTTCGGAAGCGATTCTGGCAAATCTTCTACAGAGACTTGGTGAACAGGAGGACAAGCAAGACTACATTGTGCAATGTCTTCACGGTCTTTCTTCCAGACTTGACATGATGCAGCAACAGCCTGTTCCTGGTCCGAGTAATACTACTCCTCAGGCAAGTACTTCTCCACTTGCTGGTAGTACCTTCCATGAGCCCAAGGTTCCTTTCCCCGAGAAGTTTGCTGGGGATCGAAGTAAGTTTTTTACTTTCCAAGAGGCCTGTAAACTGCATTTCAGTTTTTTACCCTATTCCTTCCCTACTGAGGAGTCTAGGGTGAATTTTGTAGTTACGCTGTTACAGGGTGATGCCCAGCTCTGGGCATTTAGTTTGTCTCAAAGGGATCCAGCCCGTCTCTCCTTAGAGGCTTTCTTTAAAGCCATGGCTATTATTTACGATGATCCTGATCGTGCCGCCTCTGCTGACGCTGCCATACGTGCCCTTAAACAAGGCAAACGGCGGGCAGAGGATTATTGTACTGAATTCCGCCGTTGGGCGGTAGAGACGGGCTGGAATGATACGGCTCTTATGAGTCAATTCAGGGTTGGTTTGGCTCCGACTATTAAAGATAGTCTTGTAAATTTTCCCGCACAGTCTTCTCTGGATTCTCTCATGCATCTGGCTATCCAGATTGATCGAAGGCATAGAGAGAGACTCCAGGAAGAGCAGGTTTCCTATGTTACACCTCCTCCCGTAAATGTCTTTAACACCCCTCAAGTCTTTCCTAGATCTTTAGAAGAACCTATGCAGATTGGTTCTACTCGTCTCTCTTCCGAGGAGAGGGTTCGTAGGAGGAATAATGGGTTATGTCTGTATTGTGGGGATAAGGGGCACTTTCGCAACACCTGTCCCAAAAGGCCGGGAAACGACAGAACCTAAGCAGGTCTGGGGAGTCTTGCTTGGGTGATGTCGTTTCTACTCCCCAATCTTCTCAAATTTTAATTCCGGTTCTTTTGAGTTGGGACAGTGGTTGTGTGCAGAGCTCTGCTTTTTTGGATTCTGGGGCAGCGGGTAATTTTTTGGATTTTGGGTTTATTCAAAAACATGGTATTCCTTGGGAACCACAGGTTCCATCTTTCAGACTATCCGCCATTGATGGTAGATCTTTGGGTTCCGGACTAGTATCTACTCGATCTAAGGTTATTCACATGTCCATTTCTGATCATTTTGAATCTCTTTCATTTTTCATTACTGAGTGCCCACAGACTCCAGTCATTTTAGGTCTTCCCTGGTTACAAGCTCATAATCCCCAGGTTGATTGGCCCTCTGGTAAAATTTTAAAATGGAGTTCTGCATGTATGTATTCTTGTGTTAAGCCTGTCCAGACCCTGGCCGCTACTTCTTTAAAGAGTCTTCCTCCTTGTTATGCCGCTTTTTCTGATGTTTTCTGTAAAAAAGCAGCTGAATCCTTACCCCCCCCATAGACCCTATGACTGTGCTATTGAATTATTGTCTGGGTCTTCTCCTCCCAAGGGAAGGACATATCCTCTTTCCCTCCCCGAGTCTTTAGCCATGGAGGAATATATTAAAGAGAATTTGGAGCGGGGGTTCATTAGACCTTCTTCTTCCCCTGCGGGGGCTGGGTTTTTTTTTGTCAAAAAGAAGGATGGGACTCTTAGACCCTGTATCGATTATAGAGGGTTAAATAAGATCACGGTCAAGAATCGTTACCCCCTCCCTTTAATCTCTGAACTCTTTGATAGAGTGAAGGGGGCTGTTATTTTTTCCAAATTGGATTTAAGGGGTGCCTATAATCTAATCAGGATAAAGGAGGGGGATGAGTGGAAGACCGCTTTTAATACCAGAGATGGGCATTATGAATACTTGGTAATGCCATTTGGTCTGTGTAACGCCCCCGCTGTTTTTCAAGAACTGGTTAACGATATCTTCCGTGATCTTTTGGGTCGGTTTGTCGTTGTCTACTTAGACGACATTCTAATTTTTTCTTCAAATTTGTTTTCCCATCGTGCTCATGTTCGGGAGGTTCTATCCAGGTTAAGGCAGAATCATCTGTATGCTAAGCTTGAGAAATGTCTCTTCGAAGTCTCTGCTGTACCCTTCCTTGGATATATTATTTCCCAAACTGGTCTTGAGATGGAGCCCACTAAAGTCCAAGCAATTCAGCAGTGGGCACAACCCCTTTCTTTGAAAGCGATCCAGAGATTTTTAGGGTTCGCTAATTACTATAGGCAATTTATTCTGAATTTTTCCAAATTGGTGGCCCCAATTACTGCTTTAACTAAGAAAGGGGTTGACCCTAGTATTTGGTCTGCTGAGGCTGTTGAGGCCTTTAGCCTCTTAAAAGAGGCCTTCATTTCTGCTCCAGTTCTCCGGCATCCAGACTCATCTTTGCCTTTTATTGTTGAGGTGGATGCGTCTGAGATCGGTGCCGGAGCAGTATTATCTCAACGACATCCTGTCTCTGGTAAAATTCACCCATGTGCCTTTTTCTCAAAAAAATTCTCCTCTGCTGAGGTCAATTACGATATTGGCAATAGGGAATTATTGGCCATTAAATTGGCATTTGAGGAATGGAGACATCTCCTTGAGGGTGCCAAGCATACAGTTTCTGTGTTCACAGATCATAAAAATTTGTTGTACATTGAATCTGCTAAACGGTTAAACCCTCGTCAAGCCAGGTGGTCATTGTTTTTCTCACGTTTTAATTTTCTCATCACCTACAGACCTGCAGAAAGGAATTTGAAAGCAGATGCCCTTTCTAGAAGTTTTGTCTCCAAGCCTAGGGAGGATTTGGAACCAGTTTCTATTGTTCCTAAGGAGGTGATTGTGGCAGCCTTGAGTCCGGATCTCTCTACCTCCTTGTCGAATGCCCAGGTAGATTCCCCTCCTGATATTCCTGTGGGCAAGTTGTTTGTTCCTAGCGATTTACGTGAAGCAGTCTTTCACGAGACTCATGATTCTAAAGTGGCTGGTCATCCGGGTTGTGCGAAGACTTGCGATTTGTTGTCTCGTACTCTCTGGTGGCCGACTTTAAGACAAGACGTTGCCAAATATATTGAGTCATGCCCAGTCTGCCAACGATCTAAGCCATCTAGATCTTTACCTCAAGGGTTGCTGCAGTCACTTCCTATTCCTGAGAGACCTTGGACTCATATATCCATGGATTTCATTGTAGAATTACCTCCATCGAAGGGGCATACTGTTATCTGGGTAGTGGTGGACCGTTTTAGTAAAATGTCTCATTTTATTCCTCTTTCTGCCCTTCCCTCTGCCAAGACTCTAGCTGAACTTTTCATTGTCCATATATTTAAGTTTCACGGGGCTCCTCTCAATATTGTGTCGGATAGGGGGGTTCAATTCGTGTCCAAATTCTGGCGGGCTTTTTGTTCATTAATGGGTACTGATCTGTCTTTCTCTTCCGCATATCATCCCCAGACCAATGGTCAGACTGAGAGGACAAATCAGACTCTGGAACAATATCTTAGATGTTATGTGTCCTGCAATCAGGCACTTTGGGTTAATTTTCTTCCGTGGGCTGAATTTGCCTATAACAATGCCATTCATTCCTCCACTGGCAAATCTCCTTTTTCACAGTGTTTGGTCTTCATCCCAGAGTTTTTTCATTTTCAGGTTCTTGTGATCTTCCTGCTGTTAATTCCTTTGTGGAGGATTTTTCCAAGACTTGGCAGGAGGTTCAGAAGTCCTTATCTTCTGCAGTAGCTGCTCAGAAGAGGGCTTCAGACAAACATCGGAGGGATTCTCCTGTGTATCAGGTTGGTGACAAGGTTTGGCTGTCCTCCAAAAACATTTCTTTGAAAGTCCCTTCAGCCAAACTGGGTCCCAAGTTTATTGGTCCGTTCTCTATATCTGATGTTATCAACCCATGTACTGTCAGGTTAAATCTTCCCCCCGAACTCAAGATTTTTAATTCCTTCCATGTATCTCTGTTGAGACCTGCTAGAGTGGTACGTCAGAATTCTCCTCCCCCTCCTATTTCTGTTGAGGGTCAATCCGAATTTTTGGTTCACAGGTTGATTGTTCCCGACTACTCTTTGGATTCCGTTTCTGTACTTCGACCCTGTTAGTTGCTGACCCGGCCTGTGACCTCGACCACTCTGCTGTTTACCGATTTTGTACCGCATTCCGATTGGTTTTGACTCGGCCCGTTCCTGGACTTTGTTAACTCTACGTTTAGTTCCCTTGCTCGCCCAGAGTTCTTCCCTCAGTCTCCTCACTATTAAGTCCTGGCGGCATCCGAGTAGCGGAGGGCTCCACCCGACGTGAAAGGCGGCGGTTATAGGCCGAAGCGTGAGCCGAGCCCGGGACATTGGGGTTTACTCTGGGTTGTGGGATACCGAACGTTACATGATCTAAGAAGATCAGATTTGTTATTTGGAATAATAAAATATAAAAAATCCCAAATATGTATATAATGAATCAGAATTAATTGATCCATGACAACTTTTGATAAATCATCCCATATGTTTGTCCAGCTTAATAATGAAAGCATTTAAAGGGACCTGTAGCTGTGTCTATGTGTGGAATCACATCAAATTACCTGGACCACACTGATCACTGGAGAAATATATGTAAAATGAAATGCATCATTAACCTCACTACTAATGATCAAGTTGTAAAGCCAGCCATTAATCTTGAAGGACAATTTCTCAGACATTGTACTCAGACATTGAATCAGTTTAGTATATTCAATTAATATACAGCCCAGTATGTTTGAGCCATCTTTCATAACTTTAACAAAAATAATTAAAATAAACAAATAGTTCAGATCCAATGTTGTTTACAAGGCTGTGGTAGGAACAAGCAACAGATGATAAAAAAACCTATATGCTTACCAATGCGTAGGGAGGGGCTACCAGCAGATTGCATCAGCCACTGGAGAACGAGCACCATAGGCGCCAGGACACGGGGCATCTTCCACAAATCGTCATGGAGCCCTGTGGTAGTCTGGGCATGACATAACTCTCTGCAAAACAGGATAGAAAGAACATTTTATAATTGAGCAAATAATTTGGTTGCTTTTCTATCCCAAATTCAAAAAAATTATAACTAGCAAATCCATTTCGGGAAAATACATGTGCAGTGATCTGTGTACTTTTGTTTCCTGGTATACGTCTTATTCTTCTGATATATATTAGAAACCTGTCCAAATAATCTATGATACTGTTCAATTATTGGCGGTAATAAGGTAGAGAAAGTTAAAGGGTATC
Source organism: Xenopus laevis (assembly GCF_017654675.1). NCBI lineage: Eukaryota > Metazoa > Chordata > Amphibia > Anura > Pipidae > Xenopus > Xenopus laevis. The sequence goes on from NC_054383.1 coordinate 80,318,639, forward strand.
TAGTGTTATGTGTACACTATATGAGCCCCACACAAAAGATTTATTTACTCTAGGTTCAAATATGAAATATTGTATTCCAGTATTTGTGTTCTAGCATTAATCAGTAAATACAGTTGTGACATTTAGGGGGTTATTTATCAAAGGTCGGATGTTATTTATACCTCAGATGAACTCACAACAAATCTCGAATGGAAAAAACTAGATTCAGTGAGTTGTGAAACCCAAAAATTTGAATCACTCGAATTGATGGAGTTTTTGGGCCAAACCCTCTGAAAAAAACTCAAACGTCATGAAGGCTATTAACATGTTCAAATGGTTCAAGGGACCTCTGACATTGACTCCTACATGACCTCAGATGGTGTATTTTTAAAATTCGAGCTGTTTCCAGGGTCGGGGTATAATAAATCTTGAAAATATTGTTGTTTTTTAATCCGAAATTGTGAGTTTTGAAAACACCCTTTATAATGAAACAAATACTAAATAAATATGCCCTCAACTTAGATCTATAAAGTTATTTTAATATTGTATCCATAAGGATGTGTACAAAGTAATAGTGCATGAAGGATAAAGGCCAACCTGCCAAATGAGAGATTTAATGTAATTAAACAGCAATATGCAATGGGGGGATAAAGGGGATATAAAGCAATCAGGATATGTTTATGGTAAACTATAATCAGGGCTTAGAAAAATGAGATGAACACATAGTTTAATTACTTTTTTTGGTCATTTCATTTTTTAATCACTCCAAAGTAAAAGGTGGAGAACAGTATGTGCATTCAGTTTATTGCTGCACCACATAGATTATGCCATTCAGCAGCAGCAAAAATACTGTAGCTCCATTTCAATCATTGGCAGGCATTTTACTAGAGCAATGAAAGCCAAAACAGTCTTAATGTACTGTACCAAACTGCATGCTTTTAAATGGTAACTAAATTTGTAGTCTAAATGTACAGTATGTTCGTTTAGTACCATGTCCATGATTTTGAGTACTAAAGGATTTGCCATTCTGTTCTGTCATATTCAGATCAACTCGTGGTAATGTTTTCTCAATTTTATTGATTTTGTGTTTTCATTATTTGGAGCATAAACGAATGGAATCGACATCACTACCGTGATCAACCACCTTTAAGTGCTATTAGTTGTAATCAGGCTGAAAATATATGCAGCCAGTAAAACCAGCAGGCTTCATGTCCAAATAAATTGAAGGGTGAGTAACACAACAATGCAAAGATATATTGAACAGTTACTCTGCACTGATAAACGTATGTGTTTCCATTTCTATATGCCCACACTTCCATAGCATGTAGCAGATAAGCTTTTAAAATACAATGATTATTAGTGCCTATGAATGGGATATATGCCATTCATGGCTTTTTATACACCCATAGAATGAAAATCTTACTCATATACAATACGATTACTGCTACCAAGAAGTATTTTGCTTAGAGATAAACAGACAAAACCTTTCAAAAGTAAATTAGCCACTTATACCCTTAATGGGACTGCACTAGGCAAATCCATTATGGAAAAGGACCTTGGAGTCCTTGTAGATGATAAACTTGGCTGTAGCAAGCAATGCCAGTCAGCAGCATCAAGGGCAAATAAGGTCTTGAGCTGTATTAAAAGGGGCATAGAGTCACGGGAGGAGGGGGTCATTCTTCCACTGTATAGAGCACTTGTAAGGCCTCATCTAGAATATGCCGTACAGTTTTGGTCTCCATCACTCAAACAGGACATTATTGTATTAGAGAGGGTACAGAGAAGGGCAACTAAGCTGGTAAAAGGTATGGAAAATCTTAGTTATGAGGAAAACTGGCCAAATTGGGGGTGTTCACGCTGGAGAAGAGGTGCTTAAGGGGAGATATGATAACTATGTATAAATATATAAGGGGATCATATAATAATCTCTCTAATGCTTTATTTACCAGTAGGTCTTTCCAGCTGACACAAGGTCACCCATTCCGATTAGAAGAAAAGAAGTTCCACCTTAATATTCAGAAGGGGTTTTTTACAGTGAGAGCTGTGAAGATGTGGAATTCTCTCCCTGAATCAGTTGTACAGGCTGATACATTAGATAGCTTTAAGAAGGGGTTGGATAGCTTTGTAGTAAGTGAGGAAATACAGGGTTATGGGAGATAGCTCATAGTACAAGTTGATCCAGGGACTGGTCCGATTGCCATTTTGGCGTCAGGAAGGAATTTTTTCCCCCTCTGAGGCAAAGTGGTGAGGCTTCAGATGGGTTTTTTTTGCCTTCCTCTGGATCAACTGGCAGTGAGGCAGATAAAAAAAAAAAAAGTTGAACTTGATGGACGTGTGTCTTTTTTCAACCTTACTTACTATGTAAATACAATGTATTCTGTTAATCACATTTTTGTTCAATCAATACCCATGAACATTTAAGTCACATACAAATTGCATTATAGTCCCCCTTTAACTTACACACATTTTATTCAGTCTTCCTCTCTTGAGTCATTCCCCAGCAGGAACCTTGTGTTACAGGACCATGGCCAGATCTATACTGACGACTGACTGAGCACATCTTGTATAGCCAGAGCTTGCATCTCATACACTCCAATGCTGATAACACTTCATTGCCCCTAACCTAAAATTATACCATTTATCTTCAAGTTTAATCCTACACCTTGTATCTATTAGAGCATTTCCCCTGAGACTTCCAGCATGACCTTACATTCTCTGTGTTGCTGCTTAAGTCTGTTTTATGCCATTACATCCCAAGCACATGCCTTGTGGCTTATAAACTCCTTTAGGTCTTGTGTTCACAAGCCTGAACTTGCAAGGAATACACAACAAGTGACAATGTCTTGCCAGCTTGTCTGTCTTTTCTGAAACCAAAGACATATTGATCCATGGCTTTTTATAAGCGTGTATCAAGCTCTGTGCTTTGTTCCCAGCCATTGCCATTCCTACTAAGAGGCTTTATGTACAATAAGCCCACCTGCTAGTTTTAACATAAGTTTTACTGTTTCAGTGCTTATACTCTCAGACTTTCCTTATCTAAAATAACAATTTTATGCTGGCAAGATTCATAGCCTGTGTCATGTAACAGAATGATGTGATTACTATGCAGAGATGACATTTTTATTTATTGTGTACAGCAGAAATATTAGGAGGTTTTGCAATTCATATTCATTGATTTGCACTGATGAAGGATTAGATATAAAAGATCGTGTCCTGAAACTATACTAGAAGAAAGAAATCAAACTATACAAACAGCAACACTGCTCCATTTATTGTGAGAAACTTTCATCATTTCTTATAGAATGTCTGGTTGTTCGGAATGTGTGTTGGGATACATCATTGTGTATGAATTAGTGCTGCCATGGATCATGAGACATAATCAAGACAAAAGATTATTGGATATTTTAGCTCAGAGCTTTTTTGATGTCAATAGCCATACTAGCTATCTGTGGGATCCAGTGTATGCGATGCTATGTAACCCTAACCATTATTAGAACTCCAATAGCTAATTCCCCTTTAATGTTCCTATAATATGTTGCACATCATTTCTCACAAAACAAAGAATTATACAACCATTATTATCAAAGGCCTTTCTACAACACTTAAAAAGCTGGTGACCACAAAAAATTATTTTTTATTTATCTGTATAAAAAATACCAGGGGCAATTTGACAAAGAGCTATGGTGGCAGCATCCATCAACCTTATAAGAAAAGAAATATCAGTGCTTCTAGAAGCAGATATCCTTTAGTTATTCTGCTATTATGTTCTACAGGAAGTCATTTTCCCCAGTGAGGTGTGAAAGCAAAGGCATATCCAATTTATAAGAAGCATTTGCTTAAACCGTTGTTAGTATAATAATGTTGCTGCTTTTTCCTTTATAAAAAAAACATTACTAGCAGCACATGTCACAGACAAGTGTTGATCTGGGTGAAGAAGCCCAAGGCCACAATAAACAATAAAGCAAGACTATTCTCAAGACAACGGTCGCTACACCATAATTTTTTGGTCAGGAGTTCAAGTAAATTATAATTGGAGAAAATGCGGGATTGTGCTATACTCACAGTAGTTCCTATATCCCACAATTAAATAAAAATGGTCCACAGCTGGCAGTTCTGCTCTATGTTGTCATGGCGATGTGTCACAAGTGACATATGTATTATAGTACAAACGTAAAGAAGGTGACGCCACTCACAGGAATTTCATGAACAGCAAATTAAGTGAAATAAAAAGGTTTATTTGTGGAAAAAATTACTCTACACCTCGTTTGCACAGTTACCTACAGTAGGTACCATTACATAGTTGAAGTAGTGCAGCCTATACGGACACTTTCTGTTATACAGGTATGGGATCCGTTATCTGGAAACCCATTATCCAGAAAGCTCCAAATTATGGAAAGGCTGTCTGCCATAGACTCCATTTTATCCAAATAATCAGAATTTTTAAAAATGATTGCCTTTTTTAGCTTAATAATAAAACAGTACTTTGTACTTGATCTAAACTAAGATATAAATCCTTATTGGAGGCAAAAACTATTGGGTTTATTTAATGTTTACATGATATTCTAGTAAACTTAAGGTATGAAGATTCAAATTATGGAAAAACTCCATTATCCGGAAAACCCCAGGCCCCAAACATACTAGATAACAGGTCCCATACCTGTAGTAGATAAATATAAAGTTGTACAGTACCTCATGTTGTTGACACGAAAGTGCCGACTTAGTAACATTCAAATTTAAGTTTCCAAGAATCAAATCTTCATGATTTATGAAGTACAAAAACCTGAATGTAAAAATTTGGCATCTAAAAGCTGGCAAGCTCATGTAGAAGTCAATGGGAGCTGTCATAGCAAAAAAAAAGCAAAGAAATAATTAGATTTTTTTGTTGTTTTGAAAAATGGAAAATGTTGAGTAGAATGCAACTGTGCTGCCTTCAAGGTTTTCTTTAACATAAAAAATGTAAATTCACAAATTTTGATAAATAAGTCCCTAATATGGTTCACAGAGCAGATGGTGAGTTTCTGGTGGTTTCCCTTGGTGTCACTAGACAAATACTATATAAAAACAGGAAATTAAGATAATGCAAACTTGTTGGAATGCTACTTTCGACCCATCCCTACTCCCATTCCTGCCTGGTATATTTAATATATTCTATTTTCCTGCATGTTGATGGATCCACTACATTTTCACTAAACTTTCAAATGATATAGACACTAATAGGAAGAACTGTCCATGTTGCCTTCAATATTTTGCCCAACATTTGCAATACTTTGTAGCAGCCTATTGGCCAAGTTATGAAGACGTAAAATTGAAATTGAATTTGTTTCAGAATATTGTATATCATAAGTTAAATAATGCATTCATTTTTGCGGTTTCACATAAGATATTAGTGTGACTGATCTGAATGATCAAACATTCTCCTGTGTTGTATACAGCATAATTATGATAGGTAGACTGCTCATTTAAACCCCGCAAGCAACAGAAATGTATTTTAAGTCATTTTTGTTTCTTTCAAATCAACAAAAATGTAAAAGGTATCACAATAAAGAAGCACTGTTGGTTTTGATAGTTTTCAGTCACCTTTAAGATCATTGCAGGATTTAGTTCAGCCTAAATATTCTATCTGAATAGTTAATTACCGATGATCAGGTGCAGAAGTTATTCTGTGACATTATCTTAATAATGACATGTTGACTGTATGTAATTCTTAATACAATTATTTACACTTTCAGTAATCTAAACAGAAAACATATGGGTGGATGGTAAGACCATATGGGTATTTCAATTAATCACCAAGTATATTACTAATTATAGGAAAAAGATTACATATCATCCACAGCAAAGTACAATGTGCTTTATTTCTGGCACGTTAACATCATTTTTAACCTCTCTTTCTCTCTCTCTCTCTAATCCGATCCCCCACAGATATAGTACTGGAGCAGATCACTAATTAAAGCGCTGCTTTGTACAATAATGGTGTTATTCCCAGGTCTACATATGTACCAATTCTGTGATTTCTGAAAGCGGTTGGAAATAATACTGCTGAAATGACTATCTGGGGACAAACAAATTAGCGGAATGACCCACAGTAGTGAGTGATTTGCATTCCTGAGGAAGCCTGCAGGTGCATTACAGAACTCTAACAGTCTATTCTGCTGCTTAACTTGAGAGTTTTGTTGCCGCTTGATATATTTAACAATATCTCATGGCATTAATTGCAGTTTTGCAAATTATTAATACTTTACCATATATAAAATGTTATTTTAATGTATCAAGTAAATAAGTAAAGCTCATATTCTTTAAGCACATATAGCCTTAATCCTAAAAGATGGGTCAAAAACCATTCTTTACTAGCATAGGTATACTTTCCACTAGTCAGGGATTACACTCATTTGTTGCAATGAGAATAATGAAATGCCATCACAAAAGTTCTTTAAGAGTCTTTCTTAAACCTATATTTTTCATGTAAACGAGATAAAATAATTGTTTGATGCCATTGCCCCTTTTTATATTGCAGATGCTTTAAACACATATTACACAAAAGACTAATGTGTTATTATAAATTATTGTTGCTTGATTGTGTTGCAGCTGTTGTTATTGTAAGCAGCACATATCGAATTATAGGGCCTTCACAAGCTTATAATTACAAGTTGCATTGTATTTATAGAGTAGTGAGAAAGTCCCCCCATGTAACATTACCCATTCTCCCAAATCATCAGTATTAATGAAGCTGACCCATGGCCCACCATCACTGCACCATTAATTTCCTAGCCAGACAGATGAAGAGCAAATGCTTTAAGAGCCAAGGAAGGAGATAATTGCTGGTCAATTTTAGCATTTACTTTTAAATTTCAATTATGTGCCATGGTTGCTTGAGGTTTGCTGTTATTGATTGGAAAGCTGCAGTCCAATAGTAATTGTCTTAGGCTGAAATATAAGGATGGCAACTTGATGACCAATGAATTGTTTTTCAAATAAAGTTACAGCAATATACAGCAGTCTACACCTTATATAGCCTGAAAGATCAATGCCATGAACAGCAGTTGGTAGGAAAATGATGAGTTATAGGGGGACATAGGAGGGTTTTCACAAACTAATTGAATTAAGCTACTAATTGCATTACTTAAAGGTCCAGTGAAGCAATGGAATAACAAATTTGTGTTGACATTACATGGCACACAAGGAGGAATTTACCATCCCATGGCACCAACAAACAGAACAATAGAAAGTGGCCATGTACTCATATGGCTGTCATATAGTAGCTGTCTATTATCCAATTGGACAGACACCTTGAGCATTGGGCTGTGTATGGCCATCTTAAGGAAAGATCCCACCAGAGGTTGCAAAGTTATCAGTTAAACTGTTTCCCATTCTATTGTGTAGTGAAGCCATACTTGTGCCCTAGTAAAAGCTTAGTTATTTCTAGATAGCATCAATGCAAGGATATGTAACACTGCTAAATATTGGGCTTCCTAACTAGACCCATTAGTTGATAACCCAGTGCACTACATTCAGAATGTCAACAATTGTGTTAAAAAATGAGTGGGTGAAGCTATATAGAGACGAGACCATAGTGTCACAACACTATTTATATACATACCTCTATAAGTTGAGTTTCCGCCATCTCAGACCAGATGGCAGAGGTCCCTATCCTAATTAATTAATAATACAGGTATGGTAACTGTTATCCAGTCTATCATTAACTAAATCCGATAGGATTGTTTTGTCACCAATCAGGATTAATAATATCGTTTGTTTAAAGGAAAATTAAATTCTAAAAATGGATATGGCTAAAAATGTCATATTTTATATACTGAACCTACTGCACCAGCCTAAAGTCTCAGCTTCTCAATAGCAGCAATGATCCAGGACTTCAAGCTTGTCACAGGGAGTCGCCATCTTGGAAAGTGTCTGTGACACTAACATGTTCAGTGGGCTCTGAGCAGCTGTTGAAATTTAGGGGTTGTCACAAATTATCAAGCAGCAAATGAGGTTGGCTTGTAATATAAGTTGATGCTACACGGCTGATTATTAAATTCTGATGCTAGATGCACTGGTTTCTGTGCTGCCATGAAGTAATTATCTGTATTAATTACTAATCAGCCTTATATTGTGACATTTCTATTCTATGTGTACTGTATATTGTCAGTGGGTCCCTAAGCTCAGTAAGTGACAGCAGCACAGAGCATGTGCAGTAAATCAGGAGAAAAGAAGATGAGGAGCTACAGGGGCATCTTTAGGGGCACAGATCTTCCCTGCTAAAGGGCTGTGGTTGCCTTGGGCTGATACAGAAGCCCAAAACACAATATACAACATTTCTAGCCTTCCTCTTTAGTAAAGCTTTAGTTCTCCTTTTAGAAAAACTGCAATGTATGCAAACTTACCTGTTAAAACCAAATACAGTTTAAGTTAAAAAAAAACGAATATCTTAGCTTAGTTCAAGTACAAGGTACTGTTTTATTATTAAAGAGAACATTCTTTAAATATTTTATGGAAATGGAGTCTACGGGAGATGACCTTCCCGTAATTGGGAACTTTCTGGATAATGGATTCTACACCTGTACAAGGTTAAGTACTAAAGGGCAATCACAGAAGTAGTGTTTTGTTGCCCACATTTTCTCTTTACATGTGCAATCTCCGTTCTTCATTAGAAGCTATTTTCAGATACGTTGCTCCCACTGGCAATAAACTGCTATGTCTCTCAATACCCTAAGTGACACACGAAGAAGAAGGTAGCGATTATAATCTATGTCCATTGCTTTATTAAAAAAACAGGCTTTGCTAAACTTACAAAGCACCTTTCCCTCTGAATGTGACACTTGGGCTTGTTAAATCACTGAATATGATACATGTATGGATGTTTGGAGTGCATCGTATAACTCACTTGTTGCTCACAGCAAGGAAGCAGGGCTGAGGCATATATATTAAAATGCAGCCAGTTGTGACAGAATCATTTTTGCTTTCCCTGGTAACTTCATACTTTGGAAGCAATCTGCTTGATAAACCGTCTCTAATATCCGTTCATTCATTAGCAAAGCACTTACCAGAATGTAGGAAAATAAACTGCACAAATCCTCCACAGACTGTAACATTAACATTCAATAAGTACATTCCCGGTATGAGCTTAATTCCTTACAGCTTCAGCCACAGAAAATAGTGCAGGATTGTAATATTCTTGATGAATTTGGTCTTGGCATAAATAGACAAGATGCTTATAATGAAATAAAATCATATCGCTTGCTAAACACCCCTCGAAACTGATGGTTTAGTCAGACAGACTATGCTAGTGAACAGCAGGCTCCCACTGTAACAGAACTGTAAGGGTTACCTTGGCTCATTGCTTGGAAATGTATGGCAACAAAGGTACTCATTATTCATTTTCCTCTAGATTTGTCTCACCAATATGGATAAGACTTGTTTAAAACATATTTGTCTTTCACTGCTTCTTATGCTTTTCTTTTTGTTTTGCAGCTCTCTCTTTCTCTCTGTAGGCATTTAAATTGGTTTCTTGTGCCAGATTCCCATCTCCCCCCATGAATCAGATATTTAAAATGTCCAGTGCATAAACTGAAATCATTTGGGCAGCTGGTGTATATATCAAACATTCCACTCTGTCTACCTTAATGGACAACTATATGTTCTGAATGAAAATGTAACTGTGGGAAAATGTTTATCCTGGTGAGCAAACTATTACAGGGCACATATAGCCTTTATGTTTCATTGCTATCTCAGCTGTGTTAAAAATTGAATAAAACCCTCATAAAAACTCCACTGACAGCCGTGATTACATTTTTCTGAGCTTCAAAGCAAATATTTGAGAAATACTCTTTAGCAAGAAATCTGTTTTATAGGAAGCCAGAATTTTTTTCTCTTTACCTAGGTGGTTTTCCCCCTAACTATAAGATACTCGCAGCCAGGTACAAGAATATTGTGGTCAAATTCTTGGGGCACAAAGTTTGATTACAGTGTAATATTGGCTGAAAATCTCAATATGTTCTCAATGAGATGACTTACATTGTGTAAGTAAGGGTGAGCTCTGGAATGGAACACAAGGAAGAAGAGAGGGAAAATCACATGTCCTCGTCCCTAGGTCACTCCTCCATTGTGCCCTCTCCTTGCCGTATCGACTTCCTCTTACTGGTCTCCATTCCAGTGGTAATCATATGCTTGGGGTTCAGTGGTTGAGAAAGCAATCAGTAGATGGAGGTTGAAATCAAAAAGATGACTTTATTGAGGTACTATTTAAAATAACAGGCATTGTTTCAAATGGCAGGCCCCCACCTTACTTCCCAGAACTTGAGCAACTTTGTTTGTTTCCTTGTAGAGCAGCCAGCGACTGTGTAGAGATTCATATCCGCAGACTCAGTGCAGTCTGAATATTCCGATTATTAATCAGTCTTGCTGTATCAGCTTCCATAGCAGATATTATTTGACTTGTACTGTTTTGATAATTTATTATGATTAGTGATGGGCAAATTTGTCCCGTTTTGCTTCACCAAAAAATTTGCAAATTTCCCGCAAAATTCGTGAAACGGTGAAAAATTTTAAAAACGCGAATTTTGACACCTGCTTCAATGTTGACGCCCTTGTCAATTCTGCCATTCGTGTCAATTTTGACGCATGCATTAAAGTCAATGGGAATTGGAATAATGTTGATGCGTGACGGTTGTGACGCGAGCGACTTAAAGGTTGAGTTAAAGGAACAGAAACACCAAAAAATGAAAGTGTTTTAAAGTAATGAAAATATCATGTACTTTTGCCCTGCACTTGTAAAACTGATCTGTTTGCTTCCGAAACACGATTATAGTTCATATAAACATTCTGCTTGTGTAGCAATGGTGGAAATTGAAAATAGGCTATATGATACAGGTTAAATAGTGGATAACAGATAACACCATTATGTTCTACAGAGCTTATCTGCTGTGTAACCTGAGCTTTTCTTTTGAATGGCTGCCCACATCACTACACAGCAACTTATTTATATAAACAATAGTAGTGTTTCTGAAGCAAACACAGCAGTTTTACCAGTGCAGGGCAACACTGCTTTAAGGTAAGGTCACACTGGGCGATTTAGGGAGATTTAATCACCTGGCGACTAATCGCCTCGTCTTTGTTGCGACCAATCTCCCCAAATGCCTTACCTCTGTCTTGCACCGGCTAAAATGAAAAGTCGCCTGTGGCATGGCACACGTGTCGCTTCATATTCTGAAGTCGCCAAAAGAGTGGATCTCTCCCTGATATGCCCACCTTGAGGTGGGCAATATCGGGCTCATCCTAGGGCTCAACGATCGGAGTAATGGGCAGTCAGATCAACGAATAGATGCGGCCACGATCCGACGAGATTTTTCGTCCCATCCGATCGAGATCTGGCCAACTTTCAGCCAGATCTCGATCGGTGAAGCCCATCGGGGGTCCCCATACACGGGCCAATAAGCTGCCGACACGGTCTGTCAGCAGCTTTTATCGGCCCCTGTATGGCCACCTTAAGAAGCTGTGACATATTTTATAAAAACAAGTTCCTTAGTAATGGAGGCTGCCAAACAGGGGCTTATAATTCAATTCAGTACTGCTCCAAAGAGATTTTACTTTAGGAATCATTTCATTTCATTTATAAAGCGCCACTAGATTGTTCCATGCTGTGGATATTAATAGTAAATACTGTCAAAATACTTTGTATATTAAACTTGTTATTGGTACGTTTAACCCCATAGAGCGAACGCTGCACATAACACAGTACTGCCACAAAAGATTAAATACACCTTATTTACACACTCTGCCTATTCTGCTCTACTTCATACAGCCTTCCCCGTTATTATACATATCATTAAGACATTCTGTTCTGTGACGGATCTAGACTTCCAGCAGGGATTTATGTATGATTTATTCATTAAACTATTATCGAATGCAAAAAATTTTTCCATTTTTGACATGTCTTTGCATCAGCTTCTCTGGTCCAATTAATCTTTAAATGGTGCATGCAGTTCTCACCAAATCGAAACAGAGCAAAACACAGCTTATTTCATCCAGTTTTATCTTTCCTGCTTAATGAAGTCCCCAGGTTTTAAACAGAACCTGACCTTCCTAATAAATGTACCTGTGTCTTCGTTACAACTTTAGCTTCTCAAATCTCGACATATTTTATTTCAAATGTTAAGGTCAAAGGTTTGACTTTAATTCAGTGAAAATAAAACCCTGTAAATCTCATAATAAGGTATGGTTAAAGGGGTTGTTCACCTTCCAACACTTTTTTTCAGTTCAATCCTTTTCAGCTAGTTCACCAGAAATAAAGACTTTTTTTCAATTACTTTCTATTATCTATCTCCTTAGGTCTTTCTAAAGCTTTCTGGGAGGATGGGGGGGGGGTCACAAACTCGGCAAACTGTTCTAAATGATACATTTAGGGGGTTATTTACGAAACCTCGAATTTATCTGGTCGGGCATTTTGAGGCAAAAACTCAAAATTTTTGTTTAAAAAAAAAAAGATATTTAAATAAATAGATTTATTATACCCTGATGCTGCAAAAATCTAGAACCTCAGATGTCTAAGTTAGTGAGAGAGGCAGCTAACTCAATTTGAAGTTTTTGTGGTCTGTGCTGGGTTTAGTCCGAAAATCCGACTTTTTTGGGGATTCGTGCAAAAACTCGGAAAAAAAATGTAGTGATTCAGGAAAAAAACCAGAAAAATTTGAGCGATTCGGGTTTCCGTGATCCGATTAATTTGGGTTATTTTATTAATAAATAAGGTCAAATTAAGCATGGAAGTTTGGTCTAGGTTTTTAAAATAAAATATGAGATACATTCGGATTTTAGTAAATAACCCCCTTAGTTGATACCATTTATATCTCTGGCCCTGCTGAACAGAATCCCTCATTAAAGGCAGCTGTTGTAATTGAAACAAAAGTTGCTAATATTTCACAAATGCTGCTGAGAAATGTATCAACTAATGTAGCAAATTGTTACAGTTCAGAATCCGCACCAGAATTACTGAGCTGTCAGACTGAATCACCAGAGACTGTAACATTAAACTTAAAAAAAAAGGTACAAAAAAATTAAAAACAGAAAGTAATTGAAAAAAACGTCTATTTCTAGTGAACAATTTAAATGTTTCAGTAAAAACTGAAACATTGTTTTAAACAAAAAACAAAAATAAACAAATAATTCAAAATTTTAAAACATATTCCTTTTTCTCAGTAATAATAAAACAGTATAAACCTTTTACTTGATCCAAACTAAGATATAATTAATCCTTATTGGAAGTAAAACAATCCTTTTCGATTTACTTAATTTTTAAATGACATTTTAGTAGACTTAAATTATCTTATTATTAGTAGACTTGTCCAAAATTACAGAAAGACCCCCTATCCGGAAAGCCCTAGGTTCCGAGCATTCTGGATATTTATTTTATTCTTTGTGCTAACAGGTTAAATATGAATATCCATGAGCAGGAAGAGGTCTTTAAACAGCACCTGCTCTCTCGGTCTCTGTCTCTCTTTATGGTGAGTAGAAACAAAACAGTGGGGCTCCAAATTCCCACCTGCTAAATAAGTGGATCAGTAAGCCCCTACTGTATTTGTATATTTTATGTACTTACATACTGGACCTAAGCAACAGACATGAAATTTCAGTGGCACATATTGGGTTAGTGACAAAAACTTCAGAAAGAAATTAAAGGAAAAAAAGCATAAAAAGAATAATAATGAAATCTTAGATTCATCTCTGAGGACACAAGTGAGTTATTAAAACTAAGTAGAGGCTTATGCAGAGCTCCCACTGAGTTTGGAGATTGATTTTTTTAAAATGAAATAAGATGTGTTTCACCGTATATCTGATTTTCGAAGGAAAAAGTTAAACATTACAATTACTTGTAGAATATATTAACATATTACACAAATAGGCAGCCCGAAGCATCCCTCAGTGACAATGAGTGAGAAACATCTCATGGGATCAAAAAAAAGAATTCCTTTATGGGACTTGTAAAAATGTTTATGATGAAAGTAATATCCATCCTCACTAAGAAGTCAGACAAGTACGAGCGAAAATCTATAAATATGAGGCTGATGGGTACAAGATGACATAGATCAGAAACTGCATTTTGCAAAGGAGAAAGTTTACTCTCATAGTACAGTACAGTTTTAATAGCTAGTTACACACCAGTCAAGATGTATGCAAGTGTGATCACATCTTCCACAATGTAATGTATAGAGTGTGTATATATATATATATATATATATATATATATATATATATATATATATATATATATATATATATATATATATATATATATATATATATATATATATATATATATATATATATATATATATATAGTCCAAATAATATGCCAAATGTGCCAAACAAATTTTCCCTATATTTTCATTGTGCTGGAGATATTTTTTGAGGACAAGATATTGCTAAAAACATAAAATTAGCTACGCCACTTTTAGCAACATTTTTGCAAAACTGTTGTTAGAGACAGAAAAATTCTACAATTTTTCTACTGTGAATATGTTGGTGCAACTATGACATATTTACATGATATATTCACATTATTCTTTACCTAATGTGTAAACTCCATATGGCCCAGCAATCTGTGTTCAATGCAAGGGCAAGCTCATTTAGAACAAGATTAAAATATGTGAGCACAACCAACAGCAGGTACTATTCACACTGGATTCTATTATGTTTAGCATTTCCAGATGCTGTTACTTGAGCTGCCCAAAGCAGAGAAATGTGACTTTTTTTATGGAAGTGATTTACAGAATAGGAATATTTTGCACTATGCTAATAACCTTATCCAACAAAGCAAAATCCTCTATACATGACAGCACTTGAGGCAAAAGTGCGTGTTTGTGTAAAAAAAAAAAAATCCCAGTTCAGCCTGAAAGTGGAGTCTTTCAGACTTTACCCCTTGATCTGTTAATGCTATTAAAGGTCTCTGTACTGCAGCCTTATAGATGAACGACGGAAAGAAAATAAAACATAGCATGTCTAGAGACATAGGAATGGAGAGTTTACTTCAAACCTTACCTTTATACAAATCCCCTAAGATTATTAGAAGGGCATGTTGTTGCTAATCAGAAAGCAGCTCACTGACCCAATGGCACCGCAGCAAAGCTACTGATGGGCAAACAAGATTATAGACAGGTTAAATGTGAGTATTCCTTATATAAGGGCATCGAGGTCAGGCTGCGGCTGAGTGATAGTCTATAAAAGCTTGCTGCAAGCACTCAGACAAGATATAACTAAAGGAACTGCTATAATGTCCAAGTAAGCTTTATTTAGTTAACAAACATACTGTTACACAGAAAATATCATGGCAATATCCATGTCTATGTTAGTGCAAAATTGCTGTATATAACTCTAATTTAACTGCATCTACTGTAACCAGGCTCAAATTATTGTGACAGATACCGAAAGCACAACATATTGCTCTGACTAGTAAACTGCACTCTAATACTGTATGTGTAACTTGTGTCTGGGATGGAGGTTCAAAAAAGTGCAGCTAACAGTGTCTATAGAACAATGCACAAAAAGATAGCCCTGAAATCCAACCCTAGCCGAGATAATTGCTACAGGGCTTCTTTGTGCCAGTGCCCGCTGCAGCTTGAGCATCATGCACCAAAATCTGCACTAAGTTAAAGCAGGGCATGGTAGGAACGATCATACTTGTGATTGTACTTGTGGCTAAATGTGTCACAAATTAAATTTTTGAATACTGAAAGGTATGGGGTCACTTATTTACATAGGGGCAGATTTATTAAGATTCAAGTTGTTTTTTCCATGAAAATTTGAGTATTTGAGTTGTATGTTTTGGTCAAAACTCACATTTTTGGTTGAATAAAAACTAGGGATGCACCGAATCCACTATTTTGGATTCGGCCGAACCCCCGAATCCTAAGCAAAGGATTCAGCCGAATACCGAACCGAATCCGAACCCGAGTGGGAAGGGGAATTTTTTTTTACTTCCTTGTTTTGTGACAAAAAGTCACGCGATTTCCCTCTCCACCCCAAATTTGGGGTTTTTTTTAAAAAAAAAAAAACAAAAGACAAAAAAACTATCAAGTTTTCAGGTTGTGGGACTCGAACTTGTAGAATTGGGTTTTTGCCATTCGCGTTTCTACGCAAGTAAGATACAATTCGAGTTTCAAGGTCATTCGAGGTGGAAAAAAAAAAAACCTCTAGCATTCAACCTTTGATAAATCAGTCCCATAGTGTCACACTGCAATACATTGGTAATTAAAGGGGAGATATACCTTCCATAAAAATTGGTGTTGGAATTCATCTCCCATCATACTGTAACATATTATCTAGGCATAATCAGACTGGGGGCTGTAGTCCAACAATATCATAGATGGATACTTTAAGAACACTGCTTGATAAAACTTTCCCCGCACTCTCCAGAAGCAGCAGGCCACTTCATATAAGATTATTCTCAAATAGGATCCTACCTGTTATTTGTGAACACTTCGCTCTCTTACTTTATTCAGGCAGTGGTTGAGTAAGATATTCAACACATTTTTGACCACCTACATATTGTCCGTTATCTTGATTTCTGCTAACAGTGTAATATCAAAAAGACAAGCCAAAACTGCACATTAATCTCTGTGTTAGATAAAAGCATGACTGGTATAGTTCTCATGTGAAGCATCATCACTGAAGAATCATCTTGTATTTGTAATGGCATTTTGGCTACTTATGGGCACAATGCTATGGGCACAATGGGAAAGTTATCTGGAAGGTATTGATAATTCATATCTGTTCACAGGGCCTAGGGTAAAAGATGCTTTAGGAGGAGCAAAGATAAATAGAAAATTACATTTTTCTTTTAAATTGTCCTCTCATACTCCTACCAGTGGGTGGAATTCATTATAAATAATAATAATCCAGTTCTGGTATATTCTGTATAATAACTGTTACATAAGACTTGTAGCCACTGGCCATTAAAGGACAAGGAAAGTCTAAAATAGAACAAGGCTAGAAATGCTGTATTTTGTATACTAAACATAAGCATGAACTTACTGCACCACAAAGCCTAATCAAACAAATGATTTATGCTTTCAAAGTTGGCCACAGGGGGCTGTCATCTTATAACTTTGTCTGACCTTGACCCTGCACATGCTCAGTGTGGTCTGGTCTGCTTAGGGATCGTCATAAACAAAGCTGCTTGAGTCCTGCATGGCTGGTAAGTAAGGCGGGGGCTCCCCCTGCTGTTCATAAGTATTATTGTTTCACTGCTCAGCAGTTAGGGACCGTCTGACAATTCCTATCCACAGCAGTAAATGAAGGGAGAATTTCACTGCACACAGTCAGGTTTCTTATAAAAACGGTACACATTTTTTAATTAAAGTATATTGGAGATAGGTTTCTTTTTCATTAAAGAAAGTAAAAATGGGATTTTATTTTTTTGCCTTTCCTTGTCCTTTAAGAAAAACAACATTAGGTTTCTGCTTCACTTTAGAGACATGCTCCTTTCTCAAATAAAGCAACGCAGCTTTAAAAGAACTGCACAGGGCCCTCTACTATTCTGGAAAGAAGACATACAGTATATATGAGCAGCTTTTACAGAGTGAATGAATAGGAATGACACATCAATCAACAGATCAGCAATGTAGATAAATATATTTTGCATAAAACTGTTCACAGTCAGAATATTTCATTACATTACTGAATTTAGAATCAGAGCAAAGAAAAAGCATAATTATTATTCATGTGGAATTAAATTGAAGGGAATCATCTGCATTGGCAGATTACATTTTCTAACCTGCCTGATCCCTGAACTGACCAATATCTTTAGGAAAGGAGAGCTTCGGAAAACCGATGGTCCAAAGCATTCTGGATAATAGATCCTGAACTGATTGTGTTGAAACACAATGCTTCGACAATGCCTAGGACCGGATTTATGGCACTGAAACAAGAAATCCAGCCCTGACAATGCCGGAGCTGCAAACTGCTCTGAAACCTAAAAGAACATAGCCCGTCATTTCCTCAATCTGTATACAATGCACAACCTACTGGAGGAGAAGTACACAGTTCTCAACAGTTTAGAAAAAGCGCTAAGTCAAGAGAGCAGCGTATCCCCACTGTATTTGATGAATAGCATTTCTCCATCCTCCCTATGGAAGGTTGCTTGCTGTATCTAAAGCACTGCAGAATGCAGTCAGTACTAGTTTTCAAAAAAAGAATGAAAATAATTGGCAGACGCAGAGAACCACAAATCTAGTTATCACAAACTGATAGTGGCTAAAAAAAATGTGCTATATATAGATATGGGACCTGTTAGCCAGAATGCTCGAACCAGATAAAGGATCTTTCTGTAATTTGGATCGCCATACCTTAAGTCTACCAAAAAATAATTTAAACATTAAATAAATCCAATAGGCTGGTTTTGCTTCCAAGAAGGATCTATTATATCTTACTTTGAATCAAGTACAATATACTGTTTTATTATTACAGAGAATAAGGAAAACATTTTTAAAAATGTGGATTTGGATACAATTTTGAGCTTTCTGGATAACGGGTTTCTGGTTAATGGATCCCATACCTGTTATACTGTTTTTTTTTGTATTTAACATCCAATTGACAACTGAGGATCCCCACTGTGAAGTCATTTACAATCACACTGCACTGCTTGGCTCAAATGATGGCCTTTCTAAGCAATGGCTCCCTTGTCTGAAAATAAATTTGGCTTTAACTCATCCCTTCATCAGTGGGTTGTGAAATGACATCCCGTTTTAAAATGGAAATGTGGTAAATCCTCTTAAATGTATTGGTTTATTAATAATTCTGTTTAACAATCAGGTTGTAGTAATATCTTTCTTATCATTTTTGAGATACAAATGGTATATTAGTGTATTTGTTTCATTAGTGTCAAGTTCTTTTCAGTGCCTTGCAAATTGCTCACTCAAGCTGGAATCAGCCAATTAGAACAGTTGAAATCAGGGTGCGAATGTGTTGGTTGCAGCTGCATAAAGAAAAATGTAAGGTTGAGGAACTAACAAATACATTGTTAAGGGAACTTTAATGAAAATAAACAATTAATATAAGCTTCATCATGCTGACAAATAAAATAAATTAAAACATCGTTATGGTTTTTGAAATAATGAAGATGCTCTTCACTCTCCCACTCTCAGCATCTGTCTTTCTCCGTTCTCTCTTCTTGCAGGAGTCAAAGTCAGATTTTGATTGACAGAGTTTAATATAGTATACAGTTTAAAATATCTTTTTGGGGAAGCTCCCTTTTCTAGCAGATGCATTAGAGCTAGCTCATTGAGCTAGATATCAATGGACTCCACTGTCCATTGATATCTATTTTATTTATCTGTACAGGAGCTGAAATGCCACCCCATCAGTGCATTAGCATCGCCTGCCTCAACAAAATGTATATTTTCCTGCACCCTGTTCTTATACTATAGACAGTTCCATGATACCGTTAAAGAAAAAAAACCTAAAGCCTGCTATTGATCACCCCAACCACCAACATTAATATTTACAAAGTGCAAGTCCTTGTGACACGATTTAGCAAATTAAGACAAATTAAGAACAGCACGGACTTAATGGGAGACTGACACATGGGGAAGCTGCATAAAAGACACACAGTTGAACAAATCGACTGAAAAGAACAACCCAGGCTGAATTTGTAATTGTAATAATAATTCAAGTATTGAATGTTAAAAGTCCTAATAAATAAATTGCCATTTTTACAAACCAGTTCTGCAAGGAATAGAGATGAGCAACAGTCTATACTTACCCCTAGAATGATACTATTCTAAAAAATTCATGCTGTTAGACCAGGATCTTAAGCTTGTAAAAAACAAAGAATCCTCAGACCTACTCAATATATTCCTTTATAAACTAGATGTCAGGGACCAAATTGACTTAATACCTTTTATAAAGGCCTCTGGCAACATGAAAAAAATAATCTTATTGAATTTATTAACTTGAAAAAAATCCATCTTGCCTTCTGGCTTTAGACATTTAAAATCCTTTAATAGCCAAGACTGGAGTTACATATCGAAAGCATTGTGTTAGCTCTTAAATCCTAAATCTCCCAGCCGGTTGCATTAGCTAGACTTCTTAGATTAAAAAGAACAGGTTTTAGGGAAACATATGGGGGGTTACCCTGTGCCCCTCCTCTCTTTTGCCCAATGAAAGAAACCGTGAGTGATTTCAGAAAATACCTAAACATACCTAGTGGAACATGTGCATTAGTGGCCACTTTCTATATTGCACTGTATGTATATACAGGTATATATATATATATATATATATATATATATATATATATATATATATATATATATATATATATATATATATATATATATATATATATATATATATAATACACAAAAGCCATGAATATCCTGTAAATTATATCCTTATAAACGGTGAGTAGTGATGTCATCAGTTATAAACGGTGAGTAGTGATGTAATTTCTGTCACATGACTCACTAAAATTTGTGTATTATAATTAATAAAGTACCCCCAGTTGTAAAATATGAGGATATTATAAGTTACCTCGGAGTTCCATGACCTGTATAAAAACACTCGGCCTTCGGCCTCGTGTTTTTATATGGTCATGAAACTCCTCGGTAACTTATAATATCCTTATATTTTACAAGAGGGGGTACTTTATTCACTATATATATATATATATATATATATATATACATACAGTGCTCAGGTAAAGAAAAAAAACTAGAGAAGTTGATACTTTCCTAGGCAAGAGAGCAACAGGAATGTCACCATGTTACAATTGTAATCAATGCCCTTATGTACATAAAGGGAAAGATTTTATCCATCCTGAGACGGGGTATGTTGGCCACTTGAGGGGCTTCTACACCTGTGTCTCCAAATATGTTGTATATGTGTTGATTTGTCCATGTGGTCTCATCTATATAGGTGAGACCACACAGATGATCAAATCACGCATCTCACAACACAGATCTGCCATTAATCTAGGCAATATGAGTCAGCCAGTGTCCAAGCATTTCTTGGAGAAAGGACACAGTGCTGACCAACTCAGATTTATGGTGCTGGAAATGATCCCCCCTCGAGAACTCCGTTTAAAACAGAGGGAGGTGTGGTGGATCCACAAATTAGGTTCCTTACAGCCCAAAGGATTAAATAGAGATTATGATTTATATCTTTTTATGAGTATGTTACAAAAAACTTGATGCTATTAGATACAATTGGAACTGAGCCTATCAATATATAATGTGCTTGCAAACTATGTTGGATATGGTAGATTAAAATAAGCACATGAAGGGTAAGGGCAATATGTATGAAACATAATGTAAACTTTGACCTGTAGGGGTTACAATTATGCATTCAACTCTGATGTCACTTCCTGATAATCTCTCTTTAAAACCACCTGACCTTGCACACCTGTAAACTATGTGTAACTTTGGCTTGATAAAGGGCACGATGCATGCCTGAAACGTAGTCTGATGTTTTATATTTAATACACGATTTTGATTAAGTGAGTGCTACCTGTGTTTTTTTGTATGAGGAGGAGGAGAGACCCGGCAATCCCCCCAAAGGCTGTGCACCACAAACTTTCTCATAAACAGGAGAGTGCTGATACTGTGTGTTACTATATACAGTATATATACATATATATACAGTCCATAGTGATGCACTCTCAATCCTCCGTAGGTAACTGCTTGGGTGCTGGTTATAACATAGCATAACAAATCAAAGAGGAAGAACCACACTCCAAGGTTCTTTAAGGTGAAAAAAAAGTGAAAATTTAAAAACGTTGAGTTTCAGCTCACTGACTTGGGCCGTTTTCAGGAAGTGAAACAATACAACACTGAAGATGTTCCTGAAGACAGCCCAAGTCAGTGAGCCGAAACGTTGGGATAAACTTTTTTTCACCTTAAACAAGACCTTGGAGTGGTGTTCTTCCTCTTTGGTTTGTTATACACATATATATATATACAGTGTTTTATGTGATCTTAACATTTTTAGTACTTTGTAATACATACACTAAACGAGTATAACTATATAGCACTATGTATTTTGTCTTTTAGACCATAGCTTTAGGAGATTATCATACACCAGTTGATTTGATTAATCCACACACCTGAAATATAGGCGTGGTTTGGTGGTGGGTGTTTGGTGGGTGAGTATATAAAATGTTTTCACTAATTAGTTAATGTATCTTGATAAAGGTCCCTGGTGAGGACCGAAATGTTGATCAAATAAATAACTTGTCTTTTTTAACACACACACATATATATATATATATATATATATATATATATATATATATATATATATATATATATATATATATATATTTATATAAATATATATATGATTTCTTATAATTCACTTTGCACAATTGAGTTATGATCTTTAATAAAACGATCATGAGTTGTGATGGATGAATACATTTGGAAGGCATGAAATTGCGGTGAATTTCATTGTTTTCCCGCCGAATAAATTCACAAAATTGCCACGAAAATTCGCCCTTGTCAAAAAATCGGAAAAGCCATTGACTTTAACGCTGGTGTCAAAATTAACACAATCATCAAAATTGATGTGGATGTCAAAATTAGATTTTGTGGTTTTTTTTCGCCGTTTTCCCGCAAATTTTTCGGCAAATCGAAATGGGACAAATTCCCCCATCACTAATCATGAGAGTTAGTTAGTGGCACCAGGTATATCAAACCATTCAGAGCCTTAGACATCATTCTGTTCTGTGAGGTGTAAGTGAGCTGAAAAGCAGCTCTGAGCTCTAACACCTACCCAAATTGTTTATCCAGGATAATTAACAAACATGGCATAAAACTTAAATCATTAGATCATTGATTCAGAAGGGTTTGGTAAATCTGACAGTACTGGAATGTTTTTACTGAGCATTAAGCAATTTTTACTGTTTTGAAAAATACTGATGCATAATAAATCTGCCCCTTAGTGATTTGCTGTAGATGTACAATTCAGCAGAACAGATTTCATTATGACGGTAGGAATTGCTGAACAAAAGTGTCAGTTTTTATCAATGCAGCAGCATTTGGGATGAATAAAAAGAAGAACCCTGTAAGGCACAGAGACAGGTTAGCAGGAGGTTGAAGTAGTAAGACATGGGTTTGTGAGATAATGCTTTAACATTTTAGTAGTGTAGATACAAAGAAAGCCTACTTTTTATAAATACTGCAAACAAAAAAAGTAAGAGTAAGAGTGAGATAACACATGCACATTTTATGAGGAAATGTAATACACAGAACTAACGAGAAGGAGGCAGAAAGACAAACAGATAAAGGACATATGAAGAAATAGAAGTGTGATACATACATGCAATAGGTTACTACTAGTAGATGTGGTAGGAACTCTTTTAATAGACATTTAAACCTATATAGGTTAAGACATTTTTTAAGAAATATAAGCCGTAATTAACCATCAAATCAATACAATTAATAAACAAACGTGTTCTGATTTTCTAAACTATTACAGCCAGTAGACCCGCAGCACAGAAATAATTCTGATAGCGATATCGTTCGGTCTCAGAACGCTTCCACAGAAGAGGTCACAACTTTCCATTATTTTTAAGTACAGTTTGAGTAATTATACCTACTCATTCTTGCAATAATTAAATACCATTACATCTTCTCAGGGATAATTACCTACTTATACGGCTATGCACTAGATCAACAGCCTCAAATGATACTTTGTAATCTAAAATCATTACAAGAAAGCATTATTTAATTTTCATGCATTACAGGTGGGTCTATTGCTTCATACAATCATATCTTTGATGGGAAAGTAGCAGGATTACAAGCTAAACCTGTAGACTGCTGCATAGGTAGAAGAGACATCGTGTCCCCAATTTGTTTTGTTTTGGTATCAGAGGATGAGTAGAGTATAACAGTGCTTTATTAGCAGGTTCATGCAGCCATTAAACAACAGTAAGCAACGCTAACACCACAAGCTCTATAGAAATTATGCAGAGTATAAGTCTTGAGCACAGTGACATCTATATGCCATTTGAATAAACACCACATAAAGAAAATTGCCTCTATAAAAACTGTATTCTGCCTGTGTTCAGTGTTTGCTTTAGGGTAGCCCTTTTGTGTGTGTGGATAGATAGGAGATTTGTAACAACAATTAGCAATAGGCTTGGGCCATTCAAAAAAATTTGAGAAGACAATTATTAAAGTAATATTATTATGAGGTTCTCTTAATGCCTACAGGAATCACCTTTTTTGGTTTTAGGAAAGGAAGATCTATAGGTCCAGCTGTGTTGTCCAGTTTTATTTCAACAAAGACGGATGAAGGTTGTGTTGGCTAGGATATCATGGTACTCTTATGTCTGGTAGTCTCTATGTCAATCCTGCCATGTGATATACAGTATGAATCAAGATCATTTAGGAGTTCCACCACAGGGCAGAGTTATTAAAATACATCTTATATTAATTATCTAAATACAGGAGTAGTTAATATAGTCATGTGATAATATGAAATAGATGAGGGGTCCCCCTATGGCCAAGCATTTTGCTTCATGCTCCACAAATGGTACCCAGGACCTGATTGTTAAGGTTATGGAACAGGTAAAGGTACTTCTAAGAGGTGGCTATATAATAAGTTCTATAAACCTAAGAGAGGCCTTCTGGATATTTAAGCTGCAAACGAGAATACCGAAAGGTCTAAACACGAGACAAGATATTGCGCATCTATACTGATTAACAATAAGCAAGAGATGAAAGCACCTGTATGTATAGGATAAACTAGACGTATACAGACATTTTTGATTATGCATGAGACACTTTAACCCTACACAAATGCTAACATCCCACATTTATCCAAGTACCTGTACAAGTGTTAATATTCCACATTTACCTATACTAAGCACAAACAGAATAGAATAAAATAAAATATAATATATAAACATAGACTGGATCTACCATACATATATATATATAGAAAATGATTGTGTATCCCCTTGATGTGATAACAGTAGACATGATAGTAATGGGAACCCAAGAATTTGCTACACACAATAAATAAGTGAAGAGGTTTAATAGAAAATAAAAAATAGAATCTATAAGCAAAAGGCACATAACCAAAAATTAAAAATCAAAAATTCATAATATATTGAAAACATAAATACACAGAGTTCCGACTGATAACAATTGTTTTTATTGAGTATAGAGTTTTAACAGAACATACATGTTTTTAAAGGGCATGTAAAGGCAAAAAAATAAAATCTTACATTTTTACTTTCTTTAATGAAAAAGAAACCTATCTCCAATATACTTTCATTAAAAAATGTTCACCTTTTTATAAGAAACCTGACTGTATGCAGTGAAATTCTTCCTTCATTTACTGCTGTGGATAGGAATTGCCAGACAGTCCCTAACTGCTCAACAGGGAAACAATCATACTTATGAACAGCAGGGGGATCCCCCGCCTTTCTTCCCAGCCATGCAGAACTCAATCAACTTTGTTTGTTTCCCTGTTTTGATCATTTATGACGATCCCTAAGCAGCCCACACCACACTGAGCATGTGCGTAGTCTTGGTCTTGCAAAGATGTTTAACAAAGTTACAAGATGGGGACCCCCTGTAGCCAACTTTGAAAGCATAAATCCTTTGTTTGATTAGGCTTGTGGTGCAGTAAGTTCATGTTTATGTTTAGTATACAAAATACAGCATTTCTAGCCTTATTCTATTTTAGACTTTACTTTCCCTTTAATATGTTAAATACATTTTGGTTTTAAATAGTAATATGGGAGGTTGACCAATAGGGGTCGCCATACACTATTTGTATTTAACAGACACGTTTGTCTCATCCTGTAAGCCTATGATTAAGGGACTTGTTCCCAAAACGCGTAAGGCCATGTATACCAGCAGGAACCTGCAATAAACCTGCCTTTTTACACCGGAGTGCCGTCCTTTGTTTGGTTTAGAGCAGGGATCCCCAACCAGTAGCTCGTGAGCAACATGTTGCTCTCCAACCCCATGGATGTTGCTCTCAGTGGCCTCAAAGCAGGTGCTTATTTTTTAATTTATGGCTTGGAGGCAAGTTTTGGTTGTATAAAAACCAGGGACATTGCCAAACAGAGCCTCAACGTAGGTTCACAATCCACATAGGGGCTACCAAATAGCCAATCACAGCCCTTATTTGGCACCCCAAGAACATTTTTCATGCTTGTGTTGCTCTCCAACTCCTTTTACTTCTGAATGTTGCTCACAGGTTCAAAAGGTTGGGGATCCCTGGTTTAGAGACTAATATGAAATACAGTATGTTGGAAAGGACACGGATTTTGAAACATGTTTTCATGTCTATTGCCCTGAGAGCAAGTACTCGTGTATAGGACCAAAGGGATGCCATTTGGCACCATTACTGCTGTAGCACATCTTTATGGGGCAATAGCAAATAACCCTACTCACCAAATAAAAAATAGCAGTTAGAGAAAAAAAAGTACAGGTATGGGACCTGTTATCCAGAATGCTCATGATATTTTTGTAATTTAAGTCTTAAAAGGGTGTTTCACCTTTAAGGTAACTTTTAATACGTTGTAGAATGGCCAATTGTAAGCAACTTTTCAATTGCTTTTCATGATTTCGTTTTTATAGTTGTATAGTTATTTGTCTTGTATTCTGACTCTTTGCAGCTTTCAAATGGGCTTCGCTGACCCCTTCTAAAAAGCAAATGCTCTGTAAGGCTACAAATGTATTGTTAATGCTACTTATAATTACTAATATTTCTCCTCTCCTATTCATATTCCAGTCTCTAATTCTGCTTGGGTAATTTGGACCCTAGCTAACAGATTACTTAAAATGAAAATTGAAGAGCTGCTGAATAAAACGCTAAATAACTCAGAAACCTCAAATAATAAAAAATGAAAACCAACTGCTCTATCACTCTCTACATCATACTAAAAGTTATCTCAAAGGTAAACTATCCCTTTAATAAATTACCGTAAGTACTGTTTTAACAGAATAAAGAAAAAGGAAAATATTTTAGAAACTTTGAATTATTTGGATAAAATGGAGATAGCCTTTCCGTAATTCTGAGCTTTCTGCATAACAGGTTTCCGGATAACTGATCCCATACCTATATATAAAAATGAATGGCTTGTTCCAAGATTTTCAAATACATTCCACACTTACATACTTTTTCGGGTGTTTGCAAACATTATGTTGAATATGCATAATGAAAATGTATGCATTGTACATCATTTTCTATGAATAAAATTGGTGACAATTATAGGTCACAAGTTTAGCAAGCAGGAATCTGCAATGCATGGGTTGATGTTGTAAGTGTGTGTATAATGGTTGGATAATGTACTTTGTGAGAGGGGAGGAAACGGATTCGTAAAAGAGGTCAGGAAAAATAGTCAACATGATAAAAAGCAGTCATTTTTGCAAGACTGGGTTGTTAGAGTCTCCTTTTAGTTTCTAAAAACGTACAGGTTGGCAGCAGTGATCTAAAAACTATTGGGTACAGTACGGTGCATGTTATAAACACGTAGATCCCTACACTTGATTCCTGTCACTACTCACAATCAGACACAAAGAACAAATAATAACAGCACAGAACAGATGCAATCAGTGAGCATATTCTGTTACTGTACATGTAAGGAGTTGTTTATTAAAGATCGAGTTGTATTTTTCCCTGAAAAAGTTTTTTGATGGTAGTTTCAGCAAAAACTCAGAACCCGGATGTGCCCCTTAAAGGAAAACTAAACCCTAAAAATGAATATGGTCTAAAATGCCATATTTTATATACTGAATTTATTGCACGAGCC
Organism: Xenopus laevis; assembly: GCF_017654675.1. Classification (NCBI taxonomy): domain Eukaryota; kingdom Metazoa; phylum Chordata; class Amphibia; order Anura; family Pipidae; genus Xenopus; species Xenopus laevis. Next base: position 80,346,375 of record NC_054383.1, read on the forward strand.
TAAAGTTTCAGCTTGTCAATAGCAGCAATGATCCAGGACTTCAAACTTGTCACAGGGGGTCACCATCTTGGAAAGTGTCTGTAATACTCACATAGTCAGTGGGCTCTGAGCAGCTGTTGAAAAGCCATAGACTCCAATGGGAGAAAAAAAAATTGTTGCTCGTCAAAAAAGAATTTTCACCCATAGACTGTAATTAGTGATGGGCAAATTTGCGGCGAAAAATTCGCAAAACGGCGCCGGCGTCTCGTTTTTGACGCCGGCGCCCGTTTTTGACGCCGGCGTCCGTTTTTCGGAAAAAATTTTTTTGACGCCGGTGAATTTTTGACGCGAATTTTCGCGGGCGTTTCGCGAATTTATTCCCTGGCGGCGAATCGCTCAAATTCGCCGCGAATTCGCCCATCACTAACTGTAATGCATTTTGGTAATTTCTTACCGGCAGTGAATTTTTGGCGAAGCAAAATGGATCAAATTTGCTTATCCCTACTGGCTTTTGCTCCCACACTTCTTCCTGTTACATTTAGGGGCAGATTTACATAGGGTCGAATATCGAGGGTTAATTAACCGTCGATATTCGACTGCCGAAGTTAAATCCTTCGACTTCGAATATCAAAGTCAAAGAATTTACCACAATTCGTTCGATTCGAAGGATTTTAATCCATCGATCGAACGATTTTTCTTTGACCAAAAAAAGCTTATAAAGCCAATGGGGACCTTCTCCATAAGCTAACATTGAGGTTCGGTAGGTTTTAGATGGCAAAGTAGGGGGTCCAAGTTTTTTTTAAAGAGACAGTACTTCGACTATCGAATGGTCAAATATTCGAACGATATTTTTAGTTTGAATCGTTTGATTCGAAGTCGAAGTTTAGTCGAAGGTCGAAGTAGCCAATTCAATGGTCGAAGTAGCCAAAAAAAACATTCGAAATTTAAAGTTTTTTTTATTCTATTCCTTCAGTCGAACTAAGTAAAAGTTGCATTATTTCTGGTCAGGTGATCTCTGAGGCAGCACACAGACCATCACAAAATGGTGGTTCAAGGGAAAAGATCTAAAGCAATATTTACTTAAATATCGATACCAGTTTGATAAGATTCTTTAATATGTCACTTAATATTAATCTGTTGCTTATTCATTTTGGGGGTATAGTTTTCCTTTAAACTTTGAGGGCAGAGCTAGCAGTAAAGAAAGGAGATGCTATAGCGTGCTGGAGGGGAGTGGATGGAATTCCTTCCTACTGCTTCAACCCCTCTCCAGACGCTACTTTTATCTAGACTTAACCCTGTAAAGTTAAAGTTTTGCCTGCTTCTTTCTTCACAGTAACAGCATTACTCCTAAATCTGGTACTGCATTCAACCTGCTGCTGTATGTGTTTTGCTGCTGTTGTACGTGACATTTACAATCTATTTACCCTTTGTGCCTGCAAACCCAGTATTTTACCTGTGTCTGGCGTGTCAATCAGTATCTGCTGAGCTCGAGTTCAGTACCCGCTGACTTTCACTATAATGTGCTTGGAGTGTTAGTAACCACGGACTCTTAAAGTGATACTGACATTAAAAATGATTATTCAAAATATTAATGTACATCAAAAGATAACTATAGCTCATGTTGATCGTTTTTCACTGATAGTTCTGCTTTTGTAAGTAATTGTTACTTGAAGTTCCTAAACCTGACTGTTTTGCCAACCTGACTGTCCCTTCTCAACATGTCAGTTAGAGTTTCTAATGCTAACAGCCTGCTGAAGCTCAAATATGGCAGCCCCCTCAATATGGGGGATCAGATGGGTAATGTAAAAGCATCTATAAATAGTTTTATGACAAAACTATAAATAGCATGCAAAGACAATATTATGATAGATGTAAAAAAAAGGTTTAATTCCTGATGTCAGTTATCTCTTTAAGGTGGCCATACACATAGAGATCCGCTCATTTAGCCATTTTGCCAAACGAACAGATCTCTCCCGACATGCCGACATTGAGGTGGGAAATATCGGGCAGCTGTGTGATTGGAGAATCTGATCCACCAGGTCTATGGGGTGATTGTATATCTATTTGCATATAATATATGGAATTTCTTTTTTTGTCTAAAAAATAGGCCCTAGGGCCCAACATTTGGATCATACAGGCAGTTGGATCGCAGTGCCGCATACAGGTGCGGATTTCCCCAGAGGGCACCCGTAGGCCAGCATCCTCCGGCGCAATTTTTTCAATATCTATTAAAGCCCAGTGTTGCAAAAAGTCAGAATCCAAAATTCCGCCATTTCAGACCTGCTGAGGATTTGTATAAGTCGATGGCAGAGGTCCCAATTCTGTTTTGAAGTTTCTGTGGTCTGTGCTGGAATTAGCCCGAAAATCTGACCATTTCAGGCTGTTTGGGTAAATATCTGAAAAATTTTGGATTTTTGGGAAAAAGACAGAAAAAATCGTGCGATTCGGGGGGGGGGGAAACCCAAACAATTGTACAATTCGGGTTTTATATAGATTAAATCAAATTGTTTTAATAAGGTAAAATTGGGTATTAGAATTTGGTGGTGTTTTTTTTATTTCAAAAATGAGATAAATTGGGGTTTTAGTAAATAGCCCTCTACCTGTTGGCCTGCTGGTACGTGCTACAAAAACATACTGTATATCAATATTGGTTACCAGCACCCGTTGATATGTTTTGTATATGTGGGTGACCAAGTGCCTGAAAATACACACTAACCCTGCCATTGCACTCACTTTTAAAATTGCTTATAGCTGAATGCTGAACCCAGCAAGTGCACTAGCAGAGATACAGTGATTCCATTGCTGGTAATTTTGGAAAATACAGTCCCACTTGCACTTTTGTAACTGTGAAAGGTAGTTGGGGGTGTTAAAACAAGCTACAAATCCACTATGTCTGATACAGGTATGGGACCTGTTATCCAGAATGTTTGGGCCGGAGAGTTTTCCAGATAACGGAATTTGGTTCTTCATGCATTAAGTCTACTAGAAATCATGTAAACATTAAATAAACTTAATAGGCTGGTTTTGCTTCCAATAAGGATTAATTACAATGTACTGTTTTATGATTACAGAGAAAAAGGCAATCATGTTTTAAAATCTGGATTATTTGGATAAAATGGAGTCTATGGGAGACTGTCTTTTCATAATGCTGAGCTTTCAGGATTTCCAGATAATGGATCCTTTACCTGTGTATAGCCACTTTAGCAGTACATTTTATTCTAGCTTTGTGTCTTTGCCAACCAAATATTTGTAGAAGTTAAAAGAAATTCTGTGGATGCCCTTGGTGCATTGTTCTTTTTAAATCCAGTAGAAGATGTTTCTTCCCCCAGGCAGAGATCACCAAATATACTACAACAAAGCCAGTACACAATGGCTGGGGACTTGAGCTGGGCATACAGCAAATGTTAGGCTTTGCTTTATTTTAATAACACATCTCAAAAAAAAACAAATAAAAGTCATAACTTGTATAAATCAATAAAAGGTGTTTAGACTGTTATAGAGGAACCAATCATATCCAGCATGTAGAGATACCTGTGGGCTGCTATAAATGGAAATGACGGAGTGCCTCTTTTTCTTTTATAACAAGGCAATAACAATTTCCTCAGTGTAAATTGGTCCTGCTGTTTTTGTCTTTGTTACGGTTATATTTTTATTGCACTAAAAGTTAAAGATCATCAACATAGCTGTAAATTCACGATAAATCAAAGTAAGTATGCCCTAATAAAGTATTATAGTTGTTCATTACAGGAAAACAGGTAGCTCCCAAATCAGCAACGTGTTTATATAGAGTTTGTCAGGACCTCAAAGCCGTAGGAGGATGTGTTGCAGTGTAGTGATGTTATGAAAATGGTTTAATGTTGCCTGAAAGCAGTTTGAAATACTGTGCAAAGTAGTGCAAGTTTTGGAAATAATATTATCGCTTACTGATAATAGTATTGGGACATTTTATGCTTCTTACAGGAATCCACTTTATGGTAGACATGTGACTAATTCTATTTCCTGGGAAGACAAGAAGAGTCACCTTGCACACTCTGGCCGTCCGCATTTTGCGAAACCTGGTGCTCGATGAAGGAGATATTGGCAGAATCCACAACAGACAAAGAAGAAGAAAATCACCGGCACAACATTATATTTCTAGCAGGGAAACCCTTGCTCGTTTATTTGCGGATGCAACGTTTCCGGCGTACAAAGGGGTACGCCCCGAAACGTTGCATCCGCAAATAAACGAGCAAGGGTTTCCCTGCTAGAAATATACTGTTGTGCCGGTGATTTTCTACTTCTAATTCTATTTCCTTTCTTTCTCTTTGGTTGGGATCCTATATATATGCACAGAGGATCAGAGCCAGGCTGTTTCTGTGATGGATTTAACAATGCCAGTGAAACAGATAAGGAAGCTTAACTTAGGTAAAATTATGGGATGCATTAAATTTAGAGGTTATATAAATAAAGCATATCTAAGGCTAACTGCACAAGGGGCATTTTATCATCTCTGTAATCCAGTTGGATTACCACAATCTTTTTCTAAAATTAGTCTCACATTTTCGGGGGGGCCCCCACTGTTATGATTCTGATATTGATTTAACAAGGCAATTATCACACATGAAAACCTACAGTATATCTTAAAAGAAGACTGCTGTTTAGACTGGCTCTTTATTTGAGAACTGAATTGTATTTCTATTACTGAAAAGAAAATAAAAAGCCTCCCTAAAGCTCTGTTTCATAACTCATAGGAGTAAGTCAATAAGGTTTGTTGCATTGGTATACTGAACCTTCTATACTGAACCTTCTATACTGAACCTTCTATACTGAACCTTCTATACTGAACCTTCTATACTGAACCTTCTATACTGAACCTTCTATACTGAACCTTCTATACTGAACCTTCTATACTGAACCTTCTATACTGAACCTTCTATGACCACAGGAGAACTTGGCATAAATGTCTCACTTGCAAATTAGCAATTAGATATCCAGTATTGCTGAATAATGTAGGAGGGATATAGCAAACCTCCCAATATTTTGGAAACAGAAAGAGGGACGGAAAGATTTGCTGTGTGGAGTGCGGCAACATTTTTGACCATGCCCATTTTGTGGCCACACCCTTTAAATACTATGTTAATTTTACAAAGGCAGGTTATGAAAGTTTGAACACATTTCTGTTGTTTTTATGTGTTGTTACAGTTTTGCTAATGAAGGTGAATTGCCCTTTAAGCTGCAAGTCACTGTTTATCTTAAATTGTTACAATTGTTTCTTTGCTTATCTTAAATTATTACAAAAGAATCTAAAGATCTGATGGGAATTGCCATAGGTAGGGAGCAGCAAAACCAATATGTGTAAATGTAAAAAAAAGAAACTGCTAATAACTCTTATGTTTTCTCCACTACCTGAGCTTGGAAACAGACTTCTTAGGCCAATTTTAGGCAGCACCCCTCTACTTATGCATACAGAAACAAAATAAAAAAAGATATTTGCCACACTCCCATTCCAGAAATGACATAAATATATATTTTATTACAAAGTTAAAAAACATTTGTGTTGAACTCAGTATGAGTCTAAACGCCTGACACATTTCAGGTTGGCAAACCTTTAATTACAGGGTAACAATGGTGGCACCATTACAATTTATAAACAGCGCAAGGAGAATGTTATACATTTGCATTTTCTTATAATTGTATTGTCTCGTTGAAAATGATTACTATTTAAACAGGAACCATTATGAAGAATGGGTATATCCAATATCAAATACACTTCAGTCAATCAATTTCATAATAACTAAATATAAGTTTAAACCATAGTGAACCCATATACATCATTTGTGAATTAAGAAGGCTTCTCAAAGGTAATTGTTTAATATCTCACCCCCCCCTCCTGAAATGCAGCAAATATCTTTTTTGGATAGGTAGGGAACCCCTTGAAGATTTTCTAGCACTCTAGCAGGACAGCTGATAAAAATGATTTTACATCTGAAAAAAAGCCTTTTTGTTCCAAATTTTTTTTTTTACTTGTGTGTAACATTCAAATACAACAATGTTATCTCCAGTGAAAAGGTATGTCACTGTTCTCTGATATATTTACAAATATGGACTCTACTTTTTATGCCAGCTCATACTTCTTTTTGTACTGACACAATATCCACCTACCCCCCTTGCAGGTGCACTGACCTGTCACTCACCGTATGCCATATATATAATCAAAACAGAATTAATTCAGTAGGACCTTAATGTCATCTACAGCACATTGCAGGCTACAGTAATAATAGATGAAACCATATATTGATGCACAAATAAAAATGCATGTATTGCTATTTTTGTGTTTATTGTACAGTAAAAAGAACATGCTGCTCACCCCAAGGGTTTGCCCCTCTAACCTAGCCCCCTGAAGCTTTTTCATAGATACAGTCCTGCATAATTTACTATAGTGATGGGAGATGAGATGCGATCTATTCTGTTTTTTGACAAGGTTGCAAATTCATGTATTTTCGGGGAAAGGGGGGGTGGTCTCACATCTGATATGTAAGAACTAGGTCAGTGATTTAACAGAGTTTAGAGAATGGTGTGAATGGGAATATTCTGAGCTAATAGCAAGTTGTTTTCTTTTAATAAGTGTCATTCATCTGTTAGAAAAGCAATTTGCATTTGGTTTTGGGAGTATGTTGGAAATTTCACACTTCATATCATTACAGGGGGTTAAGGTCTATTTATCTGCCTTTAATTAGACAAGTATAGCGGATAGCTAAACATGTTAAAGCACATAAAAATTATGCACCAATACGTTAATGATAATTAGTAATAATCACTGCTTATGGAGTATACTTTCCTTTTACTTCTGCAAAATCAGAAACTGGGCCATGCATTATTTACTTTATGCTGTTAACAAGGCACACATAGTTCATTGATCAATGCACATCCCTTTGCCCCAAGCCTTTTTAATCATTTTTTCCTACAAGTATATTCTATTTACACATAAGGGTTTAGTTACAGAGCTATGATTAGAAAGACACAGCCACCGGCTACATCACATGTCTTTTATAGTAGTCTTAACTATTTAACTTTGGTCATATTTGATAATTTGGCAGCTCTCTTTTTGGTGGTACTTTCATTGAAAAAATGCAATCGTAGCACTGCATCTTTAAAGGCTGACCCTTACACAGCTGTGGGGCTTTTATCTATCAAGTTTATGAAACAAGACAATGATTCATAGATACAGTAGATAATAGAGAATACCCACTTATAAAAAGTTTAATATTTTCTTGAAATCCTATAGCCCAACACCTAATGGAATAACTTTGATATATAACTGGGTGTATAGAAGAATTAACCTATTTGTCTTCCATTTTCATTTAAAGTTAGGTTTTGTGAATAGAGAATACATTAGAATTTATTCAAGGGGAAGTATACAATCCCAGCAATGGATAAAGTGTTGTGCAATTAATTATTCAAGATGGTTATTAAGGGGATTATTTATCGAAGATCGGATGTTAGAGTTTTTAATACCTCGATTGAACTCACAATTCGAATCTTATTTAAGAAAAAACTAGATTCTTTGAGTTTGAGTTGTGAAACCCGAAAATTCTAATTAATTGAGTTTTCTGCTGGAAAAAAATACGAATTTCTCTAATTATTAGAGTTTTAGGGCGAAACCCTCCAAAAAAAAATGAACATCATGCAGGCTATTAACATCTTCAAATGGTTCCTGGGACAGCTGCCATTGGCTCCTACATGACCTTGACAGGTTTTAGATGATGTATTTTCAGATTTGAGCTATTTTCAGGATCAGGGTATTATGAATCTCGAAAAAACAACGTTTTTCTTAAAAAAAAAATTGAAAAGTTCCAGTTTTTTTCCCTAAAGATGTGAGTTTCGACCAAAAAAATCAACTCAAAAACTAAAATTTTCATGGAAAACACACCTTGAACCTTAATAAATTTTACCTTAATAAATAACCCCCTACATGTTTCAGAAAACATTCTTGAGAAAAGTTTCTGGGTAGCCCTTTCATCCAATAACCACCATAAATATACTAGTCTATATTGTTGGATACCTACTCAGGGACTCCCAGTATTCTTATATAAATTTTGAATTTGTCCTAATTTAAATTCTAATAATAGGCTGTTATAGACAATTACAAGTAAGACAACTGGAATTGTTGGGAAACGGATAAAAAAAATTTCACTTAGTAATTGGTGACATTATTTAACATTATTTAAATCGGAGATCTCCTGTATCTCAGGAAATAATTTTTTTTTTTCATTGGTTTCCACCATGGTATTTTGCAACGTTCCGCACTGTTGTTCAGAGTTTTATTTATAGTGGACTCATAAACACTGACACTAGCTAATTCCAAAGAGGCCTGTAAACCTTTATCCATTAACCTGGTGTTCTCTGTGACTTCTTGGGGAATTGTAGGCTATGTTCATGGAATGAATTCTGTCAACTGATCTTGAGAAAAGTAAAACGTGTCCTGGATATTATTTGTACAGTTCAAATGATTTAGATTTGTTTTAAGATTTTCCAATGAAATGGTGTAACAGTGACATGCAGTGCCAGTTTCATGCAGTAAAAATGCAATGGCAACTTCATATTTAATGATCGAGACCACAAATCAGACCAGCTTCACATGCAAGTTTATAAATGGCAGTTTCAATTTAATGCATCAGAACACACATAAAAGTATAAATATAATGGCAGCATTACATTATAGGGCTTATTTACAAATGCAACAAATGGCTCAGATGGGTGCAAGGTTGAGTGCATTGATGATATTTTGGAAGGTATTTGCATCCATACATGCTCCTTTGCAACTTGCAGAGGGCAGCAAGCATTCTTCAGCCTGTTCTGAAGAATAATGCAAAATCATGTGATGGGCACAAGATAGAATGTACCCGTAATTAAGCTGGAAAAAAATGAATTTTTTTTAGTTGTGGTCTGCTTGTTGGAACATAAAGGTAAGTGCTTATTCTTTTAATGAGAACTAAAGACTTAATATTTTAAGTTCACTTTATATGATTGCATGACGTCACTTGCAGTTGCATGTTCTTCATTAGCCGATCTGATCTCGGATATCCAGTAGGCTACCGTTGGTTTGCACCAGCTGGAGTAATCTTTAAAAGTGTCACCTCTTATCAGAGTTGCTTCTTCAATTTAGCCCAGTGGTAGAGCATTTACTGGTATTTTAAAACGTTATAGGTAATGCAATCAACATATTCATATGCAGGAATTCCTCAGCACTACACTGAAAAAGTTGCTCGGATGAGTGACATTTTTTTGAAATTACCCAGTAACAATAGTCTTAGCTTTACTAAATACTGTATACGGATAGATGAAAAACATTTATTGACACTATTGATGGTTATAATAAGGCTCCGCTGGCGAATAAATGTCAGAGAATAAAAGCCAATACACTACCTACCACTTCCTGAAAGTGTACCCTGACATGACATGACGTACAGCCTGCCAGTACACACATAGGGCTAATTTCAAAACATAAATATTATTGTATGCATTTTTGAGCTGAAATCCAATGTGTATATGCTGATGGGCTGATTGCTTGCCAGTCAAAGTGCACACTTTCATGAAGCAGAAGAAAGCAGATCGGCTTTGCAATGGAGAAAAAGTCAGTCCACCTTTAGCCTAAAAGATATATCCTTGGCATATTCTGGCAGTGTGAGAGACAGGAATAACAGCTGGGGAGAGACTAGACCAGATCATATGAGCACATGAAGTGCTGATGAGGACCCTTTATTGGTCGAAACGTGAAGGGCACACTCATATTATATATTTTTGTATTTTGATTCAATGAATTTATTTGTTTTAATTTATTGGAGTGTGTGTTCACCTCTAATTTAATATTGCTATTATATTGGAGCCACTTAATGGGTTGCCTCTGGTGTACCTGCACTTCACTTATATAATCTGCAAATCAATCCCTATAGTCCTGGTCTAGAAGAAGGATGGGTCAGTGTCAACTACAGGCACCTGAAACTTGTACCTGCCGGAATGCCTAGCTTCTTCCCCAAATTGAGGAGTCCCTAGCCACCTTAAAGTGAGCCGCCTACTTCTCCTCGCTGGATTTGGCAGGTGGGTGTTGGCAAGTGGTGGTACAGCTGAATAAAAAGGCACAAATTAGCTTTTATTACCCCTATGGGTAAACTAAGGAATGGATTTCTGAATGGGACCCTTTGTTGTTTTTATTAATAGTATTTTTACTTGCTGCTGGATTTTTCTGTGCTCCAAAAAGGACACATGTTCTACACCATTCAGTAATTTTTGGAAAAACGTGATCATTAAATCAATCAACTGAATTTCCCTCTGGAGTCAAGTGACAGAAGAAACATTTCTTTGGAGATGACAAAATGGCCAGCAGGTCCTTTGAACATTTAATGGGCAAACACTGATTCCATCAAAACACAGCCAAACTGAACCATAATGACTAGAATAATAAAAAATTAATTGGGAAACCACATGTCAGCAATACAGCATATTCTATTGACGGTTTTATAATAAATATTGTCGAGGGTATATGAGGCTGCATCAGAATTAATCCCAGACCCGAACCACCATCTTTAAATTGCTGATACAGTACATTGCCTGTGTGCTAAAGCATAAGCTATGCAGATGTTATCTGATCCCTGATGCAACTTAAAAGTGAGAAACTGAAAAATAAAATGTCATATGTTCCTTTTATTTAGTTTATTTAGTTGTTTCAGTTTCTAATCTTGTACAGAGTGCTTAAAATATTGGGCCCTGTATTGTATGGCATGTTTCCCAAAATATGACAAATGGAAATATAATGCCCATAGAATGGTTGTTCAGTGTGTTAGAAGGCAGTGCAATTTGCAAATCCTGGGGCCATACGACTCCACTATCTCTACCCTTCTATTCAGAAAGTTGGCATTATCCTTACACCATAACAGAAATTACATTAAAAATAACAAATGAACAGGTCTTTATTTCTCTTACAACTGTCTTAAAGGGGATGTAAAGGCAAAAAACTAAAATCCCATTTTTACTTTCTTTAATGAAAAAGAAATACATCTTCAATATACTTTTTTTTATAATAATCTGTACCATTTTTATAATAAACCTGATTTTATGCAGTGAAATTCTCCCTTTGTTTTACTTGCTCTGACAGCTGCAGATAGGAAACTTCAGACAGTCCCTAGCTGCTCTGCAGGGAAAGGATCATACTTTAAAACTGCAGGGGAAACCCCTCCACCTTACTTCCCTGACCTTGAGCAGCTTTGTTTGTTTCCCTTAAAAGCAGTGTAGAGTTTTGTATCCACAGACCCAGTGCATTCTGCATATTCTGTGTATTAATCAGTCTTGCTGTATTAGCTTCTATGGCAGATATTATTTGACTTGTGCTGTTTTGATAATTTATGATGATCCTTAAGCTTTAACCTCCCAGCTGAAGCCTAGACCACACTGAGCATGTGCGTAGTCTTGGTCTTGCAAAGATGTTTAACAATGTTGCAAGATGATGATCCCATGATGAAAACATAAATCATTTGTTTTATTAGGTTTCTGGTGCAAAATATAGCATTTATAGCATTATTCTGTTTTAGACTTTAGTTCCCCTTTAAACCCTACATAACCAGTCTGCACTACATTTTGTTACCAGGTAGCTTTGCTGTTTCACAGACTAAGAACTCACAAAAAAGCATAGTGACACCTCTCTCATACAGAATACAAGAATTGAAGATGCAGAGAACTACTAACATTTGTTTACAGTGACTATATACAACCATTCTTATAGAATACATAATTTGTACAGAAAGAAAAAAGGCAAAGGCAGCTGCCATTGCTGCTGGCAGGAAGGCTTGTTAGGTAATATGTTTACCTGCTGTTACATATAATACCTCTATAGGTTCCTGTGTGCCCTATAGCAGCTCTTTGGCATTCACAGGGTTATTTTTGTCAGTCTTACATTTTCTTACTGGTTGTTGGCTTGTAAGGAGTAGATATTAGAAATAGTATATTATATGTAAATAATATTATTTCCAGTTCAGTCACCAGGTGGCGCTGTTAGGTAGGTGAATTCCCCCAGGAGACATAATACAAGGAATATAGTAATGGGCCACTTCCTCTCTGGCTGGTAAGAAGGTAGAAGGAAATGACGATAGGGAGCCTGTTACTTGCCTCATCAGTGGGGTACCTAGGGATGTTAATAGTTAGGGTTGATAGTGCTAGGTTATATTTGTGGAGCTCACTGTAGGCAGTGAGAGGTAGTGGTAGGCCGGTTAGTTGAGCTGCTGAGGCTCCAACAATGAGATAGAGAGGTATCAGTTCCTTCTGGACACCTTGCCAGATAAATGATCCAGTGGAAGAGGGAGCTAGGTTACGTAGAGCCTAGCCCCCTAAATGCAAGACTAACCCATGTGCTAAAAGTATGTGGAGTACAGCACCCCTGACCTAAAAAAAGCAGCAAGAAATTATGCAGTAGGCTGGGTCCCAGCAGCCTGGAAAACCAGCCAAATAGTGCAAAACTTAGTGGGCACCATGTTACCGGCTAAATATATAAAGTAGTTGTTTTTGGGAATTTTGAATACACTCCATCATTTGAGCTTAGGAAGTCACCAAGATGGAACATTTAGTGAGTTAACTACTTAATGGTGCTTTAGATAAAATTGCTATGGTCTGTGGCAGTCACTGAGTTGCCAATTTTATTGATAGATGTACAGTTTACAACTAAATAGTGCTTATAATAAAACTATTAGGGTCTGCTTCTGTAGACTAAGCATTGGTTCCTATAGTGAACAGCCTCCATAATCATTCTAATCTTTACTGAGTAGATACTCCCTCCCTGTCCAATATGGATGTTTTTAAAGGAAAACTAAACTCTAAAAATGAATATGGCTAAAAATGCCATATTTCATATACTGAACTTATTGCACCAGCCAGGGCCGGGCTTACCAACTTCGGGCCCAATTGTAACCAATTTGGCTGGGCCCCTTCGATGGAATTTTGCTGCCTGCCACAGGGTTCCAGGGAGGGGTGGCAAATAGTGTCTGTTTTTCAGCCAGTTGAGGTTGGGGGCAGGCTGGGCAGCAGAGAAACAATTGTCCCTCATTTTCTAGGCTATAGTACGTGCACAAAAACAAATTATTTGTGCAAATGTTGGTTACTAGTGTAAAATGTGTGTGCAGTACTTGATCCCAACTAAGATATAATTAATCCTTATTGGAAGCAAAACCAGCCTATTGGGTTTATTTAATGTTTAAATTAATTTCTAGTTAAGGCATGAAGACCCAAATTACGAAAAGATCCGTTATCCGGAAAACCCCAGCTCCCGAGCATTCTGGATAACAGGTCCCATACCTGTATGTATATATATATATATATATATATATATATATATATATATATATATATATATATTGATCAATAGAACAAAAAAAAGATGTTTGTCATAAACAATAGCACCTACTGTTGTAATTATATTAAATAATTAAAAAAAATTTTTTTTAAAGATATTTGAAAAAATATATATATACCTGGGAGTATGGCTGGTCAGGTCTGCTTATGCCTGTTTCAGCCTATAAATCATATGGGCATATATTTGGCTGCAGCTGATACATTGATCAACGTCTACACTGTATATCTGAATTTATTTCTTTTTGCAGTTCTCACTGATGCTTGCCAAAAATAAAACAATAAAAGTATATATTCTTAGATATTTCATACTTGGCCTCTGACAAACGTACTTTCAAGCTGGAACATGAAACTTGTTACACTTTTTGCAAAGATAGAATTTTGTGGGGCATATTAATCAAAGTTTGAAGTGAAAATTGTATAGTAGAGGATATTTGGAAGCGTTATCTCTTATTTATTATTTATCATTATTGTTCTTTACTTATAGAGCTCCAAGATGTTTACTCAGCGATTTATAGTCCCTGTCCCAGTGGAGCTTACAATCGAGCTTACAATCGATATCCCTACCACATTTATGAACAAAAGTTATACCCCTCTTGTAACTATGTAAAAAAAACTGTTAAATTAAAAAGTACATAAATCTTATGTTGATACACAGTAGTAGTGTTTTATTGTACAGATAACCTCAGATAACATTTTGTATGTGTAATGGATTCTGCAAATATCATTATGGATAGAAAATACTGTTCTAGATCCAGGATGATCCAGCTCTGTAATATGTGGAGGTTCATTTCTACTACTTCTCTACAGGTGGAAACAAATACAAAGTACAGGTATGGGATCCAGATCCAGAAACCTGTTATCCAGAAAGCCCGAATTATGGAAAGGCCGTCTTCCATTGACTCCATTTTATCCATATGATCCACATTTTTAAAAAAGGTTTTTTTTTCTTCTCTGTAATAGTAAAACAGAACCTTGTACTTGATCTAAACTAAAATGCAATCAATCCTTATTGGAAGCAAAACCAGCTTATTGCCTTTATTTAATGTTTACATGATTTTCTAGTAGACTTAAGGTATAAAGATCCAAATTACAGAAAGATCTGTTATTGGGAAAACCCAAGGTCCTGAGCATTCTGGATAACATGTCCCATACCTGTATCATATATTAGTCGACTATTTCAAAGCAGACCCTGATTTTACTTGCTAAAGCATTTGATACAGTGCCACACAGAAGTTAACTGGTTAAATTAAGGAATGTTGGCCTGGAACATAGTATTTGTACCTGGATAGAGAACTGGCTAAAAGATAGACTACAAAGAGTGGTGGTAAATGGAACATTTTCTAATTGGACCAGTAATGTTAGTGGAGTACCACAGGGCTCTGTACTAGGTCCCTTGCTTTTCAACTTGTTTATTAATGACCTGGAGGTGGGCATTGAAAGTACTGTTTCTATTTTTGCAGATGATACTAAATTGTGCAGAACTATAGGTTCCATGCAGGATGCTGCCACTTTGCAGAGTGATTTGACTAAGTTGGAAAACTGGGCAGCGAACTGGAAAATGAGGTTCAATGTTGATAAAAGCAAGATTATGCATTTTGGCAAAAATAATATAAATGCAGGTTATTCACTAAATGGCAGCGTGTTGGGTGTTTCCTTAACTGAGAAGGATCTAGGGGTTTTTGTAGATAACAAGTTGTCTATTTCTGGGCAGTGTCATTCTGTGGCCACTAAAGCAAATAAAGTTCTGTCTTGCATAAAAAAGGGCATTAACTCATAATATGCCTCTTTATAGGTCCCTAGTAAGGCCTCAGCTGGAGTATGCAGTGCAGTTTTGGACTCCAGTCCTTAAGAGGGATATAAATGAGCTGGAGAGAGTGCAGAGACATGCAACTAAACTATTTAGAGCTAGTTAAATTATGAGGGTAGACTGTCAAGGTTGGGGTTGTTTTCTTTGGAAAAAAGGCACTTGCGAGGGGACATGATTACACTTTACAAGTACATTAGAGGACATTATAGACAAATAGCAGATGACCTTTTTACCCATAAAAAGACACACTGCACCAGAGGTCACTCCTTTAGACTAAAAAAAAAAGAACTTTCATTTGAAGCAATGCAGGTGTTTCTTCACAGTCAGGACAGTGAGGTTGTGGAATGCACTGCCGGGTGATGTTGTGATGGCTGATTCAGTTAATGCCTTTAAGAATGGCTTGGATGATTTCTTGGACAGACATAATATCAAAGGCTATTATGATACTAAACTGTATAGTTAGTATAGATATGGGTATATATAATTTATGTGAAGGTATGGAGGGGAGTGTGTATGGATACTGGGTTTTTGTTTGGAGGGGTTGAACTTGATGGATTTTGTGTTTTTACCTGATTTAACTATGTAACTATGTAACTAGGGGTAGGAAAAGTGGGATGTACCTAGACTCCTCATACTTTGGCCGGCGTCAGCAAGCATGGAAGCTCACTTCCATGTCACTCTAGCACTGTGCATGTACACTTAATAGTGTGTGGCTGGTTGGGGACGAGCTGGCTGCCCGGGTAGCCTAGGGTGCCGGCGGGCTAAGCCTGGCACTGTTGCACTCCATTTGTAACTAGCTCTTATAGACTCCAGTCATAACTGTCCTTGTAGTCTCTGTCTCTCACAGATATTTTGATGGTACTCCTAGTAAGCTTCTAATTTTACTATATTTTTTTAATTCTCCAAAATTTTTGAATTCTAAACCTATTGATCAAGCATCAGAAATAATTTTATTCCTGCTGGAGGGGGAAACTCAATCATGGGCAGAGAACTTACTCAGTTACAAGTCCCACAGTGATCTATGATACTGCTCAGTTTTTGCTGTCTGTTTTCTTCCCAACAGCAGTCGTCTCCAGTTCCAGAGGCCGGCCACCCTGCAGCAGTTTGCCTCAGTTCCAGGGCTGACTACCCAGCAGCAGTCTGCCTCAGTTCTAGAGCCAGTTTCCCAGCAGCAGCCTCTGCCCTCCATCCCAGAGCCAGTTTCCCAGCAGCAGCCTCTGCCTTCAGCTTTGGCTGTGCCTCAACAGCCACTGTCTTCAGCTCTGGGGCAGGCTGTGCCTCAGTCGCTATTGTCTTCAGCTCCAGGGCTGGCTGTGCCCCAGCAGCCCCTGCCTTCAGCTTCAGGGCAGGCTACTCAAAAATCTGCTTCAGTACCTCCAAGAGAGTGTCCTCTGCCATGTCCAGTGCCCTCAGGCATGCGGCTTCTGCCGTGTCTAGAGCCCTCAGGAGAGGGGCTTCTGCCATGTGTTAGCCTAGAGACAGAGAGCACCCAAAACTTCTAAAACTCAGGACCCATGAGGGTGCCTGTGCCTGCACTCCAGCCTGTTTCGTGGGCACCCATGAGGGTGGCACTGCCTATGGTTCCATTTGTCTCTGGGTATGCCTTTTATTCTGTTCCCTCTGCATCAGTTCCCAGAGGGCATGATTTACTATGTAAAACTTTGGGTCTCCTAGGTGCCTAGAAGTCACCTTGTGAGGAGGGGGGATAATGTTAGGCTGGGGTTTTCTGACTGCTGGCCCTAGCCATCGGGCCAGGAGAGCAGCTGGCAAGTTCTCATTTCTGCTCTTCTTGTTCTTGCACCTAGTCCTGTCCTAATTCTGTTCCTGCTCCTGGTTCCAGCCCAGTCCTCCTGCTCCAGTCCTCCTCGTCACCCCCCCCCCATCCAGACCTGGTTCTACGCCCGCACGATCCTGTTCTGGTCCAAAGTCTTCGCCCTAGTCCTCCTGCTCCAATTTTCTTCATTATAGTTAGTCCCAATCTGGTTCTACTCCCCCACTGTCTTGTTTTGTCTCAGATTCTTCACCTGCTCCTGTTCCTGTCCACACCGTATCAGCTCCTGCCTGAAAGATTCACCTTTTCCACCTCTTCCTCCTTAGTGCCCCCTACCTATCCCTGACACTCATGGAATTTGCTAAGGTGGCATATTTTTCTGCCCGATGCTATTTAAAATTGCCTTGGTATATAAAACTATTGGGACCATTCAGGCCACAATTATTAAGGTACACTACTACTCACTGCATCACATATATTCAGCACCGTTGTAAATGAGCCTTCCATTCTCTTTGGGGTCTCTGTAATATTTAGGGATGTAGCGAACAGTTCGCCTGCGAACTTGTTCGCGCGAACTTCGACCGTTCGCGTCCGCCTAATGTTCGCGAACGTTTGGGAACGTTCGCAATTTGAGTTCGCGACCATTCGACCGCTAAAATCGAACGATTTCCATTCGTTCGAACGATTTCCATTCGTTCAAACGATTAAAATCCCTCGACCGTTCGATTCGAATGAAAATCCTTCGATCGAACGATGAAAATCCTTCAAACGTTCGAATCGAACGAAAAATCCTTCGAACGTTCGAATCGAACGATTTTGCGGGTGTTCGAAGCTCGCGAACGGTTCGCGAACCGTTCGCATTTTTTGCCGGCGTTCGCGAACACCAAAACGGCGGTTCGCTACATCCCTAGTAATATTTACTGATCCTTAAGTCCTATTTTTTCCCCTAGCAGAATACCTGTTAGCTATAGGTGGCAGGATATGTCAGTTCCAGTTTAAAAGCATACTTTTTATACTGTCAAACTTAAAACAGCAAAGGTACAAATAAATACTTTAAGTAACTGAACAAAAAGAAAGAATAAGCTTGATTTATAAACATTGGCACATTCCCACCAGTCCTTCTTACAATCAAATGGCACAATGTAAAGACCCTTCCACACATGCTTACATATGTGTGTAATGGAAGAGATGGGACACCCATGGAAACAAAATATAGTTTACACACATAGTACCCTGGTTTTGATAACACCTTTTTCACCGGTGCTGCAAATAACAAGAACACTTAACATTAAAATGTGATCAGAAAGGCTTACAACTGTACCTGCAAAAGCCTGCCCCCCCTACTTCTTTTCCCACACACATAAACACCAACCCATTGATTTTAGCTGTTACTTCATGATTCTGTACATACAACACTAATTGCCTTCCTTTAAAATTCTGCTGACTGCAGCTGTCAGGAACAAATATGAAAAGCTATAAGATTTGCAAGCGTTATATAATCAAAGCAGAATTAGAGGGCTTTTTCAACCACCCTAGACCACTGTATTATAATAGTGACTTTCTTTAAGTTACCTACTGAAAAGATAAAATACAAAATACTTACATTAGACGTGTGACATGTCCAGGAAGGGCACCACTCACAGTCTGCACAGTCATACAATAGTACTCCCGAAATAGTCCAATACACTACTGGCATACCTGCATATATAAAATATAAGATTAGTCAATCATTTAATGTAGATGTGGCTTGCAGCTATCACTAGAACCAATAGACATAGCCAGGCTGTTCCTCCTCTACTTCCTTAAGCATAATGTCAAGGGTTAAATACCTCTCCAATTACAGAAAAAGATAGTTTGCAGTCTGCTGTGACATGAAAGTGCCCACCATTCGAAGGTACATATATAACAGACAATTAACTCCACTTTATCTCAGTGAAAGATAGAGATCACAGCATAGATCAACACAGCAGTTTTAGATAAAGCTTTATGAAGCAACAAGATCACCTTGGCAGTGTGGCTTTCTTCTATTATTTCAACTGCAACTTCTATTTTTCTCCTTTATTATATATGCAACATACACAGGTGAAACCAGTTATTTTGCTGGTACTTTGGTTATATACTCAAACTTCTTGTTCTAATCTTCTACCTGATAAAAAATTACATTTAATTACATAAGTGAGCATTGATGCACCTCTGAATTTGGAATGCAGGTGCTAATAGAATAGCAAAAAAAACTGTACAATGAAAGGAAATATCAAATCCCATTCCAAATAGATACATTTTATTACATGCAACACTTTGGGGGGTTATGAAATTAAAGGTGCAACGTTTGCTAGAGGTTCAATCACCCATAGCAGATAGAATTTACTCATTGAATGTTTAAAAGCACCTTATTGGTTGCTATAGGTTTGCACCAGGCAAACATTGGGCCAATTTCAATTCAGTGAGAAAAAGTTATCTCATGGTTTATCACATGAAAAGTCATGGCAAGATTCAATTCGAAGAGAAAAAACTTTTCTCCTAATTCAGTTCCAGTTTTTTCCCATAGACTTCAATAGTTTTCACGTGATAAACAGCGAGATAATAATCTGATAATAATCTGAATTGAATTGCATCTCAAATTGAATCTCATCCATGACTTTTTAGGTGATAAACCTTTTTCTCCATGAATTGAATCTTGTGCCCTTTATTTCATATGAGGGTTTGTGTTTTCCGCTCTGGCTTATGGGTTTTTAAGTATCAATTTGAAATTGTCGAGAAGCTCTAGTCCTAATCAATGGCTCATTGTTGTTATACTGTTTGTGCAAGTGCTATATATTTATGTCCTTCACAGCAACAGCCCTTGCAGAAAAAATATTTAGGGGGCCCGACACAGTCCCACAGTGTGCACATGTTTGACATCTCCCTGGATATGTGTATTGTGCAGCTCAACTCAGGGTACAGTTTGGGAAGGGAATCACATAGACATTGCTTGTTAGTATAGAAAACTGAAGTCCTATTGTCAGTGGCTACCTTCATTGTGCCGGGCCACCCTGCAAAAAATCTTCAGGCCCCTCTGTGACTGCAAGGTCGGCTTTATGGTGGTTGTGCTATAGTTTACTGTATTAAACATTAGTCATACTTTTGTTGCAAGTCTAAGATTACTGTGTACATGCAAACATGGTCCTACACAACAAATTACATCAATTAGCCATCAGCAGAGGACCAAAGCTTCATAGCAGGACTGTAGTTTCATAAGAAGCAGCCAGGACTGTGATTGGTTAGCTTCCACACTTAATACTGGATAGGCAGTGAGTAGAAAGAGAGGTATAAAGTGAATAAAGTAGAGGAGTTCCATGACCATATAAAAACTCGAGTCCGAATACGCAATATATGTTGTACGGTAATGTGTAAAAAATTTAAGCATTTATTCTGAAAATGTACAATATAGTTGTAGTTGAAATGCTAAAGACATGTCATGCCAAAACCTGTTAGATCAGAGGTCCCCAAACTGTAATGCTGACCTCCCTTACCTCCCAGACTATTGATTTACAAGTCCATTATCATGGCCAGTTAGGGCGACATTTGGGATCAATTCTGATTTGAAAGTCTAGTTACCGTTGAAAGCCGGATTTGCAAGATAACTCATAAAGCAATGTTTCTATATAACTGTAACCTTGGTATAAGATAAGGAGCCCTGATTAAATAATGAGTTGGGGTAACACTTAGGGGCACATTTACTAAGGGTCGAATATCGAGGGTTCAAAGGATTTACCGCAAACCTACGATCAAACGATCCTTCGAATCAAACTATTCGAAGTCTTTTAATCGATCGATCGATTAAAAAAACCTTAGAAAACTGATGGGGAAGGTCCCCATACGCTAACATTGTAGCTCGGTAGGTTTAAACTGCCGAAGTATGTACAGTAGTCTAAGTTTATTTTAAAGAGACAGTGCTTCGACTATTGAATAGTCAAACGACTTTTAGTTCCAATCGAAGTCGAAGTTGAAGGTCGTAGTAGCCTATTCGATGGTCGAAGTACCCAAAAAAAAACATCGAAATTCAAAGTTTTTTTACTTCGAATCCTTCATTCGAGCTTAGTAAATGTGCCCCTTACTGTGCATATGCCCTACCAATTATTTATAATGAAATTATAAGATAGCAAAAAGTTAAGGGGAGACATAAAACCCATTTGCTGCATAATAAGAACTCACTATATGATATACACTAGAGAATGCAGTTTCATTATATGAATTAGATATATTATGTTACTGATTTTATTTGCAAGATTAAAAATCTATGTATATTACCCACCCACTCCTGTGTCCTACAGTAGGTAATGCACCAGCCTGTCTCACCCCCGGTGCATCATTAGAATAGTAACTGCTCCTGAGAGTAAATAAAGAGATAAAGGGTAAAAGACAGCAATTAAAAAAGAGAATTAAAAAAAACTTTAAAGGAAAACTATACCCCCAAAATGAATACTTAAGCAACAGATAGTTTATATCAAATTGAATGACATATCAAAGAATCTTACCAAACTGGAATATATATTTACATAAATATTGCCTTTTTACATCTCTTGCCTTGAGCCACCATTTCGTGACTCTATCTGTGCTGCCTCAGAGATCACCTGACCAGAAACACTACAACTCTAACTGTAACAGGAAGAAGTGAGGAAGCAAAAGGCAGAACTCTGTCTGTTAATTGGCTCATGTGACCTTACATGTGGTTTGTATGTGTGTACAGTGAATCTTACGATCTCAGGGGGCGGCCCTTATTTTTTAAAATGGCAATTTTCTATTTATGATTACCCAATGGCATATACTACTAAAAAAGTATATTATTATGATAATGGTTAATTTACATGAAGCAGGGTTTTACACATGAGCTGTTTTACTAAGTATCTTTTAATAGAGACCTACATTGTTTGGGGGGTATAGTTTTCCTTTAAATGTAACAACAGGGAGGACATAAAGAAAAGAAATGGCTTGGATTTGCAAAGCACTGGGTGTTGCTATGGATACAGAGGACATCAGAGGGCCAACCAAGTAGATAAAGTGAAGAGTATCCTGTCATCAGTTAAGCTGCAAAAGGGAAAGGAAATTATTGAGCATAAAGCTACGAGTGTATGTGTATAATAGGGAGCAGGCAGCCAGGAGCAACAGGTATGCAGAAAGAGGTTTCAGAGACGCTTGGTATAAGCAGGAGCAGCACAAGGTTCCACAGGCATGAATATTATAAAATACAGAAAGAGAATGTGGGAGACAGTAATGTTAGTCAATAATCTAATGAGGTTCAAAAGGTTAGAATCTATTCTAGCTGGGAATTCACAAAAGTTGTAATATTGAGACAAATTAAAAGTGGATATAAAAATGTCAGATTTCCCACCAAATTCACAAATCTCTATCTCCACTTTTGATCATTTATCTTTTAAACAGGCAGATTTCAAATAATTACATAGTTAATTACATAGTTAAATTGGGTTGAAAAAAGACAAAGTCCATCAAGTTCAACCCCTCCAAATGAAAACTCAGCATCCATACACACACCCCTCTCTATTTTCACATAAATTCTATATACCCATATCTATACTAACTATAGAATTCAGTATCACAATAGCCTTTGATATTATGTCTGTCCAAAAAATCATCCAAGCCATTCTTAAAGGCATTAAAGGAAAACTATACCCCCAAAATGAATACTTAAGCAACAGATAGTTTATATCAAATTGAATGACATATTAAAGAATCTTACCAAACTGGAATATATATTTACATAAATATTGCCCTTTTACATCTCTTGCCTTGAACCACCATTTTGTGACTCTATCTGTGCTGCCTCAGAGATCACCTGACCAGAAATACTACAACTCTAACTGTTACAGGAAGAAGTGAGGAAGCAAAAGGCAGAACTCTGTCTGTTAATTGGCTCATGTGACCTTACATGTGGTTTGTATGTGTACACAGTGAATCTTACGATCTCAGGGGGCGGCCCTTATTTTTTAAAATGGCAATTTTCTATTTATGATTACCCAATGGCACATACTACTAAAAAGTATATTATTATGATAATGGTTCATTTACATGAAGCAGGGTTTTACACATGAGCTGTTTTACTCAGTATCTTTTAATAGAGACCTACATTGTTTGGGGGGTATAGTTTTCCTTTAACTGAATCAGCCATCACAACATCACCCGGCAGTGCATTCCACAACCTCACTGTCCTGACTGTGAAGAACCCCCTACGTTGCTTCAAATGAAAGTTCTTTTCTTCTAGTCTAAAGGGGTGGCCTCTGGTACGGTCATCCACTTTATGAGTAAAAAGTTCCCCTGCTATTTGTCTATAATGTCCTCTAATGTACTTGTAAAGTGTAATCATGTCCCCTCGCTAGAGCCTTTTTTCCACAGAAAACAACCCCAACCTTGACAGTCTACCCTGGTTCCATCCCACTAACCAGTTAAGTTGCATGTCTCTGCACTCTCTCCAGCTCATTTATATCCCTCTTAAGGACTGGAGTCCAAAACTGCACTGCATACTCCAGATGAGGCCTTACCAGGGACCTATAAAGAGGCATAATTATGTTTTCATCCCTTGAGTTAATGCCCTTTTTAATGCAGAACTTTATTTGTTTTAGTAGCCACAGAATGACACTGCCCAGAATTAGACAACATGTTATCTACAAAAACCCTTAGATCCTTCTCATTTAAGGAAACTCCCAACACACTGCCATTTAGTGTATAACTTGCATTTTTTATTACTTTTGCCAAAGTGCATAACCTTGCATTTATCAACATTGAACCTCATTTTCCAGTTTGCTGCCCAGTTTCCCAACATAGACAAATCACTCTGCAAAGTGGCAGCATCCTGCATGGAACCTATAGTTCTGCACAATTTAGTATCATCTGCAAAAATAGAAACAGTACTTTCAATGCCCACCTCCAGGTCATTAATAAACAAGTTGAAAAGCAAGGGACCTAGTACAGAGCCCTGCAGTACTCCACTAACAACACTGGTCCAATTAGAAAATGTTCCAGTTACCACCACTCTTTGTAGTCTTATCTTTTAGCCAGTTCTCTATCCAGGTACAAATACTATGTTCCAGGCCAACATTCCTTAATGTAACCAGTAACCTTCTGTGTGGCACTGTATTAAATGCTTTAGCAAAGTCTAAGTAAATCACATCCACTGCCATCCCAGAATCGAGGTCCCTGCTAAACTTCTCATAAAAAGAAATTAAGTTAGTCTGGCAAGATCTATTATGCATAAAACCATACTGGCACAAACTCATAGTATTATGATTTGCTATGAAGTCCAGTATCTTATCCTTTATTAACCCTTCAAAAAGCTTTCCTCCCACTGACGTCAGACTAACTGGCCTATCGTTTTGAGGCTTTTTGAATAGTGGCACCACTTTCGTTTAGATATGCTTGTTTCTGGATCTCCTAGGAAAACTTCTAGAAACCATTCTTTACTCTTACAGTATATGATCATTCAGGAAATATTGGTCCGGACTCTAGACAACAAAATTGCTATTTTCTAATCAAGTACTCTGTGTGTCATTCACTATGCAATCTTTGCATTATCCAATTTAATATTGTCACAGCCATTTACACAGCCACCCACTGCCATTCCAGAATCGAGGTCCCTGCTTACCTTCTCATAAAAAGAAATTGTTAGTTCTCTTCTGTGCAACATTTTAATGACATTTTGTCTTTAGCTCTTACTAAACCTGTCAGTCAGCCATCAAATTGCCATTTTTGCAGGGTATTTTACCTAAGAAAATTATACATTATTTGTTTTTCCAGATAAGCTGGGCTTTCTAAATATTCCTACATTGTTGTGTAATTCCACTTGTGTAACAAGATATAAGGGTCTAAATAAAAAAAATGCTATTTTGCATATAGGGATCTGGGTCAGAAAAATGATTTACACAGGATGGTAATTGCTTACACTAGATACAATAGCCACCCAGGACAATAAAACAATTTTAGAGCAAAAAAAATGTAAAAAAGGGCAAATGTATTTGTGCATGTTTATTAGTGTTACCTGGGCAGAACAAGCAAAAGTGTAAAAAATGGCAGAATAATAAAATGTTGTGAAAAGTGTTTGTGTGTAGTAGTGCATATTCCTTTAAGCAGACAGGCAGATCCTAATGATAGTGTATTGGTGAGCCACTTCTGGGTAGCAGGAGGGCTTCACAAGGGTTGTACTTAAGTGGGGAACAGCAGGTACATCTCTTCTATCATCTCAAGTGCCTGCTGTTCCCTAATGGAATTATTAAGTATCAGGGGCCCAAATTCAGACACCCGTCCTAAAGGATTCTAAAGGCTTTGAATTGGTGGTTCATCTTTAAGTTAAATTTTCATATGGAATGTCCAATTCCAAGTAACTTTTCAATTGGTCTTCATGATTTATTTTATCTCTTGTATGCTATGTAATTAATTTATTTGGTGATTTTTGTCGCATTTGCAGCCATTTTATTGCATTTTCAGTTCTGCATAGATGTTGATTGCTTGTTTGTGCCAGAAAAAAAGTAATTGGCCAAGTTAAACTATTTAAATGTATTGATTTGAATGGTTTTATTGGATGTTAGTGAAATTATTGCATTTTGCATTGTTCTTTATTACTTGTTGTTGCCAGTGAAAATTGTGTGCGCTACATATTAATTTGGGGTCACCACAAACCACATAGTTTGCTAAATCAAAATGTTCAGTAGACCCCTTGGGGTTTTTAATTAGGATGTTTTATGCTTGTACGTTCCGAAATCCAGAGCATATAACGGTGTAAAATGCAAGCTTTGAGAGAATTTTATGAATTTCATAAAAAAATGCATAGCTTTCCAATTTGGTAGTCTGCAATAGAAAGAACTATTCACCTAATTTTGATTCAACAGAATGTGTACATTCTAAAAATCTGTATAGTATTCTAGGGTCTCTGTACTGTTAGTGGGACTTATGGCACATAATAAACATTCTGGGTGCTCATTTTGCAGCAACCACCATTAAAATTCATACTGTATGCATACTGTATTTTCAAGTCGCTGTCTCTGCATACCACATCGTTTATTAAATATATGCATATTGGCCATGAAACTGTACAGTAGTCCCCTGGCATTCATAATTAGCATTTTTATTTAGGTACATTACTATATGTGGGGTATATGATAGGGTAAAATGCAAGCTTTGGGACTATTTTCAGAAATTTCATAAAAACAGGTAAGTTTGCCTGCAGGATCTGACAGCCACTTGGTATATTGTATGTTCAACTTGCATTGTCAAATTAGTGCAACGCCCAGCTTTTTGGATTTGGTTACGGCTGCAGCTTTCAAAATGAATGCAGTCTGAGAGCAGCAGAGCCAACGCTCCGGGTACCTTCAGCCTAATTCAGTGTTGCTGTAGAGAGATCCAAAATGATCAGTTTTTTAATATAGGGAGGGTGTAAAGCTTGTTGTTTCCATAAGGAGCACATACAGTTCTCCTCAATGTGGTAAAAATGGATGCGCAAAATAACATCACTTGGGGTGCTGGCCAGTGTGCCTTTAGCTTTAAGAATTCTGGGATCTGCTGGCATCTCTGGCAAGACAGATTGCAGACTATTCATATTGACAAAATTGGGGCTGCAAGATCTCCTCAGGTATCCCCCATGATGTTCTGTATAGTGGTTGGCTATTTTGTTCTGCAAAGCTTGCAAAAGGCTATCCTGGGAACTGACAGTATTAGTCTTTGTTTTATGGACTTCTCCATTTTTTATGAATTTCTGCTATTTTGCGGTTGGTTCGTTACCCTAGAATGTATATGTCTGCTTTTAGCTCCTGCAGCGTGTGTTTAAGCGATTGTCCTCTCTTAATTGAGGACAATTGAGAACAATTGTTTTATCAAGTTATCTGCTGATACTTATCTGTATCAGGATTGTTATTTGAATCATTGTGGTCTGTAAATGATGTGCCAGAGGAGGACTGAGTTCATCATGACTGGGGTCCAGAGCAGAGTTTTTTTCTGTGACCTGTACAAAGAGGTGAGTTGCAGGGCTGAGCTTTACATTTCTAATTAGCCTTGGTTCTGGTCATGGATGATAAATCTCCTGGGAGTGCTGAACGCCAATACCCTTCTTTTCTAGGCTGTTTAAGATGGAACCAGAGTGGGAGCTCTTGCAGACACATCTAATCACATTGATTCATAAGCTATGCACCTAAATGTGTTGTTTTTCACAAGCTAAAATGATTTCCTGGACAATTTGCATGCATTTATTTCATTTGGGGTCTCTAAATGCCTGATAGCCTGGTGATCCTTTGCACAAGGGGCATCAAACTGTTTGACGGACCCCTGGCAATTATATTTAGGATGTTTTTACATCCTAAATAGATCAGATTCTGGAAAATTAAAGCTTTACAATAATTTTCCAAATATTTAAGCATTCTGAAAAAAACACCACAAAATCCCACATGTATTTTCATGGAAAACACTGGAAATACATTGTTCCAGTTCATTTTTCCATGAGGCTAAAAATCT
Organism: Xenopus laevis; assembly: GCF_017654675.1. Classification (NCBI taxonomy): domain Eukaryota; kingdom Metazoa; phylum Chordata; class Amphibia; order Anura; family Pipidae; genus Xenopus; species Xenopus laevis. The sequence goes on from NC_054383.1 coordinate 80,373,797, forward strand.
TTTGTACGTTTAATGAACTGGGTAAATAAAATTGTTATAGAATATTCCCATTTCTGGCGAGTATTCACATTTTTTTTCTTTAATAAATTCAGACTATGCAAGGTTTCTGAAAATACATTTTTGCATTCATGTTTTTCTTGAATCGAGAAAATAAACACCAACGAAGCCTTTCATAAATCAGCACCGCAGTGTTGATCAGTGCAAAACAGTGCAGTAGAAAAGTAACAGTTGTTGCCCCCTCCCCCAATTACATTTTTCAGAAGGAATAACAACCATAATTATTTGCTCTTGCTGTGGAGTCCAATATCATTTTAGAGCCCCTTTAGAGCCTGGCGAGGCATTTTTAGGCGACTGTTGAAAAGCGCATCGCCTCGTGTGGTTAGCACAGGCGTTTTTACATAGGCGCCCATACAAAACTGTCGCCTGCACCGGTCGCGGCGACTGGCGCGGCGCTTTGTCGCCGCGACCGCAAACGCGTGGCTATCTCCCCGTGTGGACTAGCCCTAAGGGAAACAATGTTTTCATTGAAAAACTATGGATTTCTTATCAGTCAGTGCCTATTGGGCACCGTATAGCTTATGGGCATAGGGTCTGATTTTTATATGGACTTCTGTCGCTGTGAATCTTAAATTACAATTTTAAAGCATATGCTGTAGGGGAGAATGCAGTTATGGATTTAGCAAGTTGACCACTATTTTAACTGAGTTAATATAATCAAATGCAGAGTCCTCCAGGACTTCTTACTCCTGTCCTTTGTAGGGAAGTGTAAGGATTACTTCACTCATGGGATCCTTCTCCAAGACCAAAAGGCTAATTTTGGTGTTAGTATTGGTGATCCTCAAATTAAATGATGTGCCCTATTTGACCACAAAAATACATCCTGCACCATAAATTGCAGCATATCAAAGTATGTTGCCATGTTCATGTTCTCAAAAAAAAGATATGATATATCTCTAGGTATGAAAAATAAAGATATTATAACATCCTGCCTGGAGCTGAACCAGTGACCTGCTGTTTCCATGCTGTCTGCATTACCTCTACTCTATGTGAGCAGACAGATAAGGTCCTGGTTCACTGCTATTGCTTTCCTTGTAATTACAAGTAGGCATGGCTTGTTTCACCTGTTGCCAATCTGGCCACAGGTGATCAGTGTAAACCCTTAGTCTGGCTATAAACCCCCCTGTTCTGCACTGACTCATTGGCCGACGTAAGTCTATTTCTGTTATTGGATGTGCTTCAAGTCTGTTTATCTGTTCTTTGACCGTTGCCTGTCCCCGGGCCTCTGCTAATTCACTGCGTTACTGATTGGTTTTGACCCCGGCCCATGTCCTCGACTATGCTTCCTCTTTCCCAGTCCCTCCTTTCATACGTTACGGTTCCCTTGACTGCCCAAAACTCTCGCCTTGGTTCTCTCACCTGGCAGCATCCGAGTAATGGATGGCTCCTCCCAAAGCGAAAGACGGCTGTTATAGGCAGAAGCTTTAGCCGTGACCGGAACCTTGCCATCTGTTCTGGGTTTTGGGATACCAAACATGACAGATATAAGACCATGCTTTGGAGTTCCATGATTTGTATTCACTGTGATCTCTATTTGGTCACTGAACTCACTGAAGTAATATTCCTACATCATATGTGCTTTCACAAGGCTCTCTTGTTGGCAATGTTATTTTTTTTCTGTAGACCACACTAAACAAAGTTAAATTGACAACCAAAAACCCCAATAAAATGCATGTCAATGGCATCACTGACCAGCACAAGTATAGAGACTCCTCACTCAGTGCTGATATTTTGCGGCTTAGCGGCCACAAAACTATATGGGATAACAACCCTGTCTTTTAGGAAGGATGATACTGCTGGAATTGGGAATGATAGATGCTTGGTTAAGTAAGTTCTCAGAAGTTGCTGTTGTGGCGGCTCCAAGAAAAGACACACATTATGCATCAGAAAAACAAAATAAAATTTTAGAATCAAATAAAATCTTATAATTTATGACACTGCATAGATGGAGAGCCGGTCTCAATTTCTCAGTATAATCAGAATATCACTCATATAAACCTCCCAGTTATCACGCAAAGACTAATGTTGGAAGCTGAAATAAAACCTTGACATTGTTTGTCATTCTGTAAATCTAAAAATGTAGCTTACCAGTACCAGTATGGAAAACATAAATATATATGCTTGGAATAAGAAACAATATCATATCATTGTACATTTCCATATATCTATATATCATTGCTTTAATCATAGTTTCTTACAATCACATTTTCCATGAATTCTAAAACCCATGAGTTAAATTGGTTAAATTACTCTTAATTTAATTTTTTTCTTCCGTTGGTTCATCAATTAGAAAATGGAAATGGTAGAAGTATTTAAAACAGGAGTCATCACTGTATTTCCAAAATTCCAAATTAGTTAATCACTGACAAGCACGTGCAATGGCTGATTACTCTGACCCAAATGTAAGATGCAAATAATTTAAACATACAGCACCTGCAGATTTAATATATTCTTGGTTCTAGAAAATAAACTCATAAGATATTGCATGGGTGGATCAGATGAAAATAGAATTATTTCATCCCTTTATAAATGGGCACATGTGGAGACAATCCACATAGCAGGAGTGACTTTTACACAACTAGTTACAATAAAACAAGTGAATGCAACATTTTCATGTGTTGCTATTCTTTTGTAAAATTTGCATCTGCAGCATTTATTCTAGAGTGATTTATTTAGTGGTAATTTACAAATTGGTGCAAAATGCTAAGAAATAGCACAAACTGCCATGATTTTTGCATGTTTGCACCATTATCAATTTGCACCAATGGTTAGATTTAAAGCTAGATAAAGCAGCAGTTCTTACCATTGCTCTACCATGCTAGATAATAAACTGTTCTTTTTCCCCTTAGCTCAAATGATATTATATATATATATATATATATATATATATATATATATATATATATATATATATAATTATTATGCAAATGGACATTTATAAATTACCCAATACAATCTGCTAATTTATCTTGAAATGTACAGTTAATTGTAATTATGGGCTGTATTTTTATGAGCTGCTAAGCAGGAAGGTTTACACCTGGAGGGTGGCTGCTGCTATATCTTTCTATATCTTCTCTTTCTTGCGCTTGCTCTTTTTTTGAACTGGACCATCTGGCAAGAAATGTATCTTATTTAGTCGGATTTTCAGGCTAATTCCGGTGCAGACCACAGAAACTTACAAATAGGAGCGGGATCTCTCCCATTGACTTATATACATTAGGTCTGAGATGCTGTTTTTTTGGATTCAGACTTTTTCCATACTCTGGGTACCTGTATACTGTAATAAATAAATTCCAGAAAAAAATGTGATTATATAGTATTTAATAGTTTTTGGTATTTGGACTTTAATAAATAACCCCCTGAATGTCTGATCTGTTTCTGTCTTTTTACCCTGTAGACCAGTCATTCCCAATCAGTGGCTTGGGAGCAACATTTTGCTTACCAATGCCTTGGCTTTTGTTTCCACTGGCATAATTTTTTAAATCTGGGCTTGGAGACACATTTGGTTGTATAAAACCAGATGTACCAGATCTCCTTTAGACTGCCAATGCATATAGGGGCTACTAAATAGCCAATCACACCCTTATTTGGCACCCCAGGATCTTTGTTCATGCTTGTGTTGCTCCCCAACTCTTTTTAAAATTCAATGTGGCTCAAGGATAAAAAAAAGCTTGGGGACCCCAGCTGTAGACTATCCCTGCTGTAGACTATGCATGGTTTCTCCTTCTTCACAAATGTATTTATCGAGCAATGAAACACTAGTAGCGTAATCTTGAATGAGTCTGCATATTAAAGTTGGCAGAAAACAGACATTATGCAATAATATAAAAAAAACACTATGGACTGGGAGGAAATATTCATGCATTGTCACTGCATTAAACTGCAGTGATATATACCTCCATCTGCATCACAAATGCACAGAGTATTCTTTTGGGAGACAAGGTATCACATTACCTTTTGTCAGATGACTATTCTCCATATCATAACCTTTAAGGATTTATCTCCTTGAATCATGATGGACACATTTGTTCTAAAAAGATGACAGATTTAAAAGTTGGGCTTTAATCTGGGAATATCGGAGTAGGAATCTGAGAAAATGATATTGTAACAAAGGGGAATCATTAAATCACAAAATAAATTAAATATGGTCTAAATCTTTCCATAATAAACAAGTTAACACCTCTTTCTGCAATATTATCAGATCAAATAAACTCAGAGGTAAATTGTTATACTCAAATTAGTCAACAAGCATTTTTGGTTTAAATCTTATGGCTAGCCAGGAAGGATATTGCAAGTTATCTGGGTTACAAAAGACAGTTGGATTAGGGACAGCATGAAATAGGTATTATTACAGTTGGTTTATTAATGTTGTCTCTGTATCCAAGTAAATATATAGATCCTGAACATTGTGTGGCCTGATCTCTAATTATATCAACAGACAGAAAGCAGGGACTGTAATGATTCATTACTGTGTTCTCGCTTACAAACCCAATAATATCACGGCACTATAACATTCCTAGGGAAGGTTTTTTTTTTTCATTTAGATCATTGAATTATAGTCCTATACCCTTGTAGAGTGCAGTACTGAATCATGAGCTTCTTAAAGCAAAGGTATTAATTACAACTGCAACCTTTGAGGTGAATTTTCCTTATATGACTATATTTGCATATAACTGTATGCTGGTTCACTTTTTCAATCACCGCCATTATTATTTACACAGAAGATAAAATTATATGAATCACTACAATGTTGTAAAGAAATAGAATATTGTAAACTGTAAAATGAATGGAGGCCACTGCAACAATCTCACTACTACCAATACTAGTATATTGACGATGAAGGTAGAGAGAAGTTACAGCAGACAGTATAGAGGGCATCTATTAAAGTTAGACATATTCCTTGGCTTAAATAATAGGATATATAAAAACAGTATTAGGATGCTAGAGTATACAGTACCTCTCTTACATTAATGGTTATTTTCCGTATGAGTGTTTCTCAACATGGAAAGTACCTGCTCTATAGCATTAAAATTAGCAACTCCTGGGTGGCTAAAAGACTTGGGGGTAAATTTACTAAAGGGCAAAGTGACGATTCTCCAGCATTACCATTTTTAGGCACTTCACCGATTTATTAACGGGCGCAGACGTAACTTCGCTAGCGAAAGAGATAGACGCTAGTGCTCATTCGCACTCTATCGCCAGGCGAATTTCTGCTCTGGCGAATGGACATTACTCACAAATTTACTAAGATGTGGATTTTACTGAACGTTAACTCTTTCGCCAGACTTGCCTTTTCCAGCTCAGACCAGGCAAAGTGCAATGGACTACATAGATCTTCCTCAATCTTCTGTTACTTACATCATATTTTATTGTGGAAAAAGTTTCTACGTCCAAAAAACGCTGGCGTCTTTTCATTTTTTCAGAGTGATAGCCTGCAAAATTCCTTAAAATTTTATATGGGTAACCAGGTTCCCCTATACATTTTCTAACATATAGAATATAAACTATACAGTGGGCTCATGTGTAGGGCATTATAACAACTGTATTTTCTTTATTAAGGTTCCCTGGACTTGTGTAATGTAATGTACTGTATTTGCTGCAACATATATGCCCAGTCAACTTTAAATTTCCCGCCTTATGCAAATTTGCCTGAGCGCAGACTTCTAACGAAGTTGCGCTAGGCAGAATTGAACTCTATCGCATCTTCGTTTTGATTGCCAAAGTAACGTTAGCGACCATTCGCCCGAATTCGGTGCCCTGGATGCAACTTTGCATTTTAGTAAAATAGCATTGTCTGAGCAAATTTTCACCTGGTGAAATGTTGCGCTTAGTACATTCACCCTTTAAGAGGGGTCACTTACTATGACTCCAAGTGCTCATTCAAAAAGTACTTGTATTCAAGGACTGACAGCACTCCCTGCACCTGGTGCTAGATTGGAAAACTGGTGCAAAGCACACTAATATCAACCATGTCAACAGTTGCATGCTGAGCCCACAATGCTCCCTTACATAAGACTGAATGACATACATGTTATGGGGGGCAGGAGGGGGTGACACCTTCATGCCTCCTCCTGGCCACCCCTCATGAATACAGCACTGCCAAACAGAAACAATGCTGTATTCATAGAGCAGGCACATGTCTCTGTACTTCATTTTGGAGAGCAAAGACCTGCATCAATTCAGAAAGCATACAAAAAGCATGGTAATCTGCATTTTGCCCTGCCCTGTGTAAATAACCCCTGAGACATTTTTGGATATGGGAGGTGAAGTCTAAATATTTAAGATAGGAGATTTTTACTCTGCACCACTACAAGGGGTAGATCTTTTTTTCCCCTAAGCAAGAAGTCAAAATACAAAAAAAAATGTGTTTATTCTATTGGACAAAACTCCTCTTAATCATATTATCAGGGTTTCCGCAGCCCTGGGGGATGGGTTAATGTACACAACCACTACACCAAAGGTCACCCTTCCAGTTATATTGCAATTCACTCAACATGTAAGATGCTATCAGTTCCTATACTTTACCTTTAATCACACCAGAATGGAATGTCAAAGAAGGCCAAACATTATTAGCTGCATATTTGCTTTGTTGAAAATGTTAGTTCACCTGAAATATTCTAATCTCAGTGACAGGGTTAATAAGATATAGCTATGAGAGTAATGGCCTTTTCCTTGACAATCTGACACCGGCACTTTATTTATGATTTCCTAAATAGAGAGATATATTCAAATCAATATCTCAAGGATATATTTCTTTAGATGTTGCTCTACTAATAAAATACTAATGCATGCCCTCAGTCTCCCACTTATTGATCAGTGCAAGATTCTTTAACCAGCCTTTCCCTCCTGATACTTATGTTCATTGTAGTTCATTTGATATTCTCTAACTGTAATAATCTGAGTCTTTTCTCTGAGACTTTATATGCTGCTGACCTTTTGAAATATCTTACTGAATATATATTTCTAACATATCCCGTTTTCTTCTTTACTTTAATGCCTACCCAATTCTAGCTGCGTTTTTAATAATTAAAATAAAAATCACATTTAAATTTGATTTACATTCTTTTCCAGTGGCAGGTGAGTTGCTAAAAACTTGCAGGTTTGCAAAAGATATATTTAAAATATTCAGAAAGTTAAGTTATGTGATGATGTGCTCCACTTTTACCATTAGAATTAGCTCAGATTACTCAGAATCCTGCAATGGGTTTTTCAAAACAAGATGTTTTTGAAATCTGACATGGGGCTACACATGTTGTCAGGTTCCAGGGTGCCGTAGTTATGTGACTTGTGTTCTTATAAACTTCAGTCACTCTGTACTCCTTTGCAAGTTGGAGTGATATCATCCTTTCCATTTCCCACCCAGCAGCCTTTCAGCAGAATAGAAGGAAGGATACCAGATAAAAGCTACCTGACTCCCACATTGCTAAAAACATATGCCCCAACTAGTAGTTCATATGAGAACAGCACTCAATAGTAAAAATCCAATTCTGGCTAACCCAAATTGTGACTCCTTCAGTTACATTGAATAGAAGAAACAATAGCCTGTCTGAAAGTAGTTCCATTGTGAAGCACTGGCTCTTTCTGAAAGCACATGACCAGGCCAAAATACCCAAGATGGCTGCCTACACACCAATATTTCAACTTAAAAAAATATTGGTTCAAGAATAACATTGGTAGAACAAATTACATGCAATGTACACAGTGTAATTTAGTAATAAAAACTACATAATTAAAAATCATGACAGAATCCCTTTAAATTAGTTCATAGCTGACATAATTGCATGTAGTCCAGACTTCACAAGATCTACATAAACAATTTTTTTGTAGTGACTTTCAGCAGGGTCAATTACTGTACATTGCAATTCTCTGAACATGCTGCATTGTGGCAAAAATATAGAAACTTTGCAATTTTCACTTTCCACGTTATTTTCCAAGCAGATCTGTGTCCCAAGAAATCCTTAAGTCCTTCTGCAAGTCACTACTGTACTTAAAGCACCAGATTCTACTGCAAAAACACTAATTGTGTCTCAAAAAGCCCTATGTATAGTTTTGTATGTAATTTGTAGCAATAGCGTGTATCTAATTTCTCTTCCTGTCAAGTTATTTTGAAACTTGTTCCATTAAAGTTTCACAATTTGCTTTAGCGGTTTCTCTACCTTATTATGCTGTTTCTCTACATTATTCTACATTACAAAGCACTTTGAATAATGGTATAGATGTTGTTAACTTGGGTTACAAGTTTAGGACATGCAATATATTTAAGAGTAATGCAACCAAACACAGAACATGGTGAGGGTTATGGTAATTGCTTCCCCAAGCCTCTGTACGCAATATCTTTTAATCATTGTGGATTTGTAGAAGTGTTCAGATATCTATTAGCACAGAAACTGCTTTGCAATAAGCAATTTGTTTTACATTTCTGTCACTTCCATTTTTAAAGTAATTAATAAAAGGCCTCCTGCTATTCTACTAGAAAATCTGGGAAAAAGCTATATACCAAACAAAGATATGCAAACTTCCAGAGAACCCTGGCAGCACAGACCAACTAGATCACCATGGAAATCAACTTTGATGATGAGCAGTATTTAATTCTGAGTAAGTTACTCATCTGCAGATAAATACATTTCAGGATACCGTAATGCTGATTCTTGACTACACGGAATTCATTGAAGGTAAATTTAGGGCCTTTCTGGAAAGGTGTCCGTCTTATGTTCTACTGAGTTTGGTTTCTTGCAGTTTGCAGGATATGAGAAATTCTGATTTTCTTTTTGCATGGACTTTGGCCCAAAATTCGGAAGCATCAGCATATATTTTTGATATATTTAAAGCCTAATGGAATGTAACTCCACTCAATCCAATCTCAAGGACAAGAACAGAAAATATTGGCAGGAGGAGAAGCACATATTAAAGAACAGAGCAACTATAATTGTCCTTGCAAAGAGTTTGCTTGAATAAAAAAATACACAGCTTGGCTGTATCTAACATTAATGACCCATGCATCCAGAGTTAAGGGCAAATTTAATGTAAATATTAAATATATGGCATATTATATGATTACTTTATTTGAGTAAAGAAAAAATATTTGAATGCTCTGTATGTGTATTCATTTGTTGACACTATGGGGTAAATTTATCAAAGAGTGAAGTTCCGCCACTAGAATGAAATTCCGCAGCTCTCAATTCGTTTCTATGGGATTTTGAAAGGCGTATTTATCAATGGGTGAAAGTGAAAGCACCCTTTGATAAATACGCCTATAAAAATCCCATAGAAATGAATGGAGAGTGGCGGAATTTCACTCTAGTGGCGGAACTTCACTCTTTGATAAATATACCCCTATTTCATTACCTGAAATGCATTTGTCTGGGTTTTCCAGTGGTGTCTTACATCTCGCTATCAAGCACTGCAGCCAATTTATAAAAAAAACTCTTAATCAATCAGCTTCAATTCTGAGTGGATTTCCAAGTTTTTAGCCCATTGAATTTAATATATATGGAAAGTGTGGCGCTAGCATCCCATTTTTTGTGATAGTTAATTAATACTGGAAGTGAAGTCATTAGTACTGGACCAATGTTGGGAGTCTGTATTTCATAACGAATGTAACTTATTATGGTAAACGGATGGATGGACCAAAGGCGGGGATGGAACCACAGCTCACATTGTTAACTCCCAAACCAAACGTTACCAACATCATTCTGCTGTGAAAAGTTCTAAAGTTATGAATACTGTATAAACTAACTGAAATTGCACACAATTGGAAGTTGATAAAGAAAAGTAAAGTTTCTTTTATAAATAGCTGTAATAATTGATGTCCCTGGGTATATGCACATTAGCTGCTTTAGACCTTTATGCCCCCCCAATGTATCAAATCTGAAAATCCAATCATATTCTCATTGTTAATGTACAGTATATCAACTCCTCTTCTACCATATGCCACATGTTCTAATCCAATTAATCTTCAACAGCATATTGATATTCTGTACAGTGAATAAGGAGAGTTGGAAGAACCTCCAGCTATTTTTGATCTATGAGTTATAAATCTGGTCTTTCATTTCCTGTTAGTTTTCCAATATAATTGAATCCGTATAACAGTTGGTCTGGTAAACTACAAATATTCTGTATTCTCCCGGGTAATATGGATTACAGTTTTCTCTTTTTTACCAGCCTGTTTATATTCTAAATATGATTCCTCTATAAGGAAATTGGAAACACAGCAAATGTGACACGTGTAATAAATGTAAATCACTCACCTCCCTGCCTCCAGAACGATATAACCTTACAAAATGAAGCATATTGTTTTCAGGTATGTATACTAGTTGCTTTTAATTGTTATTTTGATAACAATATCCCTTCTAGGCAAGAATCATGTATATGACCTGGAATTATTATCTTAGACCAGATTTAGACCAGGTTGTATTGCATGATAATGTATAAATCTGATGATTTAATCCATATTGCCTCAACCATTGTATTGTAATTGAATGAGCATCTACTCTTCTTTTCCTCTTGTGAGGACTCACCCTGGTGGTCTAGTGGGGGTGCGACAGGACGCCAGCCACGTTCGTCTTCATTGGCGCCACCTCCTTCAACGCGCATACTTCTGGGTTCGAGCCGCTCAGCTTTTTCCAGATTTATCCTGAAATTGCCGAACGTGAATTCAACGGCAGCATAGAATTCAAATATTTAAAGGGCTTTCTGTGTAGTTTTCTTTGCCCAACATAAAGGTCTATTTATTAGTTCCTGGGTGCGATTCTCTGTGTGTATACTTGTGTTTGACCCTGCCTGTTTTGACCAAGTCCTGTCTGCTGCCTGACTTTGACCCCTGCCTGAATTCTGACCATTCTCTTGTATTCTGATAACCCTCTGGTATTTTGACCTGGTCCGTGACCTGATTATGCGTCTGACTTCTGTTTTGTACTGCTCTCCCCGTTTGGTAACTGACTTGGCTTGTGACCCCGATTATGCTACCGCCTACTGTTATTGTTCTGCTCAGCTCACCTGGTCTGTGACCCCGACTAGGTTCCTGGTTCTCTCAGTCAGTTTAACATGTGGTTCCCTTGTTTGCCTAGAACTCTTCCATGGGTCCTCTCATATTAAGATCTGGCGGCACCCGAGTATCGGAGGGCTCCTCCCGAAGCCAAAGGTGGCTGCTACAGGCAGAAGACTGAGCCGTGACTGTGACCTAGGGGTTTGTTCTAGGTTCGGGATACCAATCGTAACATCTCCTTCATGCCTTTTCCCTGCAGTTTTGCCCCTGCGTGACTTAAACACTTTAAATACTTAAAGCCATTTAATTACTTTGACTTCCTGTACTTACTACATGGCCACTCATTCTACTTTCTATTTATTTCATGCAGAAATATGGTCAAAGTAAAAAGGAATCAGTGTCCAATGATGTATTACAATTGCAGTCATCAATTTGCTGTTGTTTATTTTGTGCACACTGCATACATCTGTTTTCATAATTGTATGTTATTTTATATTTCTTAGTACAAGACACTATTAGTGTAACGCCATAAAGAAAATAAACATTTCACTTGGCTCACTGGGATTAATTAGATTTGAACATACAGTAAAAAAATCGTAGCTGAGGTTTTCATAGTGATTTTACAAAGAGAAAGTTATTGGATTTTTGGATTTGACTTGCTATATGAAATTAGATTTTAATGATTCATTAGAGTGACGTTCCTTCCTGCAGTATAGGTAAATACACAGTATTGTAAACAGGCTAATCTATTCTATATTGGCAGGAAATGGATGGTATTTTGTCTAATGATACATGGAATCCAATTTAATTTGAACCATATGTTATTCTCAAATGAAACCATGCAAATAACATTCAGAATATATACTGTATATATATATATTCATATATGTGTATTTGTGTGTATATATATTTATAATATAAAAGAGGATTGTGCTGTTTAGGGCAGGTCACCTTGTTACTTATACAGTGAAATATTCTCTTACAGTAGACAGTAGTAATAAAAGATAATATATATTGAAATATTGAGCCACATTAATTCGGGCCACAAGACCCAGCATTCATCTGGCTCCCAAGAAAAAACGGTATACAAAACTTTGTCCTAAAGATTCATATCTCTTTATGTGCAGTGACTTATTGGCTAAATCCCAACACTCTGACTGACTTCATAGAAGACTGGGTTTCATTCACGTGAGGAGTAATTTAATCTCCCTGTGCCACAGGGATTAAATTCAAATTGTAAAGTCTAGGAATCACTGTGCCTGAAAAAAATGGATATACAGTTTCCCATTGCAAAAGATATTCAGTTTTCATAAATTCACAAATACTGTACACTAAAATATCCATTGGTTTTGTTTTCCCCTGCTATCTCAGTAATTTATCTAAATAATCCATTAAAAGGCTCAGAATCTTGCATTATTGTGAACAATGATACTGTCTCTGCTGTATGCCTTTCACTTCGGTGAGAATCCATTGACTGTACTGTGCTGGGTGGCTTGTATTGTAAAGCTGACCACAGACGCAAAGATCCGATTGTACGAATCATCGTAAGATCGGACTTCCCCATCTCCCGAACCTGCCACTAACCATTCCAATCAAAAAAATTAGAAAATAACAGATCAGCCGATATTCTGCCCCTGACAGCAATCGTACGAAAGTTATGTCCGACCAAAGCTAGTGATAGTCTCCCACTGAAAATCGTATGATCGGCAATACATGCAGAGATCTTTTAACCTGTCCGATCAACCAAACGACTGCCGGACGAAAAATGTCGGCACTCTCCACATGCGGTCTGAAAATCGCACGAATCTTCAATTAGTATGATCAGATCTTTGTATCTATGGCCAGTTCAAGTCAATTAGAGTCTGCAGGGGCCGTTTCAGGACCTTCTTTCCCGGCTGAAATATACTTTAAACTGTGCTATCAGCCTAAAATTTAACCTACTGTTTTAAATGTCATTTGTTTGAATAAATTATATGTACCTCTAGAAGGGAATATCTTCATTGCTATATGGTCTGTTATCCGATATGGGAGTGCTGGCACGTAACAAGGTTTCTCAGGGAATGTGTCATTATTTATTTATGAGTTATTTTAATGCATACGATAGACAAGCATATATCTTTTGCATATCTATGTGTACTCCTGCAGCTCAATGCACTTATCTCTTACAATAGATGTAACTATGTAAGTAAAGAAGTGATCTTATCTATGATTATGTGTATATACATACAAATGTGCTCCTTTTGGATAATTTCCTACAGAATGTATATAATCTTGTGCATGCTAGCATTATTTGCCTTCACATTTACAGTATATGTAAACATGATTATGTTACAGGCATGCTAAGGGATGGGACATGCGGCGATCAGAACTCCTGTTATTTGCTTCTTTCTTCTTTAACTGTACAATAGTAAGGCAACACATATTTTCTGCTAAAAATACACTACTAGTACTACTAGTAGAGGCCACCAAACTCCTATGTGCTATAACGCTATAGGGGGCTGCTATGATTTAGCACCTTTATACCTGCTTTCCAATGTTATGCAACCTTTCAATTCATTAGTAGGTTTCCATTATTTTAATTATCTATTAGTACACAGTAAATAAATTAGCATTTGGTATTCTGCATAGTTTACATAACTATGGGGCACAGTCCCTGAAGGGCGAAGTGGCTAACGCTAGTGTCAATTCGATAACGTTACCGCCCGCAGGGACTTTGGCGATTTCCTAATGGGCGCAGGTGTCACTTTGCTAGTGAAGGAGATAGACACTAGCATTGCTTCACACTATAACACCAGGCAAATTTTCGCTCTGGGGAATGGACGTAACTTAAATTCACTAAGATGTGGATTTTACTCAACGTTACCTCATTCGCCAGACTTGCCTTTGCCAGCTCAGACCTGGCGAAGTGCAATGGAGTGCATAGGACTTCCTGAAGTCCAAAAAACGCTGGCGTCTTTTCCTTTTTTTTAGCCTGCAAAGGTCCGTAAAAGTTTTATTGGGTAACCGGGTTCCCCCCTCCATTTTCTAACATATAAAACATAAACTATACAATGGGCTCATGTGTAGGGCGTTATAACAACTCTATTTTGTTGATTAAGGTTCATAAGGTTATTTGCTGCAACATACACGTCAATGTACCTTTATCATTTTCTGCCGTATACAAATTAGGCAACGCTAGCGCATCTTCGCTTTGATTGCCGAAGTAACGCTACCAAAAACTCCCCAGCGTTCAGCGCCATGGACGCAATTTTCCACTTTAGTGAATTAGCATTGTCCTAGCGAATTTACACCTGGCGAAGTGTTGAGATGGCTGCGAAGCCTTTGCTAGTGGATTTTCGCCGGTTAGGGAATTTGCCCCTATGTGTCTAATTGTAATAGGGAAAGCTGCCTTCTGCTTTTTTTTTTAGTCAGTAAACTTTAATCCAGTTAAATCATTGCCAAATTTTTGAATGCTTACATAGGTCTACCAAGAACATGGCTTTAAAGCAAGTATTTTCTATTCAGCAAGAAAAGGTATATAAAATTTTACATTGTTGGATAATATATTTTAGTATATTTTAGAATATTGGAAGACTAGGCTATACATACCCTTTACTGAAAGTCAAAAGCAAATCATAGTCCCACTGACCTCACAGTGTAATACTGTATATAGCAAGTTACAGTCTGGAGTCACTTTTCTAGGTCACCAGTAGGTTGTATATTAGAGACCCAACACAGAAGGAAACCATACATTTTTTCCCCAAGGATATGGCCAACTACTCCAGCTACTTTTTCTACTCTTATTACAGAGCAGTGAAATGTAAGGTAACTCTTTCAAACCTTCATATAAGCACATATGCATACACACACAAGCATTTTCCAGCTTACCATCTAATTAATTTTATTTATATTAATTCAATAGTCAAATTGCAAATAACAATATTTTCTTGAAAAGGCCAGAGCTGGATATGATAAAGTTTCACTGCATGAAAATACCAAGGAAACTGAAAGGCAAGTTGTGCTCTGCCACTTAACATTCCAATTTATATTCCATTGTTGCATTTTAATGACGTTCTTCCCCTCCAAATGGTTAAAAGATCCTTCAATTAAAAACAAGAATCTCAGCACAAATTCTTGTCATAGATTAAAGTATAAGAGATATCTGCCTTACTAATTGCTACTTTTTATGCCTGTGAGCCAAACTCCTCATTTCTTCTGTTTATGGAAATAGGAGTCATGTTTACAAGGGCTTTTCTTGTGCTTTTCCTTGTTCAGTCCTGCATCTAATGCAGAGGTTTAGAGTGGAGCCCCAGGAGTAGGTCCTCATTAGTATTCATGGCTAGTCATTGGCCGACACATCACTTTAACGCAATGAACTCAGGGTACAGGCTGCTGTATTTTTTTCTCAGATTAAATGCCCCTGCACTATTCTGAAATTTACTTTAAACATTATTTTAAACAGAGAAAGTGGAAGGACATTTAATTCCTTGCCTTCTCTTTTTTTTGCTGTATTATGTACTGAGGACATTGGGAGGCCTATTTATGAAAATTCGAATTTGGTTTTTTTACTTAATCACAATTTAAAAAAACCTGAATATTTGCTAATTTATTTAAAAATCATAATGTAAAAAACTCAAATGAATACAATCATGGAAAAAAACTTGATTATCTCAAATTTGTCAAGTTTATTAAAAAACTCGAATATGTGATTTTACAAGCTCGAAAAAAACTGGAAAATTTCTAATAAAAAAAAATAGTTTTTTTGCCTAGGACAACTCCCATTGACTTCTGCAAGAACCCGCCAGCTTTTACATGTTGATTTTTTGATTTTTTGAAAATATAACTTGAATTTCTTGTGCATTGTTTAGGACCTCCACTGGTTCTTTTATATTCCTTGTCAATCCAGAAGGCTTTGGCTCTGATAACTTTATTGTTAGGCTTTGGGGCAGATTTATTAATGCTCGAGCCTTCGTGCTCAGGCATTGAGCTACCAAAACCATGCGCGAGGCCACTAGAAACAAGCAAAGCCTCAGTGATGTCACTAGGACATTAATTTATACTGATATTATGGTGGTAAGGAGATTCTTCAAGTAATAGAATTGCTGCCACCTTATCATAGAACCAGGTATACTGTATAGTTGAATAACATAAAGAACATAAAATGGATGAATACAATGTAAGATTATCATTATCATAGATGAGTATTTTAGTGATAACTGGGAGTTCTATAATGTTTGTCTAATAGGTCTCTACTAAATATGCCTAAACTGAAAGTGCATCAGAAACATTATTTAACTTTAGTCTGCAATAGGCAGATCTATTAAGGGTCAAGTTATTTTTTCCTCGAAAGTTCGAGTTTCGGGTTACAAAAAAACCCTCAAATCGATGAAAGTTTTTTTTAAAAAAAAACTTGAATGTTCAAGATTTATTATACCCCTACCCCTGGAAATAGCTTGAATCTGAAAATAGCCCATCTAAAACCTTGATCAAGTTGAGTTTTTGGATTGTGGGATTTGAACTCGCAGAATCAGGTTTTTCACATTCAAGCTTTTTCTTAAGTAAGATACCATTCAAGTTTCAAGGTCATTCAAATTAATTCGAGGTAAAAAAAAACTCTTGACCTTTGATAAATCAGCCCCATAATGTTTTAGCCTCTTCTATATGTGTAGCACATACAAGCCAATGAAACTCCTTCAGATAAAGTGCAGCAACAGAAAAACAATATTTTAAGGAGCAATGAAGAGATTGGCATGGCTGGGAATGTTAAAGAATGCAGGAAACAAATGAGACAGAAGTTAAAAATGGTGGAAATGGTGGTTCAAAACTGTAAACACTGCCTGTATGGTATTGTGCTTGTAAGTCTTTAATAAAAGAGTTTGTGTACTATATCTGTTACAGGTCGATAACAGTAAATATGCATTTTAACTGAAACCACATTTGAAATTGTCTTTAAAAATAAAGTCTTGCTGTGAGTAGAATAATTAAATTAATCCAGAATTATGTTTCTTTATAATCTTATGGCTGTACAAAATGCCTTTTTAAATGCGGACAGGAATGCAGTCGGGTGAGCGTAATAAACATATTCACTTATTAGGTGAGGATTCATGGACTACAAGGGGGTGATGGGATCTGCAACTAGATCCCCCAATAAACTGGAAAACAATCATGGATATTTGTAAGAATGGCCAGCTATTTTACTACTGGTACTGACCATATTGTACAGTGATAATTAGAAGTCCTACTGAGGATAGTCATCTCCAAGTAGATAAACTCATCCCCTCCGAGTGAGACTGCACTGCAACCAAAATCCAATATACCTGCTATTGCTATTGGTTACTGTACATAGGCAAATTTGTTTAAAAAAAGAGTTCTATGTCTGTGCACAGTGCTGCATAAAGTTACTAGCATTAAATACGAATTATTCTTCTGGGGTATAAACATTCCATCAAAACAAATGTAAAAAAAAACTTGGGAAAGACATTAGTTTATTATGTTCATCCCATTCTAAATCTATTCTGGTTATCTAGCTCTAGAAGCTATATTTGGGATTTTTGAGGGGCAGATTTATGAAAATGTGAGATTAAAGTTCACCACAGAAAAACTCACCCACTTTCCATTTATTCCTATGTGATATTTAGAATCATATTTATCAAGGAGTTAGAGTTCACCATTTGATAAATGCATTTCTAAAAATCCCATTGGAATGAACAGAAAGTGGGTGAATTTTTCTGTGCTGAGCTTTAATCTCATATTTTAATAAATCTGCCCTTAAGGGTCAGATTAATCAAAAAAGTTTTTCCGCGTTCCGTGGAAGTGACAAATACATGTGTGTGTGTATTTTCTGAGACACGAATAATCAGGATTTATTAAAGAAAATGTGAAAATTCACAAAAAAACACTTGCCAAGTAAAAGCTGGTGTGGCTGTGTAGAAGTCTATGGTTATATTCTCTAATAATTTTATTTTACCAGTTTACTTTGAAATGAAGAAAAAAAGAAAAAAAATCCTATTCTAAACCAAACTGGTATTTACATATGTGGTCAATGGATGGACGATTAAAAGTCACATGGGTTTTGCCTTGTTTTTTTCATACATCTTAATTATTTCCTAAGGAATATGAATTCCAGAAAAGTGAGAAATAACTACCGGTATATGAATGCAAAATAATGAACCAAAGCTTGGCTTTACATAGAAACAGCATCTTTAAGAAGAAAATTGTGTTGAATTTATAAGAAGACAAAGCTCCAACTAGTGTAGAAATTTCCCTTCCCAAGGACAGTGAAGATATATCAACTACATCTATTTACAGGTAGGGGCGGATTCACTAACTTCGAGTGAAGGATTCGAAGTAAAAAAACTTCGAATTTCAAAGTTTTTTTTGGGCTACTTCGACCATCGAATGGGCTACTTCGACCATCGACTTCGACTTTGAATCGAAGGATTCGAAGTAAAAATCGTTCGACTATTCGACCATTCGATAGTCGAAGTACTGTCTCTTTAAAAAAAACTTTGACCACCTAGTTCAGCATCTAAAAGCTACCGAAGTCAATGTTAGCCTATGGGGAAGGTCCCCATAGGCTTGGCTAACTTTTTTTGATCGAAGGATATTCCTTTGATCGTTGGATTAAAATCCTTCGAATCGTTCGATTCGAAGGATTTAATCGTTCGATCGAAGGAATAATCCTTTGATCGTTCGATTGTACTATCTGCGCTAAATCCTTCGACTTCGATATTCGAAGTCGAAGGATTTTAGTTCCTAGTCGAATATCGAGGGTTAATTAACCCTCGATATTCGACGCTTAGTGAATCGGCCCCTAACTGTACTAATGTTTTTGTCCCCAGCATTCAGATAAATAGTGATTCAGTCAGACAGACATTTATGGAGCTAAACAAACCTTGACTTTGTCACAATGTTAAAGGTTTTTCTGGGACTATTTCCATAAGGAAAAGTATTAATACTACATGTATCTGCAATATGTTTCATTCAGCTTCCAGCACGTGTGTGAATCCTCTTTGGTCCATACACAATCACAGGCAGGCTTATACACATGTAGCAGTTTGCAGTGGACATACACAACATTATGATACAGGTCTCCATGGGCAGGTATGTTGGTGCTGCTTGATTTTTATGGAATATATGTTATTTGAATTCATGCCCAACATACTTACTCGTGCATGACCTCAAAGACCAGTGAGCTTTTGATGTCTACCTAAATTGTGACCTGTTTGACAATGCGTCTGTTTTCTGCCACTTATGCCTTAATTAGCTTCTCAAATACCCGTCTCTATATCCAGGGCCCTCATCCATTTTCTTTGCAGCGCAGTCCACCTAAACTATTGGAAGTATTCAGAATGCCTACATGCCTCCTCCAACTTGCCCCTCATAATATAATACTGCCTAATGCAGGCAGCACTGTATTCATGGAGGGAAATGTAGATCGTTACACTGTTTTCTGGAGTGTAAATACCTGTGTTCAAGTAGTGTTGGGTAAAATTCAAAAGTGAAATAACCATGCACCCTGCTCTACACTTTATAAATAAAACTCTTTAGCCTTAATACAAAAAATGTGGAGTTTTACCCTTTACTAGATTATGGGCACAATGCATTCAGAGCCACTGGTTTACCAACACAGATACAGCCCTAAAATTCTTAGCCATAAATCCAAATGTGCCTTCTTTGGCCTTGTAAAAAGAAATCATTGCAAGATATGACTTCTGAGGGATAGGACTTTGAATTGAACCAAATGGAATTATAAACAGGCTAGGTGTGTTAAAAGGAGCCTCTAGTACACAATAAATATAGTGAAAAGCTTTCTAATAAGGTAATAAGAAAGGGCTCATGCTACATAGTTAGTGGAGGTGCTTTTTAGTTACTTAGTTGTCATTTATTATGCGTTGTCTAATAAAAGCAAGGAAGTAAATTTAGCTTGATATCGTGTTAGGCTTGAGACATGGTGACATAGGAGTAGTGATGGGCGAATTTATTCGCCAGGCGCAAATTTGCACGATTCGCCGCCAGCGAATAAATTCACCAAACGCCCGCGAAAATTCGCTGCAAAAATTCGCCGGCGTCAAAAAAATTTTTTTCGAATTTCGCGCAAAATTCACGAAACGGCGTTTCGCGCACCCGTTTTTTCTACGCCGGCACCCGTTTTTGCTGCCGGCACCCGTTTTTGTCGCCGGCGGCAAAAACGGTCGCCGGCGTCGAAAAAACGGGCGCGCGAAACGCTGTTTCGTGAATTTTGCACGAAATTCGCTAATTTTTCGGTGAAGCGAAACGGCGCAAATTCGCCCATCACTACATAGAAGAGCTGGATGGGAACTCAAAACTTATATACTAACCTTGAGCCATGTTTATATTGTAGGATGGATTGCTTTCTGCATAACCATATAAATCCTGCACACAAATGATAAGGCATTCCCTATAGTAGGTGATAGAAACACTACACTGGAATATCTGACAACTTTTTGTCTACGGTTATAATTAAAAATCTTTGTTTTTTATTTTTCTGTCACAAATTGGGACAAGGATTCAAACAAACTGCTTTGACTTTTCAAATCCCTTTGGTTGTTATAAGCAGCTGCCTTTTGTTAACCTAGGCGAGTGCATGAAATTCTTTGCTGATTACCTTGGGCCAGTGATTTTTGGAAGAAGAGAAGTGACAGCCTGGGATGTAACGTTCCTCAGCAACTTTACTTGCAAATTTACCTTTTCTTATCCTATAAGGGCAAAGATTTTGCTCACATATTGATTTCTATGGAATTGTAGTGTTGGGTCCTACAATGTACAGAATGCCTTGCAATTCATAAATAATTGTAAGATAGCTTTAAAAATGAACAACTTTACTTTTATACTGTTTCAATAGTTTCTATTGGATTTTTCAAAGATAATTTTTAAACATTTCAAAAAGAAAGGTTTATTGTAGCGAAATTAGTAATATTTTTTACATAAAATGTAGAATTATATTGATAAGTTACAGCAACAGTAGCAAATAATGTTGATACAGACAGTAAAGATATATGCAATAAGAACAATAATAATCCAATATCAACATCCGCATTAGTATTATAGTAACTTCAACATTAATGATTATGCCAAACATAGATTTGACATAGATATCTAATATTCAGGTTACTAACCACTACATTCCTATCGTTATATCAATATTGCAACCAACACAGCCGTGCTGGATTATAGAAATTAATATCGGCTTCTTTAAAGGAGAAGAACGATCTGGAAAATAGGAGGACCTAACCTCCCCACAAATATTCCAGGGACTCTCTCCAATTAAATTACTCAGCATCGTTGTCTACCACTTTACTTTTATACAAGAAGAAGGGCAAGATAAATGATTTGCCTAAGGTCAGAAGGAGCTATTAACCCATTCTTGCCTATTTCACAGTTAATCCAGGTTGATCCAGGGACTAGTCCGATTGCCATCTTGGAATTTGTTCCCCCTCTGAGGCAAATTGGAGAGGCTTCAGATTGGGGAGTTTTGCCTTCCTCTGGATCAACTGGCAGTTAGGCAGGTTAAAAGGTTGAATTTGATGGACATGTCTCTTTTTTCAACCTAACTTACTATGTCTACTATGCCTATCGTTTTACCCAGCAGGGGCCAATGTTGATGATTGCTAATAGAATGAATTAAGCATGCGTAATATTCTGACAGGTTAGCAAATGTGAGAAGCATACTCTACAAAACTCTCTCATATTAACTTCTTTTGTGTCTACCATTAATGGGCCAGTGGATAAAATCTTTGGGTACTAGTACACATACAGATGGACACGATATGCCATTTATTGCTTGCATTTTAAACCCAGGCAAGATCTGCAGAATGCCATATCTTCATTCCCCACTACATCTCTGTCAAACCTCGGCTGCTTTGTTACTATCAAAAGCTGAATATTTCTTCCAGTAGAATTTCTGTCAGACAAAAAAAAGCCAGAACCTGATATTTTTCCAGCTGGCTCCCTGCAGACCATTCTGACACTGGCTGACTTTTATCGTCTCTCACATACAGATGTCAGCAGACATTAGAATGGCAGGGGCTTATACAGTATCTGTCTCATCCTTGGCCATATCAACAGCCGTCGTGATTTTTGGATGTCTTTATAACAAGTGAAAGTCTCTATTTCACACCAGTAACACAACAACTGCTCCCTTGTTTATATGATCATTAGAATGATTTATCAGCATTAGACATACACATCATATGAATGGGATGTTGTCATCTCATAATTACCAACTCTAATACCATTTAATTTTTACTCAAGATGTTGTTTTCTGTCACATTAGAGGTTCAGATTTGATCTAGATATCTTATAACTTCATCCACTTACTCTGCCTCAGCAAAGCCCCTTATCTTTTTTAGCTGCATTGTTAAATCAGTCACAGGCATTCCAAGCCGCAGTTATGCTCCCTGATCAAGCTTTGTCGTTTAGGACACTGATTCCGATTCTGATGTTATATTCATAACCCCTGCCACAGGGTTTCTCTTCTTTTTATTTTTATAACAAAAAAAAAAGTGTTACATAGTTGAGGTCCAGAAACAGGGTTTAATAGAATATGCAGAGAAAACACAAATCTCAGTATATGGAACAGACAAAAACAAGTCCAAGTTCAGGCAGGGCTCAGGGCAGGCAGCAATCAAAAATACAGTCAGACACAAGCTAAAGGTCAGGACAGAAAATGAGAAGAGTTAAATATAATCAGGCCATGGGTCAAAACCAGGGAGTCAGAATATGGGGAGCAAAGACTGGGTTGGAAAAGAATTTACAGGATTCAGAAGCATGGATTCACAAAACAGGATTAAGAAGAGTAAAAGGAACAATAACACAAAACATAAGGCTTGGCCAATGCATTAAGATGAATAATCCAGCACAGGTAACTGGTGATAGTAGGCTTAATTAGGCCTATATTTAGACTATTGCATGCAGCTGGATTGAGGGCATTGGTCAGGAAATACAGACAGGAAAAACATCATTAACATAACCTTCCAGGCCACAATAACACTGCATACTATGGCTAAACCTGGATGATATATACACCAGGAGCCTAGTTTTAAACTAGGGAATTCCCGACACTACCAGTGGTACACCTAAATAAAATAACAAGATTGTCTTAAAATCTGTGCCAGGTTAAAGACGAGAAGTATATATAACTCTATTTCAGACCTTGTAATCTGGATTTACTCTCTTCTTATTACTGGTTCTGGTACCACCTTTTGCCCCAGAGCTAGCATGGTACTCAATTCTTAGAGGCTTATTTATCAAAATTATAGAGTTTAAATGCTTGTTTATTTATTAAAAAAATTGGAATCTAAAAACTTGATCATATAAGAACATGAACTTGAATGCATCAATTTCATATTCAACTCATCATTTTCAATCTAGAAAATGCAAACAAAATTTTAATACTTCAAAAAACTTGAATTGAAACAATCACTTAAATTTGGACAACTCCCACAAGACATCAACTTGCAAGCTTTAAGGGTCAGGGCACACAGGCAGATTCAGGGAGATTAGTCGCCCCCTTGCCGTCGGCTAAAATGTAAATAGCCGGCAGGATGGCAGTCGGTGTGATTTGTTTTCCGAAGTTGTCCGAAGTTTCAGAAAACGAATTGTGCTGAGTGCCAACCCACAGGGTCAGCAGTTCAGGGAATCTGCCTGTGTGCCCTGACCCTTAGATGCTAGAATGTTTTACATTCAAGTTTTTTGCATTTTTTATCATAAATTTTGAGTTTGAGTTTTGGAACTCCTAATTAAAATTAATGAGTTTTAGTGCAAAAAAAATCTAAAAGATTGCCAATTTGTCAAGATCCTGCTGCAAGGATGGTACCATTTTTCATCAAATTAAATGACATTTTGGGGCACATTTACTTAGCTCGAGTGAAGGATTAGAAATAATAAGAATTTCGAAGTATTTTTTTTGCTACTTCGACCATCGAATTGGCTACTTCGACCTTCGACTACGACTTAGAATCAAACGATTCGAACTAAAAATCGTACGACTATTCGACCATTCAATAGTCAAAGTACTGTCTCTTTAAAAAAAACTTTGACCACCTACTTCGCCACCTAAAACCTACCGAGCACCAATGCTAGCCTATGGGGAAGGTCCCCATAGGCTTTCTAGGCAATTTGAGATCGAAGGAAATCCTAAATTGGAATCGCAGTAAATCCTTCTACTTCAATATTCGAAATCGAAGGATTTAACTTCGAGGGTCGAATATCGAGGGTTAATTAATCCTCGATATTCAACCAATAGTAAATGTGCCCCCCAATCTCAGAGAATCTGTTGCCCTTAAACTGAGTTTGGAATGTCTCCTTTGGAGAGCTAGGGGGCACAGAAGAGTCCCTTTTATGAAAGGTTTATGTTGCTAAAAAAACCCTTTCATTTTTTTTTTTTGGAGTGACTGGTCCTTTAATTATTAAAATGCTATAGTTACTGTTCTACTTGCATATGTTCTAGTACACATGGACGTATCTACTTGCACAGCAACCTGCTGATTTGTTTACACATAAAACGTACAAGAGATAAGAGAATACATGAAAGCAAAGTCCACAGAGTTTTTCAGATAACTATTTTTTTATGAACACGGGATGACGGAAATTTGTGCATCACCATTGGCTGTTTTATGAAATAATCAATGGGATGGCTAAAAAAGGAAATCATTGCATATTATGATAGTTTCCATTTAACTCTTCTTATCTCTCCAGGCTGCAGGATTGTACATCAATAATCATTGATTTGATGAGGACCACTGCTCGTACCTAAATATCTGCAGACAGACAAGTAAATCCCATGACTGCAAGAAAGATGAATGAAATATATTGCCTCGAGCAAGAAAATAAAGTGGCAATGTCTTAAATAAACATAAATCATTTTTTCAACTCTGATCTAATTAAATGGGACATTTAGCTACGATAGCAGAGTTGTTATCCAAGAAGTTGCTGGACTACTGCAGTACCTCCACTATTTTACTGTATATTATTCAAAGTTGCTTTTAAGGGAACACTGCACAATAAAAGCTTTTTTTATTTCTCCCAGGCCCAGTGGCCCAATGTTCATAATAATAAGTATTTGTGTAATAATTAAGGAGTAGGGTAAGCATTCTGGACTCCATGCTTTGTGGTTCAGTGCCAGCCCACGGAAATCACAGCCCTTTAGCAGTTAAAAGGGCCCTAGAGACAGAGCAAGGAATGGGTCAAGGGGAGGGGGGCATGAAAAGGCTAGGAAAGGCCCAGAAAGGGTTTCCAGAAAGAAAGTAGTCTGGCTGGAAGGAGGAATATGCTAGTTCAAGAAGCAGGCTGCCATTTTAATCATACCATTAGTCATGAAGGGGAACCTAGTTCCTCCTCTGATGAAGTGCCCAATGTCGCCAAATGCATCAGGAGGGAGTGGCTGCCATGAGGTATGTTGACAGAGGGAGGACACTGCCTTGTGGTATGTTTTAGATAATGTTTTTAAAGCTTTTAAGCTTAGATGTGATTTGCCATGATGACTTTGCACTAATAAATTCTTTAAGTAATTAACTTTGTATATTTATTTGATTAGTTACATAGTTAAATTGGGTTGAAAAATTATAAAGTCTATCAAGTTCAACCCCTCCAAACAAAAACTCAGCATCCATACACACACCCCTCCATACTTTCCCATGAATTCTATATACCCATATCTATACTAACTTTAGAGTTTAGTATCAAAATAGCCTTTGATATTATGTCTGTCCAAGAAATCATCCAAGTCATTCTTAAAGGCATTAACTGAATCAGCATCACAACATCACCCGGCAGTGTATTCCACAACCTCACTGACCTGATTGTGAAGAACCACCTACATTGCTTTTCTTATAATCTGAAGGGGTGTCCTCTAGTGTGGTGAATCTCTTTATGAGTAAAAAGGTCCCCTGTAGTGATGGGTGAATTTATTTGGCAGGCACAAATTAGTGGCAAATTTCGCAAATTTGCTGCAAAATTAAACGTACGCCCATTGACTTTAATTTGCGTAAATTGTCACCAGCGCCGGAAATTCGCCCATCACTAGTTCCCTGCTATTTGCCTATAATGTCCTCTAATGTACTTGTAAAGTGTTATCATGTCCCCTTGCAAGCGCCTTTTTTTCCAGAGAAAACAACCCCAACCTTGACAGTCTACCCTCATAATTTAAGTCTTCCATCCCTCTAACCAATTTAGTTGCACGTCTCTGCACTCTCTCCAGCTCATTTATATCCCTCTTAAGGACTGGAGTCCAAAACTGCACTGCATACTCCAGATGAGGCCTTACCAGGGACCTATAAAGAGGCATAATTATGTTTTCATCCCAAGAGTTAATGCCCTTTTTTATGCAAGACAGAACTTTATTTGTTTTAGTAGCCACAGAATGACACTGCCCAGAATTAGACTATTTGTTATCTACAAAAAACCCCAAATCCTTCTCATTTAAGGAAACTGTCAACACCCCTTTGTCACATTTGCTTTTAGTTTTAGGGCCATTAAGATGCTGCTGTCCAGGACCACATGTATAAAAGTTATATAGGCATATAGACTGCACTTTGGCTAAAGGTGGGTTAGTATAATAGTAAGGAAAGGGCTTTAATATCCATGGCTTTGAGTTTGAAGCTAGGTAGACTCTGTATATAATTATTTCCATTATAAGTAGCATTTTTTGAAAATATGGTTCATTCAGGGAAGATCCTGTGGATGCTGCTGCCCACCTCTCCAGTTCTGTGGTTCTGTGACTAAAACTTTAGCATCGGAGAGGATCAAGAAGCATTGCAACAAATTCATTGGACTTGATAAGTGTTTTTCTTGAGTTCTTTTTCCATGTTAAAAAACTATTTTATTTTCTAGAGAAAAAAAATTCTAGCTGTCCCAAAGTTGACAAATGAAGTGACCTGGCATTAAACCCCTTCACAAAGCTTGCGGCATTTCTGGGACCTGTACATGAAGTATAGCTAGGGTGTGGCAACAGAACAGAGACTAATCTAGCAAATGGATTTTTTATATTTATATTTTGATTAATCAAGTCCCAGACTGTAAATAGAGAAGTAAGGGCACTGAAGTGAAAGATCCATGCTGACTAAAAATGCTGCTGTTAACATGGAAGGTGAATCACAGGTGATGACAGTTTAAGAAGGACATGACTCCAAATTTCTAAAGACAAATACAAGAGGTCATCTGCACTCAACCCATTATCAATATATTCAGCCTCGTTGCACCCCCACTTAATGTTTTTAGAAAATTAGTAGTGAGCACAACTTTCCATTGTTTGTTCCAGATTTCTAAACAATGTGCTGAACTGTGATTGTTGTCTTAAATGGTAGGCAGATCCATGTATTAGGGGTGGTGGAATGGAGTTTTCTATTTTCGCATAACCTATGTTGGGGGGGGGGAATGATGACACATTTGTTCTGCTCTAGAATGGCTCTATCCATTACAATTAAAGAGAAAATATGCCCAGCCTGATTTCTTACTAACACAAGGTCTGGAAAGAAGCCCATCATCAAATGATAATTCAAATACATCCTCAGTCTACAGAGCTAGATCTCATTCTCCTGGATTACAGGCTTCAACCCCAATGTTTCCTAGAACAGCTCCTAGTCCCTTCTAATTAATTCAAGGACACTTCAATCACTTTCACATTATACAAACAAATTCACTTTTAAATCCCACATTCCCCTGAATAAGGCAGGTGATATGTGTACTTGGTTTGATCGAGTGTTTTTCCCAACAAAGACAGATCTAATGATTTTAGTTTGTCCACTGCAGGGAAAATTACGCTGCATAAACCTTTTAGCATCTGAGATACAAAGCTGCATGCGCCACAACATCTGGACAGTTGATGACATTGTGATTTATGGATTTGGTCTGAAACCTCTACAGATGGATATTTCAAACTTACACCTGCTGAGAACTCTACCACTTAGTATTCCTTAACAGTCTGTAGGGCTACGGATTTGATACCCTCGCTCAGTCACTTACTATAATGCTGCTAATTACAACTCATATTTCAGCGGCCTCTGCATTCAGTGCTCCATTAAATTTGTTTTATGTTTTTGTTGTTTTGTGATTTGGCTATTCCCAGATCTGTTGTTATAATTATTCATTATTTTATTTTGATTTATTTATTTTGATTTATTTTTTCTGCTACAGGTATAGGATCCCTTATCTGGAAACCCGGTATCCAGAAAGCTCAGAATTACGGAATGGCTGACTCCATTTTATCCAAATAATCCAAATTTTTATGAATGTTTTCCTTTTTCTCTGTAATAATAAAACAATAGCTTGTACTTGATCCCAACTAAGATATAATTAATCCTTATTGGAAGCAAAACCAGCCTATCGGGTTTATTTAATGTTTAAATAAATTTCTAGTAGACTTAAGGCATGAAATACGGAAAGATCAGTTATCCAGAAAACCCCAGGTACCGAGCATTCTGGATAACAGGTCCCATTCCTGTACTATAATTTCTCCCCAAATGTACTTCCCTGTCTGCTACCATAAGAATTCTACAGTACCCCACATAAGGTCCCTCTAAAAAAAGAAAAATCAATTAGACCACTAAGGCCCTTTATACCCATAAATGCAATGTGAAAGATGCTATTTCAGATGCAAGTCTCCATGTTTTTTACCATAAATTCAGCATTATTACCATAATTTCAGCATAAGTGTGGCTACGTAGGGAGTTGCATCCCCAGTAATTTCATCCAGTGCTTCAAAATGAATCCAATTGGCAGTATGTGGTAGCAAATCTGATGCAAGTTGTGTCTAATATTTTCATGGAGTAATGGATTGTGTTAGTTCTGGCAATTGGCATTAAATTGGCATTTGCATGTTGAGTCCGTTTCCTCTATTGATTCAGCCTGCTGTGGGAACCCTGGCATTATTGCCATGCTCAGGATGCCAGTAAGTCCAGGGTTCCCTTGCACCAACAGGCACGTTATCATAAAAGACGATATGGACACAATGGTAGAAATATATAGGAGTACAAGGAATGTGTATGAATGCATCTTGACAGTGTGTACCAATTTCCTACACTAAGTGGACATTTTCTTCTTTAATCCTCCAAGTCGCCCAAGTATGTTCCTTCTACCAAATGAATCAGTGACACCATTAGATCTCAAAACTGTTCATTGACCCTTATCTTTTTACATAGGATATAATCAATACCTTGTTCTAGTCAATCTCAGCCAAGGGTACACAACGGCAAACTGCATCAGATAGATTCATAATTCCATTTCTCCTCCCGTCCCATTTATAAGGATTTCATGTTAGGCAAATTGAGTTTTTATGGTTAAGTATAGCCAGTGAAATTCTGTCCTATTTCTTTGTGCGCTCTGATTAGAATAGTTAAAATAATGACTTGGGTTTGAGCATATTGTTTACTGGTAAGGTAATAAAACCAACTTTGATAAGAACTGACCTCCTTTAACTCAGTTATCCTGACAGATTGAGAATCTTTCTCAGGGACCATTGGAACTGGTGCAGATAAAAATAACTAAATGTATTTAAGCCCCAAGAGGAGATGGGTCAGCTTCTCAAAGGCACGAAGAATTTTTATCATTGCATGAAGAACACAGGATTTTTCTTGTAAACAGGAAAACAATTGATCAAACCCAGGAAAGTGTGAGATAAACTCTAGTTACTGAAAATTGTTTTCATATTTAGCATCACAGATTTTCTGTTTTAGAGAACTGCAAAAATCGAAGAAATTTGTCTTTTTATGTGTCCTATGGACACACCATATAAGTCAATCTTCTACAAAACAAAATAGATAAAACGAAAAAAGATCTTTCAAGCCAAAAAAATGAATTTCATTACTAAAATGCTTTGGACCCCGTTACCATAGAGTGATTAATATCGGCATGAATATTTATTGTGGCAGTAATACAATCATGAACAAATAGTCATCTCCCTCTGTATCCTACTTCTCTACAACTTACTACAGATCTACAGAAGGTACCACCTAACAGGCACTATTTCCCTGCACTGCACAATTACCATGTTGCCTCTCCTATAGCACTTCATGTTAAACACTATACACTGTATTACACAGCTGATGCTAATCTACAGGGCCAATGCTAAACACCAGCCTGCCTTTTCTTGCAAAAATAGTGTGTTACTTCTGCATGAACTACACAATATTAAGGAACTGACCTATCCCTAGCTGGCCCAAGCCAAGAATAGCTGAAACTCCCTTGGGCCTGGGTTGGTCATACAGGCTTCTCAGATTTTTACTTTTAGATACTCCAACTCCTACCCCTAATAAACATTCTTGGTTCCTTTTTGGTGAGCACAATGTTATGGAAAATGGAAACTAATGTAAAACAAAGCATCAACCTTTAAGTCTTTGGTCTTTACATATCAACATGGTCCCCATCATATATGTGTGTGTGTATCAGTAGCAGCAGAAGATCTGTTTTGCTAGTTCTGTGCTTCTAAT
The DNA here is from genome assembly GCF_017654675.1 of Xenopus laevis. Taxonomy (NCBI): domain Eukaryota; kingdom Metazoa; phylum Chordata; class Amphibia; order Anura; family Pipidae; genus Xenopus; species Xenopus laevis. The sequence goes on from NC_054383.1 coordinate 80,404,262, forward strand.
ACCCAGTGGTTGGGCACTACCCTGCAGTCAAGTTGTGTCTTCCTTTCAAAGACTAATATATTGCTTTCCAACGACTGATGTGTATTCAAGATGGATTTTAAAAAATGTTTAAATTGCGTGAGCTTCATGTTAAGTCACATGAAGAAATTAGTAGCGGTTACTAGAACATGTCCAGAAATAACTTCTTTGTTTCCTGCAGGAGTATTATAAAGAACTGTCCCATAGGATTCAAAGAAATCTCCTTCTAGCAAGATACAAGAGAAATAAAAGACCCAATATGCCCAGGAGTAAAAAAATTGTACTCACTGTACTTAAATGTAAACCTGAACATGGTTATGAGCAGTATTCAGTCATTTTGTATTTTGAAGGATTTGTAAACAGAAAAATCCAATTTTGCATAATGACATTCATTACACATTTTAATGCAACTTTCAAAGTTTTTTGTAAAAATGATCACTTTACTATTCTTTTGTTCTCTGCACTGATGGTTTTGACATAATATACAATTGAAACAATATTTCAGTAGTCATATATGCTCTAGTTAGACTTTCCTACAATGCTTTGTACAGTTATTAATTATTTTAAAGGGGTTACATGCACAGTAGTGTATTGCTCCACCCAAATATTGCTGAACTAAAACTCCCTACATTCAGCATAATATTAGCTGTTAATTCATAATGGCAACAGTAGTCCAGCGACAATAAAGATGATGTCTTAATGCAACTTTTTGCCATGTCCTCCGGACCAGTGGCTTACTTAATGAATGATGTTTGTCGAAGGAGATGTCTTCCTGCTCTGTTTATCTTTCTTCTTGATTTCATACCATAGTTACATTTTTTTCTAGCCTTAAACACCTAAGCACTACTATGTCCAACCTATTGAAGTTTGATTGCAGTATGATATTGGCAAATAACAATTGCATTGTTTAGATAACAATGAGGTGGCTGACATAGCTTTTTTTGCATATGTAATTCCATTTGGGGCACCTACCGTACCTTTTTTTCTATACAAAATATATATTTGGGTTTATAAACACAAATTTTAGCTCCATTATATTCTGCCTTTACAAAAATAGTGTCCAAAATGCTATTCATTTTGAATAACGAAGGAGAAGTCTGACCTCCTGAATTACTGTTATTCACAAGGAGTTATTGCCTGGCCTTTCCCTAATCAAAAACATGGCAGAAATATGCTCTCATCGTGAACTTTAAAACTGTGAAAAATATATTTTTTTCTGAATAGAGAATGGTAATTACAAGTAGCTTTACCTGTTGTAGGTTTTTGTTTATTTCTTGCGTTGCTATTCTGTCTTTATTCTGTCATAAATAACTAGCTGATGAATAGGTAAATACCTTTCTTCTATAAATACAGTAACAATGAAAGACTGCTATTCATAGAAGAGAAAAACATGGTTAAATAATGTTCTCAAAGAAGAAAAAGAAGTTAAAGGGGACGTACATTTCCCACAAAAATTCGCCTATTGACTTTAACGCCGCCGTCACTATTGACGCAAGCAACTTTTTGGACACGCATCCAAAATTGACATCAATTTTCGAGTGTCACAAAGTTTTCGGGAGAAATTCCCCCGTCATTGCAATTCTATGAAAAGGAAATTTATGTCACGTTACTTCCTTTTGAACACTTCATGCCATCAATTATCCAACTTATAGCAATATAATGTATGCTCTCTTCAGCATACATCTTAAAGAGGATAGCCTCTTAAAAGAATAATACCCAACAATTATACCCTCAAGATACATTAAGTTCTGACAATAATTATACTATGTGAAGACCTTTTTTATTTTATATGTAAACATATTTTAATTATATATGGCCACATATTTACAACAAAAAGTTACCTTCAGATTCCTATCGAGACCTCCTGAATTTATGGTATTGAGAGAACATATCCACTTATGTTTCTTGCCTTAACACCCTGTCTATATTTTCTAGTATGGTGACATATTAAAGGGATACTGTCATGGGAACATTTTTTTCAAAATGAATCAGTTAATAGTGCTGCTCCAGCAGAATTCTGAACTGAAATCCATTTCTCAAAAGAGCAAACAGATTTTTTTATATTCAATTTTAAAATCTGACATAGGGCTAGACATTTTGTCAATTTCCCAGCTGCCCCTGGTCATGTGACTTGTGCCTGCACTTTAGGAGAGAAATGCTTTCTGGCAGGCTGCTATTTTTCCTTCTCAATGTAACTGAATGTGTCTCAGTGGGATATGGGTTTTTAGTATTGAGTGCTGTTTTTAGATCTACCAGGCAGCTGTTATCTTATGTTAGGGAGCTGCTATCTGGTTACCTTCCCATTGTTCTTTTGTTTGGCTGCTGGGGGAAAAAGGGAGGGGGTGATATCACTCTAACTTGCAGTACAGCAGTAAAGAGTGATTGAAGTTTATCAGAGCACAAGTCACATGACTTGGGGCAGATGGGAAATTGACAATATGTCTAGCCCCATGTCAGATTTTTTTTGCTCTTTTGAGAAATGGATTTCAGTGCAGAATTCTGCTGGAGCAGCACTATTAACTGATGCATTTTGAAAAAAATAATTTTTCCCATGACAGTATCCCTTTAATATATAGCCTTAAATCTGAAATCACTATACAAGTGCAGCATGGGGGGATCCCTGGCATGACCCTAACATGTGAATCATTCAGGATGCTCAAAGCAAAAGCACTGGGGGACTCAAGGTGTAACAGAGCCCTGTGCTAAAGGCAGCCCTGTGCTGTTGCGCCAGCTTGAGCCACTTTTTTATTGCACCGGGATTGAAACAGGTGCAAGAGCTCCGTGTATGAACTCTACTAGTGCATGGGCTTATACTTCTGGAAAATGAGCCCTAATAAGCCATCTTAAAACATAATTGCAATCAAAATTACATGAATATATAAATGAAACCAGCTTAATATTTGCATGTAATATGATTATAATTGTAAACATCAAAGTCATTCTTCCTTCCACTTGTCCATGGTACATAAAAAGGAAGTACAGTGCCAAACATACCGTAGAATTTCGGTGCTGCCCATGCTCTTGTTCATTTGTATGCCAAATGTGCAAATACAGACAGAAGCTGATTTAGGAGCCCCGTAGCAAAGCAGATGTCTCTCTTGGCTCAATCTCTACTGTATACCATGTGGGCTCCCAACAGCAATTGTGACAACCAGTAAATTCAGAAGATAATTCTTATAGCAAGGGTACAGTGTTAAAGGAACAGTTCAGTGTAAAAATAAAACTGGATAAATAGCTGTGTGAAATTAAAATATTTATAATATATTTAGTTAGGTAAAATTGTAATCTTTAAAGGCTGGAGTGAACAGATGTCTAATATGTGGTGATGAGCGAATAAATTCGGCAGGCACGAATTTGCACCAAATTTCCACGTTTCGCCACCAGCAAATAAATTTGCAGCGAGAATTCGCTAGCGAAAAATCTGGCGCAGCAAAAAAATTGTTGCACGTCAGAATAGTCACACACATAAAATTGTCACGTGTCAAAATTATTCGGACTTTAATGCATTTGGACAAAATAGTCACATGTATAAAAATTGTTGTTCGCGTCAAAATTATTTTGACGCCCATTGACTTTAGTGCATTTTGCAAATTTTTCGCCGTTCCTTGAATTTTGCAGTTAATTTGAGAATTTATTTTTGGCTAACTAACTACAGTATATTTTTTATTTTGCACAGCCTATTTATTTACCCAGTTTTATCCCTACAACATTTGAGGCTGCAGTTTATTGTTTGGATACCACTGTGGCCCAGCTGAACATTGTGAGATGTGTGTGTGTCAGTGAATCACAACATTCCATCAGGCCATTTAGGTATGAGAGAGAGAGAGAGAGAGAGAGAGAGAGAGAGAGAGAGAGATAGATGATTGATAGTTGATAGATAGATAATAGATAGATAATAGATAGATAGATAGATAGATAGATAGATAGATAGATAGATAGATAGATAGATAGATAGATAGATAGATAGATAGATAGATAGATAGCACAAGGCATGAGCTCATCTCTACTAATGCAGGATTTCCATGCATTGCATCTAAGGAAAAGTGATATACAGTATTTCAGGCATGGTCTAGTTATTCTAAACCCACAACTACTAACAAGACACTCATGGACTATCCAATATTCAGTGGCTTTACAGAATGCATTGGCATTGATTCATACAGGGGAATGTAATAAAAGTCGCAAAGAGCAAAACAATTCGCACCAATAAGACTAAAAATCCACATCTCGCAATGTAATATTGTTCCTTAGACTGTTATTGCATTGCGAATTTTAATTGCGCATTGCGAATTTTAATTGCGCACTCATAAGAAGTGCTTGAAGGTGTCGTAATCTTTTGGAGCAAACATAACGACTTTTTCAGTAAGAAGTTTTATTACATTGACTGCGCATTGGCGCAAATGATAAAATTCGCAAACGGTCTTTCACTGTCGGAAGTGGTCGCTAAACAGTTTCCGGGCTCGCAAAAGCTATATTAAATTCGCACAAAGCAAAATTTGTTCGCGCAAAGGCATAACTTTTCGCATTGCGAATAGTTTTTCCGTTAGCGATTTTTATTACATTCCCCCGATAGAATGCTAAAACTCAGTGCAGAGGCCAACCTTCCAAGCAACTGAATAAAGGCAGAACTGACCTTTCTAGCTGTCTGCTGGATTTCAGCTGCATCAATAGTATTCAATCTGTTATCCAACAGAAATGTCTGCCTTGTGTTTTGTGACAGATAAAACAGACAGACAGACAGACAATACAGGAAGCTCTGAGAAGTGCTGGTACATTAAGGTACAAAACGCATACATTTGTTTTACACGTGCACTGCACTAAATGTGCTTGAATAAAGCCATATTGTTATAAAGTCAGCGATCTTCATTAGTTCCTTGGTCAGCACAAAGCCGGAGAGTGTTTGGACAGATAGATGATCAATGGAATGGGATGATTCTCTGGAAACGTTGACTGAAAAGTAACAAACTTTTGGGTAGATTCCAAGCACCATTTCACCATCTCTGTGTATGTGAATAGAGTTGATTTGCTGTGGATTGGAAGAAGTCAAAACAGGTCTCACCAGACTTTGGATCCAGCAGTGCCTATATTGTTTGTTTGCCATATTTTCCATGATCCACTTTTCAGGCCATTTCAGTCCCTAAAAGGTTTATAGCCAATACAGTCGGGCTTAGGAACACACAGAACATCAGCACACTATTATAATTTGGCCACCATAACTATACTATAAACAAATAGTTTAACTTTCACTAGCAAGAATATCTACTTGTTGTTACCCAGGCAGCTAAATACTGTATGTCTCACCATAACAGAAAAGTATGGCTTTCCTGTCAAAAAGTGTCAGTTACATTTTATTATTCTGTGTTTACAGGCAGAAGCCTTAAACATGAGGTCAGAAATCTTATCACAATATTGAGATCCCTTGCCAACAGCCAAGATATTTTACTGCACTATAGGCACCTGTTTAAAGTCATTCATATAAATGCCACAATAAATACATTCCAACAATCTGAATGATAAAGGACACAGACTCGTCATCATTCTCCTCTGTTAAATGCCTCAACAAAATGAAACAGTGGTACAGAAATCAAATGAATAAGATGGGCTTCTTGCATGTTGTGAATTAGCTCTTATGGGGTAAAATGATATATTACCAAGCCAGCCCATTGAAACAGGGATCCTACTGGCCTAAAAATCATGACTAGAATGTTTGCTTCGCTTTAACAAGCAATAACCTCTGAAGAAACCGTCTTTTAGCTAGACACAGTAGGAAAACGTACTTCAGCATCCGTGATTTGTCAATTTAATGCCCAAGTAACGAGACTAGAAAGCTAAATTAATGTGTTCCTTCAACAACTGTAGGATGAAAAAAAATGTACATTGGCAGAAAAAGACATATGCGTTATGTGAATATATTCTTTTTCAGAGGCTCGGGCTACACTGATCCAACTGCTTTACTGCTAAGTGAACAATATTACACAGACCCTTCGGTTGTGCCAAAAAACGTATTATGTCTACTTCTAGCTATCTAAAGAGCCAGTGGGCATATATAGTGAACTGCTTTCCAACAGCCTTTGTTCAGATTCATCGAATGCTGGCTCAACTGTTTAACTGATGTACATAAAAAAATGTATCTTTGTCACACATCTCCATAGAGAGTACAGCATAGCCTCCCTCTCGACAGTTTGCTTGGTTAATAAAGTGATACTGATGCTTTCCTATAATAGATAGGAAGGTTTCACATGCCTACATCCCCCAGCACAGCTTAACATATACTCTAACTATTCCATATGGTCTTCTACTTATAGCAAAGCCTACGTTAAAAGCAAGTCTATTGTTTACCAAATCCTTTTGGTGAAACATGATTCCCACTGTATATTGTATAGCTACTGGTGCTACCTGCAGGTACATTTTCTGCTATGTACTACTGCTGTTGATAGACTATTCAATTTTTATAGAGTACAAAGGCTTTAGGATGACCATTGGCTGATGATAATACCAAACATGCATCCTAAATACCTATAATAGGAACTCCTTCCCTGGGACCTGTGAAGGCAAACTTTACCTAGACAAAAGATGGTTAATGCTGATGTCTTAGCACTCTAATGATGGAAAAGGAGCTAGAGTGAATTCAGAAATCCCAGCAGTGTTTATAATAAGACTTTTGAGGAGATACAGTATGAGTCCATCAGTCATTGTTAGAAGAAAGCTATTAGAACAGTACAGGAGATACCTAAGGCCTTTCAAACTGGTGGCCCAATAAATCAAATCAAGATGGTGCTCAGTGAGTCATGGTGGGCAGCCATCCTATACTGAGCTACAGGATTCCACAGGGATTCATACTGAATGCACATCCAACACAACATCTTGCTTAATTTTCATTTACAGTCTCTATGGACAAGGATTTTCTGTTTTGGATCACAAATTGAGAAAGAAAAGTACATCAATACACCACTTACTGTTAACCAGACAACCAGTTTCTCTCCATCTGCTAATTGCATTATTTGAATTGCAAAAGAGGAGGATATGACTTGTTCCTGAAACTGCTTTGTAGCATATAACACATTCTAGCATTTCATTCCTCTTTCCCAGCAAAATCTGCATCTGTATCGACACATAAAAAATTAGATTCTGGCTCTGAAGAAAGACAGTTCTTTTCTTCTTACTCAGCTAACCTGAGATGGATGGGGTTGAACAAACAATTTACATGCACGTTATCGTGAAAAAAAATGAGGAGAACAAGCTGGTACCTCTAAAATTGCATTTTTGTATTACAGGGTATACTTTTGAAATATGTTTAAGCTTGTACTATTGCTGCGGGGTTATTTTCTTCAAATACTGTATTCAGTATATTTCTAGCCATGCAACAATAAAGCAAAGTGAATTATGCTAATTGTGCTTGATACTCCCTGGCAAGACTCAGGTATTGGTTCTATCGTGTGAGCTAGAACTAACAACATTCAAATATATCAAGAAGGGACACGTGGATACATGGAAAAGAGAACTATTTTACTATACCCCTATTAGAAGGCATCACAAAGAGCAGAAGGGCAGATATGGCGCTGTTTAGGTGTTTAGCAAATGAAAAAAATGTGTTTCATGCATCCAGGGATAGTTACCTTAATAATGAGTAGGGAGCTGAATGGACATAGAGCAAGTAGCATTCTCATTAGAAACTCAAATTGCATTAAATGGGCCTTGGAGAGCTGGTAGATATTTGTATTATTGCTTTAGAGGGGTAATAAGCATCTTCTGTAACCCCTACCTGTCCAAAGTAGACATCCCCAAATTACTTACAAAAGCCAAGATAATTCTCAAGTGAGAAACTTTCCAACAAGCACTATGTGAGTCACCTAACTATTATCTAACTTGTATGTCTTGTTTGGCAATATTACAGTGTATTAAACTTCAATATGGGTGATATAATGCTATTTGGGTGCTATTTAGAGAGCTATAAGAATGTAAGGAACTCTCGGGTTTAGAACCTGGAACCTGTTGCATAATGACCACTGCTCCTCTGGGTTAAGCTTCTAATATATCTCATATCTGACAGCACAATACAATAATAATACAATAATAATGTATAATGTATTGTGACCTATTAGTTGCAGGTAGCACTGTGTTCATGGAACAGCCCCAGGTCTCTTTGCTCAAAAACAGAAAGCAAAGACTATTTAAGTTTTGCCTGGAGACAATTGGAACCCCCTGTATGGGGTTTTTTTTTGTCCATTTAGCAATCCTGCTTACCATTGCTTTTATTATTAATCTGGGTCACTGTATAAAACACACCCTCCTTGCCAGATTAGAAAACAGTTTAATTGCATAAACTATAGCTGCATAGAAACAGATACCATATGCAGTCTGAAGCTGAGCTGGCTAAACAGTTAATGGTACCAAGTTCATAATCCCTGATTTGAAAAGTCTAATTGGTACATTCCTTTGTCATGTTGATAAAAATGTAATAGAAAAAGCCTCCTCAATTGAGTTTTCTCTTTGTAGGTACTATTTATCAACATACTTAGCCTTAGCCAATAGGGGGTAAATTTATCAAAGAGTGAAGTTCCGCCACTAGAGTGAAATTCCGCAGCTCTCAATTCATTTCTATGGGATTTTTATAGGCATATTTATCAATGGGTGAAAGTGAAAGTTCACCCTTTGATAAATACGCCTATAAAAATCCCATAGAAATGAATGGAGAGTGGCGGAATTTCACTCTAGTGGCGGAACTTCACTATTAACTTCACTCTTTGATAATGTGAATATGGAGTCCATTTGGATTTCCTGCCTAAAGAATTTAGCTATGTGACACCACTGGAAACAGCCTAATTGTCTCAAATGGAAAATGCCTGAAAGCACCAAATACTGGTGCTTTCTAGAGGACTGTAGCCAGAAAAAAATTATACAATCCAATGATGGCACTGACTGGTCTGATCGGTTCAGTACAATAGGTGGTATGAAGCCATTTCTGGATGTGTATTTTCAGACTATATTTGCCCCAGTGCTTGCACTTTCAGGTATTTCCCCTTAAATACAACTGGAGAAGACAGGGGCAATTTTGGGGGATTTAGCAGCAAATAAAAAAGTAGTAGAGAAACATCCCAACTCTAAACAGTTTGTCATACTGCATAATGTATTCTCTGAAGCCATGCTATAATTGCAGATACTTTTTATTGGTTTGTGAAATTCAAGTTAACATGATATTAAGGGGCCGATTCACTAACTTCGAGTGAAGGATTCGACCTTCGAATGGGCTACTTCGACCTTCGACTACGACTTCGACTTTGAATCGAACGATTCGAACTAAAAATCGTCCGACTATTCGACCATTCGATAGTCGAAGTACTGTCTCTTTAAGAAAAAACTTCGACCCCCTAGTTCGCCATCTAAAAGCTACCGAACTCAATGTTAGCCTATGGGGAAGGTCCCCATAGGCTTTCCTAAGTTTTTTTGATCGAAGGATATTCCTTCGATCGTTGGATTAAAATCCTTCGAATCGTTCGATTCAAAGGATTTTATCGTTCGATCGAAGGATTATTCCTTCGATCGTTCGATTGCACTATTTGCGCTAAAATCCTTCGACTTCGATATTCGAAGTTGAAGGATTTTAATTCCCAGTCGAATATCGAGGGTTAATTAACCCTCGATATTCGACCCTTTGTGAATCGGCCCCTAAGTGTTAATGTTCCTTAAAACAGTATAGAGTTGAACATTTCCAGTTTCTTGTCGAAGCTCTTCACGCATAATATCTTCCCTGTCTCAACCTCTTTCTATTTTTCAGCCAGACACACTTTTATTATACAGCAAATCTCTCTAAATATTTATTGTGTGAAACAAGAAGGTCAGGTTTGCTAATTAAAACCCCAAGTCTTGCATCACGACAGCTGTTCCAACAGGCCACCTTTGGGGATCCGGCACAGCTTTTGCCCACAGAGAAGCTTACTGGAGATTAACCCCCTCTCAGCTGCACCTGTGACAGGTTAAAGAAAACGTGACAGGTTAATCTGATAGGGGAGGGAATGTATTCCATAGCTAATACAGATCTATTTTACCTTTTTGTCACTGTGCTGAGTAGGTTTAGATTTATAGTGACAAGTTAAATGGAGCAGTACGAAAAGTAGCAGGCGATAACAATATGAAGCTAACATTTATTTGGAACTCTTATTTCAAACAAATGGCAGACTTTAAGGTTAGGCACTAACAAGGCAAAGCTTTGGAATACTATTTCTTTTTCAATAATTATTCACAGCAACAGCCATATTTGTATAATCACGTTAATCCAATTGATAGTCTGAATTAATGAGACTGTTGCTTGCTGCTGTGCAAAGTCAGCCCTGCAAGATCCCATCGTAGTTTCCATAGACACAAATATGTTTATTTCAATAAAGGATATCATAGCTTCAGAAACAAACACATCATCTTTAGTGGTGCTAAGAATACATTAATGGTTATGAAGCCTTTTCATTATTTGATGCCACTTAGGAAAATGGTTTACGATAGCAAGTGCCATTGCCAGTTTGCTCTCCATGTTAGAGCTCATGGACAAAATTCATATTCCTTTCTCTCCTTCTTTCTCCCGCCTCTTGCTTTTCTGCTCCCTTACTCTCTTACTATCTTAAGTTTACATGTACTAGGTTCCCCCTGCATCAGAAAGGACACTTAGTAAAAGCATTAAACAGACAAGAATCTTGGAGTGGTTGGATGCTCTGTCATGCTGGAAATGAAAAATGGAAGTCATGTCTCATGACTCTACCGCCCTTTGGAAAAATATTGATGAAAATTATAGGTGAGAGGGCTTTGCAATAGCACAGGTGCATGATCTGTTATCCAGAAACCTGTTATCCAGTAGGCCATCACATACTCCATGTTAATCAAATAATTCACATTTTTAAAAATGATTTCCTTTTTCTCTGTAATAATAAAACAGTTCCTTGTACCTGATCCTAACTAAGATATAATTAATCATTAATGGAGGCAAACCAATCCTACTGGGTTTAATCATTATTTAGATATTTTATTTAGTTTTTAGTAGAGGTTAGTTAAGGTATGGAGATCCAAATAAGGGAAAGATCCTGTAATATCCTGCCTGCAGTTGAACCAGGGACCTGGTGTTTCTGGGCTGTCTCACTTGCTATTTCTCTACATGAGCAGACAGTGCTGGTCCTGGTTCACTCCCGTGGCTATATATGTAACTGCAAGTAGGGCAGGGTTTGGCAGGGCTTTGTTCAGCTGTTATCTATCTGGTTAGACAAGAAGTATGCTCAAGGAATCCTAAACTGTAGTGCTGGGTAGAGGGCACAATCTGTTACAGATGTATTGGAGTCGAAAGAAGAAAATCTATGACACAGATTATTACCATTAGAAGAGACTGAATTCCCATTGTTATAGTAGTGCAACCAATTCTTTCTAGCTAAATGAGTCTTAGGTCAAAGTCCAAAAAGTGTTCAGCACACCACATACAATGGGATGAATATCCACTACAGCTGCATTCACAAAACAAAAAATTGAAGATGCACACAGGGAATTTTGAATAAGTTAAAATATCTTACTCTTTATTCAATACGTCTTAAAAAGCCGGTCAACGTTTCGGTCTGTGTCTAAGACCTTCATCAAGACTCAGCCAATAAAATGTTAGATAAATAAATAAATAAATAGATAGATAAAACACCAGAGCACTCACCCAACCCCGTACTACCCTAGTGATCACGTGACAACAAACTTAACCCCACATGGGGGGGGGCATGGATGTATCAAATTCATAATAACCATTCTCACAGAGTAAAGCCAATGGAACATACAGAGTATATTATAGATCCCAAAAGTGTCAAAGAACATTATATATCAAACTGTTTCAATCAAGCAGACACATATTGGCAACATAACTTTAACCTGTAATGGAGTATCATTAAAGGAAAACTATACCCTCAAAATGAATACTTGAGCAACAGATCAAAGTAAGCGGCATATTAAAGAATCATCTTTACTGATATATATATTTAAGTAAATATTGACCTCTTGAACTATTTTGTAATGGTCTTTGTGCTGCCTCTGAGATCACCTGAACAGAAATACTACAGCTCTAACTGTAACAGGAAGAAGTGTGGAAGCAAAAGACAGAACTCTGTCTGTTAATTGGCTCATGTGACCGAACGTATAGTTTGTTTGGTTTCTTTGTGTGCACAGTGAATCATATGATCCCAGGGGGCTGTACTTATTTTTAAAAACGGCAATTTTCTATTTATGATTACCCAATGGCACATACTACTAGAAAAGTATATTATTATGAAAATGGTTTATTTACATGAAACAGGGTTTTACACATGAGGTGTTTTAACCAATATATCTTTATAGAGACCTACATTGTTTGAGGGCATAGATTTCCTTTAAAGTTGATTCAAAATTCAAAGAAAGGACCAATGTGCATTTAACCCAGATGGCGCCAGAGTATTTAACTTCTTAATTCAAAATACTTCTTTCTGAAGTAATACTTTTGATCTGTCGCCACCCCTTATGGAGGTACATGATCTATAGCTATAGTATGTATGTACCTGAATGTGGGTAGCCTATGCCCTATTGCTAAAAAGTGATTGGCCACTGGTTTATTTGTGTGCCCATCTTGGTGTCCATCCATAAGCAAATGTAAAGTCTGGTCAGTTTTGACCACATAAGACAATCCACAGGGACATGTTATAAGATAGATCACATGTGTAGTTGTACAAGTAGGGGGTTATTTATCAAAGTCCGAATTTATCTCTATATTTCTGAAAAAAACTCCACACAGACCAAATCCGCACAGGTTTATTCGGCTTATTTATTAATACACTTTCCCAAAAATTTTGTTTGTGGATTTTTTACCCGAAAACTCTGATTTGTTATGTTTTTTTTCCGAGAAGAACGAAAACTTTGGGGTATTGCATGAAAGCCAGCGCACATCAAAAAATCCTTGGGACTTTTCACATAGGGGCAAATTTACTAAAGAGTGAAGTGACTAACGCAGGCGAAAATTCGCCAGCGTGACATCATTTCTGAACTTCACCAATTTGCTAACGGTCGCCAGCGTAACTTCACTAGCAAAGGAGATAGACTCTAGCGGTACTATGCTCCCTAACGCCAGGCAAATTTGCGCTCTGGCGAATGGACGTAACTACGCAAATTCACTAAGATGCAGATTTTACTGAACATTACCTCTTGCGCCAGACTTGCCTTCGCCACCTCAGACCAGTCAAAGTGCAATAGAGTAGATAGGAGTTCCTCAAAAAATAGTTGAATATGTTTCTAAGTCCCAAAAAACGCTGGCGTCTTTTCTTTTATTCAGGTTAATAGGCTGCAAAAGAGCGTAAATTTTTTGTTACCTAACATATGGCACATAAACTATACACTGGGCTCATGTGTAGGGCAATATAACAACTTTATTTTATAAAGGTTCCCAAGCTTGTGTAGTGTAATGTATTTGCTGCAACATATACGTCCATTCAACTTTAACTTCCCACCATATGCAAATTAGGCAATGCTAGTGCAACTTAGCTTCGCTTGGCGCAGTAACGCTAGTGCAAATTTGCCTAGCGAAGTGTTGCACTGTGAGCGAAGCCGTCGCTGTCGAATTTTCGGAGGTTAGTGAATTTGCCCCAATATTGACTTATATGCAACCTTGACAGGTCTGAGATGCCAGATTTTTTGATTCTGACTTTTCCATCCTCGGGGTTTAAAAAGTTTTGACAAATTTGTGATTTTTTAAAAGTCTGTTTTTATAATAAAAAAAAAAAATACGATTTTTTTTTGATTTTTGCATTCGGAGTTTAATAAATAAACCCTGTAATGTGATGTCTAATGAGGAAGCGCTTACCGGTTTGTGGATGTAGAAAACTGTGTCATAAATCTACATGAAATGCAACTTGGACATTATCTCTTCTTTGAATGGAGTATCCTTTTTTTGGAAAACCATATAGGTATAGGATCTATTATCCACAATAGTTGGGTCTCGGGGTTATACAGAGAATGGATATTTCTGTAATTTGGATTACCAATTACCTCACTATACCATAAGTCTGATAAAAATCATTTAAAAGTTAAACAAACCCATTAGGATTGTTTTGCTACCAATATGGAGTTTTACACATACAGTACAGAAAAATGAAATAATTAAAAAATGTAAATTATTTGCTTAAAATGGAAGCAATAAAATATACAGGCAATTAAAAAATAAAAGGGTGCCCTATGGAAAATATTTTTATAAAGCATATATTGTAAACAATCCAAAGAGCGCAGGGAGAAGAGTCTGCAGAAACACAAACCAATGCACCAAACGGTGAATCAAAACCACCACAGAGAAAACATCAAATATCCCATCTCTCGGAGAACATGCTTTTGATAAATGGTTTATGCTGAGCATACACTTTCTTTTTTCCTCTCTCTTGGGCAGAACATTGCTTTTCTTCTCAGTCCAATGATATGCACACTCTACTCCATCAAGTTTTTTTGCTTTATTATTTTTCATTAAACAATCGATGGAGAAGGTGTATATAAACGTAAGACCAAAATAAATGAGCTCAGTTGTGTATTATACAAATGAGTGATCTGATTAAAGAAGCCAAAAAACATCTCTAGCAATGTTGCTGGACTGCAATACCCAGCAGTCTTCATGACGGACAATAAAACTTTTTCCACGTTCTCCAACACAAATACACAAAAATGAGAGAAAGAAAGAGAATAAAACTGTACATTGTCCTAGAATATCAATGTGAGCTTATTAATTATTAGGTGAATATCCTCCTTTACATTTTTTAAGACTCATATGGGTGTATTATGTTGCAGCAAGTGTCTCCCTCTGGGCAATCACAGAAGGAGCAAGAATAATTACCTCCTGACCAAGGTAATTATTTCAAAAATTCTGAAACTTGTTCAAAAGGTTAAATAAATTAAATTGCAAATATTTTGTAGGGCATATGTGCGTTTGCACTGCTATGTTCCCTTATTTCTCCAAAGCAGATATAACAAACGAAATTACAGATGCAAATGGAATGGAATCATCCCTAGTAGAATTATGTCAGCCAGCTCACTGCTATCTAACATACTGAAATGACATTGCAATATTACACTGTAATTAAACCTTAGAAGGTTTAATATAGTATTTTTCACTCTTTGAAGATTGTATTGCATTTTGCAGCAGAAATGATTATGTAGATCTTTACTCTTTTTGCAACATTGCTATCAGACTTTAGCTTTACATATGACTTGAATTACAAAATGATTATTTAATATAGGTATAACAGAAAGTAGGGAAATGTTAAATGAGCTATAGGTGAAGGTATAGTCTTTATCTGTAGGACTTATAGGTTGGGACTGGATTGTGATCCATACACTAATTATTCTGCAGTTTAGAAACAGGATGTCTTCTTTCAATCCCTTTCTTCTCTCATTCTCTTGTGCCTATTCTATCCCCTCCTCCCTCTGGCTAACGCTTTCCATTTACTGAGCCCTGAGCTCAGAGAATCCTGTATTTGATTTATTGCCCAAATCTTTTGTAGCTGGTTCCTGATGTTATGAATTATTAAACAATGACACACACTGAGCCAGCTTTCTGCCATAGCAGGTCTCATTCAATGCATGAGGAAAAACCTGCCCGTTGCTTCAGGGATTCAAACAGTGAGCTCTGTGCGATTAACCCCTCACAAATGGAAAGAAAATTGATCATCCATGCAAAATAAATACAAGTTAATCTGTTATTGATTTCATTAACCATTACCCAACATAATGTGCCTGAACAAGATAATGCACCAGCCCATCCATAATGTAATAACAGAGGCAAACTTTACTAATTCTAGTAACCAATCAGCAAGTAGATGCTACTGGTCTGCTGAATAAAAGCAAGCATAGCATTAGTTGTTATGGGATCTAAGAATAATGAATGTACCTGTTATTATTTCCTAATATCAGGTTATTTAATCACCAAAACACTTATTTATCATTCAATAACAAAGTGCACAACAAAAAGAGGGAAGGGTCAATCAAGGGGAGGATTTGTTACGTAGCCCTAAGTGACTAAATTCAGGGTCTGCGCAGGTGTTTGATACCTAAATTATACACCGACTTGGGAGATGCATGTTCTAGTAAGCGGTATGCCATCATCCCCCCTTTTCTAATGATTAATTGCTCCACCCCTGGGCTAAAAAAAGCTGAACTTTTACTCAACTGCACATATGTACAGCCTAGAAAAACTGCAAGGACATGAACCAAGATGGTGACATGGTGCTCATTGAATGGTAACCTGGGTCAGTACATTTTGAAATGAAGAGTTCTGACTTGGTAAAATAATTACCATGAACAGGGATAAATAAAGAAGTCCCACCATAAAGGGTTGTAAGCACACCAAGTACCTATTCTAAATCAGCTCCTTGACAGACAAAGAACTAGTGCTCATTCATCTTCCGGAAAAGACGGGCAAAAGGGGCCATCTACTTTGCACACCAGCGGTAGTGATAGACCCCTAAAAATGAATCACTCATCATTGGCTTTCTGAAAAATAGAAAAGACCAATATAATCCAGGGAAGGTAAATGAATAGGGTGACTTACCATTAAGTGCCAGAGAATCAGATACTGGTCACATCATGCCATAAGGCATCCTGCAGATCAGACACTATCAACACATTCCTGACATAGAAACCTGACATCAACTAAACAAACCTTGTTTTTATGAAAAAACATATTTCTAAAACATGTTTCTAAAAAACATTGATTTGGTTTATCCCCAAATCAATGTCATGATCTATTGCAGTGTTCCCCAACCAGTGGCTCATGAGCAACATGTTGCGCACCAACTCCTTGGATGTTGCTCCCAGTGGTGCTTGTTTTTGAGTTCCAGGCTTGGAGACAAGTTTTGGTTGCATAAAAACCAGCTGTACTGCCAAACAGAGCCTCCTGTTAGTCCATATGGGGGCTACCAAATGGCCAATCACAGCCTTTATTTGGCAACCTCATGAACTATCTTCATGCTTGTGTTGCTCCCCAACTCATTACATTTTAATGTGGCTCAAGCGTTAAAAAGTTGAGGACCCCGATCTATTAGTTAAATTTCGCCTTCAGATCATAGAGTGCCTTTTTCAAAGTATGGGGGATTCACAGATTCCTCTGTCAGATAAGTGTTGTAGTATTTAATAGTAGTACAGTAATTGGTTAATTCACATCATTGCACAGAATGAAACAAGGGCCGGAAGGCTGAAAACACCAGATGGCTTCTTCATGCTTTTACCTTCAGTGGGTACAGCAATAGAGTTAAGACTTGGTGACCCGTCAGAAGCCCAGGCAATTAAAATATATAGCAAAGGGCTGACAGGCTGGAGCAGCTTCTGTCACGTTCTATGTTTTGCTGCAGTGAGCGTATGGAAAGCAACTCTCATGTGCCCTCTCTGCTGTTTCAGGTTCCCTATCTGTCTGAACCACATGTTCTCATTCTCCAGCATGATACTGCCATGTTTCTCATGCAAACGGAATCAGATGACAATTTCTGCTCAGTGTCTTTGATTCAATGTCCCTGTCCAGTTAAACATCAGCCCAGTATGTAACATGAAATTATATGCCATGGTTCCTGACATGGACAAGGAAAAAGGTGCAGTGCTGACATGCCTGCAGGCTTACAGTGTTTCAGGGCTAACCATTTAGCACCAAGATAAGTCATTCACTGCATCCGACAGAGATGGAGATGCTTTAATTCAGGGAGAACAAATTACAGTTAATTGAACGAAACTATCCGAGAAGATAATTGCCATTTTAATATCTTATTAAAATGCAGGCTGATACAATACGGAACAAGATCATGTTCCTCTGGTTCGTTTAGGGCTTAGAGTCTGTAGCTTTGCTTTCAGCCTGGAAATGCACACAGGGTATCTATTGTCTGATACGCTCACATACCTCCAGTAATCTCCACCAGCCTTGGCAGATGGCTGCTTAACACTGCACAGACATAACACATGGCACATGTTGTACAACAGCTTGCAGTGTGTCAAGACACACATTATGCAGTCTGGGAGCAGCATGGTACGTACCCTGCAGTGAGCGTGTGTGTGTGTTTGTGTGTAATTGTGGCAGTGAAGTCTCTGCAGTGCCCGAGTGGCTCTCATCACTGCAGTAGGGTTTGTGTGCTTGCTGGTGTGTAATTATTATAACATGCCCACTCTTCACTATAACACAAGCATTTAGAAATGAGAATTTGACATAAGGTGCTAAATAACAGCCTATACATACTATAGGTATCCTTACAAAACTAATACAGAATATATCAGTGGCGCGCTATGCTTAAAAAGAGAAGAAAAAAAAAAGCAGATTCTTGTTTTAATACCATACAGCTTTGTTCTACAGAGCTCAACACTTGTTCTGTGCATGAACTGTCAATGGAATCTTCAATATTTTGTGCAATGTGCTGTATGGCCCTGCAAATAAGAAAAAAAGTCAACATTAAATATTTATGCAGAGATGCCAGGTATACTGGCACAAGCCCAGAACAAAAGGGGCGAGATGCTGTGTATGGTGATTGGCTTCTCTGCAATAAAATATGTCAGCAGGCAGAGATTAAAAGGAAAATAATAGTTGCTAGACAAATGCATATGTATGGATAGATAGATAGATAGATAGATAGATAGATAGATAGATAGATAGAGGTAGACATTCACATAGATAGATAAATAGATAGCCACACAGTGCATTATTACTACCGTGAAAATCAACAGAATTTTTTCTTTTTGCCAGAAAAATAAGGTATCATTTGCTCTGACAATAAATGAAATGCCATTTATTTTCCAGCAATAGTCAATGCCGTAATCCCCCCACCACCAAAACAAATGACTGCTGCTTGCTTCCAATATCACTAAACAGAGAGGGACTGCAGAATGTATTAATGAACTCCAGAATAGTTTGCATTGATACAGAGCTAATTCTGCTCATCTACATTATCCCTAAGGGATAACTTGCTCTCTCTGCATTATGAGAACAGCAAGCCATTCATTTCTAAAAAGAACTTGCTTCCCTTGTGCCTTATCAGTGAAAAATCCTTTGCACCATTTGGAATGAAGGGATGGGTGTATGGTTTAAGTCTAGTGTCCATTCTTATGAGAAATTATGTTTCTTTGTATAACAGTAATTAAACCAGTTATCTGGGTTCATCTATACACATGGGTGGTCATTTTTAACATCAACAAATACACTAGTGATCTATTATCTCTCTGTGTTTTCATGAAAAATGAAAACTAGAAAAAAATTGAATGAAAAATAACCAGTTTAATTTCTTATTCATAGTAGTAGCAACCCTGGTTGGGAAAAGGGATAGAGACAAAAGGTTTATTTATTAAAACATCTGGTTGCCCCCCCCCACCCCAGTCTTTGCCAAGTATTCAGGGTGGTGGTTGCATCAGTTTTTAGGGTGTACCACATGTAAGTTATGCTCCTGATATACAGTAAATCCTTACATTTAGAATCTTTTAGATTGTAAGCTTGTTTGGGCAGGACCTTCTTTACTTCTTGTATTGACTATTGGTTGTATTTGTATGTAAATCTGTATGTTCCAATTATATACCCATTTCTTGTACAGCACAACAGAATATATCTGCACTTTATAAAAAGGGAATAATAATAATTAATAATAAAAACCTTGACAAACCTACACAACCTAACTAGGTCTGGGAAGACATTATGGAAAGGGATTATGGGCTGAATGTTGAGCTCAAATAGATGGAGGCGGCTACTAGACCATATTCTGTATTTTTAAAGAGAAGTGTATATGCCACTGATTGATATACACTGGCTAAGTGTCTGTTATTATTATTATGTCTGTCATTATTATTATTTATTATTATTTTAGTTTTTATTTTATGCTGAAAACATAATGGAATGTATTTCAGAACAGGCACAGAAGGTATACGATGTGATGGCAAATATGGAGCAAGCAAGTATGCTTTTCCCTTCAGCATCAAAATATAAAAGTATTCTCCACTAAATATACAATAAAAAACCCACCTTTTTTCTCCTATAAACCTCTGAGAAGCTTAAAGGGATGGTTCACCTTTAAATTAACTTTTTCTATGTTATAGAATGGCTGATTCTAAGAAACTTTGTCATTGGTCTTCATTTTTCCACAAGACAGAATATCCTGGAAAAAAAGCTATCCATGCTATCACCATGAGTCTTAACTAAATGTCATTAAGTAATCATTTTACCCAAATAATTCTTAAATGATTAGGTCTTTTTGTTGCACCATTGCCGGCTCTTTTCGTTTTAGGGCAAGGCCAGGCATAGTGTTTTTATGTTGCATTTTTAAAAAAGCTCAGTTGGTCATAAATACACCACTGAAACCACACGCGACTGTCCACATGCGTTTTTCATGTGTTTTTCAGCATGTAGGTTTGTTTTCCCAACATGCACTTCTCATTGTTCTCGTTCCCCATAATTCAGCTTGCTGGAAATAGAAAATAGAAAAGTTATTTAGAAATAGAAAAGCTATTTACATGCAAAATGGAGCAGGAATGATTGTCTATACGCAACGTAATTACATCACCGGCGTAATACGCCGTAAAAATTTATATGTGTCATTTATCTTGCAAGAATTTGGACGTCATATGTAAAATCCGCTGTGTATTTACGTAAAGTGTGGTTTCAAACTTGCAGATCCCATAGAGTCTATTGATTTGCTAGTTTCTTGACATATTGGCGTTTCTGCTGAAAGACGCCAATACTGGCGTCCCGTGGTGGATTTCGGCTTGCAAGTGCCCTGTGGGAATTGCCATAGTGCGTTTTAGTGGTTTCAGTGGTTGTGCAGTTTATGCGTATTTACACCGAAGAGCTTTTTTAAAAATACAATGTAAAAACACCACGTCTGGCCTTGCCCTTAATTGAAATGGTGCATCACCATCCAAGTGCTATGTGGACCTCACAATATCATTATTTCTCCTGCTCATGCCACTTGATTGTTTGTTTGGTCTGAATGAGGTCGCCATGTTATCCAACTGTAGATCATTTTCTCCTGCCCCTCTATCCACCCTGAAGATAGTTTTGCAAACTACCGGGTAATGTAATAAAAGTCGCAAAGAGCAAAACAATTCGCACCAATAAGAATAAAAATCTCACAATGTAATATTGTTCCTTAAACTGTTATTGCATTGCGAATTTTAATTGCACACTCTTAAGAAGTGCTTGATGGTGTTGTAATCGTTTCGAGCAAACGTAACGACTTTTTCAGTAAGAAGTTTTATTACATTTACTGTGCATTGGCGCAACCTATAAAATTCTCAAACGGTCTTCCAGTTGTTACAGTGGTCGCTAAACAGTTTCCGGGTTCACAAAAGCTACATGTAAATTCACGCAAAGCAAAATTTGCTCGCGCAAAGGCATAACTTTTCACATTGCGAATAGTTTTTCCGTTACCGACTTTTATTACATTCCCCCGTATGACTTTAATAAACATGAAGCTCGTGGCAAATTGGGTCCATGTGAGCAGATACACGTCAGGAGAGCAAATAAATGTTTACAGCTGAGTACTGAGCCTCCTCCACTATTTATTTCATTTGATACTGTGTCTTTACAGTGGGACAGTGGGACTTTGCAGTAGTGGTGCTGGTTCTCCACTGACCTGGCACAGTCCCACAGCAACAGCAACTTTTTATTCACGGATACGCACTCACACAAATCTCTGCAGTGGGGAAAGTGCCCCTTTTCTTTATTTGTTTACATCACCACCAATATCAAATCAACGTTTCAGGGGGTACAACCTCCCTTCATCAGGATAGCTGATGAAAGGAGGTTGTACCCCCTGAAACGTTGATATAATGCAAATAATTCAAAAAATAAATAATGAAGACCAATTGAGAAGTTACTTAGAATTAGCCTTTCTATAACATACTAAAAGTTACCTTACAGGTGAACCACCTCTTTAAGTAAATTACTAATGACATCAATATAGCACACAGTATCACGTAGCATCACCAGACAACTGCAGAAAATGTAATAACATAATGTAAATGAGGATATTATTTGGGAAAATGAAGGCCATTTGAATGTCAGCGTATCTACAGCCTATCCAAGAGGTCCAGATGGTTTCACAACTATTAAATTATCATCTGAAATGCCGGCAAATCTTTCTGGTATGGATATCTTGTTATTACAGACCAAAAGCTGCATCTGTGTTTGTTACAAAACAAAAACAACTTTCATAATAATTACGGGAAAATAAAGGAAATCATACGTTCCTTTTTTATTATGTTATTTAAAAAGCGGCCTTATTTATTCTACCAACACTGTGCTTACAGCTCTAGCTCAGCAGTACAGCTTTACATGTAGACTACAAAGGCATTTGCCTTCACTTCCCTCCATGAATCCAGCAGATCCAATTGACTCCAGCACATCCACCTACTGATATACATGCTGCACAATGCGTCATACATATCTATGCAGTAGGATGACAGGCTTCATCACATACATAGTTACAGCAATACACAAAGAGCTAACTGGCTGAATACATACCCAATATTTACCTGTTAAACAGGTTGAGTAAACTTTTGTCTTTTATCCACCTCCTGGTCTGGAAGGTACATAGGGGCAGATTCACTAAATTGCGAAGTGGCTAACGCTAGCAACTTTTCACCAGCCTTGCTACCTGCAGGGACATAGCAATACACTAACAGGCGCAGGCGGCAATTCACTAGCGAATGGGACCGTCGCTAACGTTTATTCGCACTCTATTGTTACTCTGCAAATATGGATTTTACGGAACGTTACCTCTTTTGCCAGATTTGACTTGGCCCCCTCAGACCAGGCAAAGTGTTTAAAAGAAGCTAGATCTTCCTCAATCTTTTGTCACTTACATCATATCCTGTGTGCCGAAAATACATTAAAGTTCAAAAAACGCTGGCAACTTTTTCTTTTTTGAAGCGGGATTGCCTGCAAAAGTCCTAAAACTTTTTTTGGTTAACTGTTTTTCTCCAAACATTTCATAACATATGGAACATTCATTTTACAGTGGGCTCATGTGTAGGGCATTATATTAACTATCTTGTCTTTATTAAGGTTCCTTGGACATTTGTAATAAAAAGTGGAAACTTCAAGCATTTGCTCCAACATTTATAATAAAGACCTCCATACAACTTTAAATTACCCGCCCATATTCAAATTGAATATGATCACTAGCAAATTTTCATTAGGCACAAACTAACGCTGGCGCATCTTCGCTAGAAAATGCGCGCACTGCTGAAGTAACGCTATCAAAAAGTCACCAGCGTTCGGCGCCCAGGGCACAACTTCGCATATTAGTGAATTATCGCAGTGGTAACGAATTTGTGCCTGGAGAAGTGGTGCGATGCGTGCGAAGTGGTCGCTGGCAACAACTCGCCCTTCAATGAATCTGCCCATTTTTGCCTCAGAAGGCTCCAGCATACTTCACGCAACTTTGTCAGACATTATTTTGCATAATTTAGCAAAATGCTACATTTCGCTTCAGCAAATAAATGAAGAATGTTTCTCAGCTAACTTTCTTCCTAGCGATACTTTGTTAACATACTTACTCTTACATCAATTTTAATATGGCAGGTACATACAGGTCATATATATGTCTTTAGTAGTGATTGTTGGTAAAATTGCTGGAAGCAAAATAAAGACAAAAGAGATCCTTATTGTCCTCGACATGAGCCCACCCTCAAACAAATGTGGCATGCCCTTCAAATGGTTAAAAAAAAGTGTATAAAAAAAGTGTAAATAACATATGTTTCACAGTTACAACTTGTAAACATAATCCCACATTAAAATATGTAAAAACGCCAGTATTTTGTCTTTTTTATGACTTTTTTGGCATACAGGAAATGATGTCACTGACATAATAATGTTGAGGATGTAGCTTCATCTTGTCAATTTGCCAGATAGAACCTGAAACAGACTCTGGGAAAAAGTGTAACGGAATAGAAAGTTTGCACTTTGATCATTCTCCTGAGCAAAAATTTGCTTATCCAAAAGGGGGTGAAACTTCTCTAGCACTAAGCTTTTCTGCTAGCGAATTGTCCTTTTAGTAAATTGCCAGTGTCCCTGTGAATTGTCATTTTTATCTTAAAAAGCCCACTTTGCCATTTAGTAAACCTGTCCCATAGTTGTTTCAGTTGGTCTATAGCGTTATTGCATAACTTTACTGTATGTTTAACTGCTTTATATTACGTCATGAAGTCAACAGCCAAAGTATTTATTTTTAAAAAGGCATATGGCAGCTGAAACGTTGCATCTTTTGAAATGAATGTCATTCTGACTTAAACCGGCTGGATGGTGATGTGTAATTCATTTGATCAATGTTGAATTTGACAAATAGTAACTGTGGTAGTATGTGTACCTTGTTTTGTGTTTACCAATCGTGGGGGAGTGTGGGTTACATACAGTATTTTATGAATGACATGCACCATTGTACCAGTTTGCAAGTGCAACTGTGACTTTAATCACAGATGTAGTGCATGGTGTATCCACATAGTTATTTAGCAATATAAAACAATTCATACTTCAGCTAATAAAAAAAGAGTGATGAAACTTTAAATAAACCCAATAGGATTGCTTTGCCACCAATATGGATAAAAAAGAAAAAGGAAATATTTTACTTTAATGGAAGTAATTGCGTCTGCCATTTTCCCTGAATGATGTCACAAAGATGGCCACAAGAACAATTCATATAAGGCATCATCTAATCGCATTAACACAAAGCCTGTTACTTTTATGCAAAAGGGCCAAATCCATCCCTTATGCTCTCAAGTAACAGCTAAAACATTTTTGCATACCCACATCGTGTCCACTTAGATCAGTACAGCTAAATAGCCTCCTAAATGTACTGCTAGAATCCATCTCCTCCTCTCATCTAAGAAAGAGCAGGCCTCTCCACTGCTGAAGTCTTTATCATGGCATCCAATAAAGTAAAGAATAATTATAAAATCCCCATGATTTTCAAAGTACAATGTACAATGTACTGTGTATAAAAGTAATGGTAAATAAATAAAAATAAACGTACATTAAGAGCCTGCTGATCCAAATAATACATGATAATAAATAAGCAGTAGGCTAATTCACATATTCGCACAGATGATCAAAGATGATCAAATGTAAATAATAAATATACACAGACATTTAGGGGGTTATTTATCAAAGTCCGAATTTATTTCAATATTTTCTGCTACAAACTTCCGATCAAATCCGCTCAAGTTTTTTGCATTTATTTATCATTATATTTTCCCACAAATCTGGTTTGCGGGGAAAAAAACCAGATTTTCACTATTTTTTTTTGGATTTTTCCATACGATTATCGCGATTTTCACTCATAAACTCAGAAAACTTCAGGGTATTCCACGAAACCCAGCGCACATCAAAAAATCATTGGGACTTCTTCCATTGACTTATATGCAACCTCGACAGATCTGAGATGCCGGATTTTCAGATTCAGACTTTTCCATCCTCTGGGTTTAATAAATTCATAAAAATGTGTGATTTTTTAAAAGTCCGATTTTATTAAAAAAAAGAACTTTTTGTGATTTTTGCATACAGAGTTTAGTATATAACCCCCCATAATATTTATATATATATATATAGGGGGCTGCAGACATATTTACATGCATACATGTATGTACTGTACTATATGTATTTACAAAGTTCCCATGATACATACCCTGTATACAAATAAGACAATTTAAAGCGGATGCAAAAACTGTTTGACGAAGTAACATGCTATCAAGTTAAGCAGATAGGAATTAAAGTACGAATTTGTAATTGTAAAGCAACATTGAACCATTAATATTTTCTATGGTTTTCTGGGGCCAGCAGCGTACATTAATGAGGTCTTCCCAATTAGAATCCAGCTCTATTATAAATCGTCTTCCTGTTCTTCATTCCTGCAATATGGGTTTTTCATCATGGTATAATAGCACCAGGTCAAAATTGCACGGTAGTCTCACTATGTTAGATGGTTAATAAGATGGTTTGCATATTGCAGAACTTTATTGCAGAATTTTAAGGGGGTTATTTAATACTAGTTGCAAAGTTGCTACTGGGCTACGAATCTATAGTAACAAATCAGCAAGTAGCATTTACTGATCACAACTTATGACATTTATTACATATGGAGGTTACTGCACACAGTGTTCTCCAGACCGAATCAGCAGCTTTCCAAAACCTTTCAAACTGATACTTGGAAAGGATTATTAGTCAGATGTCCATCAGGAAGGTTAAAAAACACTGTTGAGCAAGGAACACATCAGTCCATTGATAAGGACCTTGCGGCCTCGCCTTACGGGTCTCCATCATTATGATCATACTAAATTGACCAAGCATGGTGGTGGCAAATCAGGTTAAGATAAGCTACAGTAGTTTGGCAATCATGCCAACCAAGTGGATTTTAAAGCTGGATTAAAGCTGGGGGTTATTTATTTTCTGATTCAGACTTTTCCATCCTCGGGGTTTAATAAATCCTCAAAAATGGATGAAACCCCAAGGATGGAAAAGTTTGAATCTGAAAATCCAGCATCTCAGACCTGTCGAGATTGCATATAAGTCAATGGGAGAAGTCCCAATGATTTTTTGATGTGCGGAGTTTTCGGGAGAAAATTCCGAAAAAATCGTGAAAATCTGATAAAAAATCTGAAAAATTGTGAAAATCTTTTCCCGCAAAGCAAATTTTCGGGAAAATGTAATAATAAATAAGTGTAAAAAACCGAGCAGATTTGATCGGAGTTTGTAGCAGAAAATATTGAGATAAATTCGGACTTTGATAAATAAACCCCTATCTTATTGGTGGATTTCCTGCATGTATTATTAGGATTTTTGTTTTTCTGTAGAGAACCAGGTGCCCTGGCCAGATGACTTTATGGTGGGGTTTAGATCCCCATTAAAGTCTATGCCCAACTATTACGCTATTCATTTTGTGTGCATTTATGATAGCTAAAGTAGACGTTATAGAGATATAGCAATTAACCTCAGTGAGTTAAGACCATAATCCACTTCACTTCTAAGAAACATTCCTATTAAAGCCATATTAGCTTTGGTATCTAGCTGAATTTAATGGGCAGAAATAATGATGGCGTAGTATTAATTAACTGTCACACTAGGTAATTGTACAATTTTGAAGAGGCATCATAATCTAATTTGCAGAATCTACAGTTTAAAATTTTAATCTATTACTATTGCTGGACACCCAATTAAATCCTGTGCCCAAAATATATAAGTTGATCATTCAGGGGCTCTTGCTATTTATGTGGATCCTATGAGGAAATTAAAGAAAAATAAAAGTCCTATCCTAACTGAAAAAGCAAGATAAAGCTGCCATTGACAATACAGACTTGCACAAAAGAAAAGGAATAGAAAAGAAGGGATGGGATGGGACCCAAGAGATCTGGAACAAAGAGAGACGGAATCATAAATGCAGGAGGCCAAGCTGACAGTCAATTTGCAACCCTTAAAAAGGCTTTTGATTGCAGCTAAAAAAGGTTATTTCCTTCGAATTAAATTGTGTCACAATCAGATATGATTTTCTTTAGCTCTCATCTGAAATTAACCATTATTGAAGGAAATCAGTTAAAGCTTTCTTGTTTTCCCTATAATAAGATTGCAGGACCTTCTGCTTGTAACCTCAGTCTATCTTCATACCCACAATGGGTAGTAGGATTACGAATGGACTTTTCCCTTGAGAAAAACTACAGAAATCATTCAATGGTACACACTGCTTTTCATTAGTACATCTAACCTTGGGCTATGTCCATCCTCTGCCTAGTGCAGATGACAACCAATCAGGACCTTGCTTTTATTTATCAACTTATTAGACTGGACAAAATTGCTAATTGGTAGCTATGCGCTACTGCACTTTTGCAAATTGCACCTATGTTCATAGGTCAGTGCTTGTTTGACTTAATAACCTGTGGGTCTGTGTGCTTACACTGGTGAACCGGAAAATGTTTAGGCATAAAATCGCCAGGAAATGGGAGTAAATAAATGAAACGTACGATGAAGAACTCCTTCGGATAGAGGTCTTTTTCATTTGAAGTGCAATCAGGAGATCATATAGTTATCTGTTAGGGTGATTACCAGCCATGATCTTCATTGGCTCGAACGGAAATGGTAGACATGTAGACATGATTGCATTCACGGAAAGTCATTTTGTCATTAATAATGAGATTAGGATTCTATAGCCTGGCAAACCAAGACCTTTGTTTGCATTCAGTTCATATTCAATAAAACAGAACAAGACTTAAATAATATTTAAATATTAACAGGCTTATTTATATTTGAGCACAACAGTCATCTCATACCAACATCATAACCCTTTATCTGCCATTTGCTTAGGAAAACAGTCCTGACTTTATTTATATATGGAAACTGTTTACTTAGAAGTGATGGATAGTTGTCTTAGGACATACAGGAAAAATGGGAAATACAGGTGCAGTTATGGGACCTGCTGTCCAGAATGTTAGGGACCTGGGGTTTTCCAGATAATGAATCTTTCTCTCATTTGGATCTTCATACCTTAAGTCTACTAGAAATCATGTAAACATTAAATAAACCCAATAGGCTGGTTTTGCTTCCAATAAGAATTACTTAGATCTTAATTTGGATCAAGTATAAGATACTGTTTTATTATTACAGAGAAAAAATTGGATTATTAGGATAAAATAGTGTGAGATGGCCTTTCCATAATTCGGAGCTTTCTTATAATAGGTTTCTGGATAACGGATCCCATACCTGTATAGGATTTATTAACTCAGGGTGTTCCTGATAATTTGGATCATCATTTCATAGGTCTTTTAAGCATGAAATAAACCCAATTGGATTGTTTACTGCCAATATGGATTCTTGCAGCTCAGTTACCATCAAGTACTAGGAACTGTTTTATTATTACAGAGAAAATATCATTTGCTTATAATCAACTCTGTGGAAGATGGCCATCCCATTATCTGTACTGGTGCATGTGACAAAGAGAAAAAAAAACATATTAGGATTATCTGCATACAAGAACCCTTATTATCGTTCTTTAATAACATGTATTAACTAATGCGGCAGATATAGAATTCCCAGACCTTTCCAGGTGCATTTATTAACAAAATTCAAATCTTTTCAAATATAATAAGCATTTCTTTGATTTCAAATACATACATACAAATCTTGATGCCATAGATTTGCAAGTAAACGAGTTACTATGGGTGATATACATCACGTAGCAACTGCAATTCCACATAAATAGGGCTCTAAGTAAATCATACTGTTCGACGTACTGTGAAGGCTAACATTTAACAAGGTTTTAGGGCTTCAGTTGTGGAAGACTAGATCCATGGGAACAGGCAGTAAGACAGAATTTCACTGATGATCAAAAGAATCCCCAGGACATTAAAAAATATTATTTTTATACTCAATATCATGAGACTTCCAAGTTCTTTGATAAAATGTGTGTTTTTTCTAAAAATACATTCCCAAATAGAAGCAAACGCATAGGTTTTGTGATTCTCTAGTAATAGCCATCTAAAATGTAGCTGTGCATGGATTCTTTTTTTTTCCAGGTTAAAAACACTTTGCTGACTGCTAAAGGCCTGTGTGAAACAGAAAAGTGTATGTCTGACACATTTTCAGCTTCCTGCCTACTCACTGATTTATCCTTCTCAGGTAACTTCAAAACCAAAGGAAAAAAACCCTGCTGTATCTTCTTATGTTTCACTGGCTGTAGACAGATGCACATACTGCAAAAGGGAATCTATTAAATCCAGCTACAGAAATACAAAGATATGTCTCCTTTTTATCTTTCTTATATAAAAGGATAATGTTTTAATGCAACCTAAAAATAAGAATCTAAGAATAATGATGCTCTCAATTCATGTAATGCCACATCATTTTTTCATTCTTCTGAAAATGTAGTCATAGAGATGGGCATCAAATAGGTAATGAATGACAAATCAATTTATCTGCAGTGTGGCATAAACATGTTGTCTACTGATTTGAGGACCACAACCTCCACCACAATTCATAATCACATAAAAAGCATGAAACATTTATTTTGGGTATGGCCGTAAAACTTTAAAGACTGCCCAGTCCAAATCAGTAGAAGGAATTAACTAAACCAATCCTGGCAGTTTCATTTAGTGATGATGGAATGAGTATAAGTGATCCCCTGACATCACACTTTTAATCTACAATTACTGGTCTTATTGCGGGTGCACATCCAGTCATTTTATTTATAGAAAATTTGGCATAATGAAAGCAAATATAATTCTAAACATATTACCAATAAACACTACACATTATTGGATTCGTTTAAAGTTATTGGCAATTGGAATTGCTGTTGAAAGTAATATATTTCTTTTGCTATTTCCTCCACAGCTGGTCATTGATAGAATTAGCCTTGGCTTGTCCGCTGCAATACTGCATCAATGCTAGGACTAATGATGAGCAAACTCGTGATGTTTCACTTTGTGTAAAAGTATGCCAAGCAATAATACTATAATACAAAGTTCTCTGTGTTCTACTGTTTCAAAATAATAAAAGAGTAAATGTGAATTAAAGAAATGTAACAACATTTTCACCACTAAACTTACTGCTACAAATTTGCCAAATTATCATCACTTTTAATAAGGAAACATGGCTTAGAGGAAACATTGGAGTGGGTGTTTTACCATGAAACTAAGCAGATAATAATAATAATAATAATAATATAGTATACTCTGTTTATAGGCAGTGTTTACATTCCCTTATTTTGCCTATATATGTATATCAAGAAACAGCATGAAAATAGTGAACAGTTTTTTAATTTGGAAAATGCTAGATTTTTGCACTGGTTACTAAGAAATAAACTAGTCAACTAGTCAACTGTCAGACATGGAGTACCATTATTTTACCTTGGAAAGAAAAGCCTAGTATTGTTTTATAAAACTAATGTCATCCCATTGAAGTTGCTAAATACTCCTTAAAGGTATGCACTCTTTGGAAGAAATAGCAGCAACTTGGCATTTAGAATTCTTGTAGAGACATTTTATTGTTTTGGTGAGAACCAACATTTAAGCAGGAAAGTCTTGCAGTTTGTACATCCCTTACCTTAAGAGGATGACAGGGTCATTTATGACTTCCTTGGCAGTGTGCAAAAATGGGAGCAATGCATTTATTAGTTCTATATTCATAAAAAGGCAGGAGGGGATAGGCACATAGGTGTCCCATTCTCCATTCCCTAAGGTAGGGACAGGGCTGGGCTTTACTAGGTGGAAGTGTTGCCTGCGTGGCTTAGTGCCCTTGCACTTCTGCAAATGATATTTGTATATGACTTATGCCTCTCTTAGTGTATACAGTATGTACATGTTTGTCTGTAAAATCAGATCGGTGTTGACACAAAAAAGAAGGTAATGGTAGAAGAAGGCACCATTAACCAAGTCTAGAACTCTAGGCTCCTTTAAATGTAGCATACATAACTTATATTTGTTTTCGCTTGAATAGCATCTGGAGCTAGGGTCTCCTTAATTTCTACTGTATCAGAAAAACTACTGCCAACATTTTAAGAAATATATAACTAATGAAAATTGGAGAGATCAACAATTCATACGTTTACATCTTAATTATAAGAAACAATATTACCTTTTTCAATTCATTGGCCAACGCTATGGGGGAGATTTATTAAGGGTTGAATTGAAAATTTGATTTTCTTTTTTATCAAAACTCTCAAATTTGAATTGTGAATTATCTAAACTCGATTCAAGTCTTAATTCGAATTTAGAGATGTATCATACTCTGGCCTTTAAGAACTCGAATTTGAATATTCGCCACCTAAAACTTGCTGAATTCATGTATAAGGCAATAGGAGAGGTCCAGTAACCATTTTTATGTTAGTAGCATTTCGGACATTCGAGTTTAGTCAAATTCAATCATAATTAGTTAGAAAAAAGACACACGTCCATCACGTTCAACCTTTTAATCGAATTTGATTCGAGTTTTCGGGTCAGGACTATTTGTCCGAGTTTTAGATATTCGATTTTTTTATGAATAACCCCCCATTTGTATTTCGAGTAAAACTGAATTTAATAGAGTTTAAAAAAAACTCAAATTAATTTGAAATTCTAACCTTAAAGGAGAAGGAAAGGTTAAAACTAAGTAAGCCTTATCAGAAAGGTCCATCTAAATACACCAGTAAACCCCCAAAGTAATGTTGCTCTGAGTCCCCTGTCAAAAGAAACACTGCATTTCTTTCCTTCTATTGTGTACTCATGGGCTTCAGTATCAGACTTCCTGTTTTCAGCTTAAACCTCATTGCCCTGGGCAAGAGCATGCTCAGTTTGCTCCTCTCCCCCCCCCCCTCCCCTCTCTGCTGTAATCTGAGCCCAGAGCAGGGAGAGACTCAGGCAGGAAGTGATGTCACACCATGTTAGTACTGCAGCTCCTATCTTAAACAAACAGAGAGTTTCTAAGGAATTTTACTCAGGTATGGTAAAACATTCTACAGAATAAATATAGCATTCTAGATTGCACTATTGCAGCTAATCTATTGGCAATAAAATGCCTCTGTAGCTTTCCTTCTCCTTTAATAAATGTGCCAATGTATAAAGCTGAGAATATAGACAATTTTCATTATATTTGGCCCAAATATTTCAAAGGTTGAGAATTACTTTTACAGTATTTAGTAATGAGGGTGGTCCAAAATGTTATATATTTATACTATTATGCTTACAAGAAGCAATACAATTGTGAAATTGGGCATTATACCCAGCTTTACTTAAGGATAAAGAAAGGTAGTTTATTTACAAATTTAAGGGTACTACAAAAGAGGAAATCAAATGAGCCAAAAGGTTATTTTGAAAACATTTGAATGGTTCCTGTTTTGAACAGAAAGAATGGTTTTGTTGATATTGCATTTATATGTTGTATTTATATCAATATTCTAGTACACTTTTTAGTCAGAGCTAAAAACATGAAACTTGACAATTGATTGATTTGTATATATTTAGATATATTTTGGCATGTTGGAAATTGCATGTTTACTTTTAAACTAATAAAAAGTAGGATGAAAAAATACTATTGTAGACATCTCTAAAATAGCACCAGTATTGTACCATTTATTCCAGAGCTCATTTATATACAAAATAAAGTAGTGATAGTGAAATTTGGGGAAAAGGATGACCGAACAATACATGCCATATACCATTAAAAAAAACTCTACAGTATATTCCTTAGGTCTTACATATGATAAAATGGTGATAGATGTAAGGACACAAGCAAAATGTGCCTGTCTCCACTGGAAAATATTTTACCCTACTGCGGAAGTGATTGGAAATATTTCACAGATATATATTAATTGTTCATTAGTCTGGGCTCTGGAAAGCCACCCCAAATATCACAGGCTCTGCAATGTCTTCTCTTGCTAACCCCTGGGTTGAATATTATGTGAAAAGCTATGTGAATATATGTGTCCTTGTAGGTATAGTAGGTGTCTGCAGCCTCTGACTTTCCAACTGTCACTGAATTGCTTCTTAACAAGAATTGTTGTGGTTTTTTAGTTTAGAAACAGCTGGAGATTCATAGATTACAATCTCTAGGCAACAAAATACTTTGAGAATTCAACTATTCCTGGATGGAAACAACTTGTTTCCATCCAGGACTATGTTAAATAAATAAATGATTAGATGAGGAGAGGGCATCATCACTCACTGTATTTCTGCTAATGACACTCTCTGTGAACCTTTGATCTCTGCCTTCCCCATTTCTCAATTCTATTCTTGCCAGTCTCCACCAGTGCACCTGTGTGAGCTATCATTGCTTCCCCTTCCATTCATCTAAAATCCCTTAAGATTCATACTAAGGCATATAATGCCCAAAAAGTCTTCTTCTATCAATCAAGTATTTTTAATTTGCCTATATTTTGCTGCACTTTTGCTCTTATTACCTGCTTCAACCTACATTGCACTTATTTTATGCTTAAGTCTATCTGCTGGCAACTACATTAATATCAAGAGGCCTTACTTGACTACCACTGACTGATTGCTCCAGCAAACACTTTGAATATAGAACATTTTTCAAGCTTCTGTCATAACAACATTCAGTCATTCTACTGCATTCTTAAAGTTACATTTTGAAACACAGTAAGAAGCAAATATATGCCAAAACCAGCAACACTGAAACTCAACTCCATTCCCTCCCTTTTAGATCTTGCCGTACATTTAACTCATCAGTATCACTGATTGGGATGTCAGGGTGGAAACTATGGTCTCAGTGCTGACCTTTAGATTCATACATCATGTCCTTGAATTGCAATAGGTATTTTAAGTCTTATCTATGGAAACAAATATCTGCAAGACAGCTAACCACCCCATCCAGTTCTCTGGCAATTCTCTCACCTTTGCAGTCATCTAATTCTTACTGACATCCTTCCAGTTTCTCATTACACAACATCAGCACCATTTAAACTGGATCTAAATCCTCCAAAAACTGCCCCACTGTCACCTCTAAATCGCTCAAGTAGATAACCAATAAGATTTACAATGATAATCCAAAAACTTCATGGTTGCACTTTTAAGATGGCCAATGTCTATGAAAACCCAGGGGAAAGTTTTTACAATTAATGATGCTTTAGGTTAAAACCCTGATGCTGTTGGTCAGTTATATATATATAGAGCCCTTTCCTGCTTTTTCCGAGGCAAGGTAAAATGTATGAAACCCTTTTACCATACTTTTGCACATCTTGTCTTTACAGAGCTCTCTGATTCTTTTATATTAACAAGTTTCATTTATAATGTAACAAGGCAACTCAGGGAGTAAGAAAGAAAGAAAGAGCTGAAAGGATTAAATGACTGGAACAAGAAAATCAATTTTGACAATTAAGCTCAAACGCCCTAGTTCAGACTGTGACCTCAATAATATCATGCCTTCTGGGAGACCTACAGCAAATAACTTGCTTAGACCCCTGCTGCCTTTCTTCAACCCCATCAGGAATCTATATTCCCTTGTGGGGCATGAACAACGACTTGCACAGTGGTTTTTATACTTTAATGAACCTATAATCTGTGGCCTGGCAACTGCAATGCAGCTGTTGGGTGACTATAGACTCAACTTCTATCCCAGTTAGTGTAATGCACAACTTGCACTTTCTTCGGTTTAAAATAGTATTGAAACACAGGGGTGCCCATAAGTGATGGGCAAATAACTTTGGCAGGCGCAAATTTGCGGAAAAATTTCCACATTTCGCCACTGGCGAATAAATTCATGAAAATTCGCCACTGCATCAAAACAATTTGGACCCATTGACTTTAATGAATTTGGACAAAATAGGCACGCATATAAAAATTGTTGCGGGAGTCGCAATTTACGCTCATTGAGTTCAATTCGCTTTGTGAATTTTTGCCATTTTGCTCATTTTTATGTAAATTCGCAAATTTTTTGGCAAAAGTGAAATGGGACGAATTTGCCCATCACTAGTGCCCATCTCAACATACAAAATAAAGCACAAAAATAACTTTAGTCTTAACTTTAGGTGAGCTACCTTCACTGGACCACTTGTGGACTACCAGCAAAAACACATAATAATGTTTGAGGTTACTCCTGTTGATTCTTTAGTGTGTGGCTTGGCCATACATCGGAGACAGTTAATCGCTCCTTACAGCAGTTTCTCCCACAGACAGGTAGCCTTCCTTCTCATAGAGAGCTACTACTAATACTAATCACTATTAAATTCCTTTCCTGGAAAAGTATGTCTGGCCCCCTGCTACTTTCAATATACTCAAGCTTCCAACACCCAATAGAAAGGTTCTCTGAACTAAGAAAGGTCACTTGCTTACACAATATACAGTCTTGCACCCCATGATCCCTTTAATCCACTTACTGCCATTTATCCACTCCAGATATGCTTTGAACACTGTTACACTAGTTTAAGGTATACTATGAGACTTTTTATAGAGCTGGAGCTTTATAAAGTCAATTGATAGATACCACATGCTCTGTGAGACAGTTCTATAATATATTACTAAGACCAATAAAAGTAGATGGTCAAAATTCTGAAAATGCCTCTGGTGCACAAAATTCAAACATTTTGTACAATATTTCTTAAATGAAAGCTAAAAGTATTTTAAAATGTACTGGACATTAATTACGACATTTGTGCCCAATTGCTCCAGTATTGTATCCCCTAGCAACCAATAACCTTTCATAAGTTTGGTAGTGAATTTTATATTAGGGGAGCCCTTCTGACTGCACAAGTTGCTGCATAGTTTTAAAATTGCACCTATGTTAGTCAATAAGTCAGTGTAGATGCAGCCTTATAGCAAACATAACATATGCAGAAGGGATTTGCTCTGTGAGCTTAAAGAGGAACTATTGCGACATTTTAATTTTACTATAAGCTTCATCATACTGAAGAAAGAAACTTTCTAAATACAATCAATTAATTATTCTGCTTTGTTTCTGAAATAATCAAGTTTATGTTCACTATCCCTCTCTTAGCATCTGTTTCTCTTCATTCTGTCTTCTTGCAGCACTTGGGTGTCAGATATTCATTGACAGTTAGATCCAATATATAGGGGGCTTCCTTTCCTAGATCACTCAAATTGATTCCAGTACAAACAAAATCTAACAAAATAACTGCCTTTTGAACAAATTCTGCATGTAGAGAGACAGGATTTCTGGTGATTTTAATAGAGTAAGCTCTAAAACAAAACGAGCCCCCCCCTATAAGATATATTGGACCTAACTGTCAATGAATATCTTACACCCAACTCCTGCCTGAAGAGAGAATAAAGAGAAACCGATACTGAGAGAAGAATAGTGAAGATGAACTTGATTATTTCCGAAACGGTACAGAAATTTGAATTGATTATATTTAGAAAATGTCTTGTTTTAGTGTGCCGAAGGTTACATTAAATTTTAATTTCCCCTTAAAGGACTGGCAAAGAATTTGTATTATAGTTTCTGTTGGGATACCCATTCCCCAAGCTCTAATGGGCTTCCATATGAAATGACCAGTGATGTCACAAGCATTCCTCCTCTTCACAATCTTCAGTACTGTTACGTACATAATGACATTTTGTAACTGTAGCGCTGCGTGCAGCAGTGATATCTATAGCAATGCAGATCCTTGCACGGCCTAGCTACAAATTTTCCCAAGCAGTTCCTCTTTTGTAATAGTGTACATTGCGGCACGGCTAATGATTCTTTATTCCTTATTGTACAGCTCTTCTGTGTATTTCTGTACATTATGAATACAGGATAATAAATAATAACATGATGCTGCTGAAAATAACTGCAGCTCTTCTCTGCAGGGTTTGCTTTATATTGTGTTTATTTTTTGCTCTGTTTATTTAGCAGAAAATCACATTGGAATCAGAGTCTTTATATTGCTTCATCGTTCTCTGCTTGCATACTAGAGTATTTTAAACTTTATTTCAGTTAGAAAAGGAAACTGAAGTGTTTCATTGTTTCACTTGGCTCTTAAGGACATCTGGAGGGTGGGGAGGAGGGTTCACCAACAACCCAGGATGTTTCATTTATGGAATGGCAGTTAAAGGGGAACTAAACCCTTCCTATGGGTCTACATCCATTGAGGTTGGAAAAGGTGTTACCACTAATGATTAACAAGCTAAATGTATGAGGCAGGTTTTATTTAGACATGGACGTACTCTCAGGTGTATGCTTATCTCATTCTCCATGCACTGGTTAGTTGAGTACAAGTAGGGAAGCCACAAGAGCTACCGCTATGGGATCAACGTTCCAAGCTACTAGCTTAAATGCACTGCGCTTAAATATTCATGCCCCACTAGACTTTCCAGTAGTTTCTGGGGATAAATATTTCATCAAGATGAGGGAGGGTGATACACATCCAATTTATTAGTGTTTAAGAATGAGGGCACAGCTTTTCATGGGCAAAGAACATTGTTTATCATATTCTCTCTCCTTTGATTGTTAGAGTTCACCCCATTCTTTATTAAAATGTTTTTGTTTGGCTTTCTTATAGGCTGAGAAATCAACGTTTCAAGTCAAAAACAGAAATGGTTGAAACAATCCTTTCTGTACTCATAAAAAGCTAAATAAAGGAGTTTTAAAAAAGGGTGGAGAGTTATCGACTGGATTGCCACTCCCAATAAAAAGCTAAATAAAGGCATTTACTAAAGGTTGGGGTGCTGTTGACTGGATTGTCACTGCCTAAACAGACAAATTCTGGCAGTGGTGATTTTTTTCTTGCATACAATAGGATAGAACTGACCAGCAAAGCAAAGTTGCATACCACCCTTAAATGAGCTGAATCTTCAATATGTGTATTTAAATAAATAGAGGGGGTGGCACCAATTTGTTTTTGTTAATGCAGATAATGCATTATGTATTGTATTATTATGTAATGTATTATTCATCCAATAACCTCTGCTGGAAAAACAGATTGCAGTTTGTGTTTGATGGCATTGTTATTAAGACTTATGGTTAATTAATACTAATGCAGAGAGATTGCAAAATGTTATGTATAGGGTATATAGAACAATTTCAATTACTTTTATGAATGACTTCAATAATTTTGTGCTTTTGTTTGTTATGATACTAATAACTTTGTTGCCCGGACATTTTTGTGCATATAAACAGGATATCATCTTTCAGCATGTCCTTTGCCTGTTTTATATTATAGTCTTCCTTTCCAGGGATATGAAAGGAGGCAACACACAAAACCATCAATGGAAAATCAAACAGACCCCACAGTAACATGTTCATTGACTACAGATAATTATGAAAATGGAAGACCACGGTAATGTAATGAAGTCTGCCATATTGTGCTGGTTTCTCAGCTATGGATTGTGTTTTATATACACAAATCATGTATTTACATTATGGCATAGGCTTGGTATATTAGCTTTATATACCTTGCTTCTTCTAGAATTGAATAAATAGGCCCAAAGAGTGACATTCGTTATCCACATATCTGAACTCTTTTACTAAGAGTTAAGAAATGAATGGGCATCCATCATGAGAAATCTGAAAGCCTTCCACCAATATTAAGGAATTCTAATTCACAAGACACAGGGCAGAATCAAAATAAAAATACATCTTTCTTTTTATTCACTGGGGACAATTGAAGGTTCGAATAACTTAAAAAATATATAATGTACAAGCTCACACAAATCAAGAACAAGTCAAGAAATTTCAGGACCATGGACAGCAGATGTTTTTGTAGTGTATGATTTTTTTTCCTTTCTCAGAAACATTCACTTACAAGCTATTTTATCCCAAGATTTGATTTACTGGAACAAATCAAATTCGGAATAATTATACCTAAATAAAACAGCAACCATTTACCGTAGACATTCATTCAGTCCTTATAAAAAATACCAACATATTTATTCATTAATGAATGAGCACAGTATGTACTGTATGTCCATGTTCAGTTGCCATTCACTGGCATGATGGAGGAGTGCAAGAAGAATAAAAAGCTCCAGGCTTCAGAACATAAAAGGTTTGGGTTTATCCTGGCCCATCCCGCACTACTTACTTTTTATATTAGGCAGGAATTAACTAAACTACAGGAACACTCTTTTTCCGGAATTACAGCCATGAAATGATAAGCTCCTGGCAAGGATAACAGCCTACATTTAAGATCAATGGTGCATGTATTTTTCAGGTACAAGTGTGTTCACATACAAGGCTGACTGTTTTTATTGCCCATTGACTAGATCATACTCCTATAAAGACAAGTCCAAATGAACCTAGATATTCCAGCATACATTTTACAGCCTAGAGTATTTGTTAAATAAAAAATCTTTTTTTAATGAAAGTTATGTTTTGGAAATTTTATGATGTTATATTTTTATTTATGGCTTTCGTTTTTGCACTCTTGTGTGATTTAATTGGAAATTTAGTAAGAATACATTCTTATAATTACCTGGCTGCTGATATGATACCATTTTATTAAAACAATCCAAATGATTAAAAGTTATTTCCTTTTTCTCCGTAATAAAAAAAAAGAGTACATTGTCAAATGAAGATATAATTAATCCTTATTGGAAGCAAAACCAGACTATTGGGTTTATTTAATGTTTACGGCAGGCGGCAGGATTTTAGGGGACGGCATTGGTTCGGAAGCTCTGGGGCTGTTCATGAGATACAATATTTTTTTAATTTCCCATGTGTTAATCCCCAGTGCTCCCGACCTGATGAAAATGTGCGCATGTGCACAAATAAAGACGAGGGAATAGTGGTGACGAACTGCAGGGGGCCTAGGGTCGCCCACTATGTAAATCTGGCCCTGGCAATTGAGTCTATTTTGGGTTGTTTCTTTTGAAGCATGCAGGCATTAT
This sequence comes from Xenopus laevis, assembly GCF_017654675.1. Lineage (NCBI taxonomy): Eukaryota > Metazoa > Chordata > Amphibia > Anura > Pipidae > Xenopus > Xenopus laevis. The sequence continues at coordinate 80,444,543 of NC_054383.1, forward strand.
TTTTCCTGTTTTAGAAAACACGACGGTGAAAATTAAAACAAATCTTCAGTTCACCCATTAGTGATCCCCAACCAGTAGCTTGTGAGCAACATGTTGCTCTCCAACCCCTTGGATGTTGCTCCCAGTGGCCTAAAAACAGACTATTATTTTTGAATTCCAGGCTTGGAGGCAAGTTTTGGTTGTATAAAAACCAGGTGCACTACCAAACAGAGCTTCAATGTAGGTTGACAATCCACATAGGGGCTACCAAATGGCCAATCACAGCACTTATTTGGCACCCCAAGAACATTTTTCATGCTAGCGTTGCTCCCCAACTCCTTTTACTTCTGAAGGTTGCTCCAGGGTTCAAAAGGTCGGGGATCCCTGCATTAGAATATCATGTTTGTCCTTTTGTAGTAGATTTGTGATATTTTACTATTAAGCTGTTTAAATATTTAAGTTAAGATTGTAATACAGCAATTCCCTCTCTTCGGAAATTGTAACAAACACTTAATAAATGAGAAAAATACATCTGATTAGTTTTATTTGCCTGTATATTGTTAAGCATTTGTTTAGCCCTTTGCTAAATATTAGTTTAAAAAGTAGTGTGAAAATCTTAGACACCCTTACACATTACAGACAGGCACATCCCTAGTTATATGGACGCCTAAAAGGTCCTTATGGGGACCTTGTGCTTATGTAACTCCTGTAGTTCTCACAGTGTACACCAGATGGCACTGTGCCAGAGTATAAAAGTGCTCTGGGTCTGGGTCCATTGCTTTAGCCCAAGCAAGCAGGCCGGTAGGAATGGGTAGTGTCGACCCTAGGCGCCTTGGCCCTAGTAATTACACACAAAATTGGAGTGCTCACCTCAGACAATTTTCCTTTCGGATCAGGTGCTTCTAGCAGTATTCGATCACGCCTGCCACGGATCCAAACTTCAATTGTAGAAATCCAATATACTGCAGCACACTATAACTTGTGTAAATATAAAGGTGTACTTTATTTGGCTCAATTACGAGCAGACATGTGGCAACGTTTCGGGCCTCGTTTTTGGCCCTAGTAATTAGACAGCTATACTCAATTATAGATCGTTCTAGGAGTGATAGAGAGGTTATTTAGTTGAGCAGCTCAAGGCTCCGCTGAGGAGATTAGAGGGATTAAGATCCCAGGGTAATACTGACCCGGAGTAAGGACTAAAGTGTTAAGATAGGGATGATAGGAATTACCCTAGACTGCCACTGGAAGATATCCTGAAAACTGGGAAATACCCCTCACACGCTGTCAACTTACTCTCTGCTGTATATTCCCTAGCCTGTGGGGATTCAGCCTATACGTTTTGTTTGTGAGTATATGCTTCCTTTATGCTGCTGTGTTATTCTATGCTCGCCATTGTGGATCAATGTGCTGAATGATCTATGTGCTATTGTTCAATAAATACAGTTCTATGTTCAACCATTAAAGAACTACTGACGCCCATCATTGTGCTATACACTTACACTACACCCTGCCTCCACCGCGTTGTGAGAGCTTGCCCCTGAGAAAGAGAGCTCATCTGTGGTATCAGCCCACAAAGGAAAGTAGCTATAACTGCTAAATACAAAGCAGTTTACTATAGCGCTACATTAGTATCAAAAAGGTAACAAAAAAATAAACATAAATGCTCACAGCAGACTACCGTAGGCTATTTTTTTCATTACAATTACATTTTATTTGCTTTTGGAGTTTTTATCTTCTTCATGGTGAAAACATTTTTACAGCTCTCCTGCTCACAGGAGCCAATTTTAAGGACTATATGGGAAGCTCATATATAAGGCAGTTTTCAAAGGGGCAGTTAGGTTAATATACACAAAGTTAATTGTATTTTTTCTGAAACAGCATAAATAACCGTGTTCAGCAGAATGATAAAATGTATCCAATTTCTCTCCCGGTACAATAACGGATTATATAATATTAGCTTGAATTTCGATCAAAGCAAAGCACTGGTTATCCTAAACTAAAATGCAATACACAGGTTGAAACCTGTAATATAAAAATGGAAGCCTTGAGATTTATTTTTAATGAATAAGTAATGTTGTGCTTAAATACCAGTTGCCCGTTATATTCAGTATTGTTGTATTATATTTCTATAATGCCACAGAAGGCACACAACATTGTAATACTGACTGACAACAATGAGAAATAAGTACAGAATTGATCTGATACATTGGACTGGGATTCCAGGGGCCCACCAGAAAACCAAAGACCATGGGCCCGCTCTCCAAACTATTTCTCCTCTTCCTCTATTCACTCAACCTCTTTATTCTCGAAGTCTCTTTTCTATATTTTCTATAATTTATTATTTATCTATTTTTGTTTCCATACAGAAATAGCTAATGAAAATAAAATAGGCCAAATGGTTAGCAGGAAGAGGGCCCACTGACAACTGGGCCCACCGGGAGTTTTCCTGATATCCCAGTGGGCCAATCTGACATTGGGTCTGATATTTCTTTGGAATTTCTTACCAAAAAAGATACAATGGTAAAAAATTGTGTTGCGCCAGGCCCCTGCAAAAATGTTTTCGCAGGAGAAGACAGGCACATACTAATTATACCACTGAGCTCATTAAATCCATTGTAAACATAATAAAAGGGACTTAATTAAAAATGTGGTGAATAAAGGGAGACAGAAGAGCAGATTCTAGTAGCTGAGTGGATGGGTAAAAGAAAGGTGCAACACCTACTTCTCGGAACTGCGGCTTCTCTATTTTCCCCAGAAGAAAGGTTTTAGATACAAAGTTTTTTTTGTGAATGCATTAAGACATTTTCATCCAACCATAATTCTGGGGCAGGGTACTACAGCTTTATACAAAGGGTAGATATTTTAAATACAAGTATGGGATCCGTTATCCAGACACCAGTTATCCAGAAAGCTCTGACTTATGGAAAGGCTGTCTCCCGTAGACTCCATCTTATCCAAATATTAAAAATGATTAAATTTTTTTCTGTAATAATAAAACAGTTCCTTGTACTTGATCCCAACTAAAATATAATTAATCCTTATTGGAAGCAACCCCAGCCTATTGGGTTTATTTAATGTTTACATGATTTTCTAGTAGACTTGAAGATATGAAGATCCAAATTATGGAAAAATCCCCAGGCCCCGAGTATTCTGGATAATAGGTCCCATATCTGTACCAACAAAGAAATCCCATGTTTTCTTTGTTTTGTACCACAGAAAATCTTTTGGTTGAAATATAATCTCTATTAATTTTATAAATGTGTTTGCTCCAGTTGCAAAACGATCTTAACAAGATTATGTCATAAAAATATAGAGAAGGAATCATTTTAAAGAGAAAAACATAATAAAAATGATTCCTTCTCATAAATGTTTATGACATAAAAGGTGTAAAATATATGTGTGAATGTACCAAAAAGACTATTTTCTTGCTTTGTCTCTCTCTCCCCATCCCAACCTGACATGTCCCATTATTAAAACATATATGTAATAGTTTCAAGTTACAGTTTGCTGTGTTACTTTTTACACAAAATACCAAATTCAAAGCGTGCAACAAAAGGATATAATGTACCCCAGTAGAACCTGCGTCCTAGCCTACCAGAGGGAACCAATACTAGACATGCAAACCAAGGACGGCCACAGACTTCAGCAAAGCAAGCATGCCTTTGGTCGTACAACCTCTCTGTAGCTCCAAAACCATCATAATAAGCACTCTCTGGGAATTAATAAAATACACCAAGAAAATGTATAACTACAGATATGAAAGGACTACAAGCTCTAGAATCACTGGGAGAGGAATTTTATCCTTCCCTTTTTGCCTCAAAGATCACTGTCAGAATTAAAAATGGCATATTATAATATCCATCAGATGTATTATTGTTGTTTGTAGCATTTGGATTACCGGTAAAAGTATTGAATCTGTTGCTATCAAGGCACAGTTTTAGTTCACTGACAGCTAGAGGCCACAGGTTTTTCATTTCTGATTTAAGTACTCTCAAGTTTTGGCTTCAGGTTCTCACATTGCCTTGGGCTTTCCCTTTTTTATCTCAAGCCCTGCAGGTATGCATTGATATAAAACTAATTTCTGTATAGAAGGAAACTGAATGGAGTATAAAATGTTTACATTAAGATATAGATAGATAGATATATATATATATATATATATATATATATATATATATATATATATATATATATATATATATACTGTATATATATATATATATATATATATATATATATATATATATATATATATATCCCTGATTTTACATTTTCCTGGAATTCATTTTTTTTTGGTCGCCTGAAAAACGTTAAATGGGGGTTCTACTGTATATTTACTGTCCAGAAAGTGTCTGCACTCATTCTCTTGATACGCTTGTGGATGCTTGGACAAACCACACCTTGATAAAGGCCCCAATGTGGGCTGAAACGTTGGCTGCACAAAGTGATCATTGAATAAAAGTGCGTTACTACTATACCAGCTAAATATATAACTGATGTAGTAGTAACATACTCCCAAACAAAAAGCAATAGCTCAGGTGCAGCCAGTGAAATGTGTATCCATATAATAAAAATTGGAGCACTAATGGGACTTATAAGTGAAATTATTTATTGATGATTATCAACGTTCTGGTCCCAGCAAAAGGACCTTTCTCAAGACATCCCTCTTGCTGGGACCAAAACATTGATAAATATCCAAGACCTGCTGAGTGTTGTACTTCGTTGGACTACGTGTGTGTGTGTGTGTATTTGGGTTTGGGAAAGCTTGCTCATCCTATGCTCCTGTTATTAAGAGATAAACTTTTTTAAAAAGTGTCTTTCCTTTCAGTAAACATAGATTGAGAGGCTGTTGTGTATTTCTGGGAACAGGGAATCTCAGCAGACTGACACATTATAAAACAGAACGGCAACTACATCAGAACACCTTTGTTTGTGACAGACAGTACGCAAAGTAGGTGGGGTGTCCCATTCTATAACGATGAGGTGTGGGAACGAAATGTAGAAGCGCATACGTTACAGCAGAGGCTGCTGAAAGAGGTGTGAAAATCAAATCAGCCAGAAGACGAGAATCAAGATGCAGGGATAGATAGTGAGAGCGGCTCCCAATACATCTGACAATGTTTGTGCAATGTTCATGCCTCTGTGCAGAGCAAAGGGCTGCAAAGTCTAATTTCATTTCAGTTATGGCTCCGAAGCTCAGTCTACAAAGTCACCAGAGTCACATTTAGGGAAATGCACTGATAAGCTATTGCTAACAAATCAGGAATGAAAAAAAAACAACAAAATGTGTTTATATCTTTTTACAGAAAGTTTGTTTACTTTTTGCTAAGCCAAACGGTTTAACACCATGTAGTCATGTCAAAAACGGGTAAATCGGCCTCCCTTGTTATTTGAGCTTGAACTTAGAAGGTATTATAAGTAATAAAATTATAATAAAGGTATTATAAATAGAAAGGAATGAGCTTAACTGCAAATCAGGAGAAAGAAATCCCTGGCTGCAGTATTCAGGTATGGGATCTGTTATCCAGAAAGCCATTATCTCTAAAGCTCCAGATTATTGGATATAGACTCCATTTTATCCAAATAATTCTAATTTTTAAAAAAAGATTTCCTTTTTTCCTCTATAATGATAAAACAGTAGCTTTTATTTGATCCAAACTAAGATATAATCAATCCTTATTGGAAGCAAAACCAGCCTATTGGGTTTATTTAATGTTTACATTATTTTCAAGTAGGCTTAAGGTTTGAAGATTCAAACTACGGAAAGTAGTTTCTGTTATCCAGAAATCCCCAGGTCCAGAGCATTCTGGATAACAGGTCCCATACCTGTACTTACCAGCATCTAGCTCACTCTTATTCTATTTACTTCTTGTTGGTGGAACACACAAATCTTGATAATGGAAGGCACATAGAAAAGAAACAAGTCCGGAACGAGTAATAACAACTCCAAATGACATATTTGTGGCACATGCTTTTAATGAATGATAGGGATAATTCATTTTTTTAGGTTGGATTTCTGTATGAATCTTATATGCTGACAACCTTATTGTAGAAGCAGACACAGTGAGAATAAAATACACAGCATTTCTTTCACAGAACATTTAAAAGCTTTACTTTGTGCTCCCTGTAGCAGTTGTATGGGGTTCACCACAGGGCTATAAATGAAACCACATGCTGATTACGGTATCTACTTTGAAGCAGAGCAGGAACTTATTCCTGCATAATGACAGTATCCTATAAATTCCTAGGCTATGTCTTGGTAAAGGCATTTTAATGGGGTAAATGATCAAAACGGCATTAAGCAAATGACCCATATACTTATCAAGAGAATGCATTTCATGCTAAAGACTAGACTGGAATATTTGAGGATCAAGCCCAGCACCACTGAACACAGCAAAACCAAAATGAGCATGAGAAATTTATTAGTCATCTAGCAAAATTTGATCTTCTGAACAAAAATGTAGGATTATGCAATACTGATAGAATTAACTGTGCAACCACCGAAACACCAAAATCATTAGTAATAATAACAACAACCCAAAGGGCGTTTTTTTTACACTCAAGAACTGTTAGAAATATAATTATTTTAATATATAAGAATGCAAAGGGTCAAATTTACTAAGCGGCGAAAAGTCGCCAGCGTTAGTCACTTCGCCCCTTTAGTAAATTTGCCCCATTGAGTTTGTGTTCAATCATAAACAGAGATGGGATCCATTATCCAGAAAGAACCGAATTACGGAAAGACCATCTCCCATAGAATCCATTTTATCCAAATTATACAAATAATTTACTTTTTCTCTGTAATAATAAAGCAATACATTGTACTTGATCCAAACTAAGATATAATTAATCCTTATTGAAAGCAAAACTAACCTATTGGGTATATTTCATGTTTACATGATTTTCTAGTAGACTTAAGGTATGAAGATCCAAATTACAAAATGATCCATTATCTGGAAAACCCCAGGTCCCGCGTATTTCGGATAACAGGTCCCATACCTGTATTGCATTTAAGATTCAAAATTCACCAAAGTCTCAGACCATACATTTGTGGGATTGTAGTGTGAAGTATTATATAATATACTGTATATATAATATTACATTAGGGATTACCGGTACGAGAGGATAATTCATAAGATATATTTCACTAATGAGTCATAGAGGCATTTAGGAAACCCCCTGCAACCTTTAATGGTCAGATATAATGCACTTACATCAAGGGATTTATGTACTACCTGTCTGTTGCACTAAATTCAGCAAAGCAACCCTGTACTTATGGCTTTCCACATGCAGTCAATAAGGACAAGGCTCCTTTAATTATAAATCTGAATAATATGCAGTTAGTGGGCTGCATTGTGGAAGCCTATTGCCTGCCCAAGCCAACCCCTCATGAATACAGTTCTGCTGAATGCACCCGATGTTGGTTTTATTGGGGAGGGGCATTACTAAAAGGAGGAGTTAATACCAAGGCGGTCTCATACATTGAGGGACCACTTATCACCAAGTATGTACAGGGAAACGAATAGGGAAGACCAAGGCAATAAGAACTTTCTGAAGGTGGAAGGGAGCCACAAGTGTGGTAGTCGTAGATGTATAACTTGTCAACATATGAAAATTTCAAAAGAATTTAAGTCCACGGTGACAAACACTAGCTTCAAAATAAGAGATTATATAAATTGCAATACATCCACAGTGGTTTATTTGATAACATGTCTGAAATGTCAGAAACAATATATGTGGGTTGCACAAGCAGAACGCTAAAAGAGCGAATACGGGAACATCTGAGTCAAATAAAAAATCCAAAAACAGTTGAAAAGAGTAATTTAACGAGACACTTCTCAAGATGCAATGGGAGTGATCTAGCATATTTTTCTGTACAGGGAATAGAAAAAGTAAGATTGGGTAATAGAGGGGGTAATCTAGTTGTTAGCAAAAAGGGAACTTTTTTGGATTTTTTATTTGCATACTCGGTTACCACTTGGGTTAAACTACGAGTTTGATGTAACATGTTTTACGTAAATTATAATGTGACCAGCTATGTCTACAATGAGGTGGATGTATAGAAGTATATGGGGCAGATAAGAGAATGTGATATATATTGATAATAATATTAGGAGGAAAATACAATGTAATGGGGCAGTAATTGCCATTTAAATACTTGTTTAAGTGTGGGTATCCTAATAAAATGTTTGTGAGATGAAACAGAGTATAGGCAGAAAAACATTGCTAATAGGACCAATTTGATATGTATGTTGCTTTAAGAAAAGAGACGTGAGGTGGCAGCACGTGATTGGTTTTAACGTTTGGGGAGGGATTTCCTGGGGTATAAATTTTGTGACCAAATGTAACAACAGTAATGCCTATGAATAAGTGCCTGTGGGTGCGAAACGCGTAGGGCGGAGTATCGGTTGGTCTGTATGCCTACTTTTTTAATATTTATGATGAATAAAAAGTGATTTTTTAACTTAGAGAATTGACTGGAAATATATCTTTGAATTTTTGAAAAGGGGCATTACTTTGACTGATTTGGATTCAGAAAACCAAAAAGGACACCATTAATGTGCACAGAAGTCGTAGTTCTGTCTTCTGTTTTAAATGGGAATATTCCTATTAAGGATTTGATTTGGTTCCATATTTGATCATGTATTTTGTGGAGCACAAGTTTTTGTAATTGGAGTTGGATTGGTAATCACAGAACCATCCAAGACTAATATAAAAAAACAAATTAATGTCCTGCACAATTCATGCTCAGGCCAATAAAACTGCTGACTCAATTTATTTTATTTTACAATTTATTGGGCCAGGTATGGGGGGGCTCCAGATAGCCTGCCCAATGGATATTTAGCTGAAAATAACCCAGATATTTATCTGGAAGGTTAAAAAATACCTTTGGACAAGGACCACATCAATATATCCATGCAGAATTATTTCAACAGATCTCCCTATGCCTCCATTATGATCAGATCTGACAGTGTATGCCCTGCTTTAGTCATGACCCTATAACTTAAGGCTTGGAGCACGTGTCTAAAGTCAATGATGTACATGTTTTTATATTAAATGTATGGTTTTTTTTCCTGGTAGTTGTGGTTGTAGTTGCTAGTGTTCTTCTCTAACCATCCAATTTTGATCTACTCCTTTAAAGATATGGGGCTAGAGCACCTGGGGCCCATGTGACGACTGTTCTACTAGAGAGTCAAACTACTGGATCAATGCAATTTTGCAGTGACCTAATAACAAACAATAAAGTGTTCATTTAGCTTGCATGCCTGTGTGGGATCATTTTTATAGGAACAATTTAAAATTTTGTGTATATTGGTAACTGACAATGACAATGAGGAATGACAATGCTAGACAGCACTGACAGATATTTATTCATGTTGCATATAGCGAATAAAATACAGTACATAGTACTAGAGATTATCTACATAACTAGTCATTATGCTAGAAAAGCACAACATCTGCACATGAGGCACATTTAAATAACCTATTCTCAAACCATAAACTCAACGTGCTGATATCCCTTGCAGAGGAACTCAGTTTGCATCTGATTACAGGTGTTTCCTGTAATTTCAATGTACTTACAAATGTATCAGATCCCTGTGTCACATTAACCAACCCCAGCTCCAATTATTGAAGGATTCAACAGCCGACAATGTGATAGCTGTCAATTTGGCCGAGCTCTCATCACAGATTGCCAACCTAATTAATAGATTTCTATGCTAATGCATATGGTCAGTGTAGAAAAAAGGTTTATACAGTGGAAATCATATCAATAGAAATATAGAAAAACAAGTATTTGTGTGATATTAAAATATGGATTTAGCAGAAGGCTCTCAACGTGAATCAATCTCTAGGCAGAAGCTTTTTAAATGTAAGTAGTACAAGTTCCTTATAGGAAATGCATGTCTTATGGAAAAGTGTTTTATGATGTTTGTTGAACTGGACATTCAGTTCATTGGCTGTTCTCACCAGCATCATACATCATTTACTTGCTTAATAGGGATTTTTTTGACTCCCGCCATGTGTGATAGATGTTGGTGAAATTTAAGAATTGAACATTGGTAAAGCTTGTGTGCCATGGAAAACTGTAGGTGCTGCCATCCTAATGACACCCCTACAAGATGGTACTCATGCAGAGAAGTGTTTATTATGGAAGAAACTAAAGCACAGCTTCTCTGTCAGACTAAATAAAGTCTAAGAAACAAATTGAACACCTTTGCAGAGCAATTACCCAGGAGACTCTATCCATAGAAGGCTTTATAAACGTGTGTATTAACATTAGCGTCTCCTCTGACCTTTCTTTCTAACATGAGCATCTGTAATCTTCTGCTGTTAACAAATATCACAGTGTATGGTAGGAGTGGGGAAAAGGAACCATTTCTGTGTTACTTGGAAACCAGCTCTCCACATCTTTCTTAGCTAGATCCTTATTAAACATTTTAGTTGAGAATCCCTTTGAGATTTCATTCTGTCTAGGTTTTAGTTCCTGCTTAGCTTTGGTCCAACAGCTTGCAGCCGAAACTGACATTGAGCTTCAGCTGGTTTATATATTGACTTAACAATATATTGACTCAACATTCTTAACAAGTGAAAAACTTTTGCTTGCCCTAGCTAATTTATGCACATCTTCCAATTCCACAGAGTATCATTGAGTGCTCTCAACTTCAAGTCATTTGTCAACAATATATTGCTTGCATCCTTTTCACCAGTGTGCCTATTGTAATTTGCTTAAATACATGTAGATTCCCTAGGTATTTGCTATCAGCATTTTAGGCTGCACAACGGAGTTGTGGAATGGATTGCATCAGCAGTGTAGTGTCATGGACTTGATTGGTGTTGTTGCAGAGAGCAGTCTTTTCTCTGTATTTATTTATCAGTTCTGATTTCCCCTATGCCTATTTGTCACCATTAACATTATTAGACATATGTATGTATGTATAACTTGATGCACTACAAGGAAACACAGCACCAGTGTCGGACTGGGACACCAGGGGTCCACCCAAAAACCTTAGACCAGGGGTCCACTCTCAGTACTATTATTCTTCTTCTCCTCACTCAACCTCTATTCTCCTAGTCTCTATTCTTTACATACTATAATCTATTATTCCATCTATTTAGCCTCTTTGTTCTCAAAGAAATAGGGAATGGCCATGAAATAGACCATATGTTTAACAGCATGAGGGTCCACAGTCACCTGGGCCTACAGGGAGTTTTCCTGGTATCCCTGTGGGCCAGTCCGACACTGCACAGCACTGTACATTAAGTGCCATGTGGTATGAGACAACAGAAAGGAGGTCACTGCCCCAGAGAGCTTACAGTCTAAGCCGGTGGATAACATACAGGCACAAATTGGAGGGGAAAAGTACACAAGGTATGGGCATTGGCAGCAGTAAGCTAAACTATATAATGTTCTAGTGCTCAAGAAGGTAGGATCTGAGTTTTTTCTTAAATAGATTGAGAGTTTCTTACGGAGGGATTCAAGGATGGAATTCCAGTGGTAAGGAGCAGCTAGATAGAAAGGTACACAGGCTGAAACCTCCAGCTGCTGTTAGCCTGCATATTTTTGCAGGCTGAGAGAAATGGATCTACTCCGTGCCCCTTCTCCACAACCTGTGTTTCTACTCACACAGCAGAGGTCAGCCCAAATACGCAAAAGGAAGCATCTCCAGTCTGACCTCCACTTCATTCTGCTGTGTGTGCGCACACTGGCTGATCAGATTCAAATCGCAGGGGCAGGGAGCAGATCCCCTTCTCTCAACCTGCACAAATACACAGGCTGAGAGCAGATGGCGCTTTCAGCCTGTGTGCCCATAGCTTTAAGACGGGAGGTGGCAGTGGAAGTGGATGGTGTAAAAAGAAGGTGGCACTGAGAGGAGGAGAGACCAGCAATATACAGTGAACAAGTAAAAAAATATAGTGAAGAGCAGAGGAGTGAATGACTTTTAAAGTTAGCAAATGTAATTTGTACGCTATCCTTTGCTCAACAGGCAGCCATGCTAAAGATTTTACCTAGGGCTGAACAGGTTCCCTCTTAAGAGAGCAGGGGGATCCTAGCAGCAGAGTTGAAGACTTATTGCAGGGGAGAGAGGTGGGTGTCAGGAAGACCGGTAAGTAGGAGATTGCAATATTCTAAACGGGATAGGATAAGGGCATGGATTAGTGTTTTAGCGGTTACTTGTGAAAGTAAGGGTTGTACCTTGGCAATATTGTGGAGGGAAATGCATAGGGCTTTAGCAGTGGTATTAATCTGACAAAGGGGGACTGGTCAAAGATAACCCCAAGGCAGCAAGCTGAATTAACAGAGTCATGCCATTAATAGTAATGGTAAAAGGAGTTTGATGATTAATGACAGATCTTAAGCTGAATTTTAGCACCACAGTTGTATGAAATCCTATAAGCCGGGTTTGTGTTGTAATTGGCAGTAACTATGATCTCCCCATAATTATCTATAATGTACGCACACACACAAAATTGGACATCAGAAAGAAGGACCCCTACCAGGCCTCTATACTACTGGACCAATTAGTAGCAACAGGATCTGCAGGTCCATGGTACCATCAATGTGAAAGAATAATCAGCAATTTGTATCATTACATCTTATTTTTAGTAAAGACATTCCTTATTTAAATTCTTTACAGCTTGGCTTTCTTCAACAGTTCCTCCTGCAGTATTTAAATACAGAGTAACTTGCAGAAGACAAGTGATATTAATTTTAATGAGGATATTGGGTTTTTGTTTTTAATGGCACATTAAATTATCCAAAACACAGCTCTAGCAGCAAAGGCAGGCCTGTAATATCTCCCATTAACAGACTAACACAAACAGTCATTTAGAGATATTGTCCAGTCATGAATAAAATGAAGCCTTTCCTATAATTTTGTTAATTTGGTTGTTACAGTGATAAGCATATAGGGGTGAATTTATCCTTTGTCCCCCATTCATTCACTGCCAAATGCAACACAGCACATTAGTAAATAGAATAAACTACAGCTCTTGATTCTACATGTATTTGTGCAATGGGAAAAATGGTATGATTTATAATAGCATCACTGGTTAATATTATTTGACTGGTTCAGTGCTAATTAGATTGCATACAAAAGCAGACGTTGGTGGGGAGTGCTTTCCTATAGAAATGTACACTGCTCCATTTATTTATCAGCTTAAATCGAGACAGAGAAAACTACATTCCAGTGAATGCAAGTCAACACAAACAGTTCAGCAGTACCGTAATCTAAATGATCAATGATACTGACCCATGATATATAGATCAGATGTAGAGGCTAAAACAGCTGATAGGAAGACTGGTGTTACTGACCACTGCCATAAATACTAATGATATACTTATCAGTCCTATGCAAATCAATAGGGCTCACAAATCATCTGTACTCTTTAGTACCAGTAATATACTTAGTAGTGAAATACTGATCACTTATACAGATTGTTAATAGTACTGAGCATTTTTAAGTGGCATATATTATACAGGCATTTTCCAGCCATGAAGACCAGTTATACTGATTACAACCATTGGAGGAGTTGGTTCAAGTACTTCAAAAAACCCAACTGGTTGTTTTAGGAACATTAGAACATTACTCTCTTCTTCTCTTCCATGAGAAGCCCGCAAACCATAATTTTTCCTTTAATCCAGGCATCTATCTCAAACATTAACATAATATTCTTTCTACATTTTCCTAAAGAATGGCAGCCATGAATGTGAATAAGTGGCCCCTTACTAATGAATCCTTGTCTGAAGCAGCAGTGCAATCCAAACCTTAGAATATTCTAATTTTACCTTTCTGTATGCCCTGGTTGTTCCAGAAGTCAAGATGCTCACAGAGCACAAAGAAAGACAATCAAGCCTTGCATGAGAAAGGTGTTAAGGGCTGATAGGGGATATTTACTACATAAACATTATATAAAACATGAATAAGAATGAGCTATATGCTCCAATTAAGCTCCCTTAAAGTTGACATAATTTTCATTAGCGTTGCAGTTCTGTAATATTTGTATTGGTCATTCTATTCTATATATTAAGACTGGTTTCTTTGGTCCCATGGCTGTGTAAGATGCGCCGGGAGATCTGCTTCCCTTACCTCCCAGCGCGGCTCTCTGCCTGTTTGTGTGCGCAGGTGTGCACTTCCGGGATAGGTGATCCTGACGATAGGTGATTCTTCCTTAAAAGCCCAGTCCACCATTTTGTTAGTGCCCAAGCTGGCTTCAGTTTATCTGTTCCTGCACAAGCGCTTATTCTGACTTCCTGTTTATATCTGTGATATCCTGTTTTTTTGACTCCTGTCTGACCCTTGACTACAATTCCTGCCTTGAACCCTTTGCCTGATTCTGACCATGTCTTCTCTACATCCCTGCCGGTACCTCGCTTACGGACTTGTTTCTAGTCAGCGCCGGATTTCAATGTCGGGTGCCCCTAGGCCACGCGGTCTGACCAGGCGGCCGCGCGGTCCTAGCGCCCACCTCACCTTCCCAGCGCGCCGGCGAAAAAACGCCGGCGCAGCTACTGTAATTGCATGGGGACGTATAATGCGGCTGGGCGGCATGCCGCCCCTATTTTTTTGCCGCCCTAGGCCCGGGCCTATGCGTCCTTGCCGCAAATCCGGGCCTGTTTCTAGTTACGCACTTCCTTATTGGTTTCTGCAGCAAAAAGCCCGGGGCTCCAAAAGGGCATCGGTGAACACTGGAATCCACAGGGTCCACCTGTGCATCTGAAGGTATCCATCACTGAGCCAGGTTCCTGATAACGTGAACGTTACAGGCTGTTTGCAGTGCTTATGCAAGAAAACCGAAGGCATAAGCTGTTTGTCTTTTCTTCTGGTCTGGTGATCTCAGTAGGATGTTATGGGAACTTGTTCTTCATGGCTTTCTGGAGATCAATACCTATTAATGTTCAAGTTACAATAACATAACTTTAGAGTAGCTCCAAGAACTATTTGAGCTGTGCCAATCAAAGAAATCTGGGAAGTTCTACCAGTAACTTTAGAGGGGTGCTGCCCAAGCTTCTTAATTATATGTCCCCAGGCCTGTTATAGGTATTTCCTTCAGGCCCAGGAAGAGCAAAAAGAGACAGAAATTGGTTTATTTTGGTAACATAAAGCTGGTATAGGCAAACTACCTTTTCTGTATACTCTGCATCTTTATTCATATAACCACCATAACAGTACAAAGTCTTTTACAGAACCTAAAAAACCAACAGAATTAGACTGGGATAAAATAAAGGCAAATCTGCTTCAGCAATATAGCTTTCAGTGTTTATAAAACTGCTTGGTCATTATGAAAAGAGCATCTGATGACCTACTGTAATATCCATTTCTGCTGTCTTTACACTCTTCTCTGACTTAAGGTTTTTATTGTGACAAATGTAGACCCTGTTCCAAAAGCCAGCCCAGCTGAGGAACAACTTAGTACATTAAATTGTTGTGAAATATAAAATGAAGAAGACCTGCAAGAGGTCACATAATTAAATATTATGAACGAGTCTTGAAGAATCCAGCGATCAACTGGAAGCACACATTGTTTAAATCGTGGCTGCCTAGTTCAAGTCCTGATGGCCAGATGTGGCCATCCAAGTGCTTTGTAGAGATGTTTATAAGATATGATGATTTTAATAATATCTGTCCTTCAAACCATAGCTAATATCCTGTAGTTGTGGGGGGGGGGGCAGGAGTGTAGAGGGCCAAGTAAGGCCATAAATTAGGAGCAATTGCAATACTTTTTGGTAGAATGGGCAACTTACTTGTGCTTTGGGGGTCCTGAATTAATTTTGCTATGGGGCCAAGTAACAAAGTCCTGCAGTGAATAATTGCTCCAGTGGTTAATATCAAATTATGGTTGGGCTAATATAACTATATAACCTACCATCAAGGCAGTGAAACTCTTTTATACTGAGCAGAGCTTTCAACAATATTACTCAAAACAACTCTCTAGTAATCATATAAAGCACAATACATCATTTCATAGACTATATATCCTAACTGGCCACCAGCCAGCTACATAACATAACAACATGCTAAATGCAACTGAGAAGCTATACAAAAAGATACATGTCCCATACATAATGTACTGATATAAATCATGGTCAGAAAGCTATCAAATGGGGGTTAGGGATATATGCACCCGACCAATATCAGCCATTACGTGTTTCTTCATTATGTTAGAAAAGCCAACGCAGAATCGCATGTAGTTATGAGAAGGACCGATTAATAATCGAATGCAGCCATTAAAGCATAAATATAATATGCATATGAGTAATACAGTCATTGATATTTGATCTAAGACATAACATGACAGGGTATGAACAAAGCAAGGGATAATGTCAGATACAGGGACTGGGGATGTGACTAATAGTAGAAGTGACATCTGCACGGATAGTGCTATATACAAAAATAATACTAAACATTGCAGTTAATTCATTTCTGTTATACATTTACAACAAGCCACACATTCTGTATTAATATTGAATTCTGAATTCTCACTGGAACCAAAAATACAACAGAGTACACTGCAATTATGAAACTCTAACCCACAGCCCATGCTTGGAATTGTAATTCAGAACGAGAGCAACAGGTTGCATTAATGTACATCCTCCTACAGCATCCCCAGTCAGCTTATAGCATCTTCCACTCCTCCAAATGAATATTTTCTTATGTTCTGAAGGCAGATATATATATATATATATATATGTATATATATAGTGCAAGATGCCACAGAGAGCACATGGTTAGATAGAAATACTATGTATATATGTGTCAAGTCAAGGCCAAGAAGACTATAGTTAAACTTCATAAGTCAGCAGAGATTTGTATGACACACACTTTGACTTCCATTGTCGTACAGATGGGCTTAAAACAAAAGGGATTCCTAGGCTGCAGTCTACTACTGTTCTAGAAATAGAAATCTGCATCCCCTTAAAGCTTCTGAAAGTCATGGGATGCTGGAACTTCTAGTTCGACAACCTCACTGAATCTACAAAAACAAAATTGTGAACTGGGATCCACACTGAGATACCAGCCTGCCTCCTCCCTCACTGCAGAATCTACTGGCATTTAAACGCTTTTCCTCCAAAACAAATACAAAAGGCTGTATTCACTGCATAGCCAGAGTCACCAGTGAGCAGACACACGCAGACTACTGGCTACTCTCTCTGAATGAATAAAATACTCTGGCATTTTGGTCACATGGATTTTCTAGTAAAGTTCTCAAGGTCATAGGGTCACAATCTAACGTTACATGTGCCAAGAAAAAGCATGGACGGTAGACAAAAAAAAAAATGTTAAATGACAAATGAAAGAAAATTTCTGTTTGTCTCATACCAATTATATTGTAAATGAATCTTGAAAGGAAACTTCCATTTCTTTCAAGACAAAAAAGTGTATTGGGCTAATGAACAAAACTAACAAGAGAATCCATTCCTTAGCCAGGTAGAAGGCTCAAACTTATATAAAATATAGATATAGAGGAATCGAGTGTTTTGCACAGGATAACTTATAAACAAGGACTGATCCTATTTCATTGTTTGATAGATTTATACATGTTAGCAGTTATTAACTGTTAACTAATTATATATATATATATATATATATATATATATATATATATGGCCTGTGATGCCGAGATTCACTTTAAATTTGTACACGCACAAAAATCATCAATAAAAAAGGAGAGGGAATCCACTTAGCCCACATTGTCTGCTCTTTCTATTTAGCCTTTAAAACTGCAGACCTGTGACCTTTATTTCCAGCCTAGAAGAAATGTTGTTCATCTGCAAGGTAGTAAATCCATGGACTAGAACTAGTTGCCTATTACTCAGAGCTTGCATGCCACCTCATTGGTAATTCAGCCTCATACATCCCATATGGAAACAGAGCAGGGGGCTGAATTTTAATTACAGCAGAACAAACCAGTCCCAAAATAATATGCATCTGCAGCAGTGCAGTCCCAAGTCAGCCCCCTATACTCACCTGCCTGTCATTTTCCAGCAGAGCAGCAGTCATTCATTGCACTATACCCCTGCTTCCCCTTAACCCCCACCTTTCAAATACACAGTAATTGCCTGAAGAGCAGGGAGTTGCATCATGATTACCAAGATCTCAGCTAAAAAGCCAGCAATGTCCCTTCTCATTCACACACACACACATGCAATGTAAAGGGGAGGAACTGCTTAATGCCTTATTGTAGGCAACTTTTTCAAGACTTGCCAGATACCCTTGCAAGATACATTTACTATAATGAGACCAATCCTTCTCTTTAATTTATTTGAAACAGGGGGCGAAATAAAGATGGCTGTCACAGAGCAAGGTATTGTACATTTCCAATAATTAAAAGTATGTATTTTATAATCTAGCAGCCCCCATACTAATCAGAAACATTGATCTGCTCTAATGCATTAAAGACTTTTCTGTCACCAGAGGATCTACGAGACTGCACTGCCTGATTCTTCCACTCTCTCCCTCTCTCTCCAGATATCAAATGGGTGCATTATTCCACAAGCACCAACATTTACTATTCATTAGTCCAGGAAAGCAAAGCCCGCAGCTCTCCAGCTGTTGCTCCCTTGCAACATTGGAAAGTAGCTGGCTAGCTAAGGATAATGGGAGTTGTAATTTAGCGCCATGATATCGTTTTCACCTGCCTGACTAGGATTCCTGTAGAGGCAAATGGTTAAAATGACTGTACTGGTATGCTCACAACCTTACAAAGTCACTTATTGCAAATTGATTACAGTCTGGAGGGGGGATGCCTTGGTGGCACCAGAAACTGCAACCTATGAAATAACTTTTGACAGGTACATTAAATGAACAAAGATTTAATGTGGAGATGCAGTAAAACATTACTCCCCAGCCCAAATATATCCTATAAAGGACCCTCAATTATCCCAATAGACATTCTTACAAAATATATAGACAAACCTCATTGCAATGCTTCCCTTCGACTTATACGTGTTCCCACCTGTTTTTAGTGTCTCTTCTGCAAACATCTATAGAAGGCGGTGATGTCGGAGAAAGGGGCACAGTCCATGCCTTCCCTTTCTTTCTCTTCCATGCTTCATTCTGCTGCTGGTGTCATGTCCCAGACACTGCCTCCCAAATGCAGCACAAAGCACATCTGGGGGTGATGCAGAAAGGAGATACTAAGAATAAGGCAGTCACTGTCTTGCTTTAGAAATATCCAGGATCCAGCACAAAAGAGGCAGAGGGCGAGAGACAGAGGCTGAGGGAATAGGTAGCCGTGTAGAGAAGGATAGAGAGGAAGGGAGGGAGTGATAGAGAAAAGGGGGGCTATGGAGAAGACAGAGGCATGGGAAAAGGAGGGAGTATATAGGAGGGATAGAAGGAGGGGTAAAGACTAGCCAGAGAGTGATGGAAATAAGAAAGAGGGAAGAAAAAGAGAGACAATAAATGAGAGATTAAGGAAATGTGTTCAGGAAAAGAATAGAGCTGGAAAGAAACGGAGAGACAATGATAAGTAGAGAGAAAATGAGCCAGGGAGGGAGGTGCACTGATTGACAGGAGGAACAGAATGCAAATTTTAGTGGAGAATGAATGAGTTGGGAGGGAGCACACAAAGCAGGAGATGTAAGGAAAAAGAAACAAACAAGAAGTAAAAGTCTAAAGAAAGTAGAACAGCTCTGTCCCTTGAGTTTGATGTATACTTTCTCTGCAGTTGAAAAGAAATGATTTGTGATCCTCTCTTTCCTCTTCTGCTGGGGTTAAGAGCAGATTCTATTGAAAGTACCAATGGCAGGAATGATAAATAGTCCCTACAAGAATGCACTCATATGTTACTGCACTTTCATATGTTTATTCAATATTTCACTTAATATGAAAAAGCCTCCCAATCCTGAGAGCTGGTGTCTAAACTATGGGCTTCTAGATGTTTGAAAACCAGATTGGGGAAAATGTAGTGACTGCGGGTGGTGGTAGTTTGGGGAGGGAACAGCCAAGTATTTATATTTAGAAAAACTGTACAACACATCTCCTGCTACAGTCTGGCAGATTTTAGTCTGCCAGAGAATGCTAAGAAATGAAGTTCAACTACAGCTAGAGGATTCACACTGGACAGGAAACAAGCAGTGTTTTTCTATGCACAGAAAGGCATGAGTTAGCCCATAGATTAAGTTCTCTGCGTAAGTCCTGGTGCTCTTAGTATCCCACTTCTGTATCAAGACTTGAAGCATCTAGTCTATGTTTGAAACATTGCTTGCAGGCACTGTGTCTGTTTTGTGGCACATTCTACTGTATTAATTCAAGTCAAGTCAATTGGATTTTATTGTCATTTCAGCCATATACAGTAAATAAAGTACATAGTAGAAACGAAATGACGTTCCTCCAGAACCCCCCGGTGCTATACAACAACTCTAGTACACGGTCATGCTGGGCAAAGTGGACATTTCAGTTCCTTATCCCAATTCCTAATTACAATGTATACAGAGTTTCTTACTTTCACATTTGCATTAAAGGGTACAGTGTCTGATAGCAAGGAACAGTGACCCTCACCCCAATTAAACTTAATAATATATTGGTTGTACAGCAGTGGTACTGCCATTGCTGATTCTATACCTTCTCTTTTCTACAGTTTGCCTCTCACTCTCAGTCCATGATCTCATCCTCTGGCATTAAACTGCACTATGATAGGACAGAGCCCGGGGAGAGGGGAAATCATGTTCAAATTTATAACACATAATTCACTCTGTCCATAGCAATGACAGACACAAGAGCGCATGGTCCGTACTTGCCTGTTCCACTAATATGAAGCCTGGAACACCTGTGCAAAAAACAGGTTAATTGTAGTCTTAGTCAATATATCTCGGGAAAAAAACAGGGACAGGGGGCAAGAATTGTAATGTCTAGGCTAAAGAAAAGACCTCCTAGGTCAACCCCAGAGGGTCAGCCACCCAAACATTCAGGATACAAACAGTTCAATTAGCCAACTGGTAAGGTAGTGAGCCAGATTGGGCTGATCTGATTATTTGGCATCCAACAATCAGATCACTATTGGAGGTTATGCAGACCCACTGGGAGTTGATCTAACCCATGGCCAGATGCTGTCTTTAGAGACACCAACCCATAACTGAAAGGATCCTAATGTATAAGGCCCTTTCAGTCCAAGCCCCACCTATCTGACCCCCCCCCCATGCCCCCTGCTTCAAAGAATTCCAGGTGCAACTTCAATGCTTTTCAGTGAAAAACAATTAGGGTGCAAATTACTGACATAGGGTGAGTACTTTGTAACTGCAGGTGACCAGATGAGGGGATTAATTCAGGGTTATTTCCAAGAATTCAAGTTCAAAATTTGTGTCCTTACCCAATGAGATTTTTAGACATTAAATATCAGCTGTTCCCTAATTATCTATATTCAATATTTAGCCATTTGAGCCGCCTCCAGTTTCAGCCAATGTATGGCCAGCTTTATACAGAAAGTTGCTTCTCCTCACTTTTGGAAACAGCCACCATTTTTAAACAAAAAAAAATGTTATGCTTAAAAAATTGGGTCTGGGTATGGCTTAACCATGTTTGTCAACCAGGGTTGAAAAAATCCAGTGGGCCCCACTGACCCAGACCTGCTCCCCCCCCCTGGTTTTGATTTTAGCCAGAGCAAGGGAACAGGTACACGGGGGGAGGGTTGTGAGTGTCGAGGGCTGGAGCACAGGGGGGAAGTGGGGGCCCCTGTAGCAAAAGCCCGGCTGGGCCTTGGACCCTCCAGTTTAATGTTGTTGCCTATGACAACTTTTTCCAACATCGTTTTAAGCACTGCAGCTCTGATAGGCACCACAGAGACCTAAATGCAGTAGTGCAGCACATGTCTTACATGTGAAACAGCCCCAAATGTGTACTACATTGCACTGAATTAAGAATATTTCAATGGGATGGAACTGTGATGTGCTCTGTACTTAGGCAAAGAGGAGAATAGGACACCATGATTTAGATGATTAGCAGATACAAATGATATTTTTTTAGCTAAGGGAATGAGCAAAGTTGAAAGGTATCATGATGGCAAAAAATGCAGTTTGATAAGGGTGGTACAGACATGAATATAGCAGGCATTTTGGTGGGAAGCGACATAATATAGACAGGAAGAAAGAAGAGGAGTTCTACTAGTGGAACACTGGGTGCATACAGGTAGCACTAAGGGATAGATGTATGGGGAAAGCTATACATTTGCAATGCATCTTCCATTTATTATGTATACATTTCCAGTATAGACACAACATGAGGTGCCTGTATTTTTATGACTTACGGTCAGGGTCTGGATTTTAAAGGGGTATATGGAGACATCTAGTGGTGAACAAGTAACTGATCCATATCAGTGGTCTGTCTGTGGCTGCATTCCCTCTACTTTCATTTATTCAAATACATACACAATTACACATAGACTAGCTTGATCTTTCTTAGATTATCCATTTATTTATTTATTTATTGCACCTCACACTGAATATTTAGCATTTGCACAGCAAACAAATAAAGGCCACAAACACACAAGACTCTATATGTAAATATTTTTTTTGCTTGTGCCTGTCAGGACCAGGGTCCTATGTAAAACACTGGGTACATCAGAAATGTAAAAGCAGTGTACACTGTACAAACTCTGTAATGTACTGCCTTCATTCTACAGCTTTCTGAAAACTGAGCTAAAGCTGCCTACAGGATTTTTACTATTTAGTACACATTTAGCAGCAGATTGTAAAAGTTTGTTTGTCTAAAGTATTTTATACTAAAGAAGTATAATAGCCAGTCTAACACCTGCTTTCCCTATGGTTTCCAGTGCACCCCAAAGCAGATAATGTAAAAAAAAACACTTCTAGAATATGCACCTTAAAGGCTACAGAGTATAAAATCGGTGAATATGTATACAAATCAGTGCCTTGGGTAATAGAATACACTGCAATATAGAATGTTACAATGTAGGAAAATACATACAGAGAGGAAAGACATTATAATACATAAGTATAAATATACAGATATTAAAGGGGTTGTTCACCTTCCAAACAATTTTTTCAGTTCAATTGTTTTCAGATATAAAAGAAATAACGACTTTTTGCAACTATTTTCCATTTTTTTTAATTTTTTACCGTTTTTCCAAAATCTAAGTTTAAAGTTGATGTGCCTGTCTGTGGTGTTACAATTCTGCAACATTTAGTTGATACATTTCTCAGTAGCATCTCTGGAGTATTAGCAACTATTGTATCAATTCTAACAAACAAAGATAAGTAATGTATCAACTAAATGTATGAATTTAGAACAGTTTACAGGGTCGGTGACCCCCCCCCACCCGGAGCTGCTTTAGAAGGTGAAAAATGCCAACACAGAACTAGATGATGTTCTAGTGCTCCAAAAGGTAGGAACAAAAGAGAGAGAGAGAGAGAGAGAGAGAGAGAGAGAGAGAGAGAGAGAGAGAGAGAGAGAGAGAGAGAGAGAGAGAGAGAGAGAGAGAGAGAGAGAGAGAGAGAGAGAGAGAGAGACCAGCATAGCCTTTTAAAGAGCCCCGTATTAGAAAGGGAAAAAATGTTCTTTTTAAGAAATATGAGGTGCAGATAACCCCACAGTCAGTTACCAAAACCATATATAAGAATAGAGAGGGGATGCACACTTAATGAAGAAAATAATACTTGATAAACAAAGGTGGTATTAAAAAAAAATGTATATAGTGTATAGCAAACAAATATACATCAGACAAACTGGTATATTATGCACAACAGTATTAGCACAAATATATACATACCACCAAGTTACAAGATCAAGGCAAAAAGGAACAAACCACAGGGAGCAGATACACTTGCCAATGATGAGAACACCCCAACGTTTCGGCACTATAGGCTTTGTCAAGGGGAATACATAGGATAATTAATACTATTCTGCCAAGATATTCTGACTGAATATGAAGACAGTCAATGCTTTGGTAAATGTTATGGGAGACGTTCTGGGAAGTCTGAAAGGATGATATTGGAATTGTAGATTTTGCTGGCAGGCAAACCTGAGATACTGATGATGCTCTCTTGCAACTGGCATATGAAGATATGAATCCTTTAGATCGACTGATGCTAGCCAAAGACTCCATGTTGAACTTCTGATGAACTTGTTCAGCTTTCCTAAATACAAAATAGATTGTAGCTCTCCTGAAGACTTCGTTACCAGGAAGAGAGGGGAATAAAAAAAAAACATTTCTTTGACTGAGTGGCACAGGCTTGACGGCTACCTTGGCCAGGATCTGTGAAATGTGAAAAGCAAACTAAATTATATATTATTAAAGATGTTTAAATCATGTAATGTTTGATAGTGACCACATAATTACCACAAGAACGGCTTAATTGGTCTCATAAATGTTATATAATTTGGTTCATTACTGGTTCATTACATGACTGAGAACAACATTCCCCGGCAGTCAATGTATTGTTTTCACTTCCTACAGGTTATATATTTTATAGTGGGTCTACAATTAGATGTAAATAATCCGCATAAGCAAAACTGCAAGTTGGTATGGAGTGAATTAGCCCATCTATTTTATGCTTTGGCAACTGAGGGAGGGACAGGTCTAGTGTCAGTGCCCAGTGTCAGACTCAATGGGGGTGGGGGGGCAGGGGAAGACCCTCACTTCAAAGAAAAATTCCTTTAAAAAACTAAAAAAATGTAAAATAACTAAGAGTTTTTGTTTTCAGTTTCCATACATAGAAGAGCAGATCACATTCTGCAGGAATAGAAGGGCATCCTAATGGAAGCAAATAGCCCAGCCCTTATAGTATCAGTGCTGGAAATGGACACTAGGGGGTCCGTTTACTAAAGTGCGGTAAATCTGACGTTAAGTTTCCGCATGTTATCGCTGAGAATATTTTTACGCCAGAATATTCGCAGCGACTAAGTTTACTAAACAGCGTTGCGCTCAGAAGTCATTGCGATCACTTGCGGTAACTACGTTAAGGAACCAGCTTACGTTAGCGGTAATTTTAGCGAGTTGCGAATTTTCTGGCGAAAAATTACGTTTTTGCGAATATTTATGCTATAAAATAGTCTTGTTTTATGGCAATTTTTACTGTGACATTTATGGCCAGAAATGCATCTTCAAAACTCATAAACTTTATTGACTGATGATTATACCATCCAACAGAACATCACCAGAATAACACCAATCAAACATGTCTGCATCATATAAACCCTTCTGCCAATAGAATCATAGGAACAATAAATGATACCAGTCAATCTCTTTGCTTCATAGAAATGCACAGTTTAATATAGCCAATCACAATGAAACCAAAAAAGTGTAGAGGCTGACGAATCCTTGGACTGTGATGCCGCTGCCAATAATACGCCTCTGAGCTGAAACTGCTGCTGTTGCAACAGAAGCCAAAACATCCTGTCAGCAATAGCTACAGATCTCTCTCTTGTCAGCAAAGAATGATGGGTAAAAAAAAAACAGTATTATGGGATATTTCCTGCCCCTTGAGAATTTCCTGGCGAAAAAAATACTTTTACGCCACTACATAGGTGGCGGTAAAAGTTTGCGAATATTCTGGCCTTAATTTTGTCTTTAGCACATTTCGCTGTTTAGTAAACCATGCGTTAATGTGTACGTAGCGTTATTTTCAGCGAATGCGATTACGGGCGAACAATTATTATTGCGCAAGAAAATTCTCAAATTTATATTTACCGCAGGTTAGTAAACTGGCGATAACATATTTGGCAAAAATTCTGTCTATATATTGTGTGAATATTTTTAACGTACTTTAGTAAACGGACCCCTAAATGAGTTACTTCAGATAGCTAATTCTCCTACAAATCACATCTTTGAAATGATTTTGCTTTGATTTTCTTATTCTTACTTTTCTCATATTAACAAAGCCAACAAGTCCAGCCTTTAAAGGCCACAGTGAAAGTAATTGCTTACTTAATTGTAATTAATTGCTGCTAGCACCAGTGACATTTGTGACAGGCTGCTCTTTTATTAAGGTTGGAACTATCTTCATAAACGGTTTCTAAATTTGAAACGTACACGTGCACCTAATAAAAGGTTGGCGCGGTTAATACTGTCAAGTGTAGGCTTCTTCAGAATCACTTTTCTACAGATGAGTAAAGGTGAGGCTTGGGGCACTTACAATAAACTACATTATAATTGCTACGGAGCATAACCAGGGCACAAGTGCATATGTCTACAATTGTGTCCCCAATATGACTGTTGGGAATAGTAGCTTCCTCCCCACAACACCGCCAATGTCACCACCCATTAGATTCCAAAAATAGCATTTTAGTGATGTGGAAAAGGAAGTACATACTTCAGTTTGGGAGTCACCATGCACAATAGGGAGGGGGGAGCAGACCTGGGTTGGCAGGGGCTACGGGGCCCCGTAGGTTGTTGTGGCGCCAGGCCAGTCCAACATTGGCTTCTCCACAGAGTGCAGTGGTATTAAAAGCATTTAGAGAGACACAAGAGGAAGAGCCCCAATAGAGATCAGAGGAGGGAGCACTATTAAGAACTTGTGCAGTAAGTTTGTGCCTATGGTACATCTCTCTCTCCCCATAGTGGAAAGAACTAGATATGTTAGATAGCAACAGGGGTGTAACTACAGAGGAAGCAGACCCTATTTAATGTGCAATTTCATTATAACTTGGTAGAATAAGTCAACTTAAAAATGTGTTGGGGGTAGTGAAGAGTGAAAGCTTCTTATTCTTTCCAAAAAAGGCTAAATGACTAATACAAGACAGAAGATATTTTCATGTGACCCTACAGAATGCATTTAAATGAGAACTAAACCCTAAAAATGAATATGGTTAAAAATGCCAATTTTTACATACTGAATTTACCGCACCAGCCTAAAGCTTCAGCCCCAATAGCAGCAATGATCAATGACTCAAACTTGTCACAGGGGGTCACCATCTTGGAAAGTGTCTGTGACACTCACATGCTCAGTGGGCTCTGAGCAGCTGTTAGTAAGCATAGTTTAGAAGCAGAAAATGAGGTTTGTCTGTAATATAAACTGATGCTACAAGGTTGATTATTAAATGCTGGTGCTGCAAATTGCACTGGTTTCTGTGCTGCCATTTAGCAATATTATATAATTATATAATATATTAATTACTAATCAGCCTTGTATTGTGACATTTCTATTCTATGTGTACTGTATATTGTGAGTGGGTCCCTAAGCTCAGTAAGTGACAGCAGCACAGAGCATGTGCAGTGATTCAGCAGAAAAGAAGATGGAGAGTTACTGGGGCATCTTTGGAGGCACAGGTCTCTGCTAAAGGGCTGTGTTTGCCTTGGGCTGGTACAGAAGCCCAAAACATAATATACAACATTTCTGGCTACTTCTGTAGTTAAGCTTTAGTTCTCCTTGAGAAAGGTTCCTGTGGGGAACTGAAACATTGCTATACATGAGGGGTGGGGAGAATCACTGAGACAGAACAAGAGAAGCATATATTTTAACAAGGGCCATCAACTAGATCCAAACAGTAAAGACTATCAGAGTGTAGGCGGACCCATCAACTTAATTAACTACTTATTTAAAGTGAAACCTGCTCTGTCATTGCAAATTGAGATCTGCAGTTGAAAAATCTCTGAGTTAAAGGATTAGACAAAGAAAAAAAGAGGATGTAAAAGGAAAAAGAATAGATTGGCAGGAGAGAGGACCATTTTGATGATCGAAGGACATATCTCAAACCACAGTAACATAGTAGTTGCTAGTTGATCCAGAGGAAGGCAAAATACTCCATACAGCCTCTCCAAATTGCCTCAGTGGGGGGGGGGGAAATACTTCCTGAATCCAGTCCCTGGATGAACTTGTGATACAAGCTAACTTTCATAACTCATTTGCTAAAAAGCCATCCAACCCCTTCTTAAATCTATCTAATGTATCAGCCTGTACAACTGATTCAGGGAGAGAATGTTCAGGAAAAGAGGACATAGAGGTCTACCATTATTTGGACGATCTTATTGTGTTGAGAGAGGTCTATTTTTCTTCAACAGCTTTAGTCAGAAGCACGTTGGCTGTTTAAAAAATGAGGCCAAGAATGCCCCAGAACCCTCTCAGATGATGATCTACCAAGATAAGGGATGGTGTCCTTGACACAGCAGAAATTCTTGTTGATAGTAGTGAGAGCCAATGAGTTGACATCTTTTCCAGCCCTTCCAGCCAGGGAGTCTATGGTTTTCTTGGGTCTCCTGATTTCTACCTTGGAGCTTTTGAAGTGGGCAAGATGGGGGATGAGGCTCATTCAGATGTGGTTTCTCTTTCACTAGAACCATTATTGTCAGGATTGGTCGCAGATGATTCCCCTATGTGTAAGGTTAAAGAACCATCTCTTCAGGTGGCAAAAACCCAGCAATCTTCACAAGGGATATCTTGGCAGAACTCAACTGAATAGAAGTCTTCACAGACCCGTCAGGTCAAGGCTGGGGAGCTCATGTGGAGAACATAGCAGTCCAGGGTCAGTGGAGCTCAAATCTCTCTCATCTCTCGTCCAATGTGCTGGAGTTGAGGGCAATCTGGGAGGCTTAAAAGTTCCTCAACCCACTTCTGGGAACAATGGTGAAGATAAGATTGGACAATGTGTCAGTAGTATCTTACGTCAGACAACAAGGGCTTACATATTCCCTCCATTTCCTTTAATCTTCAAGGTCTTGACGAAAATATTGGTTTTGCAGATGGAATTTATTGCCATAATTCCAAACTGACCCAGGTGGCCGTGAGATCCCCTGCTCAGTCGTTGAGCAATCCAGTAAGCCATGAGGCTACCTTTGATGGAGGATCTAATAGCTCAGGGTCTATATCTTCACCCAAATCTTAGCAGTCTCAATCTTGCGGCTTGGAGTTTGAGAAGTCCAGACTCAAACTACAAGGCTGTTCTGACCAGGTAATTGATCCCCTGGTCAAAGCTATAAGACCTGGAAACTGCCACCACTTATCATAAGATCTAGTATTGGTTCTTCTCTTGAGCTAGGGAGCAGAAGCTTAATCCATGAGTGCCTTCTAAACCTATGATCCTGGGTTTTCTACAATCAGCTTTGAGTCTGAGTTCTCTGAAGGTTCAAGTTTCAGCCTTGTTGGCAGTTCTACATAGAAGATGGATTAGTTGATCAATTTTTCAAAATAAACCCTCTCCTCTGTTGGATTTGTCATTAGTACTTCAAGCTCTTTCTTCCCTTCCATTTGAAACTATTGAGATTTTCTTTTGGTATCCCTTAAGATTTTTTTTTGCAGCCTTGATATCTGCCAGGAGGATAGGAGAATTACAAACCCTGCCTATGGAGCAACCTTATACTGTCCTGAGGCCAGTTCCATTTTTCTTGCTTAAGGTTGTGTCAAGTTTTCATCTTAATGAGCCTATAGTTTTACCAGCTTTCCCAGTGAAAAGAGGGAGGAGCAAGAAAAGGGGAAGCTGCCGCTAAGTGTACCTTAAGTAGTTGGATTGTGAAGATCATCAGTCAAGCTTATAAAGAACAGGGCAAAGTGTCACCCAGAGCAATGTGAGTACATTCAAACAGAAATATTGCAGCATCTTGGGCAGCAGAGGTAGGTGAGTCCATCTGTAAAGCAACTACCTGGACTTCTTCAAATACGTTCATTAAGCACTATAAATTAGATATTTTTATGCAGATGATGCTCAGACCCTCCTCTATTGTTTAAATGTGGCTGTATAAAGAAATACTATAAAAATTTCTTATGTAAGTTACTGAAACAAAGGAGGGAAATGATGAGAGCACTGGCACCAATCTATTGCTAGTGATCACCAAATCCTTTCACTTTTCTCTAATGTTAACACTGGTTGGATTCATCTATAAGCTCATCATACATATTTTTTTCTTAATAGACTGGGGGGGGGGAGATTAGCTTGTTAAACTAAGGCACTTCAAATAAAACTTTTCAGTCCACAAAGGGAGTTTCCCTAAGGGGATTTGTTTTATTCTGATATGTTGCTTGCTATGGGCTGTTGAGCTTTAAAGGCTTTTGTCTCTGTTTGGTGCAGTTGAATTGGATATGACATTACTTTTACATGCACTAACCAATTCCAAGGACATTCCATCAAACCTGGATGCACAGCCCATGGGAGAATCTTTATATAAATAGAGAATTAATGTTATGATTAAAGGGTAGCCTGCACCAAAGAGCCAACTGCTATACTGAATATTGCATTTGGTTAGATTCTCCTGTTTAGAGGAAACCATATTTAGCTGAATCCATTAAACATAAATTAAAGGGGTTGTTCACCTTTGAGTTTACTGTTAGTATGATGTAGAGAGTGATATTCTGAGACAATTTGCAATTGGGCTTAATTTGCAATTATTTGTGTTTTTTTTAAGTTATTTGGTTTTTTATTCAGCACCTCTCCAGTTTTCAATTTCAGCATTCTTGTTGCTAAGGTTCAAATTACCCTAGGATTTGAATAATAGACTGGTATATGAATAGGAGCGTACTTAAATAGAAAAATGAGTGATAAACAGTAGCAATAACAATACATGTGTAGGCTTACAGAGCATTTGTAAGATGGATAGAGTCAGAAGAAGGCGGCTAATAATTTAAAAACTATAAAAATAAATAATGAAGACCAATTGAAAAGTTGCTTAGAATTGGCCGTTCTATAACATACTTAAAGTTAACTTAAAGGTGAACCACTTTAATCTAGAAGTACTTTCCTAATGCTGTGTATCATAGAATTAGGTTACATAGGACCAACTTACAATTTGCTAGCCCATATTCAGGTAAAAGGGACCTGACCAGTCTCGGACAGGCCCGGCGGGACACTGGGAAAATACCCGGTGGGCCCCAACCCTCATGGGCCCCAGGGACAGAACCCCTCTCTAAATATTTATATTTGGAAAAAAAAATTTCCGGCGATGTGCAGCGCCACCTACGCATGCGCGCCAAGCAACGATGTTGCGTATGCGCACCGAGCGGCTTCCTTGCTGAGCCGGCGCATCACAGTGGGGGGACGGGTGGCCCGGAGGGGGGCCCTCAGCAGCAGTCCCGGTGGGCCCCGGTCCCCCCAGTCCGACCCTGGACCTGACCTACCTTTGCGAGTCAATATTTAGTTAGATGGTCTGATTACTATTTAGCAGCCTTTGTTCTGACAAGACCTAATTTAGGAAGTCGTTATAATGGTTTGTGGGAGGAATAGATACAGTTGCACATAAGGATCTGTAGCTTATATCAGCTGTAGGCATTATGTAGTGATAATACAGATGTAGACAATTGTTTTATGAAGGAACTTGTCCCACTAAACTGTTGTCTGCACGAATGGCCTAAAACGTGACAAGAAAGAATTTGCAAAGTAATGAATGTGCTGAGCAGAAAATGTAATCTTTGGATCGCTGGAGGGGTCAGGAAAGTGGACAAAATGAGTACAATGTGCGCATCTGCTTGATGGAAAATTAAAGCAGATTTTTATTAGTATTATCAGAACAGCTTTGAGCCTGGGCAATCACAGGGTGCTTTTTTTCTGAGCTAATACAATTTTAAGTCTGTAAATGCAGGATAAATAAGTTGTAAAGAAAAAGCATTTTGCAAGACTTGTATCACCTTAAGGAATTTTTATAATCACAACGGATGATTTCCCATTTGTAAAATTATACTGGCAAATAATGGATTAGGATTTAAACACAAGTGTTGTGTGTCTTTTGTAAAGTAAAACTTGTGTACACCCTTAAAAGATAAATGCCAACTATTAAACAAAAATCCAACTATTACGTGAAATATGGCTGCTGACCATCACAGTAACCTTGATTCTTTCTGGGTTTCCTCCAGCTACTCCTGTTTTCTCCTACACTTCAAAAACATACAAGCAGGTTAACTGGCTCTGGTAAAAAACAAAACATAATGCAATGGCATTCCTTCAAAAAAATCTTTCGAGCGACCCGGCACATGTTCATAGACCCCCACCCACTAGACCACCCCTTCCCCCACAGGCGCATAAATGCAATTGGGCAGTGAAGTTTGTAGAGACAGGGAGTGGGAGCTACTCTGCAGACCCCTCAATCTGGGGTCCCTTGTACCCCACTCCCTGTGACCACATGGTCTTCTGTAAGGTATTAATACTAAGTATGAACTACAACTCGCATGTTGGAGACTCGGGCCTAGTTTCTGTATGGTAGCAATGACCCATGTAAAGGATTTTAATTTTTAGTATGCGAACATATGAATAGTTGATCTCTATCAATGGGGATTGAAGAAGCAGGGCAGAAACTAGGGGTAGGCAGAGTAGGCACATGCCTTGGGCACAAAGCTGTGAGGTGACAGGCACGTCTTATAACCCTAGTCCGGACCCCTCTCTTCTTTCTGCCCGACTACCTACTTGAGCGCACGTGCCGATTCGCACATTCACGTGTCTAGCCAGCGCCGCAACCGGTCATGTTGTCTAGGGCACCTGACTTGCCTCTGTTGAAGAGTAAAAAGAAGTAATAGAGCAAAGCTATGAGATAGCAAGAAACTTTAAAAGCCAGTACCACCCCACTATTATGCTTGGCTACATGATGCTGAATTATATGGTGGAATTCTGTGACCAAGTCTCTGAAGAATCTCTGCAAGTAAGGACAATTATGGGATGACTCATGTTTGTGGGTCTTGAAGTATTTCAGACTTTGGGGGTGGGATCATGTGTATATGAAGGTGTGCTATGTGAAATAATGCATCAAGAAAGGAAGTAGTGACCCATAAAACATCTGCTTGTGCATCCAGCTTCTTAATAAAACTGCTCAATGTTAAATTACAGCATTATGGTGGTAGTTCAACTTTTTTGGCAGCTATCTGGTTGCTATTAACTAGGCAGGGTTATGAATAAGAGGCTGGAAGATAAATAGGAGAGGTTGAGGGCATGAATAGTCAAAGGTCTGAATAGAAATATACATAAAAAATAACTATAACAATGAAATTGTAGCCCACAATGCAATGGGGTTGGCTGCCAGGGTCAGTGACCCCTATCTAAAAGCTGGAAAGAGGCAGAAGATAAATTAAAAAAAAAATGAAGGCCAATTGAAAAGTTGCTATACCATAATAAAAGTTAAATTAAAGTTGAAATATTACTTTAGAAGCTGCCATGTGGTATGTCCCTCCATTTGATCTGGTTTAAAGGCAAATACAATAGACTATACAGCTTTCAAGATCTGGGACGGAGGGTGTGCCTGCAGTGAGAATGACAGTTGGTCTCCTGCAGCAAGAGAAAGGATTGGGAAATTCTGTATTACACATACAGGCATGGGATCAGGAAACCCGTTATCCAGAAAGCTCTGAATTACTGGAAGTTTGTCTCCCAGAGACTCCATTTAATCCAGATTTTGAAAAATTATTTTCTTTTTCTCTGTAATAATAAAACAGTACCTTGTATTCATCCCAACTAAGATAATAATTAATCGTTATTAGAGGCAAAACAATCCTGTTGGGTTTAAATTATTTTC
This sequence comes from Xenopus laevis, assembly GCF_017654675.1. Classification (NCBI taxonomy): domain Eukaryota; kingdom Metazoa; phylum Chordata; class Amphibia; order Anura; family Pipidae; genus Xenopus; species Xenopus laevis. The sequence continues at coordinate 80,477,900 of NC_054383.1, forward strand.
TAGTAGACTTAAGGTATGAAGATCCAACTAATAGAAAGATCTGTTATCCGGAAATCCTGAGAATTTAGGATAACAGGTCCCATACACCCATAGCAGCAGTAGACTCCGTATAACAAAATGGCTAAATGAATGGGCGAGTATTGGTTTGAAACAGAAGCAAAAACTGGGTCACCTGTGATCATCTGCACAATTGCCAGCATCGGAATTGCCATGTAGGGATAGAAAAGTTGCCCATGAAATGCAATGGACACAGTAAGAACTTATTTTATCATCACTCCCAGTGATGCAGCACTCCTGCAACGGGAAGATTCACCACCACCACAACCACGGAAGTTGCTGCATGTGCACGAATGTACCAGCAATTTCACTACAGAGGGGAGGTTAGAGGCTTAACTTTGGTCAATGCTCAGAAAGTGAAGCAAACCTCTGCAGTTTTATTTGCATTGTAATAGCTTTTTGAAAAGATGCTGCTCCGAGTCAATGCATTTCCCAGAGGAATAATCAGTTATTGTTAACATAAGGAAAACAGCCAACAAAAGCACATCCAGCCTAAAAGGAAGCAAAGAAGTAAGGTTAAACAGAAGGAAGCAATGCTTAGAGACAGATGTGCAAAAGCTTAGCCAGAATTCCATCCAAGAGAAATGAAAAATTAATGTTTAAAGGAGAAGGAAAGTTAAAAAACAAATAAAGCTCTATGTATCGCCCCTTAGGTGAAGAACTACTTACAATAATGCAGTCTCTATACAAGTTGCCCTTCAGCTGCATGTAGACATTGATGTTAAAGATATTGAAGAGTGCATAAAATATTGATGACATCCCTCTGCTGATAGAATACTGCTCAATCAGGGCTTGCACATGCGCAGAATAAATTATCCAAGCCCTACGCTTGAGCAAATGATCAGTCTACTTCCCCCAGGCCAGCGGAGACCTTCTAGTCACATGTTAAAAGCAAACTTCATCACTGACCTCCTGCTCCTCCCCTTCATTGTGAAGTGCCAAATTCTGAGGGAGAACTGTGCATGCGTGCTTTCAGACCGGGAGACAGAGTATATAACGCGCACTTCATCTAGATGGTGGCCGCAAAGTCCACTGCAGTGATTTAATTTAATGTGCTGGTGCAAGTAAACTATAGTGAATTTAGTAATTAAAGTATTTCTTTTCAGAAACAGTTTGCAATGTTAATTTAAAAATACCTTTCATTCTCCTTTAAAAGAAAACAGACTGCAGTGTAATTAAATGTCTCCAGTCGTAGCATATGAAACTCAGAACCATAACATGTTTTTTACTTCCACTTAGGTATTATTATTATTCTGTACAGTGCACTTGTCTAGGTAGTCTGTTACATGAATACTTTGGATTGCTAGGACTGAAAATAGAGAAGGATTTAGATGAAGCTTTGAGGTGCTAAAGTTAAGCCAACTGGGAGGGCCCGAAATAGAAAAGAAGTTTGAGGTATAGCAAACTGCAGGAAATGTTGACGATGCTCATGGATGAAAATGTGCAGGTACACATCCTTGATATCTATTTTCAACATACTGAGACGCCATCTTTAATCCTTTGCATTTTACAAATTTGTGAGGGGGCACAGATTGAGGACTGTACAGAATCCTTATACCTTTCTTGGTACTAGGAAGAAGTTGGAATAGTAACCAGAGAAGCAGTGTTGAGCTGGGGCAGGTGTAATGACTCTACATTGAAGCAGATCCTTTATAATGGTGAACAGGGCTTGTCTTTTTAAAGGTTGTGCAGGAATGAATGAGGGAATTAATCTGTTCCTAAACTGTTTGTACTTGTATGCAACAACATTCAGGATCTAGGGTCTGTGATAAATTGTCAACAGATTTGGGCAAATTTCTTTAGTTTTCCTTGTTGGTGTTTTGAGGTAGTAATGGTCAGTAATTTTGCCCTTTGACCAAAATACGTTTTTGGAGGTCTTGCTCTGGTTTTGCCAAGATCTATACAGTTTTTAGAATTGTTCTTGGACCTGAGGTCTAGAGTGTTTATTAGTAATGGACCAAGACCTATGTTTGTAGTTTTACAAATAAAATTCTTGTTTGGGTCTGTTCCCCTGTGGTAGGAAAGCGCCTTTGCTGCATGGGATATCAAAAAAGATTTGTTTAGAAACAAATATTTATGAACCTGTACATTTTTGAGAAGTCTGTCTTTGGAAGCTGTAGCACAAGATCAGTAATGTTACCATAAGGTAGTGCTGTGTAGGTCCGATTGGGCAGACATGCTGAAACTGGTCCGGCAACCACTATCCCGCTAGGTCCCTACCAAGACCTGCAACCCGAAGCCATCCTCAATGGGTTAACATACCTTCCATCCCAGGGCCCTGCAAAACTGGACATTGCTCCGGATCAAATGAGTAAAGTGAAAAAATAACTCATCAGGGGTACGTGTGATTGACTAAGATACACACTTTAGCTGGATAACAAGGCAAAACACCCATGGACTGCATGCCCAGCTGGTGAATTGAGGGCTTCCTACCTGAACCCCAACCGTTCTGCAGGTATTATAATGGTATGTGACCAGCTGCAGGTCTCTACCATAAGGCTCCATGCACCGTTGCTGATACCCTGGCTGCCCGTGAGATGATGTTGAGTGCCATGTCTCTTGAGAAGAAAGGGCTGACTTGATCTTTTCAAATTCTGAATTAAACTTCTCTAGGCATGATGGTGAATTATGAGTGAGTTAAATACAAGAGTGCAGCGTTAGAAGATAATCTGAATATAGGATGAATTTTTGGATTTTTATTATACAAAACTTGAAATCCTCATGTATATGTGTTAAAGAACACTAGAATCTAGTTGTGCCCATTTTGCTTCTACTAAATTACTAGTGGATCGGGTAAATGTCTGTGGTTTCTTTGACGAGTTAACAAGGTTTTTTTGTCTGCCTTGGTGAGTGACTTGTTCTTTATTTTCTTGCATAGGTAAAATGAATCCATCTCCTGGAATGGTTCTCTGTTGCTGTCTGGGTCCTTGACCGACTAACCATTGCTCAGTCTAATCTAGCCTGAATGGTGGTTAGAAATAGGTGGTTAGAAGAGAGAATTCAAGTGTGGTTTGGTCCTGGTGAGAAGTAGATATCTGAGATTGTATCTGTAGAGAAACATGTGCCGAGAGCCTGTGGACTGTCAGGATTCCTTGGTGGCATGGACCAAGGCAGATGTAGTGAAGATATTATCAGACTGCATATCTAGAGAGACCAGATGATCTTCCAGAAAATCCTGACTGACTTGGACCTTGTAAATAAAACTCAGTGTCTGAAGACCCATAATATACAAGATGATTGATCATTTACTAATTTTACATAGTGGGAAAGACAGTTAATACTTAATAAAGCCAAAGACTTTAAATGCTGTTTCCCTATTATGGGCCCCTATATAGAAAATACTGTACCAGAAGACAAAAAATAATTAAAAGGGATTAAAATAGGGTGTTTACTTCTTAACAACATTCCTTTTAGGCAATGGCACATGTAGCAGTTTATCACCTGGGGCCAAGTGTCTGAAAATACCTTGAAATGCTGAAGAATGAGGGTCGCCATATGTAAAACACTTTACATATGGAAATCTGGCTTAAGCATTGGAAAATCCTTACAATTAAGATGAATCTCTGCATGTGTTATATATGTCGATGTCTATACTTCTAGATCAGGGGTAGGCAACCCACGGCTCCGGAGCCTCATGCAGCTCTTCATCCTGCTTACTGTGGCTCAGTCTTGTGGCTTTGCCTGTCACATCGTCTATACAGCCTTTGCACCTGCTGGCGGCTTCTTGAGTGTGCGACCGTGGTAAGCTAACCGTTAGCTTACTGCGGTCGCACACTCAAGATGCAGCCAGCAGGTGCAAGGCCTGTATAAACATCCCAGGCAAAACCGTGCCGCAGCAAGATGATTCATTATGGTCCTTACCGCGGTCGCACACTCAAAACAAGAGAGAAGCCTCCAGAGTCCAGCTGCAGCAGGTGCAAAGGCTATAGATGTGGATGTGATGCATATTTTAATGACGTCTATAGCCCTCGCCTTTAAACAGATGAGAACATTAGTATTTAATAGGGCTACTCGGTGTTTAATTTATTTCAAAGTAGGCCTACACATGCACACTGCATATTTGTTTGTTGTATTCTGTTGTTGTAACAGTTGAAATTAAAAAAAACTTTTAAAAGTTTATAAGCTGTGTTATGTTTTGCGGCTCCAGACTATTTTTCTTTAGTGGAAGAGGGGGCAAAATGGCTTTTTTGATAGTAAAGGTTGCTGACCCCTGTTCTAGATGATTTCCAGCAGTCTACATTGCCCTCAAGAAGAAGAGGGAAAGTTGCTATGAGCTAGAATCATATTTAGGAATCAGAATGTATAGGTGTTTTTAACTTCTGGTTCTTATGCTATTTCACAGTAAAATCATATTAAGTTCTGGCTTAATATATATATATATATATATATATATTCTGGTATAAAATTGGGTGAATGCACAGAGCTTCATTCAACTGGACATTTTTAGTTCTTGGTTTCCTGAACATTTACCATAATTATTTACTGAAACCAGTATGGTTAAAATGTTGACACACTAACCTGTTTGTCAGCTAGTTAACTGCCTCACACCATGGCCATTCCTTCTTTTACACATATTCAATGAAATAAGCAACCTGTTTCCCACTATTAACAGCACACAGAAGGACAGTTTGCTAAACATTTTTGTCACAATTACTCAGGCAGGAGTATGTGAGGGTCCTGTTCATCAACACCTTTTTAGCTCAAGTCTCAGAAACCCCTAACAAAATATGATTTTTGAAAATATACATTTTAAAGAATAAATAAATAATTTAAACTGCATTTGTGATGTTTACATATCAGGATATCTTTTTTCAGATCTCTTAATCGGAAATCAAATAAAAAAAAAAAAAAAACAAACATGGAAGAGGTACTCATGTTTCTGTAAACTTATTTAATATCAGAATATTACTTCCCACTCTCCCTGAACCACCCCCCTCCAAAAATATCTTTAGCTGAGAGATATTTCATTCCAGAAACATACACACTTATGGGCTATAATGAATAAAAAGAGCTATTTCACAAACATACATCAGGATAATTATATATCAGACAGCCATTCATGATCATTAAAAACATAGAATATGAATGTTAACTTTCTTGTAAAGAATACTCCAAAATCTTGGTTTTAGCCACTGTTAAGAGTGCATTACTGATGTACAAAGTGAATACGACCAGTAGTGTTTTTATATACAAAAAATACAGAAAGGGTACAGAACACTCCCTTTATTGGGAAAACACAGCAAAGTAAACTGTGAATGATCAGTCCTGAAAGTGCAAGATGCATTCTAGCCCACTTCCTGTCCCTCTAATCCAGCTACATTAGCATCTAATAAGAGGATATAGAATCAGCAGATCCAGCATTCTAAGATAGCTGCAGGCAGTGGTTGTATACATGTTGATGTCTACAAGGGCATTACAAGATTTAAATGATTAGCTAGCAATCATGTAATTGTCTGGTAATGTAGTGGAACAGAGATGGCTGGTGAACTTGATAGCCAAGAAGGAGCACCTGTAAATATTTGGTCACCTTCGGTGGTGCAAATCTGTCAGTTGACTGGCTCTCTGCCACAGACAGGAGAGATGATTGTATGATCGCGTAATTTTTTTCCTCCTCGTATGCGGTGTGCAGGCATCAGACCTGAGAGATTGTCTGAATTAATACAAGGTTCCCTGTGGTTAAAGAGAGGGTTCCCAAGGTGATCTCCGTGGGAAGGTTTCAGGAGTAAAAGCTTAACTTTAACACTAACTGGCACAAAATTCTGCTATTTGCTAGCAGAGGGGCAGTTTTCTCTCCCAAACTGCTCAGACATGCAGAGAATGGTAGCAAGGCTACAAAATGAGCAGCTATCACTGATAAAGTTGCAGCTGAAGCTGGAAGCGTAGGATTAAATACTTGGTTATGAGTGAAGAGACTTCTGAATATATCTTCAGCCTCGGGGTAAATGGTGGATGGAATGGGAGGGTAAAAAGGTTATAGCACCTTGGCATGGTCAGTGCAAATACGGAGGCAGGCCACCAGGCAACTTTATTACTGGCCCTCAACATCATTTGTGGTGCCTGTGCCTGTCTCAAAAAAAAGGGCATGGCTAGCTCAGTAGTGTTTTGGCAACCTATGCTAGTGTTCTGGAGGACAAGCAGCAGCAGTATCATAACCACTAATGTAATGACACGTCTATTTGGTGTTAAAGTAACTGGCATGACCTTTCCCCTTATATCTGGGAAAGAAGCATGGGTGTGCCCTTTAAGGGCAATATCACACTGAACATGCATGATCAACAGCCTTGAAAGACCGATTGTGAAAAGATGTGATTACTCTAAACACACTTACCACACTCCCTCTGCTGCTTGACTGCAGTACAGATGGGTTTGCCATGAACTCATCCATGTAACAAACAATAAAGGGTTGAAAATATACAATAAAAAAAGCAAGAAAACAATGTGCCTTAAATCAAAGACAAATAAATACATCTCTCTTTTTTTTTTTCTTCACTTCTTGTAGAAATTGCTAAATACTTTTAATTCCTATCACCACATCTCTGTACATTTGGTATCTTAATGTGGATCATGAGTCAGGGAGGCTGGAGTGTGTTGGCAGCAGACTGTGCGCACATACGTGTTGTTCCCAAAGTAGGGCAAGGAACTGCAGGCAGATCCCTTAAAAATCAGATGACGCCAAATTGAATAATCCCTGGATTTAACCCTTATCTGTAGGAAGCATTGCCTTATCTATGGACAAAAAAAAAAAAAAGAGACAAATATACAGAATTAATGTAAAACCAATTAACGGTTAAAATTTAAAGGTCAGCCATTAGCAAAAAAAATATAAATATATATAAATAAATAATTGGTTGCTATGAGTTGGACTTAGGCAAACTTTGAGCCTTGTTTTACAATTCACCTTGGTACATACAGAGGTTACGAGATTGTCCCCACTTATTTTTATAGTACAGTGTTTGTACTCCAATATAGTTTTTTTCCCCCCGAGTGCAGGATTCATACCCCAAGAGGATCAATCATTTGTTCCACTAGTATTCGGACAACAAAATCTGTTATGGTTAGATTTTGTACCGGTGGGACAGACTTAGAATCTGCAGAATGTGTAAGCTCTTAATTTAATTCTAACCGATAAATACATATATTTTGAACTGCTTAATAACCCCTAAAATTAGCTTACATAATAAAAGAAACAAGCCTAACCGTATTTATTGTTCTGTAATATAACTGAATGAAAAATCTGTCCTGCAATCCAGAGAAAATATGTCTCGTTACTTTATACTATAGTAGTGATTATACAAAGAGGAGTTTGGACCAGTTCTAATACAAGTAGAGAGAACTGAACAGGAAGATCAAGCAATACAGAAATCTGGCTGATAAGGTGAAGTCCATAGATGCGACACATAATTTAAACTAAGCAGGGTTTGATTCGGGATGCATTTGTAATCTGTACTGCTTCATCTAAAGAAGATAAATGTCTTGATCAGAAGAGACCTGCTAACTGTATGCATTCAGAGATGGAAATGAAAACTGCCTGCTTATACCTGACTCTACCTCCAAGACCACTGACGAAGCCATCCTGTCTCGATATGTGTTATAATAGTCTTCAAGCCCCTGCAAACAGACAAACAGCAAAAATAAAGTTGCTGGTAGAAAAGCATTATATGCTAGATTTGCTAGCCAATAAATACCATAAAAAATACAAATGTATTTCATATTTTGAACAGGATCATAACCTCTTGGATATTTTTTTACACATGAAGGACCTTGAGAGATTTTTTCTTTATAATTATGATCTCCATCTGTTCACAATGAATTCAACACACTTTCCAAAAACAGAAGTAAAGTATTGCTAGCTTTTTACGGATATTTCACTTGGCATGAATTCAGTGTCCCATGAGATGTTGTTTAAACTAACAAAATCCTGGGAGGTGTTCACTAAATGGGAAATTGCAGTGACTAAGATCTTTAGAGAACAATAAATTCTCTGCAAGACTTTCTAAGTAAAATAAAAAGGATCTCACACCTCTGAGAGATATAAAAACAAACGAGTCTGACATTTTTAATTTAATTTGGCCTTCTGAAAATCACTAAGCCATTATTAACAGCTTTGTAAAAGCTAGCCACAACAGCTGCTCTTAGGCAGAAGAATATATGTTTTATATATACAGATCCAATGCACAATCGCCAATATATTTTATATACACAATATATTTTCTAAAATAACAGGATTGTTAACAGTTCTTCTTGCAAACCCTTACTAACGAGCTAAATTCTAACAAGCTAAATACTCTATTCACTTGTATGGTAATGACTACAATCAGAGCACATTCGTTTGTCATGTGATGTCACTAAGATATGATGACTGACGCATTCCAGATTGAAAATTGCCTCACACCATGTACAATTCTATATAAGTAAATTGGAGGTGGCTTTGGATGATTAGTCCCTGCTGCCATTAGCTCCATGCAATCACACTATGTGTCATTGTCCTAAATGTTCAACATAGTTATTTTTAAACACTGTATCGGTTTATATCTGAAATCTGTTACACTAAGAAAAGTTCATGCACACAGATTTCTGTGTTTACCTTAAGCTGCTGCAAGTCTGATTGAATGTTTGTGATGTAACGAAGCATCTGGTTAAAAGCCTCTGAAGATGGTGTAGGCTCGAGGGCATTGAAGGCCAGCCTTTCTTCCTCATGCAAAGGATCGGTTGGATCACAAACTATTGGACCTTGGGTGGGGTAGTGTGAGGCAGAGAGATCATCATCTGTGGAGCTCTCCTGCACATTCTCAAAGCCATCCAGTATCAGATAGTTTTCTGTAAGCAGAAACAAAACAATGTTAAGACTAGTAAATTAAAGTAGCATTGCCTCAAATGACAGGTTTCAAAGATTACCTGATGATCTGAACTGTGCCTCTTCAAGGTTAGTCTCTCTTCTAGAGCCATCTACATAAGGATCACTGCGTGGTTCACGAGCATCAAAAAACTGTTCCCCACCCTCTTCCAAAATGTTGGCAACACAATCTGGGCCAGTGTTGCTATGTTCAGAACGTCTGTCTGTGGCCCTGTGCTGAGCATGCAGTTCTTTCTTCTGATCAGACTCCCTGCTTCCCCTGTTCTGCTTATTCATGCTTGAAATCCTGGTAAGATTTTCACTTTCCATTTTCCCCCTTGATTTATAGCTGCAAAATTGTTGAAAGTTTTCCGCTTCATCTTGATGTAGGAACTTCAGCTGTTGCACCAGTAACTGTTTTAGCAGTTCCACTGCAGATAGAAACATAATGCATTAGTAAGCATTAAAGGACAAGGAAAGACTAGTTAAGAGTTAACCTCTATTGAAAGGCTTACATGTATCGCTGACATTAATGCTATTCAATCTCCTCTGTTTTAAGCCCTTTTCCTGTTGAAATGCCACATTGTATAAATAAAAAACCCGCATCATTCACCTCTCCCTCAGCAAGACCAAGATCAAGTTGCATGCACAATACATAGAAGCCTTAGGCAGTGCATGCTCCCAAAATCCTCCCTTCAGCACTTGGGTCATATGTACAGAGGCCAGTACAGCAGATAATGCAATCGAATGAAAAAATATTTTCATGATCAGGTACAGCCTTGGGCCCTCTATTAGATACTGGGGTCTTGAGACACAGTCTTCCCTTTATTATGTCAAATACTTGACATACAGTATGTTTGTTTGCTAGTATGAAGGCTCATTTGGCACAAAATTAGAGAGCAAAACCTTGGGTATTTCCAACACCGTAAAAGTAAAATGAGGCAATAATACATCACTAAAAACGCATTGATAAATAGACAGAAATTCATCATCTTTGCATCACACAATGTATCATAGACAAACACAATCAGTTAAAACAAAAGCAATCATTCTCTCTCTCTATATCTATATATATAGATATATAACACATATATGAACTACCCCTTTAAGCACCCAGAGCTGCAAGAATCTTTTTATTTTTTAAATACTCAATCACCCTTAACCTTTGCTGGGTGAAGAATTTTAATGATTATAAAAATCCCTTTCCTTTGCTTGATATGAAACTCCTTTACTTGCGCTAGTATGGGAACCTTGTGTCACTTGCATATCTCTTGAGATTCTACTGTAATAATCTTGCACATACTCCAATTTATACCCCCCGTTGTTGGTGCCTTTTCAACTAAATAAATGTACCATCATACGGAATATTTTTATCACACGCACCACTTAATAGTGCTTTTCATGCAGAATCCTGTACTGAAGAGAGGATAGATTTTTATTTTATCTTTTTTAACATCAATGTGCAATAAGCACAAAACAACACAGTAAAATATGGGGGTTAAAAATGGGGGGGGGGGTGGTGGTATGCACTCTTAAAGTGGACCTGTAAGCCAGACACAAAAATCTGTATAATAAAAGTCCTTTTCAAATTAAACATGAAATCCAATTTCTTCTTTTTATTAAAGGATTCATAGCTGTTGTAAGCTCATTTAAACATCTCAGCTGTCAATCAAACATTGTCTGCCACTCCTCTATGCCCTGGGCATAGAGGCAGGGCAGACAATCACTTTCCATTCAGCACTTCCTAGATGTCACTGCTCTCGACACATTCCCCGTTCTCTTTACCATTTAATTGTGTAGCCAGGGCATGGGGATGGACATCGGGTCCCCCATTCTGGTGCACAAACAAGAACTCTGGGATGATGCAAAGCTTTTCTTAATAACAGTGTCCACAAAATGGCTCTTGTCCCCAGACCGAAGGAAACAAGATTCAATTAATTTATATAGTGTAATTAAATTTGATTTTGCTTGACTGATGTGATAAAATAGGATTATGAATAATTTTTTTTGGGTGATGGGTCCCCTTTAAGACACAGTTTCTTAGCAAAAAGTTTTAAGGAGCAAGTTTTTCTACAGACCACTTTCCCCAGATTTTATAAAATTTCATATTCCATTGTGTTGGTGGCTATTGCCGCCACTTTGTCATACTGACAATGTAAATCCAGTTCCCTAATAGTTTGTTGTTTAGATGGAATCTCTGAAATTTTCCATTTTCTTGCAATTATTTGTCTGACCACCTAGAACACATGTTAAAACATTGCATGAAATGCTTTTGGTATATTTGGCTGTAGTAGGCCAAAAATACATAATATACGAGTAATAGATATTTGTAAATGCCATCAAGTTTTAAAATAGGCTTCTGTGTCGTAGTGCCGGGCAGTTCCGCCATATATGCAAGAGATCACCTTTCTGATGGCAGCCTCTTCAACAAGTATTAGGTGTATTTTTATAAATCTTATTTAGTTTGATTGGAGTCCTGTTCCAATCATACAAGATTTTCCTTGACACAAGATCTTTGGTAGTGCTACCAAGCATGTAACCTTCCCAACGATGAATACTGGTGTTGACATGAATTTATATCCTTTTGTAAATCTTTGTAGATCTAAGAAAATTAGTCTTAAGGAGATCTTTGGGAGAAACCGTGATAGCAATGCCCAAATAACTTTATAAATATTTTATAAAATGATCTCTCCATTCAAAATGGTACATTCGTTAAAGAAGAGTAGCTTTTTATTCTGGGATATTAATACATAGAGCTTGGGTTTTTGATTCATTAAGCTTGCCATAAGATATCTTAGAATAAGTTTGTAATAAAGATATTAAACTGCTCAGTGATTGAGATGAGTTATATAGATGACAATGTCATCTGCAAACAGGTCTACCTTTTGGTTATACCCTGAAATGTTAACACCTATGATATTGGGGTCTTGTTGTACAAGAGAAAACCAGAGAGGATAATGGTCACCCCTGGCAGGTCCCATTGGTTATATCAATGGAGAGGACAAAGTTCTATTAGTATTGACTTGTGCTGAAGGAACTGTATAGTCAACTCTGTAGGAAAATTTAATCTGTGAAGGACACTGGATAAATATGTCCAATTTACACAGTCAAACACCTTCTCTGAATCCAGGGATAGGAGCAGAGAAGGTGTTTGAGTTTTGCAAATGGTGGCGTATGTTTATGGCTCTGCGCATATCATCAGGGGCTCCCCTGTGTGAGTCCAATCTGATCTGGATCTATCGTTTTTGTCACAATGAGTTGTAAATGTAGAGCTAAGATTTTGGCATATATTTTTAGAACAGCATTTAATAGGCTGTTTGGTCTAAAGTTTTGGACCAGAGCAGGATCTTCACCAGGTTTAGGTATAGTTATTATTTGGGACAAGAGCATTTCTTTGGGAAAGTATCCAGAGGAAAAAGCCTCACTAGGTTTTTGTTAAGTATAGAAGTATGAGTGAAGAGTAGGTCTTATAATAAAGCTGCGTCAGACCAACCGGGCCTGGAGCTTTATTACTGGGAAAGGAGGATATGGCTTTGGAAACATCCTCATTGGTTATTGCAGCCACTGTGAGGAAGCTGTAACTTATCCAAAAAGTTTCAACTTATTGCGTAGTTGGTGATGTCGTGCTGGGATTGTATGCAAGGTTATAGAGTTGTTTATAGAATTCTGCAAATTGATTACCTATTGCCCAAGGGTCATATGGCATTATTATGTGCATCCTTTACTTTGTGAATGTGTCTTTGTTCTTGACAGGAGCAGAGATGGTTTGCTAATAGAGTAGAAGCCCTATTACCAATGCTGTAATGGCTGGCTTTAATATACGTTAATTTATTATGGATTTGTATCATGGCTATGCTCTGCAAGTTTTGTTTAGTTTCAATAAACAAATAACTCGCATTCGGAGTGCAGACCAATTCACGCCATAGTCGCCTGTTATAATATCAATGCGGCTTTTATTCTTCATACAGTGTGATACAAACAGTGGGTATGCAGAAAGATCCTACGTGTTTCGTGCCCCTATACCAGGCACTTCCTCAGGGTGCCTTCGTCGTGAATTGGTCTGAGCTCCGAATGTGAGTTATTTGCTTTTACTATTGGAATCTTCGGGTGAGTTACCGAAGTCTTGTTAGAGCTAGCGACCAGCCTGAAGATGCCGAGCCGCGGTATGCTCCGCCATCAGCGCTTCGCATTACTATGAAAAGTTTCAATAAACAAAGCCCATACTGCTGGCATGGGCTTTTGCTTATGTTTATATTCTAGAGTGTAAAGTTGATAGAGCAGGTTTTGGTACTGTATGTTTTTCTCTTTTAAATTTAGATTCCATTTTTATGAAGATTCCACTTGTAAAAGCCTTATGGGCATTCCAAATAGTTAAAGTATTACTTTGTCCTTTATTGTTGAAGGTGAAATACTCCTGTATGGTTTTATATATATTTTCTTTAAGGGAAGGTTTTGTAATCAATAGAGCATGAGATGGGAGAAGTCTCCACTGTGGTCTGGAGGAACTATGGACTTGATCATTTATGGTTGGACCAAGTGACAAGCCCTACTTGGGCGCACGTGATATAATCTAAAAGATCTATTTTGGGCTAGCACGAAGGATGAATGAACATGGGAATAAAAAGTACATTAGGATGGCAAAGCCTCCAAATATCATAAAGTGCATGCTTATGCAGAAGTTTCTGAATGGGTTAAGCTTGGAATGAGAAATTCTAGTGGTCATATGTGATCTGTCTAGTTTGGGATTGGGTAAACTGTTGAAATCCCCTCCTACAATTTAGCGACCATACTTCAACACAGGTAACTTCTAGAATACTTTCTTAATAAAGGAAAGCGGAGATGTGTTAGGGGTATATATATTAACCCTTTAAGTGCCACAGAACGTAGAATCTACGTTCTGTGGATCAAAGGACCAAAGTGCCACAGATCGTAGATTCTACGTTCTGCAGCACTTCCGGGTTTGCGAGCGGAGGAGCGGCTGTTAGAGCCGCTCGCTCCGCTCCTTCACGATCCCCTGCCCCTAGACAACGAGCAGAGCAGGGGATCGTGTGGCCCCTGGGGCGCGATCGCCCAGGGGCCCCAAAGCAGCAGCAGGGACGCGTTTCCTATGCGTCCTGCTGCTGCCTGCGCCGCACTTCCGCCCAGCTCCGCCCCCACATGGCTGATGATCGTTGGAGCTGGAGATCTGCTGCGTGGGACCCTTTCTGATCGATCTGCAGCATCTACCCCAGGTAAGTGTAACATTTACACACACAAAAACACACAAACACACCAACACACACTTATTACAGTAATATACACTTACATTCACACTTACACACACTCACACATAGATTTTTGGGGATTGGGGGGGTCACACACACTCACAGCACCCATGTACACTTGCACACGCGCACATGCGCAAATAACATGCAATTTACCCGTTGTGCACACGCATATGTACATATATGGCTTTGTGGCTTTTTTTTTTTTTTTTCTTATCGCATCGTCTCTTTTTGGGCTAAAAAAAATGTTTTATTGCCGTTCCGAATAGCGTATTCGCTAACCGTACTGTGCAATAGCTTTTGTATGTTATTTTGGTGGTTATATTGCAATTTTGGGTATTTTGGTGCATTTTTAGCCATTTTATTGAATTTTTAGCCATTTTATTGCATTTTCAGCTCTGCATTTGTGTTGTTCACTTGTTTCTGCCCGTATAATCGATTTGGCCCAGCTAAAATATTCAAACGGTAATTCTGGTGGCCGATTACACTAGTGTGAAAAAAAAAAAGCATTGATTTTTGTGGTTTTATTAGTTTTTGGTGATTTATTTGCATTTCACACTGTTCTGTGTTATTTTGTTTTGCCTATGTAAATTTTATCTACTATATATCCATTTGGGGGTCTCTGTGCGCCACATAGTTTGGTATATCTATGCATATTGGGCATCAAAGTGTTCAGTAGACCCCTGTCGTTCATATTTAGGATGTTTTATGCTGATACGTTACGAAATGTGGGGCACATAATGGGGTAAAATTCAAGCTTTGTGACGATTTTCAGAAATTTGATAAAAACCGTTATGTTCAGCATTGCTTTGCAGTTTGGCAGTTTGCTGTAGAAACACTTATTTACCCATTTTGGATTCGTCAGAATGTGTACTTTCTGAAAATATATGGTTTTCTGGGGTCTCTGTACTGTTAGGGGGGTCTAATGTCGCATAATACACACACCAGGTGCTTATATTGCAGCAGCCAGCGCGTCAGCTGTGAAAATGTCTATACATATTGTCATTTGGGGGTCTCTGTGCGCAACATAGTTTGGTATATCTATGCATATTGGGCATCAAAGTGTTCAGTAGACCCCTGGCGCTCATATTTAGGATGTTTTATGCTGATAAGCTACGAAATGTGGGGCATATAATGGGGTAGAATTCAAGCTTTGTGACGATTTTCAGAAATTTGATAAAAACCGTTATGTTCAGCATTGCTTTGCAGTTTGGCAGTTTGCAGTAGAAACACTTATTTACCCATATTGGATTCGTCAAAATGTGTACTTTCTGAAAATATATGGTTTTCTGGGGTCTCTGTGCTGTTAGGTGGTCTAATGTCGCATAATACACACACTGGGTGGTTATATTGCAGCAGCCAGCGCGTCAGCCGTGAAAATGTCTATACATATTGTCATTTGGGGGTCTCTGTGCGCCACATAGTTTGGTATATCTATGCATATTGGGCATCAAAGTGTTCAGTAGACCCCATGCGCTCATATTTAGGATGTTTTATGCTGATAAGTTACGAAATGTGGGGCATATAATGGGGTAAAATTCAAGCTTTGTGACGATGTTCAGAAATTTGATAAAAACCGTTACGTTCAGCATTGCTTTGCAGTTTGACAGTTTGCAGTAGGAACACATATTTACCCATATTGGATTCGTCAAAATGTGTACTTTCTGAAAATATATGGTTTTCTGGGGTCTCTGTACTGTTAGGGGGGTCTAATGTCGCATATTACACACACCAGGTGCTTGTATTGCAGCAGCCAGCGCGCATCAGCCGTGAAAATGTATACACTATTGTCATTTGGGGGTCTCTGTGCGCCACATAGTTTGGTATATCTATGCATATTGGGCATCAAAGTGTTTAGTAGACCCCTGGCGTTCATATTCAGGATGTTTTATGCTGATAAGTTACGAAATGTGGGGCATATAATGGGGTAAAATTCAAGCTTTGTGCCGATTTTCAGAAATTTGATAAAAACCGTTACGTTCAGCATTGCTTTGCAGTTTGACAGTTTGCAGTAGGAACACATATTTACCCATATTGGATTCGTCAAAATGTGTACTTTCTGAAAATATATGGTTTTCTGGGGTCTCTGTACTGTTAGGGGGGTCTAATGTCGCATATTACACACACCGGGTGGTTATATTGCAGCAGCCAGCGCGCGTCAGCCGTGAAAATGTATACACTATTGTCATTTGGGGGTCTCTGTGCGCCACATAGTTTGGTATATCTATGCATATTGGGCATCAAAGTGTTCAGTAGACCCCTGGCGTTCATATTCAGGATGTTTTATGCTGATAAGTTACGAAATGTGGGGCATATAATGGGGTAAAATTCAAGCTTTGTGACGATTTTCAGAAATTTGATAAAAACCGTTATGTTCAGCATTGCTTTGCAGTTTGGCAGTTTGCAGTAGAAACACTTATTTACCCATATTGGATTCGTCAGAATGTGTACTTTCTGAAAATATATGGTTTTCTGGGGTCTCTGTACTGTTAGGTGGTCTAATGTCGCATAATACACACACACCGGGTGGTTATATTGCTGCAGCCAGCGTGTCAGCCGTGAAAATGTCTATACATATTGTCATTTGTGGGTCTCTGTGCGCCACATAGTTTGGTATATCTATGCATTTTGGGCATCAAAGTGTTCAGTAGACCCCTGGCGCTCATATTTAGGATGTTTTATGCTGATAAGTTACGAAATGTGGGGCATATAATGGGATAAAATTCAAGCTTTGTGACGATTTTCAGAAATTTGATAAAAACTGTTACGTTCAGCATTGCTTTGCAGTTTGACAGTTTACAGTAGGAACACATATTTACCCATATTGGATTCGTCAGAATGTGTACTTTCTGAAAATATATGGTTTTCTGGGGTCTCTGTACTGTTAGGGGGGTCTAATGTCGCATATTACACACACCGGGTGCTTATATTGCAGCAGCCAGCGTGCGTCAGCCGTGAAAATGTATATACACTATTGTCATTTGGGGGTCTCTGTGCGCCACATAGTTTGGTATATCTATGCATATTGGGCATCAAAGTGTTTAGTAGACCCCTGGCGTTCATATTCAGGATGATTTATGCTGATAAGTTACGAAATGTGGGGCATATAATGGGGTAAAATTCAAGCTTTGTGACGATTTTCAGAAATTTGATAAAAACCGTTACGTTCAGCATTGCTTTGCAGTTTGACAGTTTGCAGTAGGAACACATATTTACCCATATTGGATTCGTCAGAATGTGTACTTTCTGAAAATATATGGTTTTCTGGGGTCTCTGTACTGTTAGGTGGTCTAATGTCGCATAATACACACACCGGGTGGTTATATTGCAGCAGCCAGCGCGTCAGCCGTGAAAATGTCTATACATATTGTCATTTGGGGGTCTCTGTGCCCCACATAGTTTGGTATATCTATGCACATTGGGCATCAAACTGTTTAGTAGACCCCTATGTTTATATTTAGGATGCTTTATGCTGGTAATGATACATGGACAATACGATGCTGGAAAGTTGAAGCTTTGAGGCAATTTTCAGAATATTTTACCAAAACCGCCAAATTTGGCAAAGCCTTGCGACTCAGTAGTTTGGGGCAGAAAGGCATGGGTACCCATTTTAGATTCTGTATAATGTGTACTTTCCAAAAATATATGGGTTTGGGGGGTAAACATATATTTCTGTGTTTTTACCCCACAAAAATGCAGTCAATGTGTTGATTTTTCATTAGCTGAAGTTACCCACAGGACTATTTGTATGCGCTAACTTCATTTTGGGGCCTCTAACTGCCATATACTTTGGTAAACCTATGCACAGTGGGCACCAAACTGTTTGGAGGACCCCTGGCAATCATATTTAGGGTGTTTTTTTTGGTGCGTAACGATACATGGGTGATATGGTGCTGAGAAGTTGAAGCTTTGAGGCAATTTTCAGATATTTCACCAAAACCGACAATTGTGGGAAAGCCTTGCGACTCAGTAGTTTGGAGCAGAAAGGCATGGGTACCCATTTTAGATTCGGTAGAATGTGTACTTTCCAAAAATATATGGGTTTGGGGGGTAAACATATATTTCTGTGTTTTTACCCCACAAAAATGCAGTCAATGTGTTGATTTTTCATTAGCTGAAGTTACCCACAGGACTATTTGTATGCGCTAACTTCATTTTGGGGCCTCTAACTGCCATATACTTTGGTAAACCTATGCACAGTGGGCACCAAACTGTTTGGAGGACCCCTGGCAATCATATTTAGGGTGTTTTTTTTTGGTGCGTAACGATACATGGGTGATATGGTGCTGAGAAGTTGAAGCTTTGAGGCAATTTTCAGATATTTCACCAAAACCGACAATTGTGGGAAAGCCTTGCGACTCAGTAGTTTGGAGCAGAAAGGCATGGGTACCCATTTTAGATTCGGTAGAATGTGTACTTTCCAAAAATATATGGGTTTGGGGGTAAACATATATTTCTGTGTTTTTACCCCACAAAAATGCAGTCAATGTGTTGATTTTTCATTAGCTGAAGTTACCCACAGGACTATTTGTATGCGCTAACTTCATTTTGGGGCCTCTAACTGCCATATACTTTGGTAAACCTATGCACAGTGGGCACCAAACTGTTTGGAGGACCCCTGGCAATCATATTTAGGGTGTTTTTTTTTGGTGCGTAACGATACATGGGTGATATGGTGCTGAGAAGTTGAAGCTTTGAGGCAATTTTCAGATATTTCACCAAAACCGACAATTGTGGGAAAGCCTTGCGACTCAGTAGTTTGGAGCAGAAAGGCATGGGTACCCATTTTAGATTCGGTAGAATGTGTACTTTCCAAAAATATATGGGTTTGGGGGGTAAACATATATTTCTGTGTTTTTACCCCACAAAAATGCAGTCAATGTG